>NW_027507758.1:296144888-297344888 GCF_037356315.1 Lithobates pipiens
CTGCCATCTTGCAGCTTAGCAGGCTGGATGCATCCTCCACGCCTGCGTGCCGAGGTACAGCCACCCCATACTCCTTCCCCTGTGCCACCATCCTTAAAGGGGAAGAACCTTACTGGAAGCCCCAACCCTGAGCAGTTATTTCTGCACTACTGCACCCTCCATCCTGCTCCCTGGACCCAGGTGCCTACTTGCGGGCTTCCCAAGAAACCCATACGTGGCCGTTACAGCATGCAAAGAAACCCTTACTGCCAAGATAGTCTTCCTGACCGTAGATGTCGTTCTCATCCATCAAGATATGGATAAATTCCGGTCCCGCATAGCAGAGGTGCAGAAAAGGGTCTCCACAGTGGAGGATACAGTCCGGTTGGATTCCAAGTGAAAGCGATCTAAGAGCGTGCCATAGACACTGAAAACCGTCTCAGGCAAAATAACATTTGCATATTTGGCTTACCCGAGAGAGCTGAGGGCCCCAAGCCAGCTGAGTTCACTGAACAGTTGTCCACGCTGTTTAACCACTTTCAGACCGGACCATTTTGCTGGTAAATGACCAGAGGTCTTTTTACAATTTGGCACTGCGCTGCTTTAACTGGTAATTGCGCGGTCATGCAATGTTGTACCCAAACGAAATTTGCGTCCTTTTCTTCCCACAAATAGAGCTTTCTTTTAAAGGTATTTGACTGACTCTGCGATTTTTATTTTTTGCGATATAAACGTAAAAAGACCGCAAATTTTGAAAAAAAATGATATTTTCTACTTTTTGTTATTAGAAAAATCCAATAAACTCAATTTTAGTCATACATTTAGGCCAAAATGTATTCAGCCACATGTCTTTGGTAAAAAAAAAGTCAATAACTGTATATTTATTGGTTTGCGCAAAAGTTGTCGCATCTACAAACTAAGGTACATTTTCTGGAATTTACGCAGCTTTTAGTTTATGACTGCCTATCTCATTTCTTGAGGTGCTAAAATGGCAGGGCAGTACAAAACCCCCCAAATGACCCCATTTTGGAAAGTAGACACCCTAAGGAAATTGATAAGAGGCATGTTGAGCCCATTGAATATTTTTTTTTTTTGCCGCAAGCGATTGAATAATGACAAAAAAAAAAATATTTTTTTTTTTTTACACAAAGTTGTCACTAAATGATATATTGCTTACACATGCCATGGTTATATGTGGAATTGTACCCCAAAATACATTCTGCTGCTTCTCCTGAGTACGGGGATACCACATGTGGTCGACTTTTTGGAAGCCTAGCCGCGTACGGGGCCCCGAAAGCCAAGCACCGCCTTCAGGATTTCTAAGGGCATACATATGTCATTTTACTCCTCACTACCTATCACAGTTTTGAAGGCCATAAAATGCCAAGATGGCACAAAACCCCCACAAATGACCCCATTTTAGAAAGTAGACACCCCAAGCTATTTGCTGAGAGGCATGTTGAGTCCATGGAATATTTTATATTTTGCCGCAAGTTGCGGGAAAATTACAAACTTATTTTTTTTTTTTTTTTTTCACAAAGTTGTCACTAAATGATATATTGCTCACGCATGCCATGGGCATATGTGAAATGACACCCCAAAATAAATTCTGCTGCTTCTCCTGAGTACGGGGATACCACATGTGTAGGATTTTTTGGGAGCCTAGTCGCGTACGGGGCCCCGAAAACCAAGAACCGCCTTCAGGATTTCTAAGGGTGTAAATTTTTGATATCACAGTTTTGAAGGCCATAAAATGCCAAAATGGCACAAAACCCCCCAAAATGACCCCATTTTGGAAAGTAGGCACCCCAAGCTATTTGCCGAGAGGCATGGTGAGTATTTTGCAGCTCTCATTTGTTTTTGAAAATGAAGAAAAAAAAAATAATGTATATTTTTTTTCTTTTTTTTCAAATTTCAAAACTTTGTGACAAAAATGAAGGTCTGCAAAATACTAACCATACCTCTCGGCAAATAGCTTGGGGTGTCTCCTTTCCAAAATCGGGTCACTTGGGGGGATTTTGTGCTATCTGGGCATTCCATGGCCTCCGAAACTGTGATAGGCAGTGAGGAATGAAATCAAAAATTTACACCCTTAGAAATCCTGAAGGTGGTGCTTGGATTTTGGGGTACCGTACGCGGTTAGGCTCCCAAAAGGTCTCACACTTGTGGTATCCCCGTACTCAGGAGAAGCAACAAAATGTATTTTGGGGTGTAATTTTACATATAACCATGGCATGTTTGAGCAATATATCATTTAATGACAACTTTGTGCAAAAAAAATAAAAATAAAAAGAATAATGTATTTTTTCCACAACTTTTGTCAAAATATAAAATATTCCATGGACTCGACATGCCTCTCAGCAAATAGCTTGGGGTGTCTACTTTCTAAAATGGGGTCATTTGGGGAGGTTTTGAACTGTCCTGGCATTTTATGCACAACATTTAGAAGCTTATGTCACACATCACCCACTCTTCTAACCACTTGAAGAAAAAGCCCTTTCTGACACTTTTTGTTTACATGAAAAAATATTTTTTTTTTGCAAGAAAATTACTTTGAACCCCCAAACATGAAGTGTTTTTTTAAAGCAAAAGCCCTACCGATTAAAATGGTGGGTGTTTCATTTTTTTTTTCACACGGTATTTGCGCAGCGATTTTTCAAACGCATTTTTTGGGGAAAAAACACACTTTTTTTATTTTAATGCACTAAAAATCACTATATTGCCCAAATGTTTGATGAAATAAAAAATAAGATCTTAGGCCGAGTACATGGATACCAAACATGACATGCTTTAAAATTGCGCAGAAACGTGCAGCGGCGACAAACTACGTACATTTTTAAAGGCCTTTAAATGCCTTTACAGGTGACCACTTTAGATTTACGGAGGAGGTCTACTGCTAAAATTAGTACCCTCGATCTGACCTTCGTGGTGATGCCTCACATGCATGGTGCAATTGCTGTTTACATATGACACCAGACCAACGCTTGCGTTCGACATTGCGCCTTAGCAGGGGGGGACAGGGGTGTTTTTTTTTTATTTTGTTTGTTTTTTTTTTTTTATTATTTATTTTGCTTTTTTATTTTATTTTTAAACTGTTCCTTTCATTTATATATATTTTTTTATGATTTTTATTGTTATCTCAGGGAATGTAAATATCCCCTATGATTGCAATAGGTAGTGACAGGTACTCTTTTTTTAAAAAATTAGGGTCTATCAGACCCTAGATCTCTCCTCTGTCCTCAAAGCATCTGACCACACCAAGATCGGTGTGATAAAATGCTTTCCCAATTTCCCAATGGCGCTGTTTACATCCCGCAAAATCTAAGTAGCTTCCGCTGTCTTAGGACATAGAGATGATTGGAGCCATTCTGGTCTCTGATCAGCTCTATGGTCAGCTGGCGGAACCACCGGCTGCGTTCTCAGGTTCCCTGTTGGGACAGGAGAGCCTGAGAAAACCATGGAAGATGGTGCGGGGGGGGGGGACATTCCCTCCCACTGCTTGTAAAAGTAGTCTAGAGGCTAATTAGCCGCTAGGATTGCTTTTACATAAAAGCCGACCGCTGGCTGAAAAGAATGATACCAAGATGATACCTAAACCTGCAGGCATCATTCTGGTATAAGCACTCAAAGTCCCGCAACATACCAGTATGTTGCTGGAACTGGTTGGGCATATATTGTAATTTTTTTTTCATGCAGCCTGTGGGCTGAACGAAAAAAAAATATTGATCGGTGGGTATGCCCACCATTAGATACCACCCTTCATCCACCCACTTTTAATGGTGGGCATACATGCACCATTTATATATGCCGAAGCATGGGGGCATCTTCCCGCAAAAGGTAGGAGCAGATCGCTCCTCCACCCCTTATGCCCCCATGCTTCGGCATATATGCTCTTTTTTAACTGTGGTGGTGAAATCACCTCCGACAGCGCTGGAGTCGTGGCTTTACGTATCGTGGGAGCAAACGCTGATGCTGTCAAGATAAATAAATCCACGCTACAGCTGAATGGCGTACCTGAAAACAAAAAATGGTTAACAATAAAACATTGCAGAATAGAATACAGTACAAAGGAGCAGAACAATAGAGAGAGAATAGAGAGAGAGAGAACAATAAAACGACAACTATTTTTTGGTTTTTTTATTTTATATTTTTTTTGTTTTTTGTTTTTTTTACTTTTTTTTTTTTTTTTTTTTTAAACACTTTTTTATGTAACTTTAACACTTCTGTTGTAACGGTTCCAGCGGTTTGGGTCTCTCAAAATGTGATGGCATCTTGGGAGACCCTGTGAACGTGTGCCTAGCCTGTGCAATGCTGTACCCTACGCTAATACTCAACTAGTTCATGGTAGCGTTCAAAACATTCACCAATGCAAAGACCAGGATTGTCAGGACAGCGGGGACAACAATAACGGGTGTCACGCCTATATCCGCGCTTTCTGCAGACACAACATTTTCTTTGGGGGGCTTGTTGGGTAGGGGTACTCGGGATGACATAAGAATAATGCCTCTCATGCAGCCGGCTTACTGCATCTGGTAGGGGAAGGTGAGGTGGAGCACCGTCTGGATACAGAAGGGCTCTGACGATATCCTCCTGGAATTTAAGGAAGGATCCAGTCCGTCCTGAAGCTTTGTGTAGTACATAAGCATTCAGTATAGCCAATTGGAATAAATAAACAGACACTTTTTTGTACCAGCGTCTGGCCTTACGGGCAACTAGATACGGCGCCAACAACTGGTCATTGAGGTCCACCCCTCCCATGTTAAGGTTATATTTGTGGACACAGAGGGGTTTCTCCACAATACCAGTCGCCGTAGGAATTTGGACCGTCGTGTCTGCATGAAGGGAGGTAAGAACGAAAACATTCTTATTATCCCTCCACTTCATAGCGAGCAAATTATTACTCCGCAAGCAGGCTCTCTCCCCCAGCCTAAGACGGGACTCTACAAGCCGCTGGGGAAAGCCCCGGCGATTAGGTCGCACGGTGCCACATGCTCCAATCTGCTGATCAAACAAGTGACTAAACAGTGGCACGCTTGTGTAATAATTGTCCACGTACAAGTGATACCCTTTTCCGAATAAGGGTGACACCATGTCCCACACTATCTTGCCAGCGCTTCCTATGTAGTCAGGGCAGTTCTCCGGCTCTACGTGACTATCTTTACCCTCATAAACCATGAAACTACGTGTATAGCCTGTGGCCCTGTCACAGAGCTTATACATCTTGACCCCGTATCTGGAACGCTTGTTGGGGACGTATTGTTTGAATGACAAGCGACCAGAAAACTTAATCAGGGACTCATCAACGCAGACAACTTGATTGGGAGTAAACAAGTCTGCAAAACGTTGGTTGAAGTGGTTTATGAGGGGCCGAATTTTGTAGAGCCGATCGTATTCAGGGTCTCCACGAGGACCACAGAGTTAATTGTCGCTGAAGTGCATGAACCGCAAAATCATCTCGTATCGTGCCCTGGACATGGAAGCAGAGAACACGCGCATATGGTGAATTGGGTCAGTGGACCAATATGACCGCAACTCACTCTTTTTGGTTATGCCCATGTTGAGGGAGAGGCCCAGAAAGATTTTAAATTCGGAAACCGTAACTGGTTTCCATTGTCTGGCAAGGGCGGACTGGGGAATAGTGGCGATGTGTTGACCAGCGTACAAATTGGTTTGGTCCACAATAGATCTATAGAGATCTTCGGTGAAAAACAGTGAGTAAAAGTCAAGTGTCGTAAAATCAACTGTTTCCACGTTAATGCCAGGTTGGCCAGTGAATGGGGGAAGTACGGGTTCTGCAGAAGTGGTGGGCACCCAATTAGGATTGGCGAATTCTGCAGGAAGGGCACTATGGGTACGACGGGCCTGTCTTTGTCTTCTTCTTGGTGGCAGCGGGACACTACTTGTGCTTGCCACCTCGCCAGCTTGAACTGCACTTATGGGACTCGCCACGTCACCATGTGTTACTGCAGTGCTGGATGTACGTCCAGGGTGTACTAGGCCGCTGGTGCTTGCCAGTTCACCAGAAGGATGAGCGGCTCTAGTACGTCTCTGCTCCATACGAGTGACCTGCGATTCCTGCACCTGAACAACAGAATACATTCGGGATCGGGCACACCTGTCCTTAACAGGGACCTCATTTCTGTCGTCAGAGCTATCTGTCATGGAGCCGCTGTCCTCTACAGGATCGTATTCTGAGCCTGAATCTGACAGATGAGTGACGTCCTCTTCACTATCTGTCATGCTCAGAAACGTGTAGGCCTCTTCACTAGTGTACCTTCGCTTTGCCATTTTGGGCTCTAAATTTAGGGGTCCACTAGTGAGACTCACAGGTAAAAAAGCACCTAGCCTGTCAGCGACTGTTTCAAAACGCTACAAAAAAAACTGTTAGCGATCGCAGGGATCAAGCCTGACTCTGCGAACGCTGCAGTTATGTGTGTTGTGTTTTGTAAGTGACAGTGATCGATCGATACTGCACTTGGGTGGGCTGGGCTGGGCTTGGCGGAGGGGCTAAACGCAGGTGCTAGCAGGTATCTGGGCTGATCCCGCTAACAATGCGTTTTGGGAAACCTAAAATGCTGGCAACGCTAATATAGATCTGATCAGATACTATATTACTAAGGGAGGTGTATGCTTTGCGCGTGGGTGTTAGCGGTACTGGCACTAACCTGACGCTGGGGTGACGCAGACCTTATCTGACCCTCAAACTTATATCACCCGCCGGGTGATCAGGGGGTTAAACCTTTATTAGGTAATAAATGCCCTGAAACAAAAAAAAAATAACTAACCAACCAGCGTCACCTGTAACAGTTAAATGGTGATCACTGGTGAAAGGGTTAACTGGGGGGCAATCAGGGGGCTATGCGGTAGTATATGGGGGTCCCTGACGCTATAAAAAGCTGCGGCGAACCTAAATACCTACCTGCCTAACTAGCGTCACCTGTGACACTAATACAGCGATCAGAAAAACGATCGCTTATTAGTGACACTGGCGACGGGGGGTGATCACGGGGTTAAACCTTTATTGGGGGGGTTAGGGGGGCACCCTAGAGCTAAAGGGGGCTAACCCTAACTGCCCTAACAGTTATTACAGTCACAAATTACACCAATGCAAAAAAAAAAAAAAATGCAATTGGTGTCACTGTGACTGGGGGGGCAGGGGTGATGGGGGGGGGGGGGGTGATTGGGGGGTGAAAAGTGTGCCTGGTGTGTTCTACTGTATGTGTAGTGTTGGGTGCAACTCACTGATCCTCTCTCCTCGGTGTCGGAACGAAAAAGACCGACACGAGGAGAGATTACATCACTTCCTCTCCTGTGTTTACATTACAGGAGAGGAAGTGATGTCACTCTGCCATTTCATTCGTCGGGAGTGATCGCGAGGGGGTGGCCATGAATGAATGGCCGCCCCCTCATCCCGGATCGCTCCCGAACTAATACCGACCGCTGCAGGCACCGGGCCCCCCACCCGCGGGAAGGCAGGGACGTATATATACGCCCATATGCCTGCCCGTGCCATTCTGTCGACGTATATCGTCGTGCGGCGGTCGGCAAGTGGTTAATTTAGGCAATGTGCCGCCCACATTTGTAGTGGAGAGAGCCCACAGGGTCCCATCACTCCCTCCAAGACCTGGGGCCCCCGCATGTCCCTTCCTACTGCGGCTATTAAAATACTGTGATAGAGACCGCATCCTGGTGGTGGCCCGAGCCATGCCTGAAATTAAATATGAGAACACCAGACTTTTTTTTTTCTCCCAGTTTTCTCTCACGAGGTGCAACAATCCCTAAAAACTTTTCTCTTCGGAGAAGCCTACCCTGCCTCCACCTAACAACTGCACTTTTATTGGGTTATTACCCTTTGTATCACTTGACCCTCCCTCCTAGATGATAAGCTCCAAAGAGATTCCCTCCGATTCCTCCTTTATCAATTTGTTTTGTAATTGTACTGTCTGCCCTAATATTGTAAAGTGCTGCGCTCGGACTGGTTTAATGAGAAAGCCAGCCGCCTGATGAAAGAAATGGTACCTGACTTATTGCTGATATCTTCAGTCATAATCCCAGTAAACAACTTGCAAACCTCAATGTATAAAAACGAATTGCGGTTGGCGAGTGGCAAATGCCTGCATGCCAGAATCCACTATCATGCAGGGTTTTTTATAACAGAAGAGACCCTAGAAGTCTATTCTGTCATTAGAGTCCCCCCTGTCTGTCAGCAGTAATGGGCTTCACACCGCATTTGCTGCATTCCATGGCAAAGTGACTCCTGTGTGCATGCGTGAGAGTGACATCACCACATACAGGCAAATCAAGCGGCCAAAGATTTGGAACCTGGAAAGAAGACCAGGTTAACATGGAAGCCGCCGGGGATTGGGGAGCCCAGCGCTACAGGGCTCAGTTTTGTAAGTCTCTCATAATGTACTAGTATGCAGTACATACTAGTACATTTTGATTTAAAATTGCAGAGGGGGGGGCACATGTTTTAAATTAACTTTACTACCACTTTAATGACCGTTATTGCCGAATAAACCGGTCCATAGCAGAAAGATAAAAATTGCTCTGGTCAATAGAGGGTGTACCGATGTGAGTGAGGAAGTGATTAAACCCCAGCCTGCTTCCCATATACAATTTATCCTGCCCTTTGTGTTGCAAATGTGTATTTAATATTACTCAAAGTTAATTATCTACCAGCACTTTTGGTTTGCGTATGTTTTCATTTAAGTTTGTGAAAACTGATTAATATATTTTTAATGTTGTTAATCCAGATGAACAGCACTCGTATTCTTTGGAGTAGAGTATTCAATTGCACGTTGCCCTGCACGGACACTATTCCAGTGATTGCAGTTTCAGTATTCATCCTATTCCTGCCTGCTATTTTCTACTTCAGCACCTACCTTCATTCTGATCAAAGGAAGCGTAAGCTGATATTGCGTAAGTATCACATATAGCTATATAATACGTGTGGCAAGTAGAAACAAAGCTATCATTTGAGGCGTTTGTATCTGCTCTTTTTCTATAAATCATTTGTATAAGCTAGTTCTACATGATTTGGGAACTAAATAATGCCCTTTCTTTCCATTGTTCAAAAAAATCCCATATAATCTTTTTGGACTGAAACCTCTTTGCCAAACAATTGTGTAAAGCATAAGTAAATATTTGGTTGGAACTAAGGATTGTGAAACTGGAATGCCACTTGTGACAAGTGAGACTATGACCACATAGATTTAGGGCATAATAATGCCTTTTATTTTATAGAGAAGGTTCACAAATTATGTACCTATTGCGTATATAACTCTGATCTATTTCCTCTATGCACTCAACCTACAGTGGTCCTGTCTTCATTTAGCACTTTATTTTTATTCTGTGTTAGTGATTTTAGTAATAAGCCAGTGGCTCCACATACAGCCAGGCATCTAGCATTTTTAGAAAGAGGTCAGCAATAGTATAACCTGTGTGTGTATGTGTGTGCAGGCGGGTGACAGGTCCGTGCAGAATGGACACAGCCCACGTTACTCTATGGGTCCTCCGATCTGCCCCAACGGAAGGGGATTTATCCCTTTCTTTTTTTTTTTTTTGCGAATCAGATTGGAGGTAGGCGGGTGTAAAAGGACACAAATCTGTTTACATCTGCCGTTTCATAAGGTGAATGGAGGGTTTGAGTCGGAACGATTGTGTGAAAGGGGCCTTTCACACTAATGCAGCGCAGTGCACCTGTGTCTTTCCTGCGGGTTAGCTACATTTTGCCCTAGACTTCTATTATATCCTGCAGGTGTGGTGTACTTTCTGAAAGCTCATCAAACCCACAGGTAATAACAGAAGTCTATGCCTCAGTGCAGGTAACCTGAAGGTGCACTGCACCTGCAGATCAGTTTGAAAGCAGCCCAGTAACCACTGCGCAGATATGCCCATATATACAATGCAAGTTTAGTAATAAACTGACCTTTAATAAGTCTTACATTCAGGTATCTGCTGTCGCTGTCCCCGGCAGAGTGCATTTGGTATCACTCCGCTTGTGGTAAGAGACGGCGCTATACAGGAAGCATCTGCTTATACAGCTCTGCTCCACAGCTGCTTGCTTTGCCGGCTTCATTAACAACACAGATGCTCTGGGATGGCGGGTCTGCAACCCATGATGTGGGCTTGCTAATCTGCCATCCCACAAAAGGAGGTCACGGGCCACATGTGGCCCCCGGGCTACTGGTTGGGCACCCCTGGTTTAGACATTAATGGCTGTGTGTTGAGTTATTTTGAGGGGGCAGCAAATTTACACTGTTATACAAGCTGTACACTCACTACTTTATATTGTAGCAAAGTGTCGTTTCTTCAGTGTTGTCACATGAAAAGATATAATAAATGTATTTTGTAAATATAATAAAATATTTACAAAAGTGAGTACACCTCACGTTTTTGTGAGATACACTGTGTGTGTGCGTGTGCGCACACAAACATTTTAAAGTGTATTCAAATGTGGACAGTATCAGTGGGGGAAATTTTGTAATGCATAGGGTGGTTAGGGTGTGCCCAGGCACATCTGGCACACCTATGACCCTGTCATAGACTTTTGCCTGGCACATATGGTAAGATTTTTTTATTTTTTATTATTTTATTTTTTTATTCAATCCAGTATGCTCAACGCTGATAAGAACTCTGTACTAACTGTACTAACACCCACCAGAACACTTTGGTTAGTGTTCACAGCCATTGACTGTGTGGTTTTCCAGCATGGCTCGTTCGACAGAAGCCAGTCGTGGGGTCAGTTTAAGTCAGACAAGGACCTGTACACACGGGAAAAATGTTGACTGGTTTCTACTGTATCAGCTGATTTCAGACAATATTTGGCCCGTGTGTACAAAGCTTTTGACTAGCTCTCCCTCCCGGGAACACTGCAGCTCAACATGCCTGTGTGCTAGGAGCCTACAGTTACATTTCCACTGGCACTTCTGTGTTTAGCTTTTTTTAAAGCGGGAGAGGTGATCTGAGAAGTTTAAACATTTTTTATGCCTTCCAGGTCACTGTTTCCTATGTTTGGATGTTCCTGCATTTTAGACACGTTTAACCACATTTGGAATATCTAATCAGATTCTGGATTTACAGAATTCTGATTTCTCTAAACACTGCTAAACTAACCACACCAAAAAGTAGGTAAATGCACAGTGTGAATGGCACCATTGAAAAAGCATTACATGCATTTAGAAATGCGCTCTAAATGCATATAAATGCAGGTTTGACAATGCCAGTGTGATTGAGGCCTAAGGCTCTATTCAGATCTAAGTATAATACAGTGTAAAACATTTGTTGCTGCAACACATATGGGGTTATTTACAAAAGGCAAATCCACTTTGCACTGCAAGTGCACTTGGAAGTGCAGTTGCTGTAAATCTGAGGGGTAGATCTGAAATGAGTGGAAGCTCTACTGATTTTATCATCCAATCGTGCAAGTTAAAATGCTGTTTCTCTTATATTCACCGACTAACACAGCTCCTCTCTGTAACAAAATGGGTTGTTAGCCCTATCGCTGGACATTACTAGGCAAAGTTGCTACAACCCCCACAGCCTGCCCTAGCAGACTCCATTTTTTTCTTGCCTAGCGAAGGAGATAGACCTAGGAACCCTGCGGGCCCATAGGTCCTTGTTTTTTTGATGCAGAAGCTTGGCTTTTTGCGTAAGATGAATGATCCTGTGATCTATCAACAGCTGGCTGGGTGACATGCTGGTTCACTTATCCTTTGTAGTCTCCCCAGTCCGGCCATCGAACGTGTGCAGGTCGCAGATACGGCTCGGCAGGCCACTACATACCTCAGCTCCAGAGGTGGTTGGTGGGCTTTATGCTCCGGGGGGCATACATATGACCAGGCTACAGATGTCTGCATCACAGTATGCCGGGCCAGTAGTATTCCCTGTACTGATCAGGAGCTGACTACCATGGAATGTCTTCCAGCTCTTCAGGACTGGTAAGTACAGCTCTCCCTATCTCGGCAGGGTGGAGCAGCTGGGCATTCCCTGGGAGGTCGATTCGGGGGCCCCCCTCACCCCCCTCTCTTCTCTCCCCAGTCCCTAACTCCCCTCCTTTCCCCAGGGGGGGGCTGTACATGTGCTGAGTGGTGTGTGTGCCCTGGGCTCTCACCTGGGCGTTTAGCTGTGCTGGGTGCCTGAGTCCTGCAGCTTAGTCCCGCTGGATGCCTGTGTAGTCTGCCCCTGTGTTGGTGCAGCACTGTCTGCCCCATGTTCTCTCTAGCCTCTCATAGCGCTGATTGGTGGCCATTTGAAGTATGGGCAAGGGTCAGATATGATTCTGGCTTCAAGCGGCCATTTTCCTAGTGATACTCTTAGAACACTGGCGGCCATTTTCTTGTAGTCAGACTGCGTTTTTGTGCTCTAGCAGCAGCCCCTGTGCCCTCAGCTTCCTGTTTGGGCATCACAGAGCGCTGGGAGGTTTATCCTGGATTCTGAACATGTGTGTCAGATCACTCACCGATCATTCACCGATCGTGCGACCGGCCACCGACAAAGTTTTGCTATTTCTGCATCTGGGAGCGCTGGGGATCATCAGGCACAGCGCGGAACTGCCCAGGGTGGTGAGTCCAATGGGTTAGAGCCCCTCAGTCTGCGGCAGCTGGAGGCTGGCACTGTCGCTGTCTTAAATCCCCTTTGGGTGGCAGACAGGGTAGGGTCAGCATGGCTTCAGAAACTGGTGTTTCTACCCCCGAAATCAAGGCAATTGCAACTGTTCACCTGTGTACTGCACAGTCCCTATGGGACACCCTTATGACGGTCCTCAATTCGTTTGTTGCCAAGATAGAGGCGGTACGTGGGAAGAAAGGTGCTAAAAAGCGCCCCCTGCCCCCCCCTCCCTCCCTCCGTCCTCCGGGGAGAGCTCTGATGCAGACTCGGGTCCTGCTGAGGCCGGTGACCCCTGCTCTGTCTTGTCACATGACGCTGACCAGGACCGTTCGGACAGTGAGGATGAGTCCCCATCCGGGTCCGTGCACGACAAAGCACTAGTTGGAGCATGAGTATTTTTGGTATAAAAAAAATCACAATTTGCGCAAAGTTATAACATCTACAAAATGGAGGATAGATTTGTCTTTGTCTTTTTATTTTTATTTTTTTATTTTAACTAGTAATGGTGGCGATCTGTGATTTTTATCAGGTCTGTGACATTTCGGCGGACAAATCTGACACTTTTGACACTATTATGGGACCATTGACTATATAGAGATAAAAATAGCCAGTGATTAGTGTATAAATGTCACTGACAGGGAAAATGTTAACACTAGGGGGCGCCCAAAGGATTAACTGTGTTCCCTAGGTGTGTTCTAACTGTAGAGGGGATGCGACTGACTAGGGGAGGAGACGGATCGGTGTTCCTACTTGGTATTAACACACGATCGGTCTCCTCTCCCCTGAGAGAACTAGATTTGTGTGTTTAAATACAAAGATCCCGGTGCTTGCTCTGTTACAAGCGATCGCAGGTGCCCGGCGGTGCGCCTGCTATAACGTCTTAAAGGAGCGACGTACAGCTTTGGCGATTTGCGCAGGCGTGCCAACCTGCCGCAGTATAACTGCGACGGCTGGTCGGCTATCAGTTAAATAATAAAGATCGCCTTGTCTTTGCATCTAAAAGAGGCAGTACCTAGATGCTTGCCCAGTAACAGTTAATCTAATATATACTGTACGTAGTTACATAGTGTCAGAAACCATGAAATCAGGCCGAGACAGAAGTACAGTTAAATCGCAGTTGTTTAATAATAAAAGTAAAAAGAACAAACATAGAAAACATATCCTGGGTTCCTGTTTAAAGACTAGCTTTGCTGACGTCCCTTCTGGCTCCAGATCCTGCTTGCTGTTCCATTACATTGATCCCTGACTTCTGGCTTGGCTGAATATCCGTTCCGGTTACTGAACTTTGGCTATGTTTTGACTAAGTTTGTTCTTTTTACTTTTATTATTAAACAAGTGTGATTTAACTGTACTTCTGTCTCAGCCTGATTTCATGATTTCTGGCAGTAGGCGAAGGCCATGAATTTAGAAGATGCAGTCAATCCACTTGTTGGTAATGTTTTTTCCAGATTGGATGAACTGGATCACCGCAAGGATCAGTTCGCCATGGCGTTACAAACACTTCTGTGTCGCACGGCTCACCTGGCATCTCCCACTGTAGCCGCCCTGATACAGCCTATGTTGCAGGCCGCCCTGCTGCTGCTCCAGTCTCTGTGCAAGCACCCACCTCAAGTATTGCCTCTATAAGAGGTATGTCTGGTTCCGCTCCGCTTCCCCAGCGATTTGAGGGCGATCCAGTCCAATGCAGAGGGCTTCTCAACCAGGTTGAGATATACTTTGGGATTCTGCCCCAGGCGTTTCCCACGGACAAGAGCAAAGTAGGTTTTGTGATATCTTTGCTTTCTGAGAGAGCCTTGGCCTGTGCAAACCCTCTATGGGAGACACAAAACCCTGTCTTGAGTTATCCTGAGCTTGTGACTTTGTTTAAAAAGTAATTTGACGTTCTCGCACGCTTTGCTTCTGCTGCCAAGTGCCCCATGTCCATCTGGCAGCAGAGGTTGTGTGGAACAATGAGGCCCTTGTGGCTGCTTTTTCTCATGGTCTCTCGGATACCATCAAGGATGAGATGGCAGTCCGAGATATACCCACTGTGCAGCAGAAGTTGATCACGTTTGCCATCCTCATTGACTCCAGACTCAAAAACACTCGATTTTTAAATGAGCGCTTGCGGAAGCCTCCTGTATGTTTTTGTCTCCGAGCTTTGCAGTCCCACCTGTGCCTCCCTCACCTCCCATGCTTCCTGGTACCGAGTCGGGCAGTGAAGGTGAACCCATGCACTTGGGTTTCACGCATCTCTCTGTGGATAAGAGAACATTTATGAGGCGGGAGAGATTGTGGCCAGGCAGGTCACTTTCCCTGTCCGGTCCTACCCGTCCAGGGAACGCCCAAACCTTGAGGTCCTGTCACGGACAGACCTTAGGTGGCATTGTTTCATTCCCAGTTATCCAGAAGGATAAGCCCCCTGGTTTTGGTCACCCTTTCTTGGGCTGAGCCATCCGTCGCTATACAGGCTGTAATTGATTCTGGGGCTGCAGGCTTGTTCTTTGATGCTGCCCTTGTATTGAAGCACTCGATTCCACTGCAGCTGCGTGACGCTCCACTTGCCATTGAGGCTCTTGACGGGAGACCTCTACAGCCTGCCCATGTGACTCATGAGATGGTTCTGTTGTCTATGGCCTTCACCATGAGATAATCCAATTCCAAATTATTTCCTCACCTAAGTTTCCGCTAGTTATTGGTTATCCTTGGTTACAGAGGCACAACCCCTCTTGATTGGCTTCATGCTGAGGTTCTCTCCTGGTCAGCACAATGCAGTGAGACATGCTTCCAGAAGGTAGCCAAAGTCCTGTGCACCTCTTCACTCTCCCCTGCCGGAGGAGTACCACGATTTTAGCGATGTCTTTGACAAAGTTCAAGCTGGTAGTTTGCCTCCCCACCGGCTGTATGATTGCGCAATTGACCTTCAAACTGGTGCTATACCCTCTCATGACCGGGTTTACCCTTTGTCGTTCTTGGAGGATAAGGTCATGGAGGAGTATGTTGCAGACACATTTTCTCAAGGTTTCATTCGCAAATTCTCGTCTCCTGCTGGTGCTGGTTTCTTCTTTGTAAAGAAGAGTGGTGGTGAACTGAGACCTTGTATTGATTATAGGGGTCTCAATCGTTTCACGATTAAGAATGCCTATCCGATTCTGTTGATTATGGAGTTATTTGACCGAATCAAGGGAGCAACGGTTTTCCCGAAGCTTGATTTGAGAGGGGCATACAATCTTGTGAGGATTAAGGAGGGCAACAAGTGGAAAACAGTGTTTAATACCAGAACAGACCATTATGAGTACCTGGTAATGCCTTTTGGCCTTTGTAGCGCCCCGGCAGTTTTCCAGGAATTTATTAACGATGTCCTCCGAGATTTGTTGCAGTTATGTGTGGTGGTTTATCTCAATGATATCCTCATATTTTCCAAGTCCCTGGAGAGCCACCACACAGATGTCTGTTGTGTGCTTCAGAAACGAATGCCGCATACACACGGCTGGACTTTTTGACAGCAAAGGTCCGTCGGACAATTAGATCGTGTGTGGACTCCATCGGACCTTTGCTTGCCAAAAATCCAGCGGACTTTAGAAATAGAACATGTTTTACATTTTTCCACCGGAACTCCGCCGGACCGAGAAATGCGTTTGTGTGTATGCTAGTCCGACAGACAAAAACTGACGCTAGGGCAGCTATTGGCTACTGGCTATGAACTTCCTTCTAGTCTGGTCGTACGTCATCGCATTCGAATCCATCGGACTTTAGTATGATTGTCTGTGGCCAAGTCCATTCATTCGGAAAGTCCGTTGGAACTCCGCCGAAAGTCCGTCGGACCTAGTCCCTCAAAGTCCGGTTGTGTGTATGCGGCATTAGAGAACAATTTCTATTGTAAACTGGGAAAGTGCAAGTTCCATCATGAACAGGTTAAATTCCTGTCATTTCCACTGCTGTTTTTTTGATAAACCCAGAGAAATTTTCGTCAGTTCTACAGTGGCCCTGACCTGTGGCTTTCCGTCCTCTGCAGTGTTTCCTGGGCTTTGCCAACTATTATCGGAAGTTTATTCGTAACTTCTCGTCTCTGGTAAAGCCTCCACTTCCAAGCTGTTGTCTGTTCCGGTTCCTGTGATTCCTCCTGATCGTATTCTGGCTACAGGTCACACCAGTCTCCCTTCTCCTTTGGGTGACAAAATTCTTGCTGCTCAGGTCCATACGCCTCCTGAGAAACCTTGTGACCCCCTGCTTTGTCCCAGAGAGTCTCCTTACTGCCATGCTCCAGACTTGCCATTTTCCCAAGGCAGCTGGCCACCCTGGGAAGAATCAACACGTTTGGGCCATTTCCCAACAATTCTGGTGGCCTAGTCTACAGGCTGATGTAGCTGCCTCTTCCATGTGTGCTCACAGTAAGACTCCACGACACCTTCCATTGGGCCTCCTAAAACCCATACCCAATGGAGAGAGGCCCTGGACCCACCTGTCTATGGATTTCATTGTGGAGTTACCCAACTCCCAGGGCAACACAGTTATCCTTATGGTGGTTGACCAGTTCTCAAAGATGTGTCATTGTGTTCCACTTAAGAAGTTGCCCACTTCTAAGGAACTGGCTTCCATTTTTTGCTCGGGAGATCTTTCGCTTACATGGGCTACCCAAGGTGATTGTTTCAGACAGGGGTAGTCAGTTTGTGTCCCGGTTCTGGCAAGCCTTTTGTGCACAGTTGGGAATTCAGCTTGCTTTTTCCTCTGCATATCACCCGCAGTCTAATGGGGCCACAGAACGAGCCAGTCAGTCCTTGGAGCAATTCCTACGTTGCTAAATCTCTGACCATCATAAAACTGGTCAGACCAATTACCGTGGGCAGAGTGCCTTGTATTCTGCTTCCCGATTGTCCCCGTTTTATGGCGAATTATGGTTTCCAACCTTCCATGTTTCCTTACTTGTTTGTTCCGCAGAGTATTCCTGCGTTAGAGGAGCATCTCTGTGGTATTTGTTCCACTTGAGCACAAGTCCAAGAGGCTTTGCATCATGCTAATGATAGGTACAGACTCCATGCTGACCACAGGCACCTGCCCACGCCTTCCTACCAGGTTGGGGACAGGATCTGGCTGTCATCTCGCAACCTCCAACTTTGCGTTCCCTTACTGAAGTTTGCACCACAGTTTATTGGGCCTTTACGTATTCTTTGCAGGATTAACCCAGTGGCTTACGCATTAGACCTTCCTTCTAATATGCGTATTTTCAAATGTTTTTCATGTCTCCTTTTATTAAAACATTTGGTCTGCGACCGCTTTACCACCTCAGTGCCACGTCCTCACCCTGTACAGGTTGAGAACCATGAGTATGAAGTACAGTCCATTGTTGACTCCCGTAGGAGCATACAGTACCTTGTGCATTGGAAAGGGTAAAGTCCAGAGGAACACTCTTGGGTCTCATCCTCGGGTGTACATGCCCCTGTCCTCCGTGATTTCCATTGACGTTTTCCCTGGATAGTCAGCCAGGTCAGATGTCAGGGATCAATGTAGTGGAACCACAAACAGGATCTGGAGCCATAATGGATGTCAGCAAAGCCAGTTTTTAAACAGGAAGGCAAGAGATGTTTCTTGTGATGTTGACCAAGGCAAAGGCAGAGACCCTCTGAACTGGACTGCTTAAGTAGGCAGGACTGATGAGCAGGATAGGATATCAACAGCTGAGTAACTGGAGAGAGATGGGAGCTGGCAATTAGCCGACAGCAGAGTGGCCAGCTCAGAGAAGGAAGGGCTGAGCCCAGCCCTGACACATAGTCTGCTTGAAAAAAAGATACTCCATTTAATCAAAAGGGGGGGGGGGGGATATTGGGACTTTATATGAAACACATCACTGGGGTAGAATGAATCAGTCAATATTAGTAAATACAATATTTATTAGTACAGATGAGCATAGTGCAAGCTAATATATTATTAGCTCAATAAGTAACACAGAATTATAAACATGATTGGTAAATCACATAATATTAAAAATAATTCAAAATAATTGCATCTATTATGAATTCCACGTAATTCATAATAGAATAGCAGTGTACCCAAATATGTAGAAACATGATTCCAACAAGTAAAAATCCATGGTGGACGCATGATTGTTGTGACATAGCATCAGTAAAATCTTGCCGCTTCTCGTGGATAATTTCCACTCATCAGGAGCAGCTGTACACTGGAAGTATCAGCTTAGCCAGTTACTTTAAATGATACACTAGTTTACATTATATGTATATATTTTTCACAGAAGCCCCATGGGCTCATATCCAATATCATTCACTACCAGAGTTTTTCATGCCGGATCACTCCTTATGATGGAAAAGGATATAAAAAGATGCCCAAAGCTTTGACTATGCCAGTCAAAGCTTTTTAACTTTCTAACTGCTGTTGTATACGGAATGTGGCCCCAAATGTCTATGAATGTGGCCCAACCCAGAGTCATAAACTTACTTGAAAATGTTGACTTCTTTGTTTTGTAATAATGTGTTTTACATGTGTCCGAAGAAAATTTGATGGGGTGTCTTTACTGGACTTTTATAAGTTGCCTTCCCAAAGAAAAATCTCGCATTCTTCACAACACGCCCTATTCATATCATCAGTTTTCGGCAGAACCTATATTTGTGAGCAACTATTTTCAAGGATAAAACACACACACAGTGCAAAATTAGAACTGAAATATCTGATGAGCCCCTTCAGAATTCACTCCATCCATCCAACCAGATATTGATGCATTCGTTTATCAAAAACTGTGTCCAATATCGCACTAGTTTTATGTTCTTTTTTCTTATTCTTAGAATTTAAAAAAGTAAAAAAAAAAATGAAGTTTTATTATTCAGGTTCATTATCTATATAGGTGAACGTTAACTTGTGATTTGCCTGACTTTTTTCTGCTCATCCTTGCAGCTATCCCTATGTTGTTATGCCTCTTTCACACGATACTCCTGTTTGAGCATCTACTTTTTCCAGACACTTTTTAATTATTATTTTTTAATGTATTTTTGTAGTTTTTGTGCACATTTGCACGCATGTGCAGGAGCTTGTTCTCATGTTAACAATGTCAATGGACAAATCTGTACGAACTTACACAAAAATGGGCGCGAATGCGGCGAAAATTACTGACCAAAAATGCAGATTTTTCTATTATTTTTTTATTTTTTATTTTAGCTCAGTAAAAAAATAAGCTGTACTGAGTTTTTTTCAAGCTGTAGTGTACAATAGGCCTTAGGTCCCATTCACACCTGAGTATATGGTAGCTTGAAGCCTTAAGCTACAAAACACTGGAGGGGAAAAAAAAAATCTATTATTCTCTATAAAGATGGTTCACATCTCCGCTCCAAAACACCTGAAGCTCAAACAAGTTCTGGAACTTTTTTTTTTTTTTTTTTTTTTTTTAGGCAGATTACAGGTAGTTTTTCTGCTAACCCTTTGACCTGTACAAAATCTTGATAAAATCACGCAACTTTCTGCCTGAAAATGCTATACTCAGGTGTGAATGGGGCCTTAGTGTGTTTTTATGTGTGGCCCAAGATCATTCCTCTTCTTCCAATGTGTGGCCCAGGTAGGTCAAAAGGTTGGACACCCCTGATCTAGATGTCCTATATTTAGTGGCCATGCACATGAACTATGGTATACTGTGAACTACATATTCTACATATTGCATTTACATACATTAATTGACTAATTGAAATGTTTAATATGATTATCCTAACACGTTGTATGTTTTTGTCTTTCATAAAAAGCACCTGTGATGATTTGTGCTATCTTTTTGTTTTTAGCAAAGAGGTTAAAATCAAATGCCAACTTGGCACACATACAGGATAAAAGTAATTGAAGGACCGTATGACTAAGAAAAGAAGAATTGCACTAGAACAAACGGTATTCCACTCGGAGTGGACACATTCTATGCAAGGACTTGTGAAGATTTTCATCTTGGTGTCACGTCTTGTATATACACAATGGACCTTTCATTACTAGAATGTATGTATGACTGCATCTCACTATATATACTGGTACTTTAAACATCCTTAAAACAGAATTTATAAAAAAAAATGTAGAAAAGAAATGTAATGTGTGCTTTTGTTAATAAATCTGCTTTTTTACAGTAATTACAGCTATTCACACTCTGCTCTGTTCTAGTAACTACACTAACTGTAGATGGTTGGAAGATGCAGCTAGTATAAGTACATCAAGTCTGTCTTCATATTTTACTTCCCTGCTCAGGAATCAGAGTGGAATAGGGAGAGCCAGCAGTGTGAAATAGATTTTGTTGCACTGTTCATTGTCAGTATAACACTGGGTACTTGCTGGCAAGAGGAAAGTTTAAAGTAATGACCTCATGATTGTGGTAATGCCCTTTCGTTGTCACGTTAGATGGCTATGGTGGGGCACTGATTTAAGCTACCGTATATACTCGAGTATAAGCCGAGATTTTCAGCCTCTTTTTTGAGGCTGAAAGTGCCCCCCTCGGCTTATACTCGAGTCATCGCTGTCTGCCCGCTCGATCAGCGTGTCGAGCAGACAGACAGCGGCCATTCTATAATTCAAAAGCCGCGCCTCCGGCTCCGCCTTCGCCTGTGATAGGCGGAACACTGAATTTCCCAGCAGCCTGTGTTCCGCCTATCACGGACATCGTATCATCCTCGTACTACGGACGAGGATGATACGATGTACGTGATAGGCGGAACACAGGCTGCTGGGAAATTCAGTGTTCCGCCTATCACAGGCGAAGGCGGCGGCGCAGCTTTTGAATTTTACAATGGCCGCCGAGGCGCCGACGAAGAGGGCACGGGACGGAGGCAAGGCACGGCACGGCACGGGACGGGACGGAGGCAAGGCACGGCGGCAAGGCACGGGACGGAGGCTCGGGACAAAGGCTCGGGACACAGGTAGGCTGGACACACACACACACACACACACACACACACACACACACACACACACACACACACACACACACACACACACACACACGGATGGATGGATACACACACACACAGGGATGGATGGATGGAGACACACACACACAGGGATGGATGGATGGAGACACACACACACGGGGATGGATGGATGGATGGACACACACACACACAGGGATGGATGGACGGACACACAGGGATGGACGGACACACAGGGATGGACGGACACACAGGGATGGACGGACACACACACAGGGATGGACAGGCATGTCTCACCCTCGGCTTATACACGAGTCAATAAGTTTGCCAGTTTTTTGGGGGGTAAATTGGGGGCCTCGGCTTATATTCGGGTCGGCCTATACTCGAGTATATACGGTATATACCTTAACCTTTGCACCAATCTTAAAATGCAAACTGAGCCTTTCAGATTTATAATGTTACATTTTTGTTGTGCATTGTATTGTTTCTTTTTTCCAGTTTCATGATTCTTGTGTTTCCTATGTCCTTCTGGCCTACATTAAACCAGATTGTGCAGATGCTGCAGATTTAGTGTAAAGACTTGAATAGAATTCAAAATGTTTTACTATACAGTATATATCTAAATCAAATAGAGCCTAATGGAGGCCTCCCCTATTTTTATTTTTATTTTATTTTTAATTTAAGTGTTGGAATCTTATATTAAATCATGAGGTTTTAAAAAAAAAAAATGTACTGCAGTTAGTGAAGTTCTTGCAACATGGCGTTGAAATGGAGCATTGTTCTTTTCACAACAAGCTTATTTTCAGCTCTGGTCTCGCATGCACATGACTTGATAGTAACCTAAAAAAAAAAAAAATTTAGCAGTGTTAAAGCATACGTTCAGGTGGGTACTGGAGATTTTAGTCAATTAAAATGTACTGGAGATTTTATTCAACTAAAATATGACTAATGCCGCTTACACACGATCGGAATTCCAGCCAGAAAAAGACCGATGAGGGCTTTTCATCTGAAAATGCGACCGTGTGTATGTTCTGTCGGAATTTAGCTGTGCAAATTTCCACCAGCCAAAAATTGATAGCATGTTCTCAATTTTCCAGACGGAAAAACGTTTTAATGGTAATTCCGATCGTGTGTATGCAATTCCGACACGCCAAAAATCACGCATGCTCAGATTCAACTACGAGACAGAAGCTACTGGCTATCGAACTTCCTTTTTCTAGTCCCGTCGTACGTGTTGTAAGTCACCACATTATAAATGATCGGAATTTGATGTGACCTTGTGTAGGCAAGGCGGCTTGAGCCGAATTTTGTCGGAATTCCATCGGGAAAACCATCAGACCCTTTCCGATGAGAATTCCGATTGTGTGTACGCGGCATAAAACTAAAACAATTCAGATGACTAAAATATGGCTAAAACTAAAAACGGCATTTCAAAAGACTGACTAAAACTAAATCAAAATTTGACAGCAAAATTAACAGTGATATTTAGCTATATTTGGATGAGTTGTCCACTAATCTACAGATATCAGTAACGTGGGCTGTAATAAAAATGCTGGTATGTTAAATAGAACATTTGTTACTTTGCACATTTATCATAAGGCATGGGCACATGCCTACTTTAATTTCTTTCCTGCCTGCATTCTGTGCTGAGACACATTATTGACTGCCACTTGCGCTTTTCACTTCAGAAATTATTCCAGTACAGAACTACTTCTAGATCTATCATACTACTGCCATAAAATGGAAATCGTATTTTCCTTGTACTTTATTGACAGGACTTTTAACATTGAGTGGGTATTTTTTGTTGAATGTGCCAGGGAGATCATTGCAAGTTATTGTGTTGACAGCCATTGTGCTCCAATTCCATTTCCCCCCGGATTAGCTTGAATGCTGCCTGCCCTACAGCCTCTGGAAGCATTACCTTGATTTGGTGAATCATATGATTGAGAGCTGTTCAAAGCAATCTTTCATTTATGCTAATAAAAGCTGGTTTATATCTGCCAAGTTACAGAATGACAGCTTTGATTCCGTAATCAGTGGCTTTTTGAGCACATTCATGCTAAGTAGGGCTGAAAGTCATTACTACAGGATAGGGCAGTTAAGAGCTTTACCCGTGAAGCGGCTTTAATTTACTTTCCTGGCTTTGTAACCAATTAAAATCATTCAAAAACAGCTTGGATTTTTAAGATTTTATAGAAACTAATTTCTGCTTTTGCAGTACTTGAAGAAATAGTTATGTTAAACTAGTGTAATTTAATCACGCTATTTTTTTCTAGGTTGTTTTTTACACTTTTATTCTGGAAACAATTAATTATTCGTTCAAGAACAAATAGGGCTATGTTTATATCGAAGAGTTAAATGTACAGTTACCTAACTATCCTGATGTTTTGTGTGCTGTAAATTTACAAACGATTAAAAAAAGTTGATAGATTTTTCTGCAGGTCATGGCACTGCCTATCAAAGCGGAACTAAACCCATTGATTTAACAGTTTTAAAAAAAATGTAATTTCCGGCATGCTGGGAATGCTAACTGTCATGTTTGCTTGTGCTCTCAACCAAACTGTCAAACCATTAAATGACTAGAGTCATAACTGATCACATGTACATCATCATGGCAGTTGCAAATTGAGCAGAGGCCTAGATGGCAGCTTCCTTGGCTGAAAAGGATAGGAAGGAGGGTTTAATTCCGCTTTAAATTTGACCAAACTTCTCCATTCTTCTTTTGGATTGGTATATTCTGTTGCTTTAGCATTACGTTGCAGCCTAAAGAGGGATATTCAGAAAAAAAAAATGGCAAAATTAAATTAGCTCTGGTCATAGCAACCTTCCAGAAACCCTATAGCTGCACCCATACAGCCCTTAAAATCATTTATCTGAGTGGGTACATATTACCACAGTTTACACTTTGTAAACCTTTTTTACTGTTTGCAACTGATTCTGTGTATTCCTGCTGTAAAAACCACAAATGAGAACATGGGTCATTTTTTTTATTATTCTGATTCATTTTTTTAAATTTTGTTTTGTTTACAAACAAGACTGTTTGTTTGGAATGTATTACAAAGATTTCTGATGTCTGACTATGTGAATAAAACCTTTAAAATGAAGTGTGTGTTTAATAATTTAATTTCATATTGTTCAAAAGATGCGACAAGTATACAGTCTTCTAACAGATCTTTCATTATAGTTGCATTCTCTCATGGCATTACATTACATTGTTCCAGTACTTAGTAAATGTTTCACTTATTTTAGTGTCAGTAGCATTGGTTATGTTATATACAGCTATTTACCCCAACACTCCGTATTGCTGATATGCCTGCTGTACCATGTACTTGTATGAGAAAGTATCCTGTTCTTTGTATTCCTTTATGTGAAATCCCAGCTGTTCCTGACAGTATCTCTGCTTTCCTATTAAAAACTGACCACATTAAGCAGGAGAGCACAGCGTGGTCAGTTCTCACTATGCTGGGAACTCAGCCTGCTCTCCTCCAATGATCAGACTTGTCCTGACATGCCCCCCGCTGCACAGCCATTCACTGGGAAGCTCAGTGTGGTGCTGCTTCTCCCCCCAGCTCTTATGAGAACAGAAGGAAAGTGATCACTTATAAAAGAGGGATAAAAGGTTATTTTATAATTTATTTATTTAAATTTTTATTTTTTTTGTATATCTATACAAAAATGTTTTGCCTTTTCATTTCTGTTTTAAACGGATTGGGTTGTTTTACAAAGTGATTGTTTACAATCGCTTTAACTTTGTTGGTTGCCAAAAAAACTACAACCTGAAGCATGGCTGACATTTATATATAGTAATGATGAAAATAAATCCTGTGCTATGGTGGTATTATGTCAAAAAATACTCCAGCAGCTGCCAGTGCTCAAATATTTCACCAAAAAATTGATTAGACAATCTATAGGCTCTATAGGGAACAATGGATCTATGAATTGGACACATTGCAGCCAGCTGGATTGAATGTTTTATTGCTAATAATTGGTCTAGTCCAGTGTTTAACAGCTTGCCGACCAGCCACCATCCTTACAGGGCGGCAGGTCACCCCTCCTGCGCAAATCACTGTAGCTGTACAGTGGCTCACGTAGGTACAATAGCGGGTGGCTGCGGGAGCGTACCCGCAGGTTGGCCGGACTTTATGCCCTCCGAGGACCAGAGATCGCCTATAATAGAATGGGGAACTGCTTTTGTAATCAAGGCGATTTGCCGTTAGAACAGCTGACATGACAGGGATCTACTGTTGCCAGTGATCGGGAACAGTAATCTCTGTCATGTCCCAGACAGCCCCCCCCTACAGTTAGAACACCTAGGGAACACATTTAACCCCTTTGATCGTCCCCTAGTGTTAACCCCTACCCTGCCAGTGGCATTTACACGGTAATCAGTGGCTATATATAGCACTGATCACTGTATAAATGTCAATAGTCCCAAAAAAAAGTGTTAAAAGTGTCCAATCTGTCCGCCGCAATGTCGCAGTCCCACTAAAAATTGCAGATCGCCACCATTACTAATAAAAATTATTTTTTTGTTTTGTATTATAGCAAAAGGTAAAAAAAAATAAAAAATTTTAATTTTGTTTTCAAAATTGTCGCTTTTTTTTTTATACTTTATAAAATAACTGCAGAGGTGATCAAATACCACTAAAAGAAAGCTCTATTTGTGGGGAAAAAAGAGATGCGTTTTGTTTGGGTACAATGTCGCATGACTGCGCAATTGTCAAAGCGACGCAGTGTCGTATCGCAAAAATGGCCTGGTCATTAAGGGGGCAAATCCTTCCGGGACTGAAGTGGTTAAGGACTGCCCCATTGCAGATATACTGCTACAAGGCAGCCCTCATGTACAGATTCGCGAATATATACATGATTCATGGCACTTATGTGCATGATACATGGCACTTACGCCTAGGGGTGGCACGCGACGGCGCCGCTGGTCCACTTCTGCTGTGATTACTTACAGCAGAAGTGTATCTGCCGGTGCTGGGCACTGGATGTCCACTGGCACCCGTCATTCATCAGTCAGAGACAGAATAAAACTCTGCCTATGTAAACAAGGCAGAGCTTCATTCTGACAGGGCAAGGGGTGAGTGATGAATTTTGTGTCCCTGCATCCATCACTTCCCTTAGTAAAAGCATCTAACAGTACACAAAAACACTGACTAGGCACACAGTTAACCTTTTGATCGCCCTAGATGTTTAACCCTTTCCCAACCAGTGTCCTTAGTACAGTGGCAGTGCATATTTTTAGCACTAATTACTGTATTCGTGTCACTGGTTCCAACAAAGTGTCTGATTGTCTGCTACAATATCACAGTCCCACTATCGCCACTATAGTCGCTACTTACTAGTATAAAAAAAAACATAGTTTGTAGACGCAAAAACTTTTGTGCAGACCAATCAATATACACTAACTGGGATTTTTTTTACCAAAAATTTGTAGCAGAATACGAATTGGCCTTAATTTTGTAAAGAAATTTGATTTTTTTTTTCCCCAAAATTGTCTTTTTTTTTTTAGCGGGGGAAAAAATGCAATAGTGATCAAATACCACCAAAAGAAAACTCAATTTGTGAGGAAAAAAAATTATATAAATTTTTTGTTTTGTGTATTTTTCCTGCTGACGTTGCACAGCAAGTACTAGATCTTCCATTTTATTAATATCCTCCACCTAATGAAGCCATCCAGCAATAGTCGGCAGTAGTTGTTTCTTCCAGTGGAATGGGGTGCAACACTTTGCAGTGTTCAAAAGGTGTCACACAATGGATTTTTTTATATAGGTTGGGTGAGATGGTGGAGACATCTAACAGGAAAAAGGCCGGATCATTAGGAATCTTGTATTCTGTAAATTTCTGAGTGATTTCTCTCTGTTGCCCAGAAGTGGGTTAACTTGGGGCATGATCAAAATATGTGGAGCATCGTTCCTCTGTCCGCCTGGCATGTCCAGCAATATTAGTGTAATATTTGTGTAAGAGGTAGGGAGTGAGGTACCACCTCATCAAAAGCTTGTAGTTGGTCTCTTGGATTTTAGTACAGACCGATGATTTCAGTGAAAATATGAGGATATGCTATATTTGGGCAAGTGTAAAAGTACTCTTCAATTCCTTTTCCCATTTGCTCATGAATGGTAAATATGGTTGTTCAGCAGGGCTGTATGTTTTAGATAGAACTTGTGTGAAGGGTGCCCTCATTGGAACAGTATTCTTCAAAGGTTGTCAGAGGATGGCCAAACGTTGTTGGTTTGTTAGAGAATCGAGAGTGTTGTAGTTGGAGTGCGGTCCAAAAGGAAAGTTTAAAAAACACTTTCTTTCGTTCATTGACTGACACAGCACCTTGGGGTTATATCGCCACCTTCAGGAGAGGACTAGGCAGAACATGTAAAAACAGCAAAACTGCACAGTACCATCCAGGGGGGCAGTCCTACTGGCTATAACCCCTCACTCTGCTTCCAGTAGCTCAGTTTCTTTCTGCCTAGTGTAGAAGGACCTGGCTCCCTGAGGGGACCATTGGTCCTCCGGATTTTTTTTCTTTTTCTGCTTTTTGATTCCTGTGATCTACAATAGACAGCCGGGCTGGGTAACAGGCAGG
This sequence comes from Lithobates pipiens, assembly GCF_037356315.1. Taxonomy (NCBI): domain Eukaryota; kingdom Metazoa; phylum Chordata; class Amphibia; order Anura; family Ranidae; genus Lithobates; species Lithobates pipiens. The sequence goes on from NW_027507758.1 coordinate 296,172,936, forward strand.
ATAATATAGATCCTGGTAGTCTCCCCAGCCTGGCCATCGAGCGTGAGCAGACCCTAGCTACACGCTGGGTCGACCACGTCATGCCTCGTCTGATCCAGGGGTGGCCGGTGAGCTATATGCTCCGGGTCACACATATGACCGGGCTACTGCTGTCCGAGTCACAGTGTGCTGTGGCCAACAGCCACCCCATACTGCTCGGCTGATGTGGGTCTGTCTGTGGAATGCGTCCAGCAGTCCCTGCAGGAGGGGTAAGTACAGTTCCACCTGTCTCGGCAGGATGGAGCAGCTGGGCATTCCCTGGGAGGTCGACTAGGGGGTCTCTCACTCTCCCTTTCTTCTCTCTCTGTCCCTTCCCCATCTCCCCATGCTGTGGGCCACTGTGTGACTGGGAATGTGGGGTGCGGTGCACGTACTTGGTCGGGGGTCCTCTGGGGGGGTCTCTGAGTCCTGACAGGGCGCTGCTCTGGGCCTGAAGTATGTCTGTAATGCGGCCCCTTTGCTTTCTAGAACCTCAGTATCAGCAGTGGTACTGCATCGCCTGATTTGGCTTAAATGCTGGTCTGCGGACCAGACTTCTAAGCAAGCGCTGGCAGATTTGCCCTTCCAGGGGGAGAGGCTATTTGGAGCCTCGCTGGATGACATTATTAAGAATGTTCTGGGGGGGGAAGAGTACTTTGCTTCCACAATCCAGAAAGGGTAAGGAGCCACGCCGTAGGCAAGGGCCCTCCTTTTCCACTCAGAAGAGGATTTTTTGGCCGCCCCGGTCAGCAGGTAAGCGTTCCCAGTCCGGCAAGGTGCCCGCTGAGGGACAAAAGCATCCCTGGTTTCACAAGTCTGTGAGCAAATCTGTCGTCACTTGGGGGTTTGCCTTCGGGAGTTTGCAGCTCGTTGGATCTCCCTTCTTTCCGACCAGTGGGTCTGCAAACTGGTTCTCAGGTTACAAGATAGTTTCTTTCTTGTCCGCCAAACAGATTTTTTTTTCCCTCTAACCTTCATCTTCTTCCGGCTCGTCGGGATGCCCAGTTTGAGGCAATATAAGACCTGCTGCAGCGTGGGGTGATAGTACCTGTACTGACGCCGGAAAGGTTTCAGGGATTCCACTCCAATCTTTTTGTAGTCCCAAAGAAGGAAGGGATCCATCTGGTCCTTGATCTCAAGGCCCTCAATGGCCTTGTGAAAGGGCAAAGGTTTAGGATGGATTTGGTTCACTCCGTGGTCGCTGCACTCCACCAGGGGGATTTCTTGGCATCTTTGGACATCAAGGACGCATACTTGCATGTCCCCATATGCGGCAGGCATCAGAGGTTCCTACGATTTGCGGTCGGGATGAGCACTATCAATTTGTAGCTCTCCCTTTTGCCCTAGCGACGGCACCAAGGGTCTTCACCAAGGTGCTAGCCCCAATTCTGGCATTGCTAAGACAACGAGGGATCGCAATCATGGGTTACCTGGACGACCTCCTCCTGAGAACAGCTTCCACCTCAGAATTAAGGGAGGATGTGGCGATCACCATACAAGCTCTCCGGCAGGTTGGTTGGGTGTTGAACCTCCAGAAGTGAGTGGTGCCATCTCCAATGCGTGGAGTACCTGGGCTTGATTCTGGACTCCTCGGAGGCGAGAGTCTTTCTCACCTCAGACAAGCTGCAGACTCTTCAATCTGCGGTGAAGTTGTTGGTGTCCCGCAGGTGGTCGTTGCTGCGTTTTTGTATGTGAGTTCTGGGTCTCATGGTAGCTACTTTCGGGGCGGTAACGTATGCGCAAGTCTTGCAGAAAGAGATCCTATCCAGATGGTACAAATCTTTCATTAAGCACCATTAAGGGGCAGGTATCAGTTTTGGCTCTCTATTTTCAGTGACTTATTCATTGGTGAGTACATTTGTTCAGGGGGTTCGACATGTGCCCCCTCCGGTTTGACCACCACTGCCTCCGTAGGATTTGAATCTGGTATTCTCGGTACTTCAGAAACTGCCATTTGAGAACATTAGGGAGATTCCCTTATTGACACTCTCAAAGTCTCTCTAATGGCTATTGCATCTGCCAGGAAGGTTTCTGAGTTGGCGGCCTTGTCTTGCAAGTCTCCCTATTTGATCCTCCACAAAGATAAGGTGGTGCTGTGTCCGTAGCCTTCGTTTCTTCCAAAGGTTGTTTTGGCTTTTCATCTTAATGAGGACATTGTGCTTCCGTCCTTATGTCCTCAGCCGTCACATCCCAAAGAGGTTGCTTTGCATTCTCTGGACATGGTCTGGGCTCTGCAGGTGTATCTGTCTACTACAGCTCCTTTCCGGAGGTCGGACTCATTGTATATATCGGGGGCTGGTCCGAAGAAGGGCCTGGTGGTCTCGTCGGCCACTATTTCTCGGTGGCTCAGACAGATCATGGTTCAGGCTTATGCCATAAGGGGGCGAGCGCCCCCCCCCTTTCCTGTCATGGCACATTCTACCAGGGCAGTTGGTGCCTCCTGGGCTTTCTGACATCAAGCGTCCATTTCTCAGGTGTGTAAGGCGGCCACCTGGTCATCCGTTCACACTTTCACTAAATTTTACAAGGTTGACGTGAGAGTGCATCTTCGGATGCATGCTTCGGCCACAAGGTTTTGCAATCGGCCGTTTAAGGATGCAACTCCTGTTGAGTTCCTTTTGTTATGGGTGGAGTTTTTCTTGCTGTTTCCACCCCTCGTTTTTTAATACTGCTTGGGGACGTCCCTAAGGTCAAGATTAAAGGTGCTGTGTCTGTCAATAAACGAAAGAGGAAATAGGATTTTTGTACTTACCCTAAAATCCTTTTCTCTGAAGTTCATTGACGGACACAGCCTCCTATTTGTTTGTACTGCGTTTTGACGAACTGAGCTGCTGGAAGCAGAGTGAGGGGTTATAGCCAGTAGGACTGCCTCCTGGGCGGTACTGTGCAGTTTTGCTGTTTTTACATGTTCTGCCTAGTCCTCTCCTACGGGTGGCAATATAATCCTAAGGTCAAGATTAAATGGTGCTGTGTCCATCAATGAACTTCAGAGAAAATGATTTTATGGTGAGTACAAAAATCCTATTTTTATGGAGGGCTACAGTCCATCCACCAAGAAATGGGATGCCTGAACTTGACCCACATGGCGTAGGGTCCTAAATGTATGGTGGGGATTGAGACCGGGGGGGGAATCGCGGGTTTCCTATAATAAGGAACAAGGAGGATGTCAGTTTGAGCCTGCTCTAGTTGTGCTTAGAGCGGTGATGTCGAGACCCATCAATGATTCTACCAAGGTGAGTTGCCTGGTAATACTTTTGAATATCAGGAAGCACTAGATCACTGTATTGTTTGGGTAATGATAGTAGGTGGGTCCAATACATGGAAAATTTGTTCCATGTATTGATCCCTGAAGGAGAGTTAGCAGCACTTGGATATACTCCAAGTGGGGATAGAGAGCAGTCTGGATGAGATGCAAACAACGCTTTTAGACCCACTCACAAAAACAAGGGGTCATGGATGGCTGATGAGTGTGGTGTGATGTAACACTTTATGGTGTTGTTTATAATGCTGCTTAAAGAATAGACATTTGTTTACAGTACAGTAATACGTTGAATTACGAGCATAATTTGCATGCTTGTAATCCAAAACACTTGTATATCAAAGTGAGTTTCCCCATAAAAAGTCATGGAAACACAGACGATTCATTCCACAACCACTGCTAGTGTATGCAGTACTGTATGTGGCCAGGGGGGCGGGGGCACTGGAGAACCCAGACACTCGGGAACTGTTAACATTTCCTGGAGCTCCGACGTACGTTAAGTATGCCCCACCCAGCTGGGAATGTCTCAGAGTTCTCCAGGAAGAACTGGGAGCCACCAGAGCCCCTGGACCTCTGGCCACATAGAGTAAGATATACACCAGTGGCTTTAGAGTATACACACAGCGGCTTTCCTACATGGATGAGTACCAGACTCCTTAACGCTGTGAGTCTAATTCCACTTTTTTATTTTTATTTTTTTCATTAAAACTGTGAAACTGTGATCCTTGTACTGCTCGTATATCAATTCAGCACTCCCATATCAAGTCAAATTTTTTTTTTTAAATGTTGCTCGTCTTTCAAAACACTCGTATACTGCGTTACTCGCATACCAAGGTATTACTGTAGTTTCATAGTGCAGTCCTACTTCCAATAAGGGCCTTTCACATATAGTGTAATGACCAGCATTTTTCCACACTGGGAGAGCCAATTACCGCCAGGACACAAAGAAAACAATCGTTTTCTATGTGCCCTATTCAGACTGAAATGCAGCTCGGTGCTGTGCTGTAGTAATCTGTGATAAAATATTTTATCAGCGTAAAGGATGGGATTACATGTCACTATACAACAGTACAGCACAGCACATTGCATTGCTATACAGTGACATGAATGAAGTTTCACTTTGTATACTAAGTTGCGTCAAAGGGGGAACTGTTGAGTCAAAAAGAGAAAAGTTGTGATGCGTTGAAACACATATCACACCGCCCCCTGCTACCGTCTCATCACATTTTCCCTGTTTATATTTAGGGAATACATTTGATTTTTGGTATACTCTGTATATTTTTATATGACAGAGATGTTGGGCATAAAGGTGTTATTAAAGCAGAACTCCAGGTTGATGAGAAAGAAAAACATTCAACTTCAGATAAAAGGGCAAAAATATAATTCTCTAAAAGTATATTTCCACAGAAGTTATCTAGGAATCGTATTGTTGTTAAAATGCATAAAAATGAATAAAAAATAAACTTTTCAAATTTGTGCATATATATCTAAAAATGCCAATAAAGTTTCCATGTGCTATTGAAAAGTATCATTTAATGATTCTCGATATAATCCACTGTGCAAAATAGTGCTGATTAAGCTGTGTTCTTCAACAAATTGCTGTAGTGATTCATCACCGCCACACCAGAGAACTCACCAACTAACTATAACCACCCACTAATGGCAAGTCAAATGGCACTCAGTTTCAGAGGGTTCACCATCCACAGTAGGCCTGGAGCATCCACCTTTTAACTTATCAATGTTGGAGTATAATCACAGATAAGGCATATGGTAGACAAAAGAAATCCCATCCACTCTTTCATACAAGCATAGCAATTTACCGCTGCTGAACGTTCCCGGGTGTACTCTGTGTGATGACATCCCTTCCAGATACTCTCCTAGGGTGTATGGGTTAGCAATGATGGACTCTTAATGTCTTACCATATGCAATATAACCTTGGTTCCTCTGTTTGGAACTAAGTGCTATATGACTTACCTGTAGTGGGTGGTCATATTTAGTGGGTGAGTTCTCTGGTGTGGCGGAGGTGAATCACTACAGCACTTTGTTGAAGAACAAAGCTTAATCTGTACTATTTTGCACAGTGAAATATATTGAGAATCATTTAAGAGACTTTTCATTGCCACATGGGCACTTAAATGCTGATTTTAGGTATATACTGTGTGCACAAATTTGAGAATTTTTTATTTACATTTTATGCACTTTAAATCCTAAAGGGTGTTGATATATAGCTGCTGTATCTGTAGTATCCTAGTGCTGGTGATTTTATTGAATTTTTATTGCTGTTAAAAGTTAATTCTTAGAAATTTTAGGTAATGCTTACTATATACTTTTCCTCTTTCTATGCAATGTAATCCAGATTGTGTGCATGATGTTGTTTTCCAGGCAAAAACAACTTGATTTTGAAATGATTTTTATTATTATTTAAAAATCCAAGTATATTGGTTTTATTGTGACTTTTATGTCCTGTTTATACAGGAAAGGGAAAGCCAAAACTGGAAATTCTAGCTGCATGTCATTCTTTGGTATTTTAATTAAAACTACACAGTACATTACTATATCAGTTCTTAGCTTAGCAGCTGTAAATTGATATTTGTTCCATAAATTTGGTATGGTATGTCATTTCTTAAAGAGAGTTCTTTTTACCTTCTCTCTTTTGTGCAGCATCTGTATTTCTCTTTTAATTGCTGTAGCTGAGGCTTCAGGTCTTCTACACAAAGCTGTAGAATAAACAAAGGGTCAGCAACATGCCTTGCCATGTATTCCGGAAGAATCCTTTTTTTATATATATATATATATATATATATATATATATATATATATATATATATATATATATATATATATATATATATATATATATATATAGATAGATAGATATCCTAATATTCATGTTTTTCATACTTAAAGTTAAACTGTACTTGTGCAACCCCTGATCTTCTAAAAAATATGAAAACTGAAGGGCAGTCCTCGGATATAGACAAGTGGGAGGCCTTAATTCCCAGTGCCAGGTCATGTTTGTGTCTCCTAAATACTTGAGAGAGTCTCGTGTAGCCCAGTCATAGGTAGTCATGCCAACTTGGGCACATGTCCCAAAACACAGGGATGTAAAAAAATGTTGTCCACAACTGACACACTTTACAGCAGGGGTGCCCAACCTTTCGAAGAGGGAAGGCCACTTGTGCAACTTGGTAACTAGACATGGGCCACAATGAACGGGCGGATGATAGGTCCAAGTCCACTCCACTTATGCAGAGCTGACATAGACACAGCCCGCTCAACTCTATGGGCCCTCAGATAAGATCTGCCCAGATGGAAGGAGATGGATTCTACACCCCCCTTTCTGTCTTTTTTTTTTTTTTTTTTTTTTTATCAGATTGGAGGTAGATGGCCACAAGTCCGTTTACATCTGCGGTTCAACAGAGGTGAATGGAGGTTCTGATCTTGTCAGAACCGAACGCGTCAAAAGCAGCCGAAGCCCTTGTACACACGGTCGGACATTCCGACAACAAAATCCATCGGATTTTGTCCGAAACTTTTGTTGCTTACACACGGTCGGACAAAGTTGTCGGAAAATCCAATCGCTCGTAACGTGATGACGTTATTTCGTTACGACGGGACTATGTTCAGGCTAGTAGCCAATAGCTTTGGTCTAGGAATTTGATCTGAGCTTGCGTGGCACTTTGTCGGATCGGAATTCTCTACAAACAATTGGCCAAGTCCGATCGGATCATGTTGTCAGAAGATTTTATAGCCCAGCTCTGAAACTTTGTCGGTTGGATATTCCAAAATAAACAGTCCTATGGAGCCCACACATGGTCGGATTATCCGACAACACGGTCCGATCGGACGTTTTCCGTCGGAATGTCCGACCGCGTGTACAAGGGCTAAGACTGCTTTCACGCTGACAGGCTGTTGTTTACCCACACTGAGGGTGCAGCGCAGTGCACCTGTGGCTTAGCTGTACTTTGCCATAGACTTCTATTATATCCTGCAGGGATGGTGCACTTTCTGAAGTGCACAAAAACCACAGGTAACAGCAGAAGTCTATGGCTCAATGCAGGTAACCTGCAAGTGTTTTGCGCTGCACCTGCGGATCAGTTTGAAAGCAGCCCAGATATGCCCATATACACACTGATTTTAGTAATAAACTTACCTTTAACAACAGTCTTCCATTCAGGCCAGCTTATGCGGGTCTGCTTTGCAACCACTTGCTTCATTCACAACACTCTTGCTCTGGGATGTTGGGTCGTCAACCCACAATCTGGACTTGCCAACCCGCCATCCCAGAGCAGGAGGTCGCGGGCCTGCTTTACAGGATGCTGATGCACCCAGTTAAATGTGTACATTTTTAAGTTTAATCATTCATATTTTGCCCTGGGCTTGCTTGTCTGGGAACTGTACTTCACTATAAAAATGTGATGGGAGTAATCCAGGGTTATTAAAATAAATGTACCCTTTACATAAATGTTACAAAAGGAACATTTTTGTTAAATACAGAACGCCACAGTGCTGGCAAATCTGAAATTGTTAAACATTATGAAGAAAACCTACATTTTACAACTATATTTATTTAATGCATAAAATACAGGAGGGCACAAAATGTACATTCATAGGGGGGAAAAAAATAATTAAAAAGAGGCTTATTTTTCAACTGTTGCTGTTTGGCTCTTCAACTTCTCTGTCATAAGGATATTATACAAAGAGGTTTCTAGAGTGGTCAGGAAGAAAACAAGTGCCTTGCTAGTTACTTTGATTAGCATAAGTGATGGCAACCCATGGATTCCAGATTTGATCCATTTTCTACAGCAGACTTAAGCAAAGGCTGATTATCATTTTAAGAGTTTTGTCTGTAACAAAGACATAAGTCATAAAGCAAAGGTTTAGACATGTGATCTAACAGAGTTGATGTCACTAACAGCTGACCTATCATGAGACCTACAAAAAGATGCCAGAGGGAGTCTTATTTGTTAGTTTTGTAGTATGTAGCACCCTGCTAGTTTCTGCTTGGAAACAGACTCGCTCACATAATGGAGTGATTTTGTAATCTCTTATAATACTATAAGCTTCTGATCCATAGACTTTGACCCCGTACAGGTATAATAACCCTTTCATTTGGTGCTATATGATCTCTAGCTACAGAGACGAGAAATGGTTTCCTTTACTTGCTTAAACCAAGAGTCAGATTAGCAAGTAAAATCTCATCAACTGGATCATTTGCCATGGCTGGTTAACTCAATAAGGGCTAGTCTGCACAGACATTTGAGATTCATCATGGGTTTACCATGTGGTTGTCATTTGTTTACCACATATTCACTTTGACTTGTGTGGAATTAAAGCAAAACACTTTAATCTCAATTTTTACATTTTAGATAGTATGGCAAGGGATTATAAACACCTGTCAGATTTTTTTTTTTTTTTTTATTGTTGTCTGTGTCCCTGTTAGGAGGATTCATCCTCTCTATTTGTCCTGCTTCAGAACAAAGTATACATTGGCATCGAAAGAAAATCACAAATTTTAGGTGGTCACCAGAACAAGAATAGAGGGGGAAATCTTCCAATATAGATTCCAGTTCTGGTAACCCTAATGACTACCAGGAATTTTCCCCATTTTGGAAGGATTTCCTCTCACTTCCTGTTGGCTTTAGGACAATAAGGCTGCTTTCACACTGCATCGGGAGCTGCGTCGGCGGTAAAGTGCCGCTATTTTTAGCGGCGCTTTACCGTCGTTTTAGCGGCGGTGTGCGGGCGCTAGCGGGGTGGTTTTAACCCCCGCTAGCGCCCGAAAAGGGGTTAAACCCGCCCGCAAAGTGCCGCTGTAGCGGCGCTTTGCCGGCGGTATTGCCGCGGTGTCCCATTGATTTCAATGGGTAGGAGCGGTTTAGGAGCGGTGAATACACCGCTCCTTCACCGCTGCAAAGATGCAGCTAGTAGGACTTTTTTCACCGTCCTGCCAGCGCATCGCTCCAGTGTGAAAGCCCTCCGGCTTTCACACTGGAGTTAAAGGGGCCGGTTTTTTTCAGGCGTTACACAGGCGCTATTTTTAGCGCTGTAACGCCTGAATACCGCCCCAGTGTGAAAGCAGCCTAAGTGAAGGAAATCTCCCTAAGAAAAACTGACAGGGGTTTTAACCCTCCCTTACTCTATCCAAAATAACTACCTTAACTTATTTCAAATGCTCCTGTACACTAGTCCTAAGAGTGAAAGCTGATTATCAGCTTTTAGTGAAGTTTAAAGAGGATGGGTTTACTTCCTCTTTGATTCCCTGCAAAGGTAAAGCATAATGGACTACTATGCATCGCATAGTAGTCCATTATGTGTCACTTACTGTACCTGACACAGGAGCCAGCGAAGTCACCGCTGTCCCCTGTAGTCCGGAGCATCCATCTTCTTGGTGGGTCTCGCTGCACCGGTGTTGTCATTTGTCTGAGCCGCGATGACGTCACTCCCGCGCATGCGCACGGGAGCCGCCACTCGTGGCATATCGCCGTTAACTGCGGCGCACTCAGCGCACCTGCACGCCACTGTCTATGGTGCATGCGCCGTAGAGAGCGGTGCCCGTCTTTTGGCAAATATCTCCTAAACCTTGTAGGTTTAGGAGATATTTCTTGGACCTACAGGTAAGCCTTAATCTAGGCTTACCTGTAGGTCAAAGTGGTTTGTAAGGGTTTACAACCACTTGCCGACCGCCGCACGACGATATACGTCGACAGAATGGCACGGGCAGGCATATGGGCGTATATATACGTCCCTGCCTTCCCGCGGGTGGGGGGCCCGATCGGGGCCCCCCCCGGTGTCTGCGGCGGTCGGTATTCGTTCGGGAACGATCCGGGATGAGGGGGCGGCCATTCATTCATGGCCACCCCCTCGCGATCGCTCCCGACGAATGGAAATGCTCCGTGACATCACTTCCTCTCCTGTAATGTAAACACAGACAGAGGAAGTGATGTAATCTCTCCTCCGTGTCGGTATTTTTCGTTCCGGCACCGAGGAGAGAGGATCGGTGAGTTGCACCAACACGACACTACACAGTAGAACATGCCAGGCACACTCACACCCCCCCTTCACCCCCCGATCACCCCCCCAATTACCCCTGCCCCCCCAGTCACAGTGACACCAATTGCATTTTTTATTTTTTTTTGCATTGGTGTCATTTGTGACTGTAATAACTGTTAGGGCAGTTAGGGTTAGCCCCCTTTAGTTCTAAGGTACCCCCCTAACCCCCCAATAAAGGTTTAACCCCGTGATCACCCCCCCGTCGCCAGTGTCACTAAGGCTGGGTTCACATTGCAGCGGTTTATGAGAACGGATGTGATTCGCACCGCACTGCAGTGCAAATCACATCCGATCTCTGTGCGATTCGAGTTCAGCCATACAGATAGTATGGCTGAATTCGCGTCGCACCCGCCGCACCCGCCGCAAACTCGCACGGGACCCTTTTTTTGGTCCGCAGCAGAATCAGATCGCATGGGTGTTCACACCATGCGATCCGAGTTTGCAGATCGCACTGCGATATGCGAACTGATCTGGGGGTGTCATTAACATTTCACTGACACTCCCAGCAGTTCGCATAGGGCAGTGTGAACTGCCGCCGGGAGGCATGCGATGCGGGAACCCGCCGCGGATTCGTGGCGTTCCCGCATCGCTCCAGTGTGAACCCAGCCTAATAAGCGATCGTTTTTCTGATCGCTGTATTAGTGTCACAGGTGACGCTAGTTAGGCAGGTAGGTATTTAGGTTCGCCGCAGCTTTTTATAGCGCCAGGGACCCCCATATACTACCGCATAAAGCCCCCTGATTGCCCCCTAGTTAACCCTTTCACCAGTGATCACCATATAACTGTTACAGGTGACGCTGGTTGGTTAGTTATTTTTTTATAGTTTCAGGGCACCCGCCATTTATTACCTAATAAAGGTTTAACCCCCTGATCACCCGGCGGGTGTCATTTGTGACTGTAATAACTGTTAGGGCAGTTAGGGTTAGCCCCCTTTAGTTCTAAGGTACCCCCCCAACCCCCCCAATAAAGGTTTAACCCCGTGATCACCCCCCGTCGCCAGTGTCACTAAGGCTGGGTTCACATTGCAGCGGTTTATGAGAACGGATGTGATTCGCACCGCACTGCAGTGCAAATCACATCCGATCTCTGTGCGATTCGAGTTCAGCCATACAGATAGTATGGCTGAATTTGCGTCGCACCCGCCGCAAACTCGCACGGGACCCTTTTTTTGGTCCGCAGCAGAATCGGATCGCATGGGTGTTCACACCATGCGATCCGAGTTTGCAGATCTCACTGCGATATGCGAACTGATCTGGGGGTGTCATTAACATTTCACTGACACTCCCAGCAGTTCGCATAGGGCAGTGTGAACTGCCACCGGGAGGCATGCGATGCGGGAACCCGCCGCGGATTCGTGGCGTTCCCGCATCGCTCCAGTGTGAACCCAGCCTAATAAGCAATCGTTTTTCTGATCGCTGTATTGGTGTCACAGGTGACGCTAGTTAGGCAGGTAGGTATTTAGGTTCGCCGCAGCTTTTTATAGCGCCAGGGACCCCCATATACTACCGCATAAAGCCCCCTGATTGCCCCCTAGTTAACCCTTTCACCAGTGATCAGCATATAACTGTTACAGGTGACGCTGGTTGGATAGTTATTTTTTTATAGTTTCAGGGCACCCGCCATTTATTACCTAATAAAGGTTTAACCCCCTGATCACCCGGCAAGTGATATAAGTTTGAGGGTCAGATAAGGTCTGCGTCGCCCCAGGCAGCGTCAGGTTAGTGCCAGTACTGCTAACACCCACGCACAAAGCATACACCTCCCTTAGTAATATAGTATCTGATCAGATCTATATTAGCGTCGCCAGCAGTTTAGGTTTCCCAAAACGCATTGTTAGCGGGATCAGCCCAGATACCTGCTAGCACCTGCGTTTAGCCCCTCCGCCAAGCCCAGACCAGCCCACCCAAGTGCAGTATCGATCGATCACTGTCACTTACAAAACACAACACGCATAACTGCAGCGTTCGCAGAGTCAGGCCTGATCCCTGCGATCGCTAACAGTTTTTCTTGTAGCGTTTTGATACAGTCGCTGACAGCCTAGGTGCTTTTTTACCTGTGAGTCTCACTAGTGTACCCCTAAATTTAGGGGTGTCTACTTTCCAAAATGGGGTCATTTGGGGGGGGGGGGGGGTTGTGCCATCTTGGCATTTTATGGCCTTCAAAACTGTAATAGGTATTGAGGAGTGAAGTCAAAAATTTACACCCTTAGAAAGCCTGAAGGCGGTGCTTGGTTTTCGGGGCCCCGTACGCGGCTAGGCTCCCAAAAAGTCCCACATATGTGGTATCCCCGTACTCAGGAGAAGCAGCAAAATTTATTTTGGGGTGTCATTTCACATATGCCCATGGCATGTGTGAGCAATATATCATTTAGTGACAACTTTGTGAAAAAAAAAAAAAAAATTAAAGTTTGTAATTTTCCCGCAACTTGTGGCAAAATATAAAATATTCCATGGACTCAACATGCCTCTCAGCAAATAGCTTGGGGTGTCTACTTTCTAAAATGGGGTCATTTGTGGGGGTTTTGTGCCATCTTGGCATTTTATGGCCTTCAAAACTGTAATAGGTAGTGAGAAGTGAAATAAAAAATTTACGCCCTTAGAAAGCCTGAAGGCGGTGCTTGGTTTTCGGGGCCCCGTACACGGCTAGGCTCCCAAAAAGTCCCACATATGTGGTATCCCCGTACTCAGGAGAAGCAGCAGAATTTATTTTGGGGTATCATTTCACATATGCCCATAGCATGTGTGAGCAATATATCATTTAGTGACAACTTTGTGTAAAAAAAAAAAAATATTTTTTTTTTGTCATTATTCAATCGCTTAAAGCAAAAAAATAAAATATTCAATGGGCTCAACATGCCTCTTATCAATTTCCTTAGGGGGTCTACTTTCCAAAATGGGGTCATTTGGGGGGGGTTTGTACTTCCCTGCCATTTTAGTACCTCAAGAAATGAGATAGGGAGTCGTAAACTAAAAGCTGCGTAAATTCCAGAAAACGTACCTTAGTTTGTAGATGTGACAACTTTTGCGCAAACCAATAAATATACAGTTATTGACTTTTTTTTTACCAAAGACATGTGGCTGAATACATTTTGGCCTAAATGTATGACTAAAATTGAGTTTATTGGATTTTTCTAATAACAAAAATTAGAAAATATCATTTTTTTTCAAAATTTGCGGTCTTTTTACGTTTATATCGCAAAAAATAAAAATCGCAGAGGCAATCAAATACCATCAAAAGAAAGCTCTATTTGTGGGAAGAAAAGGACGCAAATTTTTTTGGGTACAACATTGCATGACCGCGCAATTACCAGTTAAAGCAGCGCAGTGCCAAATTGTAAAAAGACCTCTGGTCATTGACCAGCAAAATGGTCCAGTCTGAAAGTGGTTAAATAGTTTGTTTGGACCAAGCTGGGAAAAATGAATGATATACAGTGCATACAGAAATTATTCACAGCTCTTCAATTTTTTTATGTTACAGCCTTATTCCAAAATTGATTAAATTCATTATTTTCTTCAAATGTCTACAAACAATACCCCATAATGACAACATGTAGTTTTTTTTTTAAATCTTTGCAATTTTATCAAATGAAAAAGGAAACAATCACATATACATAAGTATTCACGGCCTTTGTTTAATACTTTGTTGAATCCCCTTTGGCACCAATTACAGCCTCAAGTCTTTTTCAGTATGATGCTACAAGCTTGGCACACCTCTTTTTTGGGCACTTTCTCCCAATCTTCTTTGCAGGACCTCTCAGGCTCCATCAGGTTGGATGGGGAGCGTTGGTGCACAGCCATTTTCAGATCTTTCCAGAGATGTTCAATTGGATTAAAGTCTGGGCTCTGGCTGGGCCACTAAAGAATTGTCCCATAGTCACTACTTTGTTATCTTGGCTGTGTGCTTAGGGTCGCTGTCCTGTTGAAAGATGAACCTTCACCTCAGTCTGAAGTCCAGCGTGCTCTGAAACAGGTTTTCATCCAGGGTGTCTCTGTACATTCATCTTTCCCTCGATCCTGACTAGTCTCCCAGTTCCTGCCACTGAAACACATCCCCGCTGCATGATGCTGCCACCACCATGCTTCACTGTAGGGATGGTACTGGCAAGGTGATGAGCTGTGCATGGTTTCCTCCAGATATGATGCTTGTTGTTTAAGCCAAAGAGTTCAATCTTTGTTTCATCAGATCAGAGAATTATGTTTTGTCCTATTCTGAAATCTGTAGAACCTGGGTTAGCCCCTGCAGCACTAAAGTCCCTGCTATCAGGATTTGAAGGTTCTTACCACCCAAAACTCTTCAAACCTAAATTACAGGTCCTTAATTAAGACTTGGCAATCCAGAGTGTAATAAAAATCAGTCCTTTCCAGCCGGATTTCCCCGGAACCCTTTACTTTGCATTAAAACTCCTGAGTACTCAACATTCTCTTTATACCATCCACCTTAAAGGGACCACAACCCAAATAGTGGGGAAAATATGCTTGCTGTTCAGGACCCATGCCTGACATCCTGCACAACATATTTGTTTGCTGTGGCTAACAGCCCTGTTATCATTTCTCCAATTCCTGATTTCATTTTCATGAAATCTTTTCTTGTCTAATGTTTACGGTTCTATGGGGTTTACAAGAGTCTATTACAGGGAGGATAGGGGGAAATTTTCCCATCAACCATATTTGGTAGTTGGCTTCATTAACCACCTCAATACAGTGCAGTTACACCCCCTTCCTGACCAGACCAATTTTCAGCTTTCAGCGCTCTCACAGTTTGAATGACAATTACTCAGGCATGCAACACTGTACCCATATGAAACTTGCGTCCTTTTTTCCACACAAATATAGCTTTCTTTTAGTGGTATTTAATCACTAGTGAGTTTTTTATTTTTTGTGCTATAAATAAAATAAAACGTAAATTTTGTGAAAAAAATGCCTTTTTCTTTGTTTTTGTCATAAATTTTTGCTAATTAATAATTTTTCTTCATACATTTTGGCCAAAATTTATACTGCTACATATCTTTGGTAAAAATAACCCACATTAGTGTATATTATTTGGTCTTTGTGAAAGTTATAGAGTCTACAAACTATGGTGCCAATCGCTGAAAATTGATCACATCTGATCAGGCCTTCAGTACATCAGGTGTACCTCATTTCTTGAGACACTAACAAGTCAGAAAAGTACAAATACCCCCCCCCCCCCCAAATTACCCCTTTTTACAAAGTAGACATTCCAAGGTATTAAGTAAGTAGCATGATGAGTTTTTTTAAGTTGTCATTTTTTCCCACAATTCTTTGCAAAATGAAGATTTTTTTTTTATTATTATTTTCTTTTACAAAATTGTCATATTATCAGGTTATTTCTCACACACAACATATGCATACAACAAATTACACCCCAAAATAAATTTTGCTACTCTTCCCGAGTACGGCGATACCACGTGTGTGAGACTTTTACACAGCCTGGCCACATACAGAGCACCAAAATTGATGTAGTACCTTCAGACGTTCTACGAGCAAAAATGACGCATCTCATTTCTCAACCACCTATTACATTTTTGAAGGCCCTGGAGTACCAGGACAATGGAATTTCCCATAAAATAACCCCATTTTGGAAAGCAAACACCCCAACGTATAATCTGTGAGGCATAATGAGTCTTTTAAATGGTTAATTTTTTTCCAGAAGTTTTTGGAATATGTGGAAAAAAATTAAAACGCATTTTTTTTTTTACACAAAATTGTCAATTTATGAGATATTTCTAACACATAGCATGTATATAGCAAAAATTACAACCCAAAACACATTTTGCTACTCCTCCCGAGTATGGCGATACCACATGTGTAGGACTTTTACACAGCCTGGCCACATAGAGAGGCCAATCATTGAAGTAGTACATTCAGGCGTTCTAGGAGCATAAATGACACATCTCATTTCATTCCTACCTATCACACATTTGAAGGTCCTGTACCACCAGGACAGTAAAATTACCCACAAAATGACCCCATATTGGAAAGCAAACATCCCAATGTATATTCTATGAGACATGGGCTGCAAATAGGTACTGGGGTACTCTAATGGGCTGGAGATAGGTACTCTGGTACTCTGATGGCCTGGTGACAGGTACTCGGGTACTATGATGGCCTGGTGACAGGTACTCTGGTACTCTGATGGCCTGGTGACAGGTACTCGGGTACTCTGATGGCCTGGTGACAGGTACTCGGGTACTCTGATGGCCTGGTGACAGGTACTCGGGTACTCTGATGGCCTGGTGACAGGTACTCTGATAGCTTGGTGACTGGTATTTGGGTACCCTGAAGGGCAGTGACAGGTACTCATATGAACTGTGACAGGTACTCGGGTACTCAGATGAACTGTGACAAGTACTCAGATGAACTGTGACAGGTACTCGGGTACTCAGATGAACTGTGACAGGTACTCGGGTACTCAGATGAACTGTGACAGGTACTCGGGTACTCAGATGGACTGGGACAGGTACTCGGGTACTCTGATGGGCTGTGACAGCTACTCGGGTACTTTGATGGGCTGTGACAGGTACTCGGGTACTTTGATGGGCTGTGACAGGTACTTGGGTACACTGTTGAACCGTGACAGATACTTGGTTACCATGATGGACTGTGACAGGTACTCGGGTACCCTGATGGACTGTGACAGGTACTCGGGTACTCTGATAGACTGTGACAGGTACTCAGGTACTCTGATGGACCGTGACAGGTACTCGGGTACCCTGATGTGCCGTGACAGGTACTCGGGTACCCTGATGTGCCGCGACAGGTACTTGGGTACCCTGATGTGCCGTGACAGGTACTCGGGTACCCTGATGGACCGTGATAGGTACTCGGGTACTCTGATGGGCCGTGACAGGTACTCGGGTACTCTGATGTGCTGGGACAGGTACTCGGATACTCTGATGTGCCGTGACAGGTACTCTGATGGGCTGGGACAGGTACTCGGGTACTCAGATGGACTGGGACAAGTACTCGGGTACTCTGATTGGCTGGGACAGGTACTCGGGTACTCTGATTGACTGTGACAGGTACTCAAATACTCTGATGGACTGTGACAGGTACTCTGATGGACTTTGATTGACAGGTACTATGAGGTGTGGTGACAGGTCCTCTTTATTGGGGGGGGCAATCAGTGTGATTGGTGTACACTAGGCGGTAACGAGATGTTACCGCAATCTCCTCCTCACACACGATCGGTGTGTGAGGAGGAGAACAACCCGGTAACATCTCGTTACGGTGGTTTGTTTACATTTTAGTGATCGGCTGTGAAAGGATCACAGCCGATCACGTGGGTAAACAGCCGGCCAATGGCTGTTTACCAGCGTCGGTGACGAGCAGTGTTCCCGGGGAACACGCCGCCACCAACGTGCACGCGCTCGCGCGCATGCGCCATGCACAGCTGGGGTGTGACCATCTGTGATCGGCCGTGACTTCATCACGGCCGATCACGTGGTAAACAGCCATAACCAATGGCTGTTCACCCCCTTCGGTGGCGAGCGGTCTCTCCGTGACACGCCGCCACCGAAGAAACAGGGATGCGCGTGCACGATCGCGCGCATTCCCTGTTTAAACGGGAGGCCGTCATATGACGGCCTCCCGCCACAATAGGTGCGCCGCCTGCCCGTCATTTGACGGTCAGCATCTAGTTAATGTTTGCAATGATGGCAAATATATCAGAACCGACCTTGCAGAGCAAGCAAGACCTGCTTATTTAATTGTATTACTTTAGGGAGCTGGGTCTGAAATTAGCTGCTTAACCAGACACGATTTATAGCCCCAATTCTAAAAAGACATAAAAACAGAATGCAATGATTTTCAACTCTTATGAACCCATATTTTATTTACAATAGAAAACATATCAAATGTTTAAATTCAGAATTTTTTTTTTTTTTTGGAATTTGGGTTGTATTTTAATGAATGCTAACACTTTCTATGGGAAGTGAAGATGGCACCTGCTCTCCATTAAAAAAAAAAAACTAAAAAAAAACAACACAAAAATATTTAGGCTTTAGGAAAGCTGCTGTAGATTTAGTAAGACTGATCCTGGATAACAAATAGGACATTGCGTCTTCTGTTGGAGATTTTTAAACTAAGGAGGCATGGTTTAACTTTTCTGGGCAAAACAAACAATACAGATAAGCCATGGCAATCTTTTCCTGTCATATTTTCTAATGTCATTGTTAACCATAAACCATCAAATGGTATTGCTGGAATGATGATAAATTAGGTTGGCAAAAAGGGACCACCTATTCAGACTCGGCAATGATCACTTTCTACTTCGCAAATACTGCCCAAACTGCATGCATTACTGAGTAGCATGACTTCCTCTGTATAATATCCACAATGTGGTTGTCAGCCTGGAACAAACAAGCCTGCAGCCTTTCCTATTTGACCAGATATCAGAGTCTAGGGGGACACCTGAGTTAAAGTGTTTGTTACCCCAACATTTCAAAATTGTACTTTGTAAAAAGTATCCAGTTCTCTTTGCATTGCTTCCTTTGTGTGAAATATATGGTGATCTAGCCTGCCCTCCTGCCCCTTATGCATCTGCAAGCAGAGGGGATACGTAAAGACTTATATGTAAAAAATTGTATTTATAATGAGATAGAGAGGTTAAGTAAAATTGTTATCCATACATACCGTAATTTTCCTTTCCTGGATCCTCCCCATGTCAGCCTACTATGGGTCAGGTCCATCCCCTCTGACCCCTCCAGGTCCACCTCTTTCTTAGCCCATAAAGGGCGGCTGTCTGCCCACACCAGTGTTCAAAAAATACCCCCCTTGCAACGGATAAACTGGGTGGGAATCCTCCGGCTGACATGGGGAGGATCCAGGAAATGAAAATTACGGTAAGTATGGATAACAATTTTCCTTATTCCTGGACCTCCCCCTGTCAGCCTACTATGGGATGTACCAAGCAATATTAAGAAGGAAGGGAAGACAAAAACTAAAAAATAAGCCAAACCCTCATTGCAATGCTACTCAAATTTTTTTAATGGGCAACAGCCACTGTAATAACCGTAGAGCCAAATGTTTCCTCAGGCGGACAAGCCGCATTAAGCCTGTACTGCCTAAAAAGGTGTTGGGCACGCCCCAGCTTGCTGCTCTGCAAACTACCTCAGGGGCGACCTTCGCGTATGATACCCCGGATGCTGCCATACCCCTCGTCGAATGTGCTTTGATCTCTGAAGGAGGAGGAAGGCCCAGTGTTCTGTATACAAATATGCCTGGTCTTGACAATCCAGGAAGACAACTGTAGATGTTGCTGGTATACCCTTTTTAGGCCCCATTGGGAAAACCTACAGCTGATCTTGTTTTCAAAAGCTTGAAGTCCATTGATACCGCAGAGACCAGGTCTAACCTACTCCACTCATCAGCTGTATCCACCGAAAAGGCTGGGAGAAATACTGTATCTCCCAGTTCATATGAAATTATGTGGCCACCTTAGATAGAATGCACCAAACAATATGGTTTTTTAGCTGAGAAGGTGCACAATTCGGAGACTCTTCTGGCCGAGGCAATGACTAGCAAAAAAAAAAAAAACTGTTAACAGAAACAATGAACAAGCGAAAGCTTGATCAAAGGGAGGAACCAGCAAGGTTCTCAAGACTAGCGTTAAGCCCCATTTAAAAACAAAAAACGATTTGGATGGAGGTATGATTTCTCTATGGCTGCCCCTAAAAATCAGATCATCAATGGATGTAGAGCACATCTTGTACATGACATAGCCGATAAGGCAGGGATTTGACCCTTCAGGGAATTATAAGCTAACCCCTTATCAAGACCACTCTGCAGAAACTCCAAAATGTTTTATACTGAAGAAGCGCCAAGGACCCAATCCCTTTCTGTATTATTCCAGATCTGGTGAAAGGTTACAATGGTGGACCTCTTACGAGCCTGTAATAATGTCTCCACTACACGGCCAGAGAAATCCAAGCCAGTTAAGGCCCCTCTCACTTCCAAGTCATTAACTTCAACCTCCTGGGGTTTGGGTGTCAGGCCTCACTCTGCAGACAGAGATTCTGACAAGGAGACAGTGGGATTGGTGAGCCCAACTTTATCCTCCAAGCCAGAGGAAACCACGGCTTCCTGGAACAGTAAGGTAGACCTACTATTGCTGTGACCCCTTCTCACTGAAACTTCAGCAAGATCTTGAGAGCCAACGGAAGCGGCGGGAACACATACACCAAGGGAAAGCTCCAAGGCTTGGACAGAGCACCCGGACCCAACACCTGTGGATGCCAGGTCTGGGAGAAGAAGCAAGGAAGTTGACAATTCTCCTCCGATGCCATAAGATCTATCAAAGGGGTCCCCCAGACCCTGAAGATCTTTCGTAGGTACTTGGGGTTGAGGCCCTATTTGTTGTGATCCCCAAAGCTTCGACTCCAGCGGTCTGCTAAATCATTCTCGAACCCTGGGAGATAAGATGCTGTAAGAGAGATTTTTCTCTACCCACAGGAAGATTTGACATGCCACCAGAAGGAGAGGGCGCCTTTTTGTGCCTCCTTGATGAGACACATAAGCCACTGTAGTTTTGTTTTCCGAAAGGATCTTGACAGCTCGACCTTGCAACATAGGTTGGAACGCTAAGGGAGTGCATTTGACAGCATTCAATCCCAGGAAAGTTGACCTCTTTGGGCCACAAAAGTTCCATTGGCCTTGAACCTGCTGTCCCAGGCTGTGTGCCCCCCTGTCTGGCATTGGTCGTCACCACTACTGGTTCTGAGGCCTTCAACGAAACTCCGCAGGAAAGATTGCGAGCTTCTGACCACCAACCAGGGACCAGATCATCGGAATTGGCAAATAGATTTTCAGGAACAAGGAGTGACTGAAGAAGAAAGTTGCATTGAAACTTACTTCTAAACCACTTCACCCATGGGACTACTGGAATCGTGGCTGATAGAACCCCCAGATACTGCATGCATTCCTTCGCCATCACAGAAGGCCTGGCCATCACTGCTTTTGTCTGAGACTGGATCTCCTGGACCTTTTTCTGAAGAAGAGAAACACGACCCCGATCCGTGTTGAATTATACGCCAACATTTGGGTCAGAAGCATCTGTGTCTCCCGAAAGTTGATCAACCAACCAAACCGAGCTAGTGTTTGCAGGTGAGATTCACATGAACTAGAAGGAGCTCTTTTGACTGACCCAGAAGTAGCATGGCGTCTAGATAATGGAATATTTGCACTCCTGACCCTAAGAGACTCGGCGACAGCAGATAGTAGATTTGAAAACTTTCTTGGAGCCGCACAGAGATTGAATGGGACACATTGAAATTGAAAATGAGAGCCTTCTACGGAAAGCCTGAGAAAGAGATGGTGAGATGCGTCTATAGAAACATGAAAATACGCATCTGCCAGATCAATGGAAACCATCCAGTCTCCTGACTCCACAACCAAAATGATAGCCATTTTGAATGGTGAAACCTTCATTTAAGAATTCCGGACTCTGAGGTCAAAAACTGGTCTGAAACCCCCTGAAGTCTCTCGGACCAAAAACAGAGGGGAACGTGAACTTTGACCCAATTCATGCCTTGGAAAAAGAAGGATGGCCCTTGTTGCCAACCGCTCCCCTATATATCCTTGCAAACATTGCCTCCTTTCCAAATCCATAGAAAGTCAAATTTCTATGAACAAGGTCTAAGGAGGCCTTGTTCTGAACTAGAGACGATAACGTGATTGAATGACGGCTACAATCCAGGCATCCTGTATTTTGCCCGCCCAAACCTCCCCAATTGGGCTGGTTTTGCTTCTACTTGAGAGAGCTGAGCAGAGACACCTTCAGAAGGACTTATTTGAAACCTTAGGAGCTTTGTTGGCCCTGGGCTTGGAAGGCTTCTGGAAGGTCGAACCGACTCCCTTCCACTGACTAAAGCCTACCAGGCCTGTAAGCAGTGGCCTCTCTGAATCCTCCTTATTTTGGATCTCTTGTTAAACCGAAAGGGCTGGAAGAAGAAATCCCTAACCGGGAAGAGAACCCGGACTGCGGCGGTGAGAGCTCCGAATCCTAGGCACTAGAGCACCCGGAAGAGGTGTCCATTGTCTTTTCTCTTATATTCACTGACCGACACAGCTCCTCTCTTAGCCATTGGGTTGCTATGCCCACCACTAGGAGAATAGTAGCTATTAGTTGTAACACAACTAATGTAACACTCAGAACTCTTTAGTTCTGCCCAGGGGGCAGTCTCTTGGGCAACAACCCTTCACCCTGCCATGCAGTCATCAGTTTTATTTTGCTTAGTGAAGGAGAAGGACCTAGGAACCCTGACAGGCCTATCGGTCCGTGCTTTTTTCTGCAGAAGCGTGACCTTTTGCGCAAGATGATTGATCCTGTGATCTGCTATCAACAGCCGGCTGGGTGACAGGCTGGATACTCTTATCCTTGTAGTCTCCCCAGTCTGGCCATCGAGCGTGTGCAGGCCGCAGCTCCACGCTAGGTAGCCCACGATGAAACCTCAGCTCCAGAGGTGGTTGGTGAGCTTTTATGCTCTGGGGCATACATATGACTGGGCTACTGATGTTTGCGTCACAGTATGCCGGGCCAGCAGCCACCCTGTACTGATCAGTGAGTGGGCCTGTGATGGAATGTCTCCCAGCTCTTCAGGACTGGTAAGTACAGCTCTCCCTGCCTCGGTGGGGCTGAGCAGCTGGGCATTCCCTGGGAGGTTGATTCGGGGGTCCCTCACCTCTCTCTCTTCTCTGTCCCCCTCTTCCTCCCCCCTTCCATCTGGGGATGCTGCTGAGCGGTGTGTGTGTGTCTATGCAGGGGCTCTCCAGGGGGGCTCTCACCTGGGGGGGGGTTGCACTGGCTAGCTGTGTCCTGGGTCCTGTTCTTCAGGCCCCTGGAAGGTGTCTGTGAGGCCATGCTGGTGTCCATGCATAGAGCTGTGCTCATAGCCATTGTTTTCTCCCTGTACCTCATGGAGCTGCTTTCGGCGTCCATTTTAGGTGTGGGCAAGGGCAGCATGCTCTCCTGGGCTTCAGCGGCCATTTTCCTGGTGATTGTTCCTATACCAGACACCGGCGGCCATTTTCTTGAAGCCTGAACAGGTTTTTTACTGTTCTCTAGCGGCAGCATGTGCTCCTGTGCTCTCACAGCCATTTTTCCTGTGTTTTATGTCCTTGTGCTGGATACTGGGCTTTTCTTGAAGCCTGAGCACACTTCAGAGTGGTTTTAGCGTCATTTGCAGCTGCTTCCACCGACACAGCACTGGTTCCTCTGCACCTGGGAGCCAACAGGGACTACAGGCACTACCTGCTGGATAGTGCAGAACTTCTCAGGGTGGTGAGTCCTGCGGGAAAGAGCCCCTCAGCCAGCGGCAGTAAGGAGGGTGGGACTGTCACTGTCCTAAGTCCCCTTCGGGTGGCAGACAGGGTAGGGTCAGCATGGCTTCAGAAACTGGTGTTTCTTCCCCAAAAATCCAGGCAATTGCAACTGGATCGCCTGTGGACTGCTCAGTGCCCCTGGACACCCTGCCGGCGGTCCTCAATTCGTTTGTTGCCAAGATGGAGGCGGCACGTGGGCAAAAGGATGTAAAAAAGCGGCCCCTCCTCCCCATCCTCTGGGGAGAGCTCTGATGCAGACTCGGGTCCTGCTGAGGTCGGTGACCCCTGCTCTGTCTTGTCAGATGACGCTGACCAGGACCGTTCGGACAGTGAGGATAAGTCCCCGTCCGGGTCCGTGCGCGGCAAAGCGATTGTTGGAGCACTTATCACAGCTGTGCATGATATCCTGAAGATTCAGGAGCCAGCAGATCCCTCTGCTGATGTAGCAGTCCCCTTTGGGTCCCGCAAGCCAGCGCATTCACCTAAGGTGTTCCCGTATCTGACTTATTTTGACAAGTTCATTTACAAGGAATGAGGTCACCCGCAATGGTCCTTTTCGGTCCCCAAATCCATAGCGGTGGGTTACCCCTTTGAGGAAAGCCTTCTCAAGAAGTGGTCGGCTCCTCCAGTCATGGACCCCCCAGTATCCAGGTTAAATAAAGTAACTACGATCCCAGTAGAGGGGACTCCTGCATTTAAGGACCCCATGGACAGGAATGCCGAGGCAGTGGCTCGTTCCTTGTTTATGATTGTGGGGTCAGCCGTGCGACCAGTACTGGCATCCGCACTTGTGTCGCAAACACTAACTGAGTTGGCAAAACTGTTGCACCATGAATTGGGAGAGAGAGCAACAGGCTTCTCCTGTCTGCATGGAACTAGTAGACAATTAGTGCAAGGCCTTAAGTACTTTTGTGACATGGCCCTGGATACTCTCCCTCTGTTATCCAGGGCTTCAGTGTCAGCAGTGGTGCTGAGGTGCCTGATTTGGTTAAAATGCTGGTCTGCTGACCAGGCATCTAAGCCCCCTGGCGACCGGCTTTTCGGAGCCTCATTTGGGTGACATTATTAAAAATGCCACTGGTGGTAAAAGTACACAGGAAGGCTAAGGAGCCACACCGTAGGCAAGGGCCCTCTTTTTCCGCTCACAAAAGGCTTTTTCGTCTGCCCGGAGCTTCGGCTAAACCTCCCCAGCCCAACAGGATGACCACAGAAGGACAAAAACGTCCCTGGAACCGCAAGCCTAACAAGCCTGCGAACAAAAGTGAAGGCTTGTTAGGCTTGCAGCCCGGTGTTCCTCTCGACTATCCGACCAATGGGTCTGCGATCTGATTTCCTCAGGCTACAAGATAGAGTTTCTCTCTTGCTCGCCAAACAGATTCTTCCCCTCCAGCATACCCATATCCCCGGCTCGCCGGGAGGCCCTCTTGGGGGCAGTAAGGTACCTGCTGAGTCGTGGGGTGGTTGTACCGGTTCCAGAATCGGAACGTTTCCAGGGTTTCTACTCAAATCTGTTTGTAGTTCCCAAGAAGGAAGGGGTACATCCAATCTTGGACCTAAAAGCCCTCAATCACTTTGTGAAAGTGCAGAGGTTCAGAATGGAATCAGTTCACTCAGTAGTCGCTGCACTCCATTAACCACTTAACAACCGCCCATTGCCGATTAACGGCATCAGGGCGGTTGTTTAACTCTAAGAGGCCGTTAATTAACGGCCTCCCAGAATTCTGCTCTCGCGCGCCCCCTGGGGCGCGCACACGAGAGCATCCGTGACCGCTGGGTCCAGTGGACCCGGCGCATCACGAATCACGGTAAACGGCCGCTCATCGCGGCCGTTTACCACGTGATCGCTCCGTCAAATGACGGAGTGATCACTTGTAAACAAGCCGGCGTCATGTTATGACGCCGGTTCCTCCCTCCCCCTCTCTGTACCGATCGGTACAGCGGAGGGGGAAGAGATCGGTGTCAGCAGCGATGTGGGCTGCATCTGCAGTGCCCACATCGCTGCTCACCGAAAATTAACCCCTCAAATCCCTGCAAATACTCTGCATTACTCTGCAATTCCCTGCAAATACTCTGCATTACTCTGCAATTCCCTGCAAATACTCTGCATTACTCTGCAATTCCCTGCAAATACTCTGCATTACTCTGCAATTCCCTGCAAATACTCTGCAATTCCCTGCAAATACTCTGCAATGCCCTGCAACACTCTGCAATGCCCTGCAACACTCTGCATTGCCCTGCAACACTCTGCATTGCCCTGCAACACTCTGCATTGCCCTGCAACACTCTGCATTGCCCTGCAACACTCCGCAATGCCCTGCAACACTCTGCAATGCTCTGCAACCCCCGCCGATACCCTGCAACACTCTGCAATGCTCTGCAACCCCCGCCGATACCCTGCAACACTCTGCAATGCTCTGCAACCCCCGCCGATACCCTGCAACACTCTGCAATGCTCTGCAACACCCGCCAATACCCTGCAATGCTCTGCAACGCAGTACTCTGCAACACCATGCTCTGAGATACCCAGCCATAGTCGGTGATACCCTGCAATACCCAGCCATAGACATCTCCCGCCGCCCTCCGCCCTCCGGTGCTTCTACCGAATCGCTAATACGATCAAAGCCAGAATCTTTTTTTTTTTCAGGCTTCCCAGCTTAGAGGTGAGATGTGGGTCTTATTGACCCCACATCTCACTGTAAAGAGGACCTGTCATGCCATATTCCTATTACAAGGGATGTTTACATTCCTTGTAATAGGAATAAAAGTGATCAAAAAAATTATTTTTGGGGAAAAAAATGTCAAACTAAAATAAATAAAGTAAAATGAACAATAAAAAAAAATGTTTTTTTTAAAGCGCCCCTGTCCCCATGTGCTCGCATGCAGAAGCGAACGCATGCGTAAGTCCCGCCCACATATGAAAACGGTGTTCAAACCACACATGTGAGGTATCGCTGCGAACGTTAGAGCGAGAGAAATAATTCTAGCCCTAGACCTCCTCTGTAACTCAAAACATATAACCAGTAAAAAAAATGTAAATCGTCGCCTATGGGGATTTTTAAGTAGCGACGTTTGCCGCCATTCCACGAGCGTGTGCAATTTTGAAGAGTGACATATTAGGTATCTATTTACTCAGCGTAACTTCATCTTTCACATTATGCAAAAATTGGGCTAACTTTACTGTGTTTTTTTTTTTTTTAAGCACAAAACAGTTTTTTTTCCAAAAAAAAGCATTCGAAAAATTACTGCGCAAATACCGTGCGAGATAAAAAGTTGCAAAGACCACCATTGTATTCTCCAGGGTGTTTGCTAAAAAAACATATATAATGTTTTGGAGTTCTATGTAATTTTCTAGCAAATAAATTATGATTTTTACATGTAGGAGAGAAATGTCAGAATTGTCCTGGGTGCTCCAGAACACCTGATGGCGCTCCATGCATGTTGGGCCTCAGTATGTGGCCACGCTGTGTAAAAGTCTCACACATGTGGTATCACCATACTCGGGAGTAATAGAAGAATGTGTTTTGGGGTGTAATTTGTGGTATGCATATGCTGTGTGTGAGAAATAACCTGATAATATGACAATTTTGTGAAAAAAAAAAAAAAAGTAAAAAGAATCTTGATTTTGCAAAGAATTGTGGGAAAAAATGACAACTTCAAAAAACTCATCATGCCTCTTACTAAATACCTTGGAATGTCTTCTTTCCAAAAAGGGGTCATTTGGGGGGTATTTGTACTTTTCTGGCATGTTAGGGTCTCAAGAATTGAAATAGGCCGTCAGTCCTTCAGGTGTGATCAATTTTCAGATATTGGCACCATAGCTTGTGGACTCTATAACTTTCACAAAGACCAAATAATATCCACCAATTTGTACTTATTTTTACCAAAGATATGTAGTAGTATAAATTTTGGCCAAAATTTATGAAGAAAAAATTACTAATCTGCTAAATTTTCTAACAGAAACAAAGAAAAATTCGTTTTTTTACAGAATTTTCGGTATTTTTTCTTTTATAGCACAAAAAAAAAAAAAACCCAGCGGTGATTAAATACCACCAAAAGAAAGCTCTATTTGTGTGAAAAAAAGGACAAAAATTTCATATAGGTCCAGTGTTGCATGACTGAGTAATTGTCATTCAAAATGCGAGAGCACCGAAAGCTGAAAATTGGTCTGGTTATTAAGGGTGTTTAAGTGCCCAGTGGTCAAGTGGTTAAGGGGACTCCCTGGCGTCCTTAGACATCCAGGATGGGTACCTGCCACATACCCATATGCCTTCAGGAATCAAAAGTTTCTGCAATTTGCAGTCGGGGAAGCCCACTACCAGTTTGTGGCTCTTCCTTTTGGTCTGGCATCAGCCCCCCAAGCCTTTACCCAGGTGCTGTCTCCAGTTTTGGCGTTGCTGCGGCAACGTGGGATCGCGATCGTGGGATACCTAGACGATCTCCTCCTGAGGGCATCTTCCACCTCAGAATTAGAGGAGGATGTGGCGATCACCATGCAGACCCTGCAAGAATTTGGGTGGCTGTTGAAACGAAAGAAGTTGGTGATTGTACCAACCCAGCGTCTGGAGTACTTGGGCTTGCTGCTGGACTCCAGTGAAGCAAGAGTTTTTCTCCCTTCAGACAAACTGCAGACTCTCAGATCTGCGGTAAAACTGCTGATGAACCGCAAGTGGTTGTCGCTCCGCTTCTGTATGCGAGTCCTGGGAGTCATGGTAGCCTCCTTCTAGGCAGTACCATATGCCCAATTCCACACCAAAGTCCTGCAGAAGGAGATTTTGACAAAATGGGTCAAATCTCAGTTGTTCCTGGATCGACAGATCCAGGTGATCCAGTCAGGCAGAAATTCTCTGATCTGGTGGCTGAGGTCCCCGTTGATTCAGTCCGGGAAGTCGTCCCTACCTCTGAAGTGGACAGTGATCACAACAGATGCCAGCCCATCCGGCTGGGGTGGAGTGATGGGGGTTCAGTCGGCTCAGGGCCTCTGGTTGGTGGAAGAATCCAAGTTGCCGATCAATCTGCTCGAGCTAAGAGCGATCAGGATGTGCCTGTTCACATGGTCGATGAGACTCCAGGGGTGTCAGGATCTAGTCAGACAACATGACGGCTGTGGCATACGTCAATCACCAAGGGGGAACAAGAAGCTCAGCCACCGCACGGTAGGTCGCTCACGTACTTCAGTGAGCAGAGCGACACGTACCGGTCCTGTCAGACATTTACATCCTGGGAGTGGAGAACTGGCATGCCGACTATCTGAGTCGCCAGATGCTGGACCCAGGAGAATAGGCGTTGCATCCGGAGGTATTCAGGCTACTGTGCCTGAGGTGGGGCACACCAGACGTGGATCTTCTGGCCTCCCGTCTCAATCGGAAGGTGCCAAGGTTCCGTGTCCAGGACAAGAGATCCGTGGGCAGACGCGTCAGACGCGCTGGTGGCTCCGTGAGATCAGTACCAGCTGATCTACGCCTTTTCTCCACTGAAACTGTTACCACGTCTGCTTTGCAGAGTGGAAGTCGAGGGGATCCCAGTGATTCTGGTTGCCCTAGATTGGCCTCAGCATCCTTGGTACGCAGACCTAGTGCGCCTGGTGGCGGATGCCCCATGGTGACTGCCATTACGAGAGGACTTTCTGTCTCAAGGTCCAATTCTCCATCCTGCTTTACCATCGCTGGCTTTATTGGCATGGCTATTGAGAGCCAGGTGTTGAGGAACCGGGGTCTGTCGGACTCGGTGATCTCAACTATGTTGAGGGCGCGGAAATCTTCTTCTCTGAAGATATATCATCGTACCTGGATGGCTTACATCTCCATGTGTGAGGTGAAAGGATGGCATCCGCGCTCCTTTTCTATATCTAGGATCCTGCTGTTTCTTCAGCAAGGAGTAGACCAGAAGTTGGCGTTAAGCACCATTAAGGGGCAAATATCAGCCTTGGCTGTCTTTTTTCAGCGACCCCTGGCATCTCACTCATTAGTGAGTACCTTTGTTCTGGGTGTGCGACATGTAGTCCTTCCGGTGCATCCACCGTTACCCCCGTGGGATTTGAACCTGGTGTTATTGGCGCTTCAAAAACTGCCGTTTGAAAATATCAGGGAGATTGCCCTGCTGACTCTTTCCCAGAAAGTGGCCTTTCTAGTGGCCATCACATCGGCCAGGAGGGTTTCGGAACTGGCGGCTTTGTCCCGCAAGTGGCCTTATCCAGTTATCCACAAGGATAAGGTGGTGTTGCGTCTGCAACCGTCTTTTCTGCCGAAAGTGATCTTGGCTTATCATATCAATGAGGACATTGTGTTACCATCTGTGTCCTAAGCCAAAACACCCTAGGGAAGTGGCCCTTCATGCTCTGGATGTGGTTCGGGCTCTTAAGGTGTATTTGTCTGCCACTGCTCCCTTTCGGAAGCCAGACTCACTGTTTGTTTTCTGTGGGTGGTCCAAAGAAAGGCATGGCGGTCACGTCGGCCACCATTTCCACGTGGATCAGACAGATTGTAGTGCAAGCCTACAGCTTGAAGGGGCAGGTGCCCCCCTTTCCAGTCACGGCCCACTCCACATGGGCAATCGGAAACATCTTGGGCCTTCCGACACTAAGCGTCTGTTGCTCAGATGTGTAAAGCGGCAAGCTGGTCGTCTGTCCACACGTTTACCAAGTTCTACAAGGTAGACGTCAATGCATCGGCTGATGCCTGTTTTGGCTGCAAAGTTTTGCAGGCGGCCGTATAGTTGCAATTGAATATGCAATATATTTCCTTTTTTCCTAGTTTTTCGATAAGATTAGGCCAAATCTGCTGCCGGAAACCTGCTGATTCTAAGTCTTTGCGAAGAGCAGCTTCCATCGAATGGAACCGAACACAGACTGTGCTTAGAAGCCTTATCGGCCAACCAATGCTTCAACCATAAGGCTCTGCGGGCTGTGCCATTATTTTTGATGTCATCTTGACCTGGGCAACAGCCTCTTCAGCCACAAACTCTACAGCAGTCTTGCCAAACTGCAAAGGAGAAAAACTGCCACTTTCCAGACTTTCTTCCGAAAATCCATCCACTACCTACGCTACCCACACTCTAAGGGGCGCTGCCACAGAAGTGAGTGTTACCACCGGTTTCGGCCAAACTATACAACCTTTTTAGGTCTGCGTTTATTCTGCAATCCATAGGATCCCTAAAAAGAACTGAGTCCTCCAGCGGAAGCGGAATGTGGCGGGCAAATCTCTAATGAAGCATCCACCTTAGGTGTAGTGGCCCAAGGGGTACAGCTTCGATACTTTATTATGCACATTGAGTTTCTTCTCAGGCCTCACCCACTCGTCACTTACTTCTTTCGTTTCAGAAATGAATGGGAAGCAAGGTAATTATTTCCTTAAATACGGATAGTATCTCTGTTGTTTCTTTGGAGGCAGCGATTCTTCCTGCCACTCCATCGCATCCTAAACAGTCTCCACCAAGGGGGGAACCAGAGCTAACACCAAACGTATGCGATTCCGAGACCAATTCTGCCTCAGATGGATCTGAATCGCTATCTTCAGAGTTAAAATGCAATGAAAACACGTGATCCGAATCTGTAGAGGCTGAAGAGGAGCAGGATTCCTAGAAACACATCCAGACCTATAAGGCACAGGATATTATAAACATTACATAATAATAAATAGTAACTGTGCCGACATTCTTACAGACAACTAACACAGCAGAAAGTAATGAGAGACCAGGAAGTCAGGCTTACCAAAGCAGAGCATCAGATTGATCAGCTGGAGGCTGAGATCAGAGTAGTAGAGCAGCGATGAGTCCTCCTGCACACAGATTGGCTCAGAGAGTGACTTCTGAGACGGGAGAGGCTGAACCCGAACAGGATGGATGGTGGATGGAGAAAATAAATACAAATAAATAAATAAAAGCCGTCCGAAGTGAGGACGGAAAAAGAACACTGCTGTGGGCAGACAGCCGCCCTTTTAGGCTAAGAAAGAGGTGGTCTGGGAGGGGTCAGAGGGGGCGGACCTGACCCATAGTAGGCTGACATGGGGAGGTTCAGGAAATATATATATATATATATATATATATATATATAATTATACATTATGTCACAAAAGTGAGTACACCCCTCACATTTTTGTAAATATTTTATTATACCTTTTCATGTGACAACACTGAAGAAATTACACTTTGCTACAATGTAAAGTACTGAGTTTACAGCTTGTATAACCATGTCAATTTGCTGCCCCTCAAAATAACTCAACACAGCCATTAATGCCTAAACTGCTTGCAACAAAAGTGAGTACACCCCTAAGTGAAAATGCCAATATTGTGCCCAGAGTGTCAATATTTTGTATGGCCACCATTATTTTTCAGCATGGCCTTAACCCTCTTGGGCATGGAGTTCACCAGAGCATCACAAGTTACCACTGGAGTCCTCTTCCACTCCTTTGTTATGACGTCACTGAGCTGGTAGATGTTAGAGACTTTGCACTCCTCCACCTTCTGTTTGAGGATGCCCCATAGATGCTCAATAGGGTTCAGGTCTGAACACATGCTTGGCCAGTCCATCATCTTTACCTCCAGGTTCTTTAGCAAAGCAGTGGTCATCTTGGAGGTGTGTTCGGGTCATTATAATGTTGGAATACTGCCCTGCGGCCCAGTCTCTGAAGGGAGGGGATCATGCTCTGCTCAGTATGTCACAATACATGTTGGCATTAATGGTTCCCTCAATGAATTGTAGCTCCCCAGAGTTGGCAGCACTCATGCAGCCCCAGACCATGACACTCCCACCACCATGCTTGACTGTAGCGAAGACACACTTGTCTCTTTGTACTCCTCACACTCACACTTTGTACTCCTCACATGGTTGCCACCACACATGCTTAACACCATCTGAATCAAATAAGTTTATCTTGGTCTTATTAGGCCACAGGACGTGGTTCCAGTAATCCATGACCTTACAGAAATAAAAAAACTGCGCCAACCCTATACTTAATTAAATAACAAAAAAAAATAGTATCAGAATATGTGGGTAATTATCATTAAATGATTATAGCAATCAAATAAACACCTTAAGTGCATAAAAAACACAACAATACATAAAGGAATAAAAATATCACAAACAAAAATCCAATCATAAAAAGTTCATATGTGAGTCCAGATAAGCGTTTGTGGCACCACAGTGATTCAACACAATCCAAAAGCGCATAAAGTGCCCGTCACCGTATATTGAATGCGCTTACCAGAAAATATATAAATTAGAGCGTTTGTATATAGTCGATGGGTCCCATCAAAAGATATCCTCCTTTTTAGTGGGTCAGCACTCCATCTCATAATAGTACTCTCCAGATATTAATCTACTCCGTGGTCCCAATAGGGAGCTCAGTAATCCCCAGAAAAGAAAGGAACTAACATAGCATAATATCGTAGGGACAATTTATTGAAAGAAAAAGTAGCACACTTACATGTGGGTAGATAAAACACAGCGTATAGAAACAATACATAAAAAGCCGGCCGGCAAACAGGAGCCCGTCCTCCTCTCCTACAACGTGGTGGCGTCACTGCGTGCCTTACCAGACGCGTTTCGTCATACCTGACGTTGTCAATGGGGAACGGGCAGCGCAGTGACGCTCCGCCTAATAAAGATAATGAAGGGTACCAAGCCTCGTTCTGAGATGCAAGACTTGGTCGTGATACGCCATTGTAAGTAATGGCAAATAGCCCTGAAACAGGTACAGTCTGTCCGCTGCTAATGATGCAACGAAACAGCTTGTAATATAGATCACTAACATCCTAGGCAATAATAGTATCGTTCGGATGTGTCTAATGATCAAAAACAAAAAAAACTTGCACAGAATAAAAATTACATTAAATTAAAACCCATGCATGTTAGTGCGCCGCAGGTGCAAAATAAATGTTGCATCAGCCCCGCACCCCCTCCCGATATATAAAAAGAAAACCTGAACATAAAAAGGAGTTGACCTAATAATGAAATAAGCAGCATCTTGTCCTATAAAGGAATCAGTGCAAAAAACATAATGAATGTCATATGTCCAGCCTGTATATATTAAGGGTCATCAAAAAATGTATGTAGCAAAAAATCGCATTAATTAAAAGATCTTTTTACTATATATTGGCCTGAGAAAATACTATTGAAAATGTTCCATGCGTATAGATTGAACAAAATAATCGCATGAAATTAATCCATGCGTATAAATCGAACCCCATAATCGCATAGGGACAATATCTCGATTTATACCCAAGATTCTATCGGAAAAAAGAGATCCGAAAATCCAAAACTAAAAAAATTTTTTAAAAATTATAAAATAAAAAATAGAAAATAGAAAATGAATATGTATACATGTATAGTGAAAGTTTCATACATATCTAGATTCTATAGACCAGTCCAACATCTCAAAACTGGCAAGG
Source organism: Lithobates pipiens (assembly GCF_037356315.1). NCBI lineage: Eukaryota > Metazoa > Chordata > Amphibia > Anura > Ranidae > Lithobates > Lithobates pipiens. The sequence goes on from NW_027507758.1 coordinate 296,206,987, forward strand.
CCAAAAAAATAATAATACATATGAAAGACAAATTTAACCCTCATGGTACAGAAAAAAAATATATATATACATAAATAAAACACCCAACCCAAATACCTGAAGTGAAAAATGAAAATGAATTAGGAATTGTCAATGAAGGCATTGACATCAGTGTCAATATTAAGTCCAAAAGGGACATAGGTTTTAAGGCGATAGACCCAAGACATCTCAAGTTTTGAAATTTCCCTCACTAAAGAGCTACCCCGCCAGTGAGGCTTGTATTTGTCAATCCCCAAAAAAAGGGTCTTAGAGGGGTCTTTATTGTGGAATCTCAAGTAGTGCTTAGACACAGAGTGGTTGGGAAAACCAATGATGATGTTAGTTATGTGTTCATTGAGTCTCACCTGTAGGGGGCGTTTTGTGCGTCCCACATATTGCAGCCCGCAAGGGCATTGCAACATATAGACCACTCCCGTGGTGACACATGTAATGCACGGTTTAATACTATGGTCTAATCCAGTGGCCGTACTCCGAAAAGTAGTGGTCCGTCTCTGATGACAGGAGTTCAAAGAACAGACCCTACATTTTCCGCATTTATAAAATCCGGTAAGTTGATCGAAAAAACCCCTACCCCTAGCGGGAGGGTCAACAACGTTTGGTGCTAGACGGTTACGTACTGACGATGCCCCTCTAAACACCACTTGAGGTTTCTCACTGATCACATTTTTCAATGTGGCATCGCTACTGACAATGTGCCAATGTTTGTTTATCAATTTTTTTATACTCTTCTGTTGAAGAGAGTAAGTAGTTATAAAGGGGACTTTTCCCTGAAAATCATTTACACGTGGACCCCTTTCAACCAACAAGTCACCACGATCAATGTTGGTCACTTCATTGAGGGTCTTAATCAGGAACTCTTGTTGGTATCTCTTTTCTAAAAATCTAGAGGTAAGTACTTCAGCCTGTACCCGAAATTCTTCTACTCTAGAGCAATTTCGTCTCAGTCTGATGTATTGACTTTTAGGGACTGCTCTAAGCCAGGGAATGTGATGGCAACTATCAATAGGAATGAAAGAATTCCTATCCGTGTCTTTAAAGAATGTCGAAGTGACAAAACGATCCTCTACCACTGAAATATTCAGGTCCAGAAAATTGATCCTTACCTGGCTCAACTCATAACTAAGACGTATGCCCCTTTCATTGTTATTCAAGGACTCCAAAAAATTCCTCAAATCTCCCTCTTGGCCATTCCAAAGGAGGAGGATGTCATCTATATACCTGGCCCACAATCCAATCTGAGGTATACTGTGGGCATAGATGACATCCTCCTCCCACTTGGCCATAAAGAGATTGGCCAAGCTGGGGGCATATTTAGCCCCCATAGCTACACCCATGGTCTGTCTGTAGTACTGGCTCCCAAACCAAAAATAGTTATGGGAAGCCGCAAACTGCAGGAGAGACATGAGGAAAGATACCTGCTGGGTAGAAAGCCTAGGATCTCTATCTAGATAGGAATGAACTGCCGCAAATCCCAGGTTATGCGGAATGCTCATATACAGGGAGGCCACATCTGCCGTGACCATCCATGTATCGGGCCCCGCAGACAGATTTTCTAGAAGGTTAATGACATGTCTCGTGTCCTTAACATAAGAGGGGGTCTTTTGGACCAAAGGCTGTAAATATGAATCAATGTATCTGCCCACCCGGGAAGTGATGGAATCAATACCACTAATGATGGGTCTTCCCAGGGGGCAGACAGGGTTCTTGTGTATTTTTGGCAGATAGTACAGGATCGGTGTACGTGGAGCCCTAGGGATCAAGAAATGGCTCTCGTTATTATTCAAAAAACCCGCTACCTGCCCTGCCCTAATTAACTTATCCAATTCCTTTATATAGGTAAATTTTGGATCAGAGGGTAATTTGATGTAAATATTGGTATCACCCAAAATTCTATTGATTTCAGCCTCATAATCAACCCGATCCAATACTACAATAGCGCCACCCTTGTCGGCTGGCCTGATGACAAGATCTTTATTCTCACAAAAAGAGTCCAAACCTTCTTGCAATTCCCTTTTCATTTTACATCTTTTCACTTCCAATGCGTCTAAATCTCTTAAGACGACATCCCTAAAAACACGTAATGCGGCAGGAAGAGTACCGGGAGGGTTAAAAAGTGAGGCATTAGCCAGGCCCGAGTGTACAACCTGCGGAACTTCATTATTTGGTGTATTCAGATTATATGTGTTAGATGATCCCATCATATATCTTTTAATATTGATCTTCCTCACAAACTTATGTACATCCATATAAGTTTGGAATTTATTTAATTTAGCTGGGGGTACATACTTCAAACCTTTGTCAAGAATTAGTTGTTCTGACTCTGACAAAGTTTTTGAGCTCAAATTAAAGATACCCTTACCGATTACATTCTGGGCCTTTTTAGTTGTTCGGGCTCTCCTCCCCCCTCTGGTTCCTCTCCTCTTTCTCCCAATCTTTTGATGCCTTGTGTGGGTTTGGGAAAACCCCAACTGGTGGGTGCATTTAGGCCCAAAGGGCCTCACACTCACACTTTGTACTCCTCACATGGTTGCCACCACACATGCTTAACACCATCTGAATCAAATAAGTTTATCTTGGTCTTATTAGGCCACAGGACGTGGTTCCAGTAATCCATGACCTTACAGAAATAAAAAAACTGCGCCAACCCTATACTTAATTAAATAACAAAAAAAAATAGTATCAGAATATGTGGGTAATTATCATTAAATGATTATAGCAATCAAATAAACACCTTAAGTGCATAAAAAACACAACAATACATAAAGGAATAAAAATATCACAAACAAAAATCCAATCATAAAAAGTTCATATGTGAGTCCAGATAAGCGTTTGTGGCACCACAGTGATTCAACACAATCCAAAAGCGCATAAAGTGCCCGTCACCGTATATTGAATGCGCTTACCAGAAAATATATAAATTAGAGCGTTTGTATATAGTCGATGGGTCCCATCAAAAGATATCCTCCTTTTTAGTGGGTCAGCACTCCATCTCATAATAGTACTCTCCAGATATTAATCTACTCCGTGGTCCCAATAGGGAGCTCAGTAATCCCCAGAAAAGAAAGGAACTAACATAGCATAATATCGTAGGGACAATTTATTGAAAGAAAAAGTAGCACACTTACATGTGGGTAGATAAAACACAGCGTATAGAAACAATACATAAAAAGCCGGCCGGCAAACAGGAGCCCGTCCTCCTCTCCTACAACGTGGTGGCGTCACTGCGTGCCTTACCAGACGCGTTTCGTCATACCTGACGTTGTCAATGGGGAACGGGCAGCGCAGTGACGCTCCGCCTAATAAAGATAATGAAGGGTACCAAGCCTCGTTCTGAGATGCAAGACTTGGTCGTGATACGCCATTGTAAGTAATGGCAAATAGCCCTGAAACAGGTACAGTCTGTCCGCTGCTAATGATGCAACGAAACAGCTTGTAATATAGATCACTAACATCCTAGGCAATAATAGTATCGTTCGGATGTGTCTAATGATCAAAAACAAAAAAAACTTGCACAGAATAAAAATTACATTAAATTAAAACCCATGCATGTTAGTGCGCCGCAGGTGCAAAATAAATGTTGCATCAGCCCCGCACCCCCTCCCGATATATAAAAAGAAAACCTGAACATAAAAAGGAGTTGACCTAATAATGAAATAAGCAGCATCTTGTCCTATAAAGGAATCAGTGCAAAAAACATAATGAATGTCATATGTCCAGCCTGTATATATTAAGGGTCATCAAAAAATGTATGTAGCAAAAAATCGCATTAATTAAAAGATCTTTTTACTATATATTGGCCTGAGAAAATACTATTGAAAATGTTCCATGCGTATAGATTGAACAAAATAATCGCATGAAATTAATCCATGCGTATAAATCGAACCCCATAATCGCATAGGGACAATATCTCGATTTATACCCAAGATTCTATCGGAAAAAAGAGATCCGAAAATCCAAAACTAAAAAAATTTTTTAAAAATTATAAAATAAAAAATAGAAAATAGAAAATGAATATGTATACATGTATAGTGAAAGTTTCATACATATCTAGATTCTATAGACCAGTCCAACATTTCAAAACTGGCAAGGCCAAAAAAATAATAATACATATGAAAGACAAATTTAACCCTCATGGTACAGAAAAAAAATATATATATACATAAATAAAACACCCAACCCAAATACCTGAAGTGAAAAATGAAAATGAATTAGGAATTGTCAATGAAGGCATTGACATCAGTGTCAATATTAAGTCCAAAAGGGACATAGGTTTTAAGGCGATAGACCCAAGACATCTCAAGTTTTGAAATTTCCCTCACTAAAGAGCTACCCCGCCAGTGAGGCTTGTATTTGTCAATCCCCAAAAAAAGGGTCTTAGAGGGGTCTTTATTGTGGAATCTCAAGTAGTGCTTAGACACAGAGTGGTTGGGAAAACCAATGATGATGTTAGTTATGTGTTCATTGAGTCTCACCTGTAGGGGGCGTTTTGTGCGTCCCACATATTGCAGCCCGCAAGGGCATTGCAACATATAGACCACTCCCGTGGTGACACATGTAATGCACGGTTTAATACTATGGTCTAATCCAGTGGCCGTACTCCGAAAAGTAGTGGTCCGTCTCTGATGACAGGAGTTCAAAGAACAGACCCTACATTTTCCGCATTTATAAAATCCGGTAAGTTGATCGAAAAAACCCCTACCCCTAGCGGGAGGGTCAACAACGTTTGGTGCTAGACGGTTACGTACTGACGATGCCCCTCTAAACACCACTTGAGGTTTCTCACTGATCACATTTTTCAATGTGGCATCGCTACTGACAATGTGCCAATGTTTGTTTATCAATTTTTTTATACTCTTCTGTTGAAGAGAGTAAGTAGTTATAAAGGGGACTTTTCCCTGAAAATCATTTACACGTGGACCCCTTTCAACCAACAAGTCACCACGATCAATGTTGGTCACTTCATTGAGGGTCTTAATCAGGAACTCTTGTTGGTATCTCTTTTCTAAAAATCTAGAGGTAAGTACTTCAGCCTGTACCCGAAATTCTTCTACTCTAGAGCAATTTCGTCTCAGTCTGATGTATTGACTTTTAGGGACTGCTCTAAGCCAGGGAATGTGATGGCAACTATCAATAGGAATGAAAGAATTCCTATCCGTGTCTTTAAAGAATGTCGAAGTGACAAAACGATCCTCTACCACTGAAATATTCAGGTCCAGAAAATTGATCCTTACCTGGCTCAACTCATAACTAAGACGTATGCCCCTTTCATTGTTATTCAAGGACTCCAAAAAATTCCTCAAATCTCCCTCTTGGCCATTCCAAAGGAGGAGGATGTCATCTATATACCTGGCCCACAATCCAATCTGAGGTATACTGTGGGCATAGATGACATCCTCCTCCCACTTGGCCATAAAGAGATTGGCCAAGCTGGGGGCATATTTAGCCCCCATAGCTACACCCATGGTCTGTCTGTAGTACTGGCTCCCAAACCAAAAATAGTTATGGGAAGCCGCAAACTGCAGGAGAGACATGAGGAAAGATACCTGCTGGGTAGAAAGCCTAGGATCTCTATCTAGATAGGAATGAACTGCCGCAAATCCCAGGTTATGCGGAATGCTCATATACAGGGAGGCCACATCTGCCGTGACCATCCATGTATCGGGCCCCGCAGACAGATTTTCTAGAAGGTTAATGACATGTCTCGTGTCCTTAACATAAGAGGGGGTCTTTTGGACCAAAGGCTGTAAATATGAATCAATGTATCTGCCCACCCGGGAAGTGATGGAATCAATACCACTAATGATGGGTCTTCCCGGGGGGCAGACAGGGTTCTTGTGTATTTTTGGCAGATAGTACAGGATCGGTGTACGTGGAGCCCTAGGGATCAAGAAATGGCTCTCGTTATTATTCAAAAAACCCGCTACCTGCCCTGCCCTAATTAACTTATCCAATTCCTTTATATAGGTAAATTTTGGATCAGAGGGTAATTTGATGTAAGTATTGGTATCACCCAAAATTCTATTGATTTCAGCCTCATAATCAACCCGATCCAATACTACAATAGCGCCACCCTTGTCGGCTGGCCTGATGACAAGATCTTTATTCTCACAAAAAGAGTCCAAACCTTCTTGCAATTCCCTTTTCATTTTACATCTTTTCACTTCCAATGCGTCTAAATCTCTTAAGACGACATCCCTAAAAACACGTAATGCGGCAGGAAGAGTACCGGGAGGGTTAAAAAGTGAGGCATTAGCCAGGCCCGAGTGTACAACCTGCGGAACTTCATTATTTGGTGTATTCAGATTATATGTGTTAGATGATCCCATCATATATCTTTTAATATTGATCTTCCTCACAAACTTATGTACATCCATATAAGTTTGGAATTTATTTAATTTAGCTGGGGGTACATACTTCAAACCTTTGTCAAGAATTAGTTGTTCTGACTCTGACAAAGTTTTTGAGCTCAAATTAAAGATACCCTTACCGATTACATTCTGGGCCTTTTTAGTTGTTCGGGCTCTCCTCCCCCCTCTGGTTCCTCTCCTCTTTCTCCCAATCTTTTGATGCCTTGTGTGGGTTTGGGAAAACCCCAACTGGTGGGTGCATTTAGGCCCAAAGGGCCTTCAACCAGTTGTTCATTAGTAGGAACCCGATAGGGTTTAGTTCTTAAAGGTTCCTGGACTGGGACAAAGGAGGCTTGCGGATTGCCATCGGCCACAGGGGCGTTGAGGTCGCTTAGTGGAAAAAAGGAGTTCCCAGTAGGAATGCCATAATCCCACTCAGAATATCCTCCCATATTGTAATATGGAGAGGGATTGTGATCCCAATAATTACCCCCCTGTGAGTTCCACCCATCATGATGGTTGTTGGGGGGACCTCTTCCTCTTACATTTGGATATTGTACCCAGCCTCTCCCTCGAGGTGGATAGTTCGTATTGTGAGGGAGTGTATAATCAACATTCCCGTTCACATGGCCATTATATGGTCTCGGTGTACCAAAAGGTCTAAATTGGCCCCGAGGGGGAAGTGAGCCCCTATTACTACCCCGTCCTCTCCGAGGGGAAGGGTATGTATGATTAGTAGTATTGGACTGGACTTTATTAGTAGATTGGGGTCGCTTTTGGTTGGACGGTTGTGAAGATGGCCCGGGTTGTAAAACTGCATCAACCGTAGGGCCCACTATCTGTGTGGAACCCACTTCCATACACTCCTGTATAAGACCTACTTCCAACAATTTTTTTTGCCACTCAAAGACAATGTTATTGTTATAATCAGCTAGATCCCTATTGTATTTTTTCTTCTTTTTGGCCCTTTGGTCTCTATCCTCTTTTTCAAGAATCTTTAAAAGGTTCTGCGATTTTTCTTGATAATCTATACTTCCTTTGACTGGAGATAGCTTGGTCTGAATTTCTTTTATTTCATCATCCAATTTTGATAATTTAGAGGTTTTCCTACCAACCAAAAATTTTAAAAAAGAGACACCTGCCTCATTAAAATATTTAAACCATTCCTCTAAATGTGTGTCACCTTTCTGAGGTGCTACCTCCCACCTCAAACTCCTGGGAACCATTGCGTATCTAATATAAGTTTCCAGATAAGCAATGTCCCATTTGGTATGATTTTCGGAGATCATGAGGTTTTTTAATCTCATGAAACTTCCTCCCAAATCATCCTCATTATCTCTATAGAGTTCAAATACTCCATCAATGTTCACCACTTTAGTGGCTCTAAAGTCAAAAATATCCATAGAGAATGTGTAAAAGAGCCCAGTGAAGGCTATTAGTAACCCGGCAGCAGTAAAAATATCAGAACAGTACAAATGGAAAAAAATATACCGCGCTGGGGAAAAATCGTGAGAACAAGTAAACTATATATAAAGCAGGCAGCAGCAATAAATGTGATATAACACCCAACAGAAATACAGAAATAAAAAAACTGCGCCAACCCTATACTTAATTAAATAACAAAAAAAAATAGTATCAGAATATGTGGGTAATTATCATTAAATGATTATAGCAATCAAATAAACACCTTAAGTGCATAAAAAACACAACAATACATAAAGGAATAAAAATATCACAAACAAAAATCCAATCATAAAAAGTTCATATGTGAGTCCAGATAAGCGTTTGTGGCACCACAGTGATTCAACACAATCCAAAAGCGCATAAAGTGCCCGTCACCGTATATTGAATGCGCTTACCAGAAAATATATAAATTAGAGCGTTTGTATATAGTCGATGGGTCCCATCAAAAGATATCCTCCTTTTTAGTGGGTCAGCACTCCATCTCATAATAGTACTCTCCAGATATTAATCTACTCCGTGGTCCCAATAGGGAGCTCAGTAATCCCCAGAAAAGAAAGGAACTAACATAGCATAATATCGTAGGGACAATTTATTGAAAGAAAAAGTAGCACACTTACATGTGGGTAGATAAAACACAGCATATAGAAACAATACATAAAAAGCCGGCCGGCAAACAGGAGCCCGTCCTCCTCTCCTACAACGTGGTGGCGTCACTGCGTGCCTTCCCAGACGCGTTTCGTCATACCTGACGTTTTCAATGGGGAACGGGCAGCGCAGTGACGCTCCGCCTAATAAATTATCTTTATTATCTTATCTTATATCTTATATCTTATATCTTATCTTATAAATTATCTTTATTAGGCGGAGCGTCACTGCGCTGCCCGTTCCCCATTGACAACGTCAGGTATGACGAAACGCGTCTGGGAAGGCACGCAGTGACGCCACCACGTTGTAGGAGAGGAGGACGGGCTCCTGTTTGCCGGCCGGCTTTTTATGTATTGTTTCTATACGCTGTGTTTTATCTACCCACATGTAAGTGTGCTACTTTTTCTTTCAATAAATTGTCCCTACGATATTATGCTATGTTAGTTCCTTTCTTTTCTGGGGATTACTGAGCTCCCTATTGGGACCACGGAGTAGATTAATATCTGGAGAGTACTATTATGAGATGGAGTGCTGACCCACTAAAAAGGAGGATATCTTTTGATGGGACCCATCGACTATATACAAACGCTCTAATTTATATATTTTCTGGTAAGCGCATTCAATATACGGTGACGGGCACTTTATGCGCTTTTGGATTGTGTTGAATCACTGTGGTGCCACAAACGCTTATCTGGACTCACATATGAACTTTTTATGATTGGATTTTTGTTTGTGATATTTTTATTCCTTTATGTATTGTTGTGTTTTTTATGCACTTAAGGTGTTTATTTGATTGCTATAATCATTTAATGATAATTACCCACATATTCTGATACAATTTTTTTTTGTTATTTAATTAAGTATAGGGTTGGCGCAGTTTTTTTATTTCTGTATTTCTGTTGGGTGTTATATCACATTTATTGCTGCTGCCTGCTTTATATATAGTTTACTTGTTCTCACGATTTTTCCCCAGCGCGGTATATTTTTTTCCATTAATCCATGACCTTAGTCTGCTTGTCTTCAGCAAACTGCGGGCTTTCTTGTGCATCATCTTAAGAAGAGGCTTCCTTCTGGAACAGGCATGCAGACCAATTTGATGCAGTGTGCGGCATATGGTCTGAGCATTGACAGGCTGACCCCCCACCCCTTCGACCTCTGCAGCAATGCTGGCAGTACTCATATGTCTATTTCCAAAGACAACCTCTGGATATGATGCTGAGCACGTGCACTCAACTTCTTTGGTTGACCATGGCAAGGCCAGTTCTGAGTGGAACCTGTCCTGTTAAACCGCTGTATGGTCTTAGCCACCATGCTGCAGCTCAGTTTCATGGTCTTGTCAATCCTCTTATAGCCTAGGCCAGGGATCTGCAATTAGCGGACCTCCAGCTGTTGCAAAACTACAAGTCCCATCATCCCTCGGCCTCTGGGTGTCATGCTTGTGGCTGTCAGAGTCTTGATATGCCTCTTGGGACTTGTAGTTCTACAACAGCTGGAGGTCTGCTAATTGCATATCCCTGGCCTAGGCCATCTTTATGTAGAGCAACAATTCTATTTTTTTCAGATCCTAAGAGAGTTCTTTGCCATGTGTCATGTTGAACTTCCAGTGATCAGTATGAGAGAGTTAGAGCGATAACACCAAATTTTACACACCTTCTCCCAAATTCACACCTGAGACCTTGTAACACTAATGAGTCACATGACACCAGAAAGGGATAATGGCTAATTGGGCCCAATTTGGACATTTTCACTTAGGGGTGTACTCACTTTTGTTGCTAGCAGTTTAGACATTAATGGCTGTGTGTTGAGTTATTTTGAGGGGACAGCAAATTTACACTGTTATACAAGCTGTATGTCAGGTCACCTGAGACCAGGTGACAGATGCACTCTGTAGGAGTCGGAAGTGCACCGCTAGGTAGTGGACCATAGGACTGACTGCTGCGGAATGTACCCAAGGAGATTCAGGACACAGGTCTACAGGATCACTAACACAGATCCCAATGGGAGCTGGAGCATAGATTCCCCAGGGTGCGGAGTCTAAGAGCCAGCAGGTGTTCGCCAGAGCCTCCAGTGGTGAGGATGGACTTCGCTGCAGTCTGGCTCCAGGTCACTGCCCCTAGGGTCTCACAGCTCAGGCTCACAGTAGACTACAGGAGAAGGAAGCAGGAGGCTGGAACGACAAGGATAGTAAGGGGATACGGCAGAGGTCAGGGCAACTAGCAGACAGGAACAACAGAGTACACGCCAAAGGTTCAGGGTCACAGGCAGACAGGGATGGTCGGGAACATGCAAAAGGTCAAGGTCACAAGCAGACAGGAATCGTTGAGAACACACCAAGGTCGGTAACAGAGTCAAACGCAGAGCACACGGCAAGCAGGAAACAGCAAGCCAAACACACAATGGTACACAATGGTTGATCAGCACTGCTGGCTTGCAGTTCACAGGTTAATATAGGGTTCCCTGATAGGGCCTGGTGTGGAACCATGCTTAGAGGAGAGGTTATAAAAACCACCTGGTGGAAGTGGCTGGCCTCTTAGTCAGAACACATGGAGGGGAGGTAAGCAAACAGAGGAAGATCACTGCATAACCATGACAGTACCCTCCCTCTTACAAGGCCTCCCCTCCCCCTCCCCTGCCTGGGTCCAGGCTAAAAGGCAAACTCCAGATGGGACCTCCTCAACAGACAAGGAACAAAGACCTCAGATGCAGTGATCCAAGACCTCTCCTCAGGGCCAAACCCTTTCCAATGTACGAGGTACTGAAGAATGCCTTTACAGAGCCGGGAATCCAAAACTTGACTAACCTCGTATTTTAGATTATCCTCAGAGACCGGAACCGAGGTAGGGAGAGGACAAGAGGACTTGAGGACTAAAGGCTTTTCAGGAATGGGTAAGGGCATAAGACCGTCAGGAGTCTGAGCAGGGTCCCCCAGACCCTTAAAGATGAGCTGGACATCCAGCACAGGACCACCAGACTGGGCAGAGGTCAGTGGATCCCTGAGGTCAGGTTGGTTAGAAGGTGACATGTCACAAGAGTCAAGCTGGATAGCTGAAACACAAACAGAATGCAGAGAGCCCTGAGAAAAAGATTGAAAACCCCTCCTGGCCGATTGAGGCAGTCTATCCAAAGGATGGATTGAGCCTCTTAAACGGGTTTGAATGGACATAGTAGCAGTAGGGTGAGGCCAGGTTACAGAAGGCCCTGAACAAGAAGCAGGAAGCTCATTGGTCATGGGCTGGACTGGCATAACTGGTGCAGAGGCCGACTGAATAGTATTGTCAGGTGTAGCGACCATCTCAATCGCATCACAGGGCATAGCGACTGTGGAACTTGCAGACAAGTTAGCCTGGCTGTGCATCCATGGGAGATTAGGGACAGGCAAAGGTAAATGGCCATGCAAACTGGAGTGAATGGTCGACTCAGGTTCACAGGTGGGCCCCTCATCCAGAGTACCACATGACCCAGAGAGTGCACCAGTCCGAGCATTGCAGGACACATCCCAGAGATCGCTATATACAGCGGGAAGAGCAGAAGATACTGGGATGGTGGCAACAGGAAGTTTCTCTTTTGGGGTACCCTTGAGTAGGCAGGAAGAGGAACAGGAGGAACCCCAAGCCAGGATCCATCCAGCAGACCAGTCAACGTGTGGAGAATGGAGCCGTAACCAAGGAAGACCTAATATGATAGGAGATGAAGCCTTAGGTAAGACAAGGAAGGATATCCACTCCTGGTGGAGTGTCCTTACTGACATCTTAATAGGAAGGGTCTGGAAGCGGATAGGGCCCCCTGGGAGAACAGTGCCATCAATCGCCAAGACCACCAATGGCGTTGTAATGGGCAAAAGGGTAAGTCTCATGGAGGATGCAGTTTCCCAATCCATGAAATTGGCAGCGGCTCCGGAATCCAGATGTGCTGAGACCGAACGAGAGGAAGCACCGACATGAAGCAACACAGACAGGAGAAGACGAGAAGGGGAAGATGATATTTCAGGGTCTAATACTCCACCTTCCAGATGTATTAGCCCTGAGCGTTTTTCCGGAAGAAGGAGCAAGTGTCACGGAAATGACCTTTGGCCCCACAATAGAGGCATAGGCCCAGAGTTCTGCGCCTAGCGCGTTCTTCGGGAGATAACTTTGTCCGACCCAACTGCATAGGTTCCTCAACAGGCAGGGGGTGCTCCTCGGATTGAAGAGAAGGGACTGGGAGCTCAGGCTGCCTAAAGAACGGGGAGTGCTGGCATCTTTTTTCCAGGCCCCTCTCCTGAAAGCGAATATCGATCTGGTTACACAAGGTGATGACACTGTCCAGATCAGCAGGAAGGGATCTTCCTGCTAATTCATCCTTCACTCTATCAGAGAGGCCATGTAAAAAGGTTGCAACTAGGGCCTCATTATTCCAGTTCAATTCAGCTGTGAGGATACGGAACTGAAGAGCATACTGTCCCACAGAAGCGGACTCTTGACGGAGACGTAAAAGAGCGCTAGCCGCTGCGGAGACACGACCCGATTCCTCGAAGATATTCCGAAAAAGTTTCAAGAAATCAGACAGGCTAGAAACCACTGGATCATTCAGTTCCCACAGAGGGGCAGCCCAAGCTAGTGCCTCGCTGGACAGGAGGGATATAATATATGCTACTTTTGCCCGGACAGGAAGTTTTGGGGCTGAAGTTCAAAATGAATTGTGCACTGGCTAAGGAACCCCCTGCAAGCCTTGGTGTCCCCAGAGAAACGGGCCGGAGCTGGTAGTTGTAATGAATGTGTGGCTGCGACTGATGCGATAGGTGCAGCAGCAGCTAGCGGTTGAGGTTGTTGAACCGGGGGTCCTAATGAGGCCTGAACCTGTTCAAAACGGGATGCCAAATCCTGAGGAAATTGCATCATCTGGGTCTGATGCGATTCTTGGGTCTCAAGTCTGCGAACTAAGCCCTGTAATGGATCATCTGCGGGTAACGGCACATCAGCTGGGTCCATGGCTGATCAAACTGTCAGGTCACCTGAGACCAGGTGACAGATGCACTCCGTAGGAGTCGGAAGTGCACCGCTAGGTAGTGGACCTTAGGACTGACTGCTGCAGAATGTACCCAAGGAGATTCAGGTCTACAGGATAACTAACACAGATCCCAATGGGAGCTGGAGCATAGATTCCCCAGGGAGCGGAGTCTAAGAGCCAGCAGGTGTTCACCAGAGCCTCCAGTGGTGAGGATAGACTTCGCTGCAGTCTGGCTCCAGGTTGCGGCCCCTAGGGTCTCACAGCTCACGCTCACAGTAGACTACAGGAGAAGGAAGCAGCAGACTGGAACGACAAGCATAGTAAGGGGATACGGCAGAGGTCAGGGCAACTAGCAGACAGGAACAACAGAGTACACGCCAAAGGTTCAGGATAACAGGCAGACAGGGATGGTCAAGAGCATGCAAAAGGTCAAGGTCACAAGCAGACAGGAATCGTTGAGAACACGCCAAGGTCGGTAACAGAGTCAAACGCAGAGCACACGGCAAGCAGGAAACAGCAAGCCAAACACACAATGGTACACAATGGTTGATCAGCACCGCTGGCTTGCAGTGCGCAGGTTAATATAGGGTTCCCTGATAGGGCCTGGGGTGAAGCCATGCTTAGAGGAGAGGCTATAAAAACCACCTGGTGGAAGTGGCTGGCCTCTTGGTCAAAACACATGGAGGGGAGGTAAGCAAACAGAGGAAGATTACTGCATAACCATGACTCTGTACATACACTCACTACTTTACATTGTAGCAAAGTGTAATTTCTTCAGTGTTGTCACATGAAAAAATATAATAAAATATTTACAAAATTGTGAGGAGTGTACTGACTTTTGTGAGATACTATGTGTGTATGTATGTTTGTATATATATATATATATATATATATATATATATATATATATATATATATATATATATATAGCGGGTAAAATAAGTACTAACCAGTTGCCGCCCGCCCATCGTTTAAAGACCCAGGGGTGGTGCGGCTCTCATTATGGGCGGATGTCATATGAGGTCGGCACATTCAAACAGTGCATGCGAGCGATCAGGTACGCGCAGCCCTGCACTGTCGGTGGCAGGATGTCACAGAGACACAGCGCGTCACCAACAGGGGTGAACAGCCATTGGATACGACTGTTTACCACATGACAAATGGTAGTAACTACCTGTAATCAGCTCTTCCCTCCTCATACACTTTTTCCAGTGTGAGGAGAGAAGAGTCAGGAGCGGTGATTGACCGATCTGTGTGTGTATTGTATTGCACCAAGCACCACACAGTAAAGAGAACCTGTCACCCATCAGTGCCCATAAAGTGCACCAGTCACCGTCAGAGACTGCCATCAGTGACCGTCAGCAGTGCACCCGTCACCTATCAGTGACCATCATCAGTTACTCATCGATAACCCTCATCTGTCACCTATCAGTATCAGACTGCCATCAGTGACTGTCACCTGTCACCCATCAGTGATGTCACCTATCAACTTGCAGTGAAGATCACCTGCACCCCTCTGTCACTCGTCACACAGCCGATCAGTGACCGTCACCTGCCACCCGTCGCACAGCCCATCATCAAAATGTCCAAAAAAGTTTATAACAGTGAGGAGGTATTCCAGATCATCTCCATGATTGATGAGAGCAGCGGGGAGTTCTCATCAGAGTTAAATGCCAATTCTGATACTGAATGAAATTCAGCATTTGAACTGATCGATAGTAGTGGATCGGCAAATGAATCAGAGGAAGAATGGGTCCCTCCTAAAAGGGCACGGCAGTCTGGCCAGCAATAGACCCCAGGATCAAATTCGCAGGCCCAGTACCAGTGCTGCTGCCAGCGAAAGACCCCCAAGAACAAAGGCCCAGTACCAGTGCTGCCACTAGCGAAAGACCCCAAGAAATGCCCAGGCCCAGCATCAGCACAGGAACTTCAAATCCCTTCAACTACCATCACTGGAGTGTCAGGTCCCTCAAGAGCTAGACTGCCTTCTGACTCTGGATCAGCAAAAATTCCTTATTTTACCGCACAGCCAGGTGTACAGGCCAATACCCCAAATTTCACAGAAATATATAGCTTTTGGCTGGGTTCACACTGGTACGACAAACGCTCCGACATTGGGAGCTCATGTCGCATGACGTGTGAAAATCTTAACTGGTCCGACATAAATTGGTCCGATTTTGAAAATGCTCCCCGGTCTGACTCTGATCCTACTTCAGCCCATTGAATATCACTGAAGTCGGATCAAAGTCGAATCACCGTCTTGACTGTTGATGGGAACAAGGGCATCATCCCCATATCCCCACAACCCTTGCCTGGTGGTTGTGGGGGTCTGTGGGTGAGGGGGCTTATCGGAATCTGGAAGCCCCCTTTAACAAGGGGGCCCTCAGATCCCGACCCCCACCCTATGTGAATGAGTATGGGGTACATTGTACCCCTACCCATTCACCTAAAAAAAGTGTCAAAAATAGAACACATTACACATGTTTTTAAAGTAATTTATTAGGCAGCTCCAGCGTTGCTTCCGATCTATTCTCCCCTCTCCGGGTCTTCTGTGTCCTCCGCTGACGTCTTCTGCCTCTTTTGTTTCTTCTCCCCTCTCTGGTTCTTCTCCCTCTGTCCGCTGTCTTCTGCCGGGTCTCCTCCACTGTCTTCTCACTCTTTTGCCCAGGCTTCTCCGCTGTCTTCTCCCTCTGTTCTGCTTCTGATGTTGACTCGATGCTCTCTCCCGCTCTAATGCCGAGAGCGTGGCATTCCACTACTTATATTGACATGGGGCAGGGTCACTGTGTAACGTCATCTGGAGGCCCCGCCCCTTATAGCATTATCGCCCAGGGCATGATCGGCGGCGATATCATAAAAGGCATGCCTCCGGTGACCCCGCCCCATGCCAATATAATAGTGGCACTCCGTGCACCCGGCTTTGGCGTGGGAGAGAGCGTCGAGTCCAGGGACACTACTAAAACCACAGATAATACTTCTTTCCATGATAGAATTTATTTTGGAGTGTAATTCTTGGTATGTACATGCTATGTGTTAGAAATATGAGGGCCTTGAAAATTATAGGTTGTCAGGAAATGAGATGTGTGTATTATGCTCCTAGAATGCCTGAAGGTGCTATTTGAATGTTGGGCCTCTGTGTGTGGCCAGGCTGCGTAAAAGTCTCACACACATGGTATCGCCATACTCAGGAGGAGTAGGAGAATCTATTTTGGGGTGCAATTTTTGCAAAGTACATGCTATGTGTTAGAAATATTGTATAAATGGGCAACTTTGTGTAAAAAAAAAATGCGTTTATATTTTCTTTCCACATTTTCCAAAAACTTGTGGAACAAAAATTACATGTTAAAAATACTCATTATGTCTCAAAGATTATACATTGGTGTTTGTTTTCCTAAATTAGGTCCTTTTGTGGGTGCTTCCATTGTCCTGGTGCTCCTTGTGATAGTCAGGAAATGTATGCTCCTAGAACACCTGGCAGAACACCTAACAGTGCTACTACACTAGTCCATCCAGTTCAACCTGAGTGAGTGTCTACAATTGTCCCTATCCCTGTACATTGCACACTCACATTGGTCCCTACCCTCAAGGAGCCTACAATCTAAGGTCCCCATTCATATACTAGGGCCAATTTTGGACAGAAGCCAATTAACTTACCAGCATGTCTTTGGAGTGTGGGAGGAAACCCACGCAGGCACAGGGAGAGCATGCAAACTCCAGGCAGGTAGAGTCCTGGTTGGGATTTGAACCAGCAACCCTTTTTACTGCTAGGCGAGAGTGCAAACCACTGCACCACTGTGCCGCCCACACATGTGGTATTGCCATTCTCAAGAGGAGTAGTAGAATGTATTTAGGGTGTAAGTTTTGCTATGTACATACCTCTTGTTAGAAATATCTTAAAAATTGACAACTTTGTGTAAAAAGCATGCGTTTTCATTTTTTTTCCCCACATTTTCCAAAAGCTTCTAGAAAAAAATGAACCAATAAAAAAACTCATTATGTCTCATAGATTATACATTGGGGTGTTTGCTTTCCAAAATAGGGTCATTTTGTGGTCAGTTGCATTGTCCTGGTGCTCCAGTGCCTTCAAAAGTGTAATAGGTGGTTGAGAAATGAGAAATGTGTAATTTATGCTCGTAGAATGCCTAAAAGTGCTACTTCAACGTTAGGCCTCTCTATGTGGCCAGGCTGTGTAAAAGTCTCACACATGTGGTATCGCCATACTCAGGAGGAGTGTTTTGGGGTGTAGTTGCAAGTATGCATATGCTGTGTGAGAGAAATAACCTGTTAATATGACAATTTTATAAAAATATAAAAAATCTTCATTTTGCAAAGAATTGTGAGAAAATAATTGCAAATGCAAAAAACTCACCATGCGACTTATTAATACCTTGGGATGTCTACTTTCCAAAAAGGGGTAATTGTTAGTGTCCCAAGAAATGAGGCCATCAGTATAGCAGGTGTGATCAGGTGTGATCAATTTTTAATGATCTTTCACAAAGACCAAATAAAATACACTAAGTAGGGTTATTTTTACCGAAGATATGTAGCCGTATAAATTTTGGGCAAAATTTATGAAGAAAAATGACAAATTTAAAACATTTTATGAAAGAAACAAAGAAAATAAAAATTTTGTGAAAAAAATGCCTGTCTTGTTATTTATAGCACAAAAATAAAAAGCCCACTAGTGATTAAATACCACCAAAAGAAAAGTCTATTTATGTGAAAAAAGGGACACAAATTTAATTTGGTTACAGTGTTGTATGACTGAGTAATTGTCATTGAAAGTATGAGAGTAAGGATGTTTCGCGGCGTTTCGCTGCGAATTTCGGCTGTTCGCGGTCCGCCCGATCGGCGGACTATTGCCGCTGTTCGCCCGGAGGACTTCCGTGTTTACTGTGTAAAAGAACTTTGACCTATGATGACACATCCATCATGGGGTACAGGACAGCCAATTGAGACATTACAGCACATGGACACTTGGACATTCCCCCTAACATTCTTTCTTCTGTCACTATAGGGAGAGGTTGCTGTGTGGAGCAGGTAGAGACTTCAGTGACCCAAATCGCTATTTATTAGGTCCACAAAAGTTCTTTTAAGGACTGGTATCATGGTATAGGTGTTAGATGTAGTTCAGGATATAGGTTTGAGGCAGTGCTGTGCTAGTGATTGTTGCAGAAGCCTGAGTGTCTTTTGTCAGTGTAGAGAAAGGGACAGGACGCTGTGTGCTGCAGGGACAGTCAGTTTAATCATTAGCTGTTACTATTAGGTCCACAAAAGTGCTATTCAAGTTATTGTTCCAGCAGCCTCTGTTTTGTCAGTTTATATAGGGACAGGCAGGAAGCTGTGTGTGAGGCAGTGAGGGACAGTCAGTTTAATCAGTAGCTGTTACTATTAGGTCCACAAAGGTTCTTTTCAGGACTGGTATGGTAATAGGCTTGTGCACGTATAATATTCTTTCTTCCAAATATAGAAAGAATATTATACTTGACTGCTGCCCTTCTGCTGCAGTCTGCTAATCATTCACAACCTACTTGTTCCACAAAGGTCCTTATAAGGACTGGTAAGGTCTAGGGTGCTACAGTACATAGGGTTGAGTGAGGTACAGTCTGCTATTCCATAAGGACTGGTATAGGTCCACAATGCATAGGGTTGAGGTGCAGTACTGCTGACCGCTGCCCTATACTGCAGCAGTCCTTCATCAGTATAGGGACTGACTTACAGTCTGCTAATCAGTCACAACCTACTTGTTCCACAAAGGTCCTTATAAGGACTGGTAAGGTCTAGGGTGCTACAGTACATAGGGTTGAGCGAGGTACAGTCTGCTATTCCTTAAGGACTGGTATAGGTCCACAATACATAGGGTTGAGGTGCACTACTGCTGACCGCTGCCCTATACTGCAGCAGTCCTTCATCAGTATAGGGACTGACGTACAGTCTGCTAATCATTCACAACCTACTTGCTCCACAAAGGTCCTTATAAGGACTGGTAAGGTCTAGGGTGCTACAGTACATAGGGTTGAGTGAGGTACAGTCTGCTATTCCTTAAGGACTGGTATAGGTCCACAATACATAGGGTTGAGGTGCACTACTGCTGACCGCTGCCCTATACTGCAGCAGTCCTTCATCAGTATAGGGACTGACGTACAGTCTGCTAATCAGTCACAACCTACTTGTTCCACAAAGGTCCTTATAAGGACTGGTAAGGTCTAGGGTGCTACAGTACATAGGGTTGAGTGAGGTACAGTCTGCTATTCCTTAAGGACTGGTATAGGTCCACAATACATAGGGTTGAGGTGCAGTACTGCTGACCGCTGCCCTATACTGCAGCAGTCCTTCATCAGTATAGGGACTGACGTACAGTCTGCTAATCAGACACAACCTACTTGTTCTACAAAGGTCCTTATAAGGACTGGTAATGTCTAGGGTGCTACAGTACATAGGGTTGAGTGAGGTACAGTCTGCTATTACATAAGGACTGGTATAGGTCCACAATACATAGGGTTGAGGTGCAGTACTGCTGACCGCTGCCCTATACTGCAGCAGTCCTTCATCAGTATAGGGACTGACGTACAGTCTGCTAATCAGTCACAACCTACTTGTTCCACAAAGGTCCTTATAAGGACTGGTAAGGTCTAGGATGCTACAGTACATAGGGTTGAGTGAGGCACAGTCTGCTATTCCATAAGGACTGGTATAGGTCCACAATACATAGGGTTGAGGTGCACTACTGCTGACCGCTGCCCTATACTGCAGCAGTCCTTCATCGGTATAGGGACTGACGTACAGTCTGCTAATCACTCACACATAACCTACTTGTTCTACAAAGGTCCTTATAAGGACTGGTAAGGTCTAGGGTGCTACAGTACATAGGGTTGAGTGAGGTACAGTCTGCTATTCCATAAGGACTGGTATAGGTCCACAATACATAGGGTTGAGGTGCACTACTGCTGACCGCTGTCCTATACTGCAGCAGTCCTTTATCAGTATAGGGACTGAGAGTTTTGTCACAGGGTCATTTAAAAAATGACAGGCAGAGGAAGAGGCAGGCCCTTCCGCAGGGGTGGTAGGGGTAGGGCAGGAGCAACAGGCTTGAGCCAAAGTGGGAAATTGCAGAAGGTGCCTTCAATTACTTTAAAGGACGCACCAGACTAGGGATGAGCTTCGAGTTCGAGTCGAACCCATGTTCTACTCGAACATTGCCTGTTCGCCTGTTCAGCGAACAGTGAACAATTTGGGCTGTTCGCAGCAAATTCGAAAAGCCGGAACACCCTATACAAGTCTATGGGAGAAATCTAAAGTGCTCATTTTAAAAGGGTAATATGCAGGTTACTGTCCTAAAAAGTGTTTGGGGACCTGGGTCCTGCCCCAGGGGACATGGATCAATGCAAAAAAAAGTTTTAAAAACGGCCGTTTTTTCAGGAGCAGTGATTTTAATAATGATTAAAGTGAAACAATAAAAGTGTAATATTCCTTTAAATTTCGTAGCTGGGGGGTATCTATAGTATGCCTGTGAAGGGGCGCATGTTTCTGGTGCTTAGAACTGTCGCTGCACAAAGTGTCATTTGTGCAGGAAAAAAAGTCTTTTAAAATCACTTGCGGCTAAATTGTCGGGTCTCCGTAATACAGAGAACACTCAATGAGTGTTCTCTGTATTAGCCGACAATTCATTCATTCATTGATTAAAAAAAAAAAAAAAAAAAAAAGCGTGGGGGTTCCCCTAAATTCAATCAAAAGGCCCTTCAGGTCTGACATGGATATTAAGGGGAACCCCGTGTCAAATTTAAAAAAAAATTGACGTGGGGGTCCCCCCAAATATCCATACCAGACCCTTCAGGTCTGATATGGATATTAAGGGGAACCCCGCATCAAATTTAAAAAAAAAATTGACGTGGGGACCCCCTAAATATCCATACCAGACCCTTTATCCGAGCACGCAACCTGGCAGGCCGCAGGAAAAGAGGGGGGGACGAGAGAGCGGCCCCCCCTCCCTCCTGAACCGTACCAGGCCACATACCCTCAACATTGGGAGGATGCTTTGGGGGTCTGTGACCCCTCAAAGCACCTTGTCCCCATGTTGATAAGGACAAGGGCCTCATCCTCACAACCCTGGCTGTTGGTTGTGAGGGTCTGCGGGCGGGGGGCTTATCAGAATCTGGAAGCCCCCTTTAACAAGGGGACCCCCAGATCCCGGCCCCCCCCCTGTTTGAAATGGTAAGGGGGTACAAAAGTACCCCTACCATTTCACAAAGAAAGTGTCAAAATGGTTAAATAAGACAAACACACTTTTGAAAAATTCCTTTATTAAAAATAAAAAAAATAAAAAAAAAATTCCAGCGGTGCTAATCCACTCTTGCTATCCAGCGACGGGTCTCCGGGGTCCAGCGATGGATGATCATATCCAGCGACGGGGGATCTCTCAGTCCAGCGCTGTCCATACCTCCTTCTTCTGTCTCCACTGCGGAGACACTGCAGAGAGCCGAGCGCTGACATTTCTTATATTGGGAGGGCGGGGCCACCCGTCACCTGACCCCGCCCCTCTGACGCAGGAGAGGGAAGCCAGGGGTTCCCCAGTGACGTGTGGATGACCCCTCCCCCTCTGATGTAACGCAGGTTTCCGTTACATCAGAGGGGGCGGGGTCACCCACACGTCACTGGGGAACCCCTGGCTTCCCTCTCCTGCGTCAGAGGGGCGGGGTCAGGTGACGGGTGGCCCCGCCCTCCCAATATAAGAAATGTCAGCGCTCGGCTCTCTGCAGTGTCTCCGCAGTGGAGACAGAAGAAGGAGGTATGGACAGCGCTGGACTGAGAGATCCCCTGTCGCTGGATATGATCATCCATCGCTGGACCCCGGAGACCCGTCGCTGGATAGCAAGAGTGGATTAGCACCGCTGGAATTTTTTTTTTTATTTTTTTATTTTTAATAAAGGAATTTTTCAAAAGTGTGTTTGTCTTATTTAACCATTTTGACACTTTCTTTGTGAAATGGTAGGGGTACTTTTGTACCCCCTTACCATTTCAAACAGGGGGGGGGCGGGATCTGGGGGTCCCCTTGTTAAAGGGGGCTTCCAGATTCTGATAAGCCCCCCTCACAACCAACGGCCAGGGTTGTGAGGATGAGGCCCTTGTCCTTATCAACATGGGGACAAGGTGCTTTGAGGGGTCACAGACCCCCAAAGCATCCTCCCAATGTTGAGGGTATGTGGCCTGGTACGGTTCAGGAGGGAGGGGGGGCCGCTCTCTCGTCCCCCCCTCTTTTCCTGCGGCCTGCCAGGTTGCGTGCTCGGATAAAGGGTCTGGTATGGATATTTAGGGGGACCCCCACGTCAATTTTTTTTTTAAATTTGATGCGGGGTTCCCCTTAATATCCATATCAGACCCGAAGGGTCTGGTATGGATATTTGGGGGGACCCCCACGTCAATTTTTTTTTTAATTTGACACGGGGTTCCCCTTAATATCCATGTCAGACCTGAAGGGCCTTTTGATTGAATTTAGGGGAACCCCCACGCTTTTTTTTTTTTTTTTTTTTTTTTTTAATCAATGAATGAATGAATTGTCAGCTAATACAGAGAACACTCATTGAGTGTTCTCTGTATTACGGAGACCCGACAATTTAGCCGCAAGTGATTTTAAAAGACTTTTTTTCCTGCACAAATGACACTTTGTGCAGCGACAGTTCTAAGCACCAGAAACATGCGCCCCTTCACAGGCATACTATAGATACCCCCCAGCTACGAAATTTAAAGGAATATTACACTTTTATTGTTTCACTTTAATCATTATTAAAATCACTGCTCCTGAAAAAACGGCCGTTATTAAAACTTTTTTTTGCATTGATCCATGTCCCCTGGGGCAGGACCCAGGTCCCCAAACACTTTTTAGGACAGTAACTTTCATATTACCCTTTAAAATGAGCACTTTAGATTGTGAATGTTCGAGTCCCATAGACTTTAATAGGGTTCTAAAGTTCACACGAAGTTTAGGTCTGTTCGCAGGTTCTGGTGCGAACCGAACAGGGGGGTGTTCGGCTCATCCCTACACCAGACTTGGTTGAGTGGCTCACTCAGCCTTACTCTTCTGCACCCTCCTCATCCTCTCGATCTGCACCCTCTTCTTCACTCTCTGCTATGTGCACCCCCAAAGACACTACCACCAACAACACCACCACCACCACATACCTTCCACTTGAGTCACAGGAATTATTTTCCGATCCATATCAAGACATTTCTGATGCACAGCCACTCTTGGTATTGGATCAGGAAGAGGAGGTAGCAACAACCGCTACTCAGCAGTCTGACGACAGTACCCAGATCAGCCCAAGGAGGAGGTTGGTCCCCGGTGTTGCTGCCTACTCCGAGATCTCTACTTATAGCGGTGGGGAAGGTGACGTCGATGATGACATGTCTAGTGATGTCACGTGGGTGCCCACAAGAGAGGGAGAGGAGGGGAGTTCAGAGGGAGATATGGACCAGCAGATAGGGAGGAGAAGCAGGAATAACTTACATTGCACAGGAGGGACAAAGCAGACTGCAAATGTATCAGGAGCGAGTCATCGACCATGTACGGTCACATCTGGCGCTCCCAGGACACCGGCACATGGCTCCTCAGTGTGGGCTTTTTTTAACGTGTCCGCTGCTGACAATAGCGTTGCCATCTGCAATCTTTGCAGTCAACGCATTAGTCGCGGTAAGCCCAACACTCACCTAGGGACGACCGCCTTAAGAAGGCACATGAGCAGCCATCACCGAGCCCAGTGGGAGCAGCGGAACACACAAAGCCACACTCCAGGCTCTCACCGTCCAGCCTTGTCTTCTACTTCTCCTTCTCCTCTCTCCTCACAATTGTCCTCCACTCCACCTTCCATCACGCCAAGCTCACGGTTTTCTGCAAAAAGGCAGGCTTCCGTGGGCCTAATGTTCGAGCGTAAAAAAATGATGACGCCGGATAACCCTCTTGCCTAACGGTTGACGGCTGGCTTGTCAGAACTCATAGCCCGCCAACTACTGCCATATAAACTGGTGGACTCCGAGGCCTTTCGCAAATTTGTGGCCATTGGAACACCACAATGGAAGGTCCCAGGAAGGAAGTATTTCTCAGAGAAGGGCATCCCAGAGCTATATGGCTATGTTCAGCGGCAAGTGAATGTATCTCTGGCACACAGTGTCGGTGCCAAGATACATCTGACCACAGACACGTGGTCTAGCAAACACGGGCAGGGAAGCTATATCACTTTTACTGCCCACTGGGTGAACCTTCTGACGGCCGTCAAGCATGTAACCCGTGGCACCCGTGTAGATTTGGTTTTACCGCCACGGATTGCATGCAGGCCTGGCACTTCTTCTCCTCCTCCTCCTACTCCATCCTCCTCGGCTGACTCCTCCTTTTCCGCTGCTAGTGTCTCTTCCGCTGGCCCGCCCAAGCTCCCCAGAACCTATTCGACATGCCAGGTGAGACGTTGCCATGCCGTGCTGCGTCTGTTGTGCCTGGAAGCCAAGAGCCACACTGGCCCAGCACTTTCAGCTTTGCGTTCACAGGCAGATCAGTGGCTAACACCGCTCAATTTGACAGTTGGTAAAGTGGTGTGTGACAACGGTGCCAATCTGCTTAGTGCATTGAAACAGGGCAAAATGACGCACGTGCCATGCATGGCACACGTCTTAAACTTGGTCGTGCAGCGACATCTTGCGGCAGGCAAGGAAAATCTCGGCCCATTCCAGAAGATCGTACACGGCCATGGCTCGCCTTGCTGACATTCAACGGCGACACAATCTGCCGGTCAGACGTCTTATTTGCGATTGCCCGACGCGATGGAACTCAACCTTCTATATGCTTGATAGGCTGCCCCAGCAGAAACGTGCAGTTAACATCTACCTGTATGAACTCTGCGGCAGAACAGGTTCTGGGGAGCTGGGTTTTTTTTCACCGCTCCAGTGGCTGCTCATGCGCGACGCATGCAGACTTCTGCGGCCATTTGAGGAGATCACCAAACTGGTCAGTCGCAGCCATGGCGCCATCAGTGACATGGTACCTTATGCCTTCTTTATGGAGCGTGCATTGCGTCGTGTCATTGATCAAGCTGTGGAGGAGCAGGAGCGGGAAGATGAGGAAGTCGCAATGCTGAATGAATTCCCAGGGGGGGCTACTCTATCTGAGACAAGTCAACAACAGGAGTCTGAAGAGGAGTCAGAGGAGGATGGTGCCGGGGCAGATGAGGAGGAGCAAGAAGAGCATGCTTTAAACCTTTCTGGGATCCCTGTTGTTGTGCGTGGATGGGGAGAGGAGAATGAAGAGGACGACATTATCCTGGATGATGAGCAGGGGCCAGGCCACCACACTGCTTCCAGGTTAGTGCAAATGGGGGCCTTCATGCTCCCGTGTTTTAATAGGGACCCCCGTATAAAAAGCATAAGGGTCAAGGACCAGTACTGGGTGGCAACGTACTTAGACCCCCGGTACAAACACAAAATGGCAGAAATGTTACCGCCGTCACAGAGGGCTGTCAGAATGCAGCACTTCCAGGCCTTGCTTCGAGAAATGCTGCATTCTGCTTTTGCGTGCGCTGGCAGAGGAGCAATTCCCACTCCCAGAGAAGGAGTTGCGGGTACCAATCCAACAGCGCCTGCAAGAAGAGGCCGGTTTGAAGATGTGTTGGTGACTTTGGATATGAGGTCATTCTTTCAGCCGACCCATCGACAGGTGTCATCCGGATCCAGCATCAGGGAACGCCTAGACCAGGCATGTCCAAAGTCCGGCCCGCGGGCCAATTGCGGCCCGCGGTCTGGTTTTGAACGGCCCGCCTGGTTGTTTAAACATATATATCTTTTGTGGCCCCCGGCGATCTCCCAGCGCCGGGGCCACAAAAGATGTATAGTCCAGCTGCCTCGGAGGGAGGAGGCGGGACGAGTGCCGTGCACACAGGAGGAGAACTTCCTGTTTACACGGCAGCTGTAATAGGAAGTCCCGTCTCTGCCATTGGACGACTGTGCTGTCCATCAAAGGAGGCGGGACTTTCTCTTAAAGAGGCCGTTGTGTAAACAGGAGATTCTCCTGTAAGATGTCTTTGGCGCTCGTCCTGCCCTCCATGGCTGCACTGATGGTAATGGTGGCTGCATTCCTGGCAATTGCAATTGTGGAGCTGCATTCCTGGCAATGGTGAGTGAATTACTAGCAATGGTGGCTGCATTCCTGGCAATGGTGGGTGAAATTCCTGGCAATGGTGGGTGAAATTCCTGGCAATGGTGGCTGCATTCCTGGCAATGGTGGGTGAAATTCCTGGCAATGGTGGGTGAAATTCCTGGCAATGGTGGCTGCATTCCTAGCAATGGTGGCTGCATTTCTGGCATTGGTGGATGCATTCCTGGCAATGGTGGCAGCATTCCCGGCAATGGTGGCAGCATTCCCGGCAATGGTGAGTGAATTCCTGGCATTGGCGGGTGAATCCCTGGCAATGGTGGGTGCATTCCTGGCAATGGTGGGTGCATTCCTATCAATGATGGGTGCATTCCTGGCAATGGTGCCTGCATTCCTGGCAATTGTGGCTGCATTCCCGGCAATGGTGAGTGAATCCCTGGCAATGGCGGGTGAATCCCTGGCAATGGTGGGTGCATTCCTGGCAATGGTGGCTGCATTCCTGGCAATGGTGGCTGCATTCCCGGCAATGGTGGCTGCATTCCCGGCAATGGTGGCTGCATTCCCGGCAATGGTGGCTGCATTCCTGGCAATGGTGGCTGCATTCCCGGCAATGGTGGCTGCATTCCCGGCAATGGTGGCTGCATTCCCGGCAATGGTGAGTGAATCCCTGGCAATGGCGGGTGAATCCCTGGCAATGGTGGCTGCATTCCCGGCAATGGTGGCTGCATTCCCGGCAATGGTGGCTGCATTTCTGGCATTGGTGGATGCATTCCTGGCAATGGTGGCAGCATTCCCGGCAATGGTGGCAGCATTCCCGGCAATGGTGAGTGAATTCCTGGCATTGGCGGGTGAATCCCTGGCAATGGTGGGTGCATTCCTGGCAATGGTGGGTGCATTCCTATCAATGGTGGGTGCATTCCTGGCAATGGTGCCTGCATTCCTGGCAATGGTGGCTGCATTCCCGGCAATGGTGGCTGCATTTCCGGCAATGGTGAGTGAATCCCTGGCAATGGCGGGTGAATCCCTGGCAATGGCGGGTGCATTCCTGGCAATGGTGGCTGCATTCCCGGCAATGGTGGCTGCATTCCCAGGAATGGTGGCTGCATTCCCGGCAATGGTGGCTGCATTCCCGGCAATGGTGGCTGCATTCCTGGCAATGATGGCTGCATTCCCGGCAATGGTGGCTGCATTCCCGGCAATGGTGACTGCATTCCCGGCAATGGTGGCTGCATTCCTGGCAATGGTGGCTGCATTCCCGGCAATGGTGGCTGCATTCCCGGCAATGGTGAGTGAATTCTCTGGCAATGGTGGCTGCATTCCTGGCAATGGTGGCTGCATTCCCGGCAATGGTGAGTGAATCCCTGGCAATGGCGGGTGAATCCCTGGCAATGGTGGCTGCATTCCTGGCAATGGTGGCAGCATTCCCTGCAATGGTGAGTGAATTCCTGGCAATGGTGAGTGAATTCCCTGGCAATGGTGGGTGCATCCCTGGCAATGGTGGCCGCTGCATTCCTAGCAATGGTGAGCGCTGCATTCCTAGCAATTGTGGGTCTGCAGATAGACACTGATCCTTGTTTTGCTTCACAGTTCTTTATTTAAAATTTTAAGTTTTTTTTTCCTGAAGTTTTCTTAAAGTGAAGGTGCGTGTTATACGTCAATAAATATGGTGTATCCAAATAACACACTTGAGCTCATCTATTCACCACACACAGCCACAAATCAAGAGAATTCTTGTGGGGAAGTGTATTAGTGCTCGGATGGACACACTTAGACTGAATTTTAATGGTTCAAAGAATGTCAGGCAAAATGGTCGGCCCTCGCGCATGTTCAGTTCATCAAATCTGGCCCTCTTTGAAAAAAGTTTGGACATCCCTGGCCTAGACCGTCAGGTGTCCGACTACATCGGGTTAACGGCCGATGTGGACGCTCTGAGGAGTGATGAACCCCTAGACTACTGGGTGGGGAGGCTTGACCTCTGGCCAGAGCTTGCCCAATTTGCAATCGAACTGTTGGCTTGCCCCTCGTCCAGTGTCCTGTCCGAAAGGACGTTCAGCACAGCAGGGGGGTTCGTGACCAATAAGGGTACTCGCCTAGCTCACGACAGTGTTAACTACCTCACATTTCTAAAAATGAATGAGGCATGGATCTCGGAGGAATTCAACACATGTGACCAGTAGACCATGTATATGTCTATAAACAATTTTTTTAATTGAGCACACAGACCTTCTTTCTTCATTTGGCTCACTTCCTTGTCCAAAAAAAGCACACCGTACTATATGCCCGTACCCTCTTCTTTGAAGAGGTTGAGCGGTGTCATATTTCTACT
Source organism: Lithobates pipiens (assembly GCF_037356315.1). Classification (NCBI taxonomy): domain Eukaryota; kingdom Metazoa; phylum Chordata; class Amphibia; order Anura; family Ranidae; genus Lithobates; species Lithobates pipiens. The sequence goes on from NW_027507758.1 coordinate 296,235,923, forward strand.
GGGGCTGCTTATTATGAGGGGCTCCCACCATCCCTGTGCTGTGCTGACTTCCTCCTGGGGCTGTACCTCTGATGTGCATATTATGAGGGGCTCCCACCATCCCTGTGCTATGCTCATTATGAGGGGCTCCCACCATCCCTGTGCTGTGCTGACTTCCTCCTGGGGCTGCTTATTATGAGGGGCTCCCACCATCCCTGTGCTATGCTGACATCCTCCTGGAGCTGCTTATTATGAGGGGCTCCCACCATCCCTGTGCTGTGCTGACTTCCTCCTGGGGCTGTACCTCTGATGTGCATATTATGAGGGGCTCCCACCATCCCTGTGCTATGCTCATTATGAGGGGCTCCCACCATCCCTGTACTATGCTCATTATGAGGGGCTTCCACCATCCCTGTGCTATGCTGACTTCCTCCTGGGGCTGCTTACGGTGCAGGTGTCGGTGTCAGTGCTGTATATCACGGTGCTGGTGTCAGTGCTGTATATCACGGTGCTGCTGTGAGTGCTTTATGTCACGCTGCTGATGTCAGTGCTCTCTATCACGGTGCTGCTGTCAGTGCTGTATGTCACAGTGCTGGTGTTAGTGCTTTATGTCACGCTGCTGATGTCAGTGCTCTCTATCACGGTGCTGTTGTCAGATCACTCTATCACGGTGCAGGTGTCATTGCTGTATGTCACGCTGCTGATGTCAGTGCTCTCTATCACGGTGCAGGTTTCATTGCTGTATGTCACGCTGCTGATGTCAGTGCTCTCTATCACGGTGCTGTTGTCAGATCACTCTATCACGGTGCAGGTGTCATTGCTGTATGTCACGCTGCTGATGTCAGTGCTCTCTATCACGGTGCTGCTGTCAGTGCTGTATTTCACGGTGCTGGTGTTAGTGCTTTATGTCACGCTGCTGATGTCAGTGCTCTCTATCACGGTGCTGTTGTCAGATCACTCTATCACGGTGCAGGTGTCATTGCTGTATGTCACGCTGCTGATGTCAGTGCTCTCTATCACGGTGCTGCTGTCAGTGCTGTATATCACGGTGCTGGTGTTAGTGCTTTATGTCACGCTGCTTATGTCAGTGCTCTCTATCACGGTGCTGGTGTCAGATCACTCTATCACGGTGCAGGTTTCATTGCTGTATGTCACGCTGCTGATGTCAGTGCTCTCTATCACGGTGCTGGTGTCAGATGACTCTATCACGGTGCAGGTGTCATTGCTTTATGTCACGCTGCTGATGCCAGTGCTCTCTATCACGATGCTGGTGTCAGATGACTCTATCACGGTGCAGGTGTCATTGCTGTATGTCACGCTGCTGGTGATCATCTCCTGCACCCTCTTCTTTGCCTACCCTGACCTTCCCTCTCCTCCATTGCCTTCATGCGCTCCACAGTCCTGAATTGTCACAACAATTTCACATATAAAAAAAGAATGCTTGTAGTTGTTGATCCCAGATTCACCTCATACATGTGTTATGTCATTGGCCATGTGGTGGGACTATGTTTGCACAGCTATTAATTATTTTGTGGCTGCAAATTTGACCTGTAGGTTTGCAAAGTTCGCCTCCCATTGAAGTCAATGGGGCCTGTCGCGAACGTTACGGTTCGCGAACAATCGGCCGCGTTCGCGGTCCGCGTTCGCGAAACGTCCCATCGGAAGTTCATCCATCACTATATGAGAGCACTGAAAGCTGAAAATTGGTCTGGGTAGTAAGTGCCCTGTAGGCAAGTGGTTAAAGAGGAAGTAAACCCTGATGGGTTTACTTCCTCTTTCATTCCCTGCAAAGGTAAAGCATAATGGACTACTATGCATCGCATAGTAGTCCATTATGTGTCACTTACCTGACACAGAAGCCAGCGAAGTCACCGCTGTCCCCTGTAGTCCGGCGCATCCATCTTCTCGGTGGGTCTCGCTGCTCCGCCGCTGTCATTCCAGGAAGCCGCGATGATGTCACTCCCACGCGTGCGCACGGGAGCCGCCACTTGCGGCATATCGCCATTGACCGTGGCACGCTCAGTGCGCTTGTGCGCCGCTGTCTACGGCGCATGCGCCGTAGACAGCGGTGCCTGTCTTTCGGCAAATATCTCCAAACTGTGTAGGTTTAGGAGATATTTCTTGGACCTACAGGTAAGCCTTAATCTAGTCTTACCTGTAAGTCAAAGTTGGTTGTAAAGGTTTACAACCACTTTAAATACGTCACCATTTTTCTTGGTAAATAGATTTCTAAAGGTGCTGTTGACATAAAATGTTCACCACATGTCAGTAACAATCCATACAATTCATACATACAAAGAAATCAAAATAAATACGTTCAGAAAGTAAGTTATGTGTAAATAAAATTGAATGACACAGGGAAAAGCACTGCACACATGAAGAAAGGGAGGTGAAAAAGATTTGAAAAGCCAAAACACCAGCTGAAATCTATCACTATTTGGAAAGCAATCCTGTCCCTTGTCAGTGCAAATGATATCAGCTGATTCCGTCTCAGCTGATGGCCTATAAAAAGGTGTCCCATTGATTACAGAGGGATTTCTAAACTTCTAAATGTTGCAGTGGGCACTGTTGGGGCCATAATCCTGCAGTGGAAAGGACATAATTTCACCATAAACTGGCCACGACCAGGTGCTCCTTGCAAGGTTTCTGAGGAGTGAAAAGAATTATCAGAAAAGTTGTCCAAGAGTGAAGGACTACTCATGGAGAGCTTCAGAAAGACCTGGAATTAGCACGTACAATTGCTTCAAAGAAAACAATGCGCTCAACCACCATGGCCTATATGTACACTCACCACGCAAGACTCCACTGCAGAAGAAAAAGCATGTTGAAGCTTGTTTAACCAATTCAGCCCCGGAAGGATTTACCCCCTTAATGACCAGGCCATTTTTTGCGGTACGGCACTACATTATTTTAGCTGACAATTGTATGGACATGCAACACTGTACCGAAATAGAGTTTTCTTTTGGTTGTATTTGATCACTTCTGCGTGTTTTACTTTTTGCACTATAAACAAAATAAGATAATCCATTTTGAAAAAAAAATGATATTTTTTATTTTCTGCTATAAAACACATCTAATAAAAAAATTTAAAAATCCAATTTCTTCATCAATTTAGGTCAATATTTATTTTGCTACATTTTTTTATTTTTTTTTAAAACCAACAAGTGTATACTGGTTGGTGTGCACAAAAGTTATAGCGTCTACAAAATAGGGAATAGATTTATGCCATTTTTATTATTATTTTTTTACTAGTAATGGCAGTGATCAGTGTTTTTTAGCGGGACTGCGACATTGCGGTGGACAGATCAGACACCTAACTGACATTTATTACACTTTTGTGGGAACCAGTGACCTTATTACAGTAATTAGCTAAAAATATGCACTGACATTGTACTAATGACACTGGCAGGGAAGGGGTTAACAGGGGTGATTAAGGAGTTAACTGTGCTTCCTCTGTCTGTTTACTAACTGTATGGGGAAGGACTTAGCAGAAAGATAGGATCATCCCCTATCAGAATGGAGATCTGCCTTGTTTACACAGGCAGATCCCTGTTCTGTCTCTGCGGGGAACGATTGTGGGCGGCTGGCGGACATCGATTTCGTCGGAAAGCTATTGCACACAGCTGAGTCACCTTGCTGCAGTATAACTGCGGCGGGTGGTCAGAAAGTGGTTAAAGTTTGCTGCACAACATTTATACAAGCCTGTGAAATACTGGGGGAATACAGTCTGGTCAGATGAGACCAAAATTTAACTCTTTGGATACCATAATACACACCAAGTTTGGAAGTCAAATGGCCCTGCACATCACTGCAAAAACACCCCTATATCAACATTGAAGTTCGAAGGTGGAAACATCATGGTGTAGGGTTGTTTTTTTTTGCATACGGTACTGGCAAACTTCGGAAGAATGGAAAAATGTACCAAGACTGAATGCGAAGGAGGGAAGATAATCTTTGCCATGCCCCTTGTCCCGATCAATGTTTTCCCATTGAAAGAAAGTAAAGAAAACGCACCCTTGCCACTGCATATAGTGCTGACCACTAAGTGTCTCTTGACTCTTTATTGGCCTATGTTTATTATTGAAATTTGTATTATCTTTCTCTGCACAACCACCATCCTGTGCCACTTCATATTCGCAGGTGTTAATTCTAATTTTCTAGTAATAGTATTAGATTTGAGCAGAATTAAAATTAAAGTTTTGTTTAATTTGCACAAGATGATTGTATTTAATTTTTGTAATAATTGGCCATTACCCTTTGAATGAAAATTATTACATTTTTTGTTAAGAGTGTTTACTTTGTTCAAAGTTTTTGTATGTCATATATGTATGAGGTGATCAAATTTCAATAAAATAAAGTACATTTATTCACTGTATGCAAAGTTGTGTTTATATGAATATTTCTGGGGAGGGGAGGGGTTCATATCTTTTATCAGATTCTCAGATTTCCCACTGCGGCGGACATGCGTCTTACCATTGGGAGGTGGGCCTCCAATAATTTGGATGGCTCCTCCTTCTTCTAAGTTTGTAAGTGTCCTTCCATCAGGAAATGCAGAGATACAACACCTCAAAACATTAAACTGAGAAATAAAGTATATTTGGTGGAAGTATTGGTGAGGTTGAAAAGATGAACTAACATAGAAAAGATAAAAGTCGTTAGTGGCCAGGTCATGAAATATGTTTCTGATTCTTTAGGGACTAACTACGTAGAATCCCAACGAGCCACTTAGACTTGTACTACTGAAAATGGTTATAGTACAGGGAAAAGGTACAGCGTAGGAACCAAAGGAGGGGAATAGGGAAGGGGAAGGGGAGGGGAAGGGAGAAGAGAGAGAGAGAGAATAAAGGGGGGGGCGTGGTTCCCTTGCGCCCTTTTTCATAAATCTCAACAACATGGAATCATATGAAATATCAAGTCACCTTATATCTCTAAGGATATCTGATAAACGGTAAGTATTAAAGAGAGGAGTAAGGAAAAGGAGAAGAAGAAAGAGGAGAAAGAAGGAAAAAATAAGGGGGGAGAGGGCCAGCCAGAGGTGAATTAGGATGAAGATATATATATCATATCCATGGGTCCCATATTGCATCAAATTTCTTAGTAGTGTTGCGGAGAATACAGGTGAGTCTATCGTCAACCACAATCCAGTTAAACTTATTCTTTACAGATTCAAGAGGAACCACCGACTGCTTCAAATATTTAGCAATAAAGGACTAACATCTTTAAATGAATATACTGTAGCTGTATTTATCTCATTGTAGGTTTTACTTCAATACAGATGTCAGTCATGCCATCCAGCTCAGCATTTTCCACAGTTTATCTTCCATTGCCCTCTGCTGGCTACGTTTTAAAAATGTTTAGCAGGTTGTTAAAATGTGCAAAATATGTCATCATCAGTCACTTTCTTCTCGATCGATCTATCCTTATTAAAGATGACTTTCCATAACTATTCGACTGCATTTGCATGTAATATCCAAAGAAGACAAAAGTAAAAGGACCTGTAATGAGTCACACCAATACCTATACCTATTCATTTAATGCCACTGCAGAAAAGTGTTTTTATTTTTGTTTGATAGATGATGATAATTGTGTAGTCTGGAAGGACTATGTTATTATATACATCTAAAATGGTAACAGCAAAGGAATTAACAGCAGTACATGTGTATAAAAAGGCAGTCATACTTTTAGCATAAACAGTTTATACAATGTTCTGCACGAACACCTTCTCAAGGTAGCTTATATACAGTAGGTACAAAAACTAGGATGGTATTAGATTCAGACTGGATTTAATTAAATTGTAACCAAATTAGAATGTCAGTGTTACTTTTTGGCAGGTGGAATTCTCAAAGGGGCTTCTGGATGAAAGGGACCAAAGTTTGCTCCAAAGCCTGTTTTAACCTTCTATCTGCTTCTGTTGTTGCCTGGGTACACTTAGTTTGACTTCCAATGCCACCAGATGCCAAGATTTTATCTTAGTAGAGTACACAGTTCAGAGCACAATGAATGATTCTGCAAGTGAATTACAGAGATCATAAGCACAGACCTAGTGTATACACAAATTCAAAGTTATGGCCTACTATTACCCATATTTGCCCACAAGTATCCCCAAACCTCTATCTCCCCTTCTAAAGCATGTCCCAGCATTTTTGTTTTACCTTGTTCTTGAAGCATGAATCAGCTTTATTACTTCCTGTGACTTGTAAAATTATTGCAGTGGCAGCTGTTGGGAGGTCAGTTGCTATTGATGTTGAAATCCCCTTAGAACTACATCTCCCAAGAGCTGTCAAGACTCCACTCCTGTTTACTGACCCCTGGCTTGCTCTTCTGACTCCACTGCTCCCTGATTACAAGTGTATCACCCCAGCTTACTCCTGACCTTGCTTGCTGCCTTACCCCTGGCTGATATTCCGTGTATGACTACTGACCCTGCTCCTGGCTCTCCCTCCTGCCAAGTCTCACCCGGTACATCTGAGGTACCCCTGCTCAGCAGTGCATCCTGCTTGTCCACCTGCCATCCAGCAAACATCTCATCACTCAACCCCTGCTTGTGTGGGCATAGCACTCCCTGTCACCACCTTCAGGGGTGCCCTACACTCAGTCGCAAGGGAAGCCCTCTCAAAACTTTGGCCTCCGACCAAGTACAGGACAGAAGAGCACTAGATTTCCGGCAAATCGGAGAGTGTTTTCCTGTACTTGCAGTGTTTTTAAAAAGGATAAAACATGAAAAAATGTGTTGACCTTGCAGAGATGTACAAATATCTGCATCTCTATTACTGCTAGATGGTTTTGGATGTTGAGAAACGTAAGATTTATTTGCTCATATTACAGAAAAATCTCTCTGATGGGACTTTAAACGGCATAGACTCCAGAGAGAGCAGGTAGTATTGATATAAAAGATATTATTTTATTTAGAGAATATTAAAATAGAAGTTCCAAGTAAAGGACTAAAACAGTACAATCGATGTGGTTGCAGTGATGATGCACAATAATTACAAAACAGATAACCCAGTTATGGACAGCATCAGCTTAGTTGTCACATGTTGATGGCAGGTCTTTTCAAACTTGAAGGTTTTTGAATACCAATGCCGCATACACACTGTCACGAGGATCCTGCCAGCAGTGGTCAGTCCGGACCCTTCGCCGCGTGTTCGCGGGTGCGCGCCTGCGCGCGTGTGTGCGCTCGTTGGCGACAGGCGGGCTATTTAACTCAGTTGGTCACATCCAGTTCTTGCTGTCTGATCTACAGCGTGCGAGTACCCTGATTCTGAGAACCTGCCTTCTGTGACCTGTTGACCCGGCTTGTTTACCTACTACTCCTGCTATGCGCCTGCATCTGACCCCGGCCTGCCTGACTTCCCCTCTGCTTGATCCTTCTGTGCTTTTGCTGCCTGGCCGTTTACCGACCCGGCTCATCCGACCATCCACCTGCTTGATCCTTGGTACTTCCGCTGACCGCCTGACCTCCGACCCGGCTTGTCTGACTGCTCTGCTTCCAACCTCCTGTTCCGGTGCCATCTGCTGCTCTACCTCCAGTAGTGGTTCCAGCACCTGCCTGAAGTCCTGCCTCTGCCAGAGTTCCTGCATTGGTGTCCTGGTCCAGCCTCTCCGCCTGCCGCTCTGCTTCAGCTTCCTGCACCTGCCTGCTGATCCTGTTTCCCTCCGATTCCAGCCATCCCCTGTTCCAGCTGTTGATCCTGCCGGACACCCATGCCACTCTTGACTCTTGTGTTACCTGTATACACTACCAGGGCCCTTGAGTCGGAGCCGCAAGAGAAGTCTCCTCCTGCAAGTCGGGCTCTACCACCAGGTATGTGACACACACGATCGAATTGTCTGGCGTACTTAGTCCGGCGGACTAAGTCCGCCAGACCACAGTACGCCAGACAATTCGATCATGTGTGGGAGCCAGTGGACTTTTTCTTCGTAAAAGTCCGGCGGACTTAAAAAGTAGTTTTGACTCAAAATTTGTCCGCCGGACTTGGCTTTCAGCGGATAATCCGTTCGTCAGTGTGCTAGTCCGGCAGACTAAGAATGACGCATTCTCTGAAGAAAGTACGAGAAGGAAGCTATTGGCTACTGGCTATTGAACTTCCTTTTTCTAGTCCCGTTGTACGTGCTGTACATCATCGCGTTAGAAATCGCCGGACTTTCGGAGTGTCCGTGTGGGGCCATGTCCGTTCGTTATATAGTATGGGGGATTGTTTGCCGGACCAAGTCCGCCGGAAAATTCGATTGCGTTTACGCTGCATAATTGATTATGTCTTTTCACTGCTGGTATACATATATAATGTTTTAAGATGTGGTACTTAAGCGCTAATATGAAAAAATAAAAATGATATAAATTATAACTGATTCGATGAAAAACAACTGCAACTATTCAAATGTGTTCTGATACCACATAAAAGATATATAAAAAACAAATAATAGTGCACTAAATTTCAAAATGACTGCTTCGCAATAGCCTCCAGTAAATATGTGAAAAACTATCATAAAGAAAAATCCAATGCACAATAATAAGCAAACAAGCCATTGACTGTTGACAAAACTTAAATCAAAAACAATCTGTGCTCCATGACAGTCTTTGCAGAAAATATGTACTGACAGATGATCACCACCACCTCAGTGTGCAATGCCTGCTCACCAGGTGATCATCTGTCAGTACATATTTTCTGCAAAGACTAGCTTTTCACATATTCACAGGTGGTTATTGCAAAGCAGTCTTTTTGAAATTTAGCACACTATTATTTGTTTTTATACATATATACTGATATGTGTTTTTAATATATATATTTTTTTCATGTAATAAACGTTTTCATATTTTACTTTGGTGTTGTGACTCGTAAAAAGTCCCACGGCTATAGATAAATGTGGTGTTTGTATCTGCATCCCCCTTTTTGGCTATTCCTCTGGGTATTCTGGAGTTTCTCTTTTAGCTCCTTTTTACCTCAAGGGCTTAGGTAGGTATTATGATGGGCCCTAGAACGTAATGTATTATATTCCGGTCAAAATTTTGGACACTGATTATTATATCTTATTTTGCCATACTTACCCCATTTTTTTTTTATATCTGTGGTGTGGCGTTCCATTTGGGGTTGGGTTGAGTGCTCTTTGTGGGTGGTCTAGGCTGGAATTCATTGCTCCTACCCTTTGGACTTCTGGCTAACATATGGGGGCAAAAATCCTTGTTTTTAATTGATGCGGATGTCTAGGATATTACTTTTTTGTAGAGTTTTTAATAGTATTTCTCCTGTGTTTATATATATATATATATATATATATATATATATATATATATATATATATATATATATATATATACATACACTATTGTTTCATTTATAACCACTCACCCCTGAAGAAGAGAAACAACGCTATATCTGGAAACGCGTTGGGTATACTCTGTATATGTGTGTTCCACCAACAGAGCACTGTGGTTATCGGTTTTGAAATTATTGTGCCTCATCACTGCAACTTCATCGATTTATATATATATCTTTAGGGCAGTGCTTCTCAAATAGTGGAGGCTCCGTAAAGGGGGGCTCGTTTTGACCTCGGCAAATACTGTCATATTGGATGTCTAGATCGGATCATCCGACTCACTCGCAAGCGGCGTCCCACACGGCGTTGGTTGCCTAGCAACTCTACGGCTGGAGAGAGGGGCCAGCGCGGCCCGAACACTGGAGATTGTCCCAGCGCAGCCCCAATAGCAGCCCGACGCGGAGGACCACGTGACTGCCAACGCACGTGACACATGCAGAGGACCCGATTGGATAGACATGATGCTCTATCCTGATTGGCCAAACCTGCCCGTGTGACTTTTAGACCCGGAAATCGGTCCTCTGTACAGAAAAACGCCTAAAAGAAAGGAGTTGAAGACACATAAAAGGGGACACCGCCGATTCAGCCAAAAAAGGTCAGTGTTCTGATGAAAAGGCTTTTATTGTGCTCCGTTAAATCCTGTGCTCCTTTAAATCTTTTCTGCTACAGTTAATAAAGCTATTTTTTCTTGGAAATTGATCCACATTTCTTTCTTTTTTTATTCTCATATACGTTAATAAGGATACATAGTAGCCCATTATGTGTCACTTACCTGACACAGGAGCCAGCGAAGTCGCCGCTGTCCCCTGTAGTCTGCCGCATCCATCTTGCTGGTGGCGTCTCGCAGCTCCGCCGCTGTCATTCGGCGAAGCCGCGATGACGTCACTCCCACGCATGCGCACGGGAATCGACAAATGCGACAGCTCCATTCTTGGAACTGCTGCGTTCAGTGTGCCTGCGCGCCTCTGTCTACGGCGCATGCGCCGTAGACAGCGGTGCCCGTTTTCGGGCAAATATAGGTTTAGGAGATATTGCTTGGACCTACAGGTAAGCCTTAATCTAGGCTTACCTGTAGGTCAAAGTGGTTTGTAAGGGTTTACAACCACTTTAATACTACTTATATTCACTAAATAATCACTGTGCCCCCATATTATCCAAAATATATACACAAGACATTAATTTATAATTGCAAAAAATATAGCGTCCTTATTGTGCGATATTTTAATTCGATTACTCCAACTGTGCAGTCTTAATCATTGATCATCTTCTAATCAAAAGTCCACTTGTGTCAACTAAAATACTGCATCGATTGTACTGTTTTAGTCCTTTGCCTAAAACTTATTTTTTAATATTTTCTAAATAAAATAATATGTTTTATATCAATACTACCTGATCTCTCTGGAGTCTATGCTCTTCAAAGTCCAATCAGAGGGATTTTTCTGTAGTTTGTAAAATTTAGAGATGTGGGCATTCTCTCCCATTTGCCTCATCAGCACTTAGCATATCTATATATATTTGCTCATATTGGACACTTTTTCATGCTGCAATTCTCCAAAGATAGTACCATCTTCGGCCTGGTTCACACCGATGCAGGTTGTAGTTTGCATAATCCAGGTGAATTTTGCATTTTTCAATACAAGTTTTTGATCCTTTGAAGTCTATGGAACCAAAAACTGGAAAAAAGTCCCTGGCCCTTTCCATAAAATGACCAGATGTGAACTACATCCATAGGAAACCATGTTAAATGGACTGTAGTGCATTTCTGTAAAAATGATAACGCACTAAAAAATGCATATATATGAACCAGGCCTAAGTGTGAGGGCTGGCACAAGCACACAGGCAAGTCTTGAATGAAGCATACACTGCCCTTGGCCCCTTTTTCTTCCTCACGTGTGTCTTTTTTTGACCTGATGTGTAGACCTCTGTTAAAACAATGTGCTAAATGTAACTACCCATACTGCAGTAAACCTTTTATTCAACCTCTTACTATTGAATTTGATTGCAAAACCAGTATTAAAGACATTTTTTTTTCCATATTACTTCTTCACTGTCCATGTAACTAGGAGCAAGTCCTTTGCCTACATACTTTGGCTAAAGGACCCTGCTTTTCCATTGGTATGCATACACAAGAATATAAAAAAAAAACTATTCTTACCTAAATTTTGACCTCTGTTTCCTTAGGGGACATCACAGCTACAGTACAACTGCATGAGCAATGATTTGTTTATCTAAGATTACATTTATAACAGAATAGGGCTTGGCGCTATGCCTCTAGATAGTGATTCTTGGTGTATTAATGTAGAGTAGACAAACTGCCTCTTTCTGCCTCTTCGTCACCAACCTCGGCATACCTTCTTTCGTTTTGATGTCTGAGCTTGGTATTATGATATAAAGGCTAGAAGGACAATGATGTAGTTCGGCAGGGTTGTGTAAAATGGTTGTACCACATCCAAGAATACGACTACATAGAGAGAATCCCCTAATAATGGATTTTACTGGCACGAACAAACTAGGATCAAAAACAGTTGATTTACTTTATTGAATATATATAAAATCATATAAAAATAAAAGGTGGAGTGCGCATGCGCGCGGCGCCGCGATCGGACATGCTCTGATCGGGCTCCGCTTTCCTCCGGCTATTATCAGCTAATATCAGCGAAGGGGAACGACCGGAACGCCACCGGACCTGCAGCCAGAATCCCGCGAGCGGAGGATGCAACGGAGAGCGGCGGGGAACGGTTCACATAAGCGAAAACATCCCCAGCAGCCTCGTAAGTCCCGCACCTCACAGGCCTCACAGCAGGCCAAGATGGCGCCCGAGAGGAGAGACACACAGAGAGGCGGCCCACAGCCCCCTCCGCAGCGTCTGACACAGACTGAGCAGCAGCGAGGAGAGGAGACCACAGACAGCAGCAGACTTAGCATCCAGCGGCCCCAGGTAACACTGGACCCCACAGAGGCAGACTGTGATCCGGCCTATGCCTATTCCCCTCAAGCCATGCAGGAGGTGGAGAGGGGGGGCGCAGCGCTAGGAGGGGGACAAGTCCTGCAGACAACACTGCCCCGCTCTAGCCTCATTACCCAAGCCGAAATCCACAGGGATCCCTTCTCATCCCAGTCCCAGGAAGAGCTCTTTTCTTCACAGAGGGGACACCCACAATTGTCTCCCTTGTCAGACTCCCCTGAACAAGCTATACTGTTTACAGACTCCCCAGCCTCCTCCACAGACAGGCAGATGGCTGAAATGGCTGAGGCTGTGTTGAGTCAAAATGGAAACGGGCCTGCCCAGCACCCCGTCCCTGCAGTCGCATACTCAGGGGACACAGTCCTGTTGGCCAGATTTTCTGCCCTGTTGCAACAAGAACTGTCCAAAGCATGCAATATAATTACAACAGGCATGAAAAATGACTTTCAAAACATTGGAGAGAGGCTAGACACCATTGAGTCTAAAATGGATGGTACAGTGAAGCGGGTGAACCAGAACTCTAGAATGATTACATCTCTCCAAGACCAACTTGACCAAGCGAATGCAAAGATTGAAGATCTGGAGAACAGGTCTCGAAGATACAACTTTCGAATACGAGGCCTCCCAGAGACAGAGGTGAACTTAGAGGAATCGATCCACGCTCTGATGACGCAATTGATACCGGATATCTCCCCCCATCAGCTGGAGCTGGACAGGGTCCACAGGGCCCTGACTGCTCCAAGAGCGGATGGACTACCGCGTGATGTGATAGTCAAAGCTCACTTTTACCGGATTAAAGAAAGACTAATGTTGGAAGCAAGACAGAGGGGAGACATTTCTATGGCAGGACACTCGATCCAGATTTTCGCGGACCTAGCTCCGACGACGATCCAAAAGAGGAGAACACTGAAACCGCTTCTGACTCAACTCATCGATCACCACATCAAGTATCGATGGTCATTTCCTTTCAGATTGACATTCGCCTACAAAGGTAAAACCCACTACTTCTCCGACTTCCAGTCTGGCGAGATAGTGCTCCAGAATCTGGGTCTACTTCCCATGGAGCCTCGTGCCCCCAACACCCCAATGGACGAGGGTCGACCGGTGTCCCCCTTGTGGTCACGACAGGGCAGGTCCAGGGCCAAGAAATCTCCGTCGGTCACCTGACTGGACGTGGGACCCCCATACCCCAAATTGGCCCTGATTGGCCCCTTCCAAGATTGAACTTGATATGCTTCAGGGACTCGGACGCTGTCCTGTGACTCTTCAGGGTTTTTTTTTGTGTCCCCCCCCCCCTGGACTGAGCGAAGTTATTGTTCCATTATATGGTGATGATGGCTTTTCCTTTTTTTTTTTTTTGTGTGGGGGGGGGGGGGGGTTGCTGTTTCACGGTTGCCCGTGGGGCTACTTTACCCAAGTTTACTCGTTTCCTCTCCCAAATAGTTTAAGGATAACGAAATTTCATGTTATGCTCCCTAACTTTACTTTTTTTTCGTTTTTTAAAGATGCCTTAAATCCGATGACGGCCTGGCCTGACCCCTTCAACGGCCATGTTTCCAGAGCCAAAGGAGGGTGCACGCCACTCGTGGTGGACTTGTTGCTACACTATTAGTGGGGACAACTCCACGACAAACAAGGGGGACTTGGTGCCCCAATAGGTGCACTGCCAGGCAGTGTGCAGGTTACTTTTAGCTGCAACTTTAGTTACCTTTGTCATCCTCGAGGTGGCAATGAACACGCAGTTCTACTTTTGTTATTACACTTCTAACCTAATGTCTTTTCTCTTTCCTTTCCTTTCTCAAACCTCTTATTCTTTGGATGCGCTCCGGTTCGGGGACTGGATCCGAATGAGAAATCCTGACGGCCTCTGCGAGGGCCGCTTCCAGCAGCAAAACAGTGAGTACAACCTGCCAAACCATCATGACCAATAATCCACAACCGACCTACACCATAGTGACACACAATGTACAGGGCCTGAATTCTCCGACCAAGAGAGCAAAGGCTTTTCACCAATACCATAAAATGGGGGTGGACATTTTACTATTGCAAGAGACACACTTCTCACGGAACTCAGCTCCTAAATATCTGAATGCCAGATACCCTACAGTTTACCTGTCTAGTGGACCCGATAAGAAAAGGGGGGTGGCCATATGCATCGCAAAACGCGTCCCTTTCACTCCATCTAATGTTATAAAAGACAGAGAAGGTCAATATATTCTGGTGGTCGGGAAGATAGATGACAGTGTTGTCACCTTTCTCTCCTACTATGCCCCTAATGCGGGTCAATTATCTTTCTTCCGGGCAATGTTAAAGGTGGTAATGCCCCATATACAGTGGTGTGAAAAAGTGTTTGCCCCCTTCCTCATTTCCTGTTCCTTTGCATGTTTGTCACACTTAAGTGTTTCGGAACATCAAACCAATTTAAACAATAGTCAAGGACAACACAAGTAAACACAAAATGCAATTTGTAAATGAAGGTGTTTATTATTAAAGGTGAAAAAAAATCCAAACCATCATGGCCCTGTGTGAAAAAGTGATTGCCCCCTAAACCTAATAACTGGTTGGGCCACCCTTAGCAGCAACAACTGCAACCAAGCGTTTGCGATAACGTGCAATGAGGCTTTTACAGCGTCCTGGAGGAATTTTGGCCCACTCATCTTTGCAGAATTGTCCTAATTCAGTTACATTAGAAGGTTTTCGAGCATGAACGGCCTTTTTAAGGTCATACCACAACATCTCAATAGGATTCAGGTCAGGACTTTGGCTAGGCCACTCCAAAGTCTTCATTTTGTTTTTCTTCAGCCATTCGGTGGTGGACTTGCTGGTGTGTTTAGGATCATTGTCCTGCTGCAGAACCCAAGTTCGTTTCAGCTTGAGTACACGAACAGATGGTCGGACATTCTCCTTCAGGATCTCTTGGTAGACAGCAGAATTCATAGTTCCTTTTATCACGGCAAGTCTTCCAGGTCCTGAAGCAGCAAAACAGCCCCAGACCATCACACTACCACCACCATATTTTACTGTTGGTATAATGTTCTTTTTATGAAATGCAGTGTTCCTTCTACGCCAGATATACTTGGACACACACCTTCCAAAGAGTTCCACTTTTGTTTCATCGGTCCACAGAATGTTGTCCCAAAAGTCTTGGGGATCATCAAGATGTGTTGTGGAGAAATTGAGACGAGCTTTGATGTTCTTTTTGCTCAGCAGTGGTTTTCTCCTTGGAACTCTGCCATGCAGGCCATTTTTGCCCAGTCTTTTCCTGATGGTGGAGGCATGAACTCTGACCTTAACTGAGGCAAGTGAGGCCTGCAGTTCCTTGGACGTTGTTGTGGGGTCTTTTGTGACCTCTTGGATGAGTCGTCGCTGCGCTCTTGGGGTAATTTTGGGCGGCCGGCCACTCCTGGGAAGGTTCACCACTGTTCCATGTCTTCGCCATTTGTGGATAATGGCTCTCACTGTGGTTCGCTGGATTCCCAAAGCTTTGGAAATGGCTTTATAACCCTTTCCAGACTGATAGATCTCAATTACTTTCTTTCTCAATTGTTCCTGAATTTCTTTGGGTCTCGGCATGATGTGTAGCTTTTAAGGATCTTCTGGTGGACCTTACTGTGTCAAGCAGCTCCTATTTAAGTGATGCCTTGATTGTGAACAGGTGTGGCAATAATCAGGCCTGGGTGTGGCTAGAGAAATTGAACTCAGGTGTGGACAACCACAGTTATAGTATGTTTTAACAAGGGGGGCAATCACTTTTTCACACAGGGCCATGATGGTTTGGATTTTTTTTCACCTTTAATAATAAACACCTTCATTTACAAATTGCATTTTGTGTTTACTTGTGTTGTCCTTGACTATTGTTTAAATTGGTTTGATGTTCCGAAACACTTAAGTGTGACAAACATGCAAAGGAACAGGAAATGAGGAGGGGGGCAAACACTTTTTCACACCACTGTAGCTGGTCACGTTGTGTTCGGGTCGACAGCAATGCTTCCCTGGATCGGACCTTGGATAGGTCTAACTTAGGGAAGCCTATTCTGAAACATGCCCCAAAGCACAGCTGTGAAATAGCACGTTTGCTACATAGTTATGACCTCATCGACCTCTGGCGCAATGTACACCCCTCTGTCAGAGATTATATGTTTTACTCTCCAGTACACAAAACATACTCCCGTATAGATCATTTGTTTACTCTGTCCCCTTTGTTCCCACATGTCTCGGAGTCTAAAATTATCCCTGTGGCATGGTCCGACCACTCTCTGGTCCAGGTAATCCTAACAGGCTTATGGGCCAAACCGCGCTCGACCGCGTGGAGATTAAACGAGTCCTTACTGAATGACCCACTCGTTGCGGATGAAATAGAAAAAACTTTATGTCACTATTTCCAGGACAACCCCTCTGAGGATACCTCTCCTTCCATAGTGTGGGCGGCCCATAAGGCCACTGTTCGGGGCAAACTAATACAACTATCTGTTAGAATCAAACGGGAACGGGACCGGATGATTCAGCAGCAAGAGAAGGAGCTGTTAGACATAACTCAGGCACAAAAATGCAACCCGCAAACAGATCTTAGGAGCCAGATTGACGCAGCGCGATTGGCTCTGAATTTGAGCCCCACAACAAAAGCGGACAAATACGTCAGATTGAATAGGCACCAGTACTATTCTCTCGGGGACAAGCCTAATACCCTACTGGCTAGGAAACTTAATCCTAGACCTTTTAATCCAGCAGCCCCCAAATTGAGACTACAAAATGGCCACGCCTCCCAAAACCCTCAGCTTATCATGAAGGAATTCCACGCATTCTACTCTAAGTTGTACGATTCTCCCAATGATTTTAATGTACAGGAGGCGGGAGCATTCTTGCGGGATCTACCGCTTCCCACATTGTCTAAGGATCATGCGGAGATGATGGAGTCAGAGTTTACAGAGAGGGAAATATCGGCGGCCATCAAATCCCCGCACCCGTCAAAATCGCCGGGCCCTGGTGGTCTCTCGGGTCACTACTACCGCAAATATAGTGAGATTCTGACTCCTCATTTCTGCTCTTTTTACAATGAGCTGCGCAGGGGCTCCCCTTTACCTCCACACGAGAATAGGGCTTACATACATGTGATACCTAAACCGAACAAGGACCACGGTGATTGCACAAATTATCAACCCATTTCTTTAATCAACGTGGACCTCAAATTAATGACTAAGATAATGGCTACACGTTTGAATGGGTTCTTAGCACATTATATTCACCCGGACCAGTCGGGGTTTGTCCCTACTAGACAAGCCCCAGACCAGACCAGACGCATCATTGATCTTATCTCTGCATTGAACTCAGGTTGGGATGGAGGGGGACAGAGGGGAGCACTGCTGGTCTCTCTTGACCTGCATAAAGCGTTTGATTCTCTGTCCTGGGATTATTTATTCTTTATTTTAGGAAAATATGGATTCGGACCAAGTTTCTTGACCACGCTTAAAATGATTTATGACACCCCCACGGCGAATCTAATGATTAAAGGTTACCAGTCACCGAACATTCACATACGCAGGGGGACCGGCCAAGGGTGCCCCCTGTCCCCCTTATTGTTTATACTAGCTTTGGAGCCACTGGCTATTAAAATCCGTGAACATCCAGACATACTGGGTATTAAAAGCGGAGGACGAGAACATAAATGCGCATTGTTCGCAGACGATATCTTACTGCTTCTCTCCTCCCCAGTCACCTCTTTACCTAATTTGCATGGGGTATTGCAACAATTTACGACATTTACGGGATTAAAGGTAAACCACTCCAAATCTCAGGCACTTAATGTGTCCCTACAACCACACATAGTCCGAGCATTACGGAGCTCTTTTCCCTTTCAATGGCAAGACAAGGCCTTACCATACTTAGGTATCACACTGACCCCTACTCTTACCTCATTGTATAAACACAATTTTCCTCCACTGTTTAAAAAAATCTCTGCAGATCTTAAACGATGGTTGAATAACCCTCCGTCATGGTTTGGCAGGTTGTGTTCAATTAAGATGACAGTTTTACCTAAAGTACTCTACCTATTCAGGACCCTACCGATCTCTATTGATAGGCGAGAGCTTCAGAGGTTCCAGACAAAACTGCTGGACTATGTATGGGAGCACGGAAGACCCAGGGTGAACAGACAGACGATGTATACACCGAAGGCAGGGGGTGGCCTGGGCATGCCGGATTTGTTTAAATACCACCAGGCGGCACAAATTTCACAATTAATTCGGTTCCACACTCATCAAGCCAGACCGCTCTGGATGCTGTTGGAATCCTCTCAATTTCCAGGAAAGGAGATTAGCCACTTAATGTGGATGAAGGCAAAAGACAGGCCTAAGGTGATGTGCCCGACTTTGTCCTTCTCTCTAAATTTGTGGGATAGGCTAGCTACTACCCACAACTTCAGATCCGGACATGTCCCACTAGCCCCTTTGCTTAATAATCCCATGTTCGCCCCGGGTCTCCGCCCCCAAGATTTCTCATGGTGGACCAACAAAGGTTTACTACGTATAGCTGACCTATGTGACCATAGGGGGGCTCTGTCGCGAATGTCCCTACAAGAAAGGTATCAGCTCCCGAGGTCGGAACTCTACCGCTATACTCAAATAGCGCACTTTTTGGTGTCACTGAGTCGCATATCTGCACTCACCGCATGCACCCCGATGGAAACTATCTGTAGGACATACGACAACCTCACGGGCCACATATCTAGGCTATACAACATCTTATTCTCACCCTCTCAGAAATTGCCTTATATGGAGAAATGGGAAGGGGATATGCATACCACCTTGAAAATGGAGGAGTGGAACAAAATAATACAAGGTGCATCTAAATCTTTTATTAACACTTCTTTGATTGAAGCAAACTATAAGGTGCTGATGAGGTGGTATATGGTTCCAGCTCGACTGGCCACCTTCGCCCCTGGGGCGTCCCCGCGGTGTTTTAGGGGCTGTAATGCGGATGGCACCATGTATCATATATGGTGGTCGTGCCCGAAGGTGCGACGGTTTTGGATACACACGTACAATTTTATATATTCTTTGACCCGAGTGAACCTCCGCAAATCGCCTCTGCATGCGCTGCTGGGACGCCCCGTAGAAGGGGCATCAAAGCCAATGAGCAAACCTATAGCTTTTATATTTGTGGCAGCGAGGATCTCCATAGCCAAATCGTGGAGATCACCAACTATACCATTTTACTTACTTAAAACAAAATTGTCCTGGATAATGGTGAATGAACGTTTATCGGCAATACTTACCGATAGAATGGTTTGGTTCAACAGAGTGTGGGAACCTTGGATTAGAGACCTCGTAACTGGGTAAAGGGTTTTTCTGGTGTGAGGCTGGAGAGCGTTCCCCGGGAGCTGGAGTGCATCCCCCTTCTTCCTTTTCTCTCTCTTTACCTTTTATTCCTTATTTCTTTACCCTATCCTACTATAGTTACTTTTCTTCTCTTCCTTCTTTATTTGAGTACTCTTGAAAACACATGTGCCAGCACCTCTTCCATTATCATTTCTTTAGGATTTATTATAGCACTGAAGTCAAAAGGGAGGGTTGGATAATAGGGGCTCAGATGTTTGGCTCTCTGACCCCTAAATGGAGCAAGACACAGGATGACTGCCTGGATGGGGTGAGCCAGTAACTCTTTGAAGTACCCTCGCAGCATCGCACATGTACTACCAGTTTTTCTTCCTTCTTCTCTCTACTTGAATTGTTCCGTATTGTTTTCTTGTGCTTCTATGTATCTACGTTGTCAGATACTGAAATTGTAATTTCTCTTGTCGAAAATTTGAATAAAAATATTGGAAAAATTAAAAAATAAAAGGTGGATACATACCATGACACACTACTATACGGTGGATGTGTCCAACCTATCCGGTAAGAGTATCCATCTTCAATAAATACTTCATAATCTGATACCAAGAACTTCTAAGGCCTGAGAAGGTTGGGAGTCCTTAACTTCATGTATGCCATTTGAGAATCTCATATGTTCCACGATGGGAAGTACTCCATCTTGAAGTTTCGGTGGACTGGCTTCACGGTTGTGAATATTATCTTGGGACTCTAGTTGGCCATTGTTTACCATTTGTTATTCATTTTTGTACACATACTTTTATATAGGTGCTTTTTAGCGCTGCACTTATTTTATTCACTTTGCTTTAAACTTGGTTTGTTTGTGTGCTGGCAGCTTGGCTGTGTTTATTCGCAGGTGTTTTTCATTTTAGGTTTGCATGTTAATACATTGTTCACCATTTATACCTATATTGTTTGGTTTAGCGCAGTGCTTTCCCCTTTATATAAGTTTGTTTATGATCCTAGTTTGTACGTGCCAGTAAAATCCATTATTAGGGGATTCTCTCTATGTAAAGGCTAGAAAGGGGAAACAGTAGGAAGTTGACCTAGGGAGCAGAACGTTAAATCTAGTCTGCACTCTCTGGTGTTTTTGGTCAATAAACTGTATCTATGACTGCTCCTCTCTGTTATTATTCATACAGTGCCTTATTGCAGAATAGTGAGGGCCTGTCATCTTGTTAGGCGTGGTAACTCTGGCAGTGTTCTACATGCAAGTGTGCTGGCAGGCAACTTTGTGGCAGGAGCAGAGTGAACATAGGGATGAGCTTCAGTATGTTGCTTCTCTTTCACTGTTTAATGAAGGGAGAAACTGGCCAACCATGTGAGACTGAGATAGGTTTAATGTTTCCTTGTCTTGGAGAAACATGACATTGCTGGCAGTGTTCCCCCAGGAACAGCCTAGATTCTCCAGAGACAGAAAAGAAGTGAAAGTCTATGGCCAGATCCCTAATGTGACCATGCACTGTTGAACAAGTAAGAGTGCACCTGGCTGCAGAATGATGGACAGCCTGGATTCTCCAGAGACAGAAAGAGAGAAAAAGACTATGGCCAGTTCCCTAATGAGACCAAGCACTGTTGGACAAATAAGAGTGCACCAGGCTGCAGAATGCTGGAGGTATCTGTCAAGTTGAGCTGAGTTATATCCACTATTTCAGCAGGTAAATTTTACCTGTATGTACTCGGTGTGTCCATCACTTCAGGCATCCTCACAATGCCGGGATCTTCAGAGTTCTTTGCCGAAGTGACAATTAGACTTGCAGTGCAACCTTGTGATTATTTGCTACACTTGTACAGGATTTGTTTATGACGTGTTGTGGGTGGAAGGAGGAATGGAGGAAGTAGTAGCTGGGATACATGCAAGATGGAGCTGGCTTCAGTGAAGGTAGTGCAGCCTTTGTTGCTATAAGCGGAAACCATGCAAAAATTGGCATATTGACTCATTGCCAAACAGAGAACTATAGCAATGGGATTTGGAGCTCTTTTACTGGTGGACCAGAGAATTTACTTCAGCATTAAAGTTAAACTCTTGGCAAAAAAACTCCCAATTAAATATATTCATCAATAAACACAGATGATATAAATGCATTTTTTGTGCACCAAATATCTTTGCAAATCCAGATCCTAGGTTGTAAACATAGCAGTGACATCATCACTGTTCTGTATATAGCTTGTGCAGGCAGAAGAGCTATGGGAGGAGCCCAGCAGAATCCACCTAATACATGCTGCTTGCAAAAAACTGCAGGAGGGGACAGAGAGATGAGAGATCAGTACTGACTAGTCTTTATTACAGAACGCTCCTGCTCAGAGGCAAAGCCACACTAGATTTTTCACAGATCTCAAAGAGATACATAAAGCACACTGAGAATTAAGAATACTCATGATGAATGTGCTTACACAATCTTGTTTTTCCAAGTCTGAGAACCTGATCTGTTGACTATGAGTCTTGTTATATTTAAGAAATTGCAAGATACAGTATATTCCAGTATACGTTTATTGCATCCAGACTAGTATTCTAGCTGCATGATTAGCAAAGAACCTAAGCACTCCAAGCATGTAAGATCAGTGCATTTACTTGAACACCTGGTATCAAAGTGGATGTTGAAGATGACAACCCCTTGGCATATCTCCAACTATTTTTGACCGCTGAGGTTATTGAAAAAATAGACAAACGGTACCAGGAGCAACAAGCTGCTACACCTCTGAGGTTTTCAAGGAGCAGAAAGTGGGAACCAGTGACTAAAGATGACATCTGGAACTCACAGCTGAAGATGAAGTTATATCATGATCAAATGATGGATGTATAGAGAGCACAACACTCTAAAACACAAGATTATGCATTCCACTCCCCTGTGCACAGGATATACTCGAGAATTGATTACATAATGGTTGAGCATAGATTACCGGAGTTGGTGATCAGGACAAGTATTGAGGTAACAACTCTATCAGATCACGCCTCAGTAACTATGAAAATGAAGATACCCAGAATTCAAAATAGGTCAAATTCATGGAGATTAAATGAAGAACTAATACAAATTAAAGAAGTTGAAGATAAGATAAAAAAAGAACTAGAACAATATTTGAAAATAAATGACACTAGAGAGATATCGGAAACCACGTTATGGGAGCTAGGAAGAAAAAAAAAAGAACAAGAAATATTGAAATATTAATAAAAGAAATTCATGAATTAGAACAACGGCATAGGAAAAAGGGAGAGGTTGAGATACATCATGCATTAGTAATAAAAAGGGATGAATTAAAGGCATTACAATGGAACAGGAGACCCGAAAGACTTTTAACCACTTCAGCCCCGGAAGATTTGGCTGCTCTATGACCAGGCCATTTTTTGCGATATGGCCCTGCATCAATTTTTTTGGCAATTGCGTTGTCGTGCGACTCTGTACCCAAATAAAATGCATGTCCTTTTGTTCCCCACAAATAAAGCTTTCTTTTGGTGGTATTTGATCACCTCTGTGGTTTTTATTTTTTGCGCTATAAAAAAAAGAAGACCGACAATTTTGAAAAAAAATACATCTTTCACTTTTTGCTATCATAAATTTTTATTTTTTTATTTTTTTATTCTTTATTTATAATTTCCAATTTCTACACATAAAAACAGGAGGGTATCTGACATTGTACATAATAAATTACATCACTTATATATCAACAATCTTCTCCAAACCCCACCCCTATCCCACCATCCCCACCCTACTCAATTCTATAAACACACCTAGTTATCCCATCTTCTCTCGCTGCACTCGCTTTCCGATTCTAATTTTCTCGGGTTATCTCCCACACGTAACTCCAAGAAATTTTGAAACAATCCCAGGCTTTCCATTTATCTTTCCTTTCCCCTACCTTTCCCTCCTCCCCCTCTTTGTCCTGTTCTCTCTCTATTTTTTGAATATAATTTACTCCCTTTAACCACCTACTTATCTTAGGACTTTCTGGTTTCTGCCAATTTTTTGGGATCAATCCCTTCGCAATATTCAACAAGATTGGCAACAATGAAAATTTATATGGCCCTATCGGTCTGTCCGTCCCATGAAACAGACAGACCCATGGGTCATAAGGTATAGATTCCCCCGTGATCTCTTTTATCAGTGCTAAAATCTTAATCCAATAATCTTTTATGGTGGGACATTCCCACCATATATGTAACATTGTACCTGGCATTTTACACCCTCTCCAACATTCTGATGATGTTGCAGATTGATATCTACTCAATCAATCTATAAGGTACCATCTCGTCAGGCACTTATAGTTAATTTCTATCATCCTCGTATCCGTGCTGTTTCATGTACTAATCTCCATATTTTAACCAATCTATCTCTATCACACCTCGTGCCTATTTCCCTTTCCCATATCTTGATACTTGGAGGGACATCCTCCTTCTCCTCCTCCACCACAATTTTATATATTTGAGCAATGCTATTTTTTATATTACCCTTTATAATCATCCTTTCCATTTTAGTGTATTCCTTTTCCGATCTGATTGCATCAGGTAATTTTTCCACACATTTTTTTCAGCTGAATGTACCTCCATGTATCAAGTCTCCACAGCTCAGTGTCACCTTGTAATCTTTGTAAGGTTCGTATTTTCCCTTTGTCAATTATGTCCTTCACTTGGACATCTTTTTTGATCCAATTTCCCCCCACCTCCCTCGTCCCTGGTGCAAAAAAAACGGTGTCTTTCAAATAAATTAGAGGGGAGTTATATTTCCATTTTTTTTGTGCGTGTAGCCTATCCCATATTTTCAGTGTATTATGAGTGATGTCATGAGTGTTCTGTCCTAATTCTCTAAAGTGTGGTGGATTCCATACCATGTGACCCAAATGTGTACTACTCATGTTGAATTCTATATCCCTCCATCTTTTGTTGCTATTCTCCATTGTCCATTCGACCAACCGTGATATTACCACCGCGTGGTAATATTTTTTAAAGTCTGGAACAGCCAGAACTCCTTTTTTCTTACTTTGACACAAAACGGCACCAGTGATTTTTTTTATGCCATATATAACGTGGGATGATACCTTTTAATGTTATGAAAAATTGGCGGAATCCTTATTGGGAGCATTTGATATTTATAAAGGATTTCGGGGTTATCATAATTTTTATCGCATTTATGCGACCGAACCGAGAGAGGGGGGCAGATGACATTTTATTTACTTCTCTCCTTATCTCATCCAACAGCGGAATATAATTTATTAAGTATATTTTTCCTCAGAGTATCAATTAATCTAATCCCAAGATACGTTATGTCCTGTTTCCAAATAAAATGGAACTCTTTTCCTAATCTCTTTTCTTCTATCTGGTTTATATTAATATTTAATATTTCCGACTTTGTGGGATTTATTTTGAGATTGGAAAGTTCTCTGTAATTTGCCAATACTTCCAACACATTAGGCAGCAATGTCCTAGGATGTGAGATAAAGAGAAGTACATCATCAGAAAAAGCTGCTAGTTTATGGTCCTCTCGGCCCACCCTTATCCCCCTTATATCCACACTATTCCTTATATAAGACAATTAAGGTTCCAATGTCAGTATGAACAACAAGGGGGACAAGGGGCAACCCTGCCTTGTTCCATTACTCATCTTAAAGTGAAAGGACGAGTACCCATTTAACTTCACCCTTGTCTGAGGGCCCCTGTACAACGCTTTAATCCAACTAATCATCCCGGGCCCTATACCCCTTCGTCTCCAGGACTTTCCACATAAAACCCCAGTCTACCCTGTCAAAAGCTTTTTCAGCATCTATTGACAGGAATAGACTGGGGCTTCCTTCGTTCTTAGCTGCCTGTATTAGCAACAGGCCCCGAACTCCATTGTCCCGGCCCTCCCTTCCTGATATAAATCCAGTCTGGTCCGGATGGACCAACTCACTCATCCTCTCCTTCAATCTATTCGCTAGAACGCTTGCATACAGTTTAGTATCTGCGTTTAAAATCGCAAACGGCCTGTAACTAGAACATAATTTATCATCTTTCCCTTCCTTTAAGATCAACGTTATTGAGGCAAGCAGCCCATTTGATCCCATATCACATCCTTTACCCACTTGGTTCCAGTATCTGCATAACTTCGGGACCAGAATGTCTTTAAACTTTTTTAGGTATAAGGTTGTAAAGCCATCCGGGCCTGGGCTTTTGCCCAGGGGAGATTTCTTCAGGACTTGATATATTTCTTTCTCTGTTGTTGGACTGTCCATGTACTCCCTATCGTGCTCCGATATTGTATTTAACCCACAACTCTCGCAGAAATCCCTAATCTTTGCTTCCATTATCTGTCCTTCCCCTTTCTGTCCTGCCTGATTTTCCTTCCTTACAGTATACAAAGCCTCGTAATAATTTCTAAACTCTTGTGCTATCTATTTAGTGGTATAGATGGGATCCCTGGCCTTATTCAGAATTTTCTCAATATAGTTGACCTCTCTTTTCTTCTTCACCATCCTGGCTAATTGCTTGCTGGGCTTGTTTCCCCACAAGTATTGGTTCCGTGCTAACCTATTGATTTCTTTCCTGGCCACCTCATCCATGAGGTCCTTTAATTCTTCTCTTTTACTGACCAAATCGTGGAAGACTGCCTGTGAAAGCCCCCCCCTGATTTTTATGTTTTAGTTCTAAACCATGAATTTCTTCCGTAAGTTTTTTAATATACGATTCTCTTACCCTTTTTTTCCTGGCCCCTATGGAGATAAGGATCCCTCTTATATACGTCTTGTGTGCCTCCCAGAGATTATTGGGCGCTACTTCTCCCGTATCATTATTTAAAAAATAAAACTCAATTTCCCTCCGTATTCCCGCTTCTGTCTCTTTATCCAATAATAGACTTTCATTAAGCCGCCATGTATACGGTATCCTTTGGATCCCCAGGGTCCCCATCTCCATAGTGACCGGGGCATCGTCAGATATTGATGTTATTTCAATCTTAACCTCCCCCACCTCCTCCAATACTTTATGTTCTACAAACAGGTAATCCAACCTTGAATAGGTCCTGTTCACAGGGGAGAAAAAAGTATAATCCCTAACACTATCGTGTTTTGTCCTCCAAATGTCCATTAGTTGGACTTGATGTAATTTTAATTTAATCTTTTTAATTTGTGCCTTACTCCTCCCCTGTGCACGCGACGTACTGTCCAGCAAAGGGTCCAAACCAAAGTTTAGATCACCCGCCAGGACCACCGTTCCCATCCAGAATCCCTCCAATATGGTCAATATTCTATTAAAAAAACATACAGGCTTCTTATTAGGGCAGTATAAATTGACCAAGGTGTATATCCCTTCTCCCATTTTACCCTTATTGAACATATAGCGCCCCTCCGGATCAATCCTTTTATCTAGTATCTTGAATTTAACCCTTTCCAAAAACCAATTTCCACCCTCTTTGCCCCCCTTATTGGAGAGTCCCCATAGAACCAGGTAGGATAGTCTCTTGAATGCAATTTAATGTTTGTCTGTTGGGTTAGGTGAGTCTCCTGAATAAAAATGACATCTACAGCATGCTGTTTAATTTCTTTGAGGATTTTAAATTTCTTCCCATATGAACTCAATCCCCACACATTATATGTCATGTATTTTAACTTCATCATCTACCGGTTTCTATGTTGGGTCCGGTTACTTACTACCAGGGATTTCCTCATATTTATCTGAGATACAGTGGTGTGAAAAAGTGTTTGCCCCCTTCCTCATTTCCTGTTCCTTTGCATGTTTGTCACACTTAAGTGTTTCGGAACATCAAACCAATTTAAACAATAGTCAAGGACAACACAAGTAAACACAAAATGCAATTTGTAAATGAAGGTGTTTATTATTAAAGGTGAAAAAAAATCCAAACCATCATGGCCCTGTGTGAAAAAGTGATTGCCCCCCTTGTTAAAACATACTATAACTGTGGTTGTCCACACCTGAGTTCAATTTCTCTAGCCACACCCAGGCCTGATTATTGCCACACCTGTTCACAATCAAGGCATCACTTAAATAGGAGCTGCTTGACACAGAAAGGTCCACCAGAAGATCCTTAAAAGCTACACATCATGCTGAGACCCAAAGAAATTCAAGAACAATTGAGAAAGAAAGTAATTGAGATCTATCAGTCTGGAAAGGGTTATAAAGCCATTTCCAAAGCTTTGGGAATCCAGCGAACCACAGTGAGAGCCATTATCCACAAATGGCGAAGACATGGAACAGTGGTGAACCTTCCCAGGAGTGGCCGGCCGCCCAAAATTACCCCAAGAGCGCAGGGACGACTCATCCAAGAGGTCACAAAAGACCCCACAACAACGTCCAAGGAACTGCAGGCCTCACTTGCCTCAGTTAAGGTCAGCGTTCATGCCTCCACCATCAGGAAAAGACTGGGCAAAAATGGCCTGCATGGCAGAATTCCAAGGAGAAAACCACTGCTGAGCAAAAAGAACATCAAAGCTCGTCTCAATTTCTCCACAACACATCTTGATGATCCCCAAGACTTTTGGGACAACATTCTGTGGACCGATGAGACAAAAGTGGAACTCTGTGGAAGGTGTGTGTCCAAGTATATCTGGCGTAGAAGGAACACTGCATTTCATAAAAAGAACATTATGCCAACAGTAAAATATGGTGGTGGTAGTGTGATAGTCTGGGGCTGTTTTGCTGCTTCAGGACCTGGAAGACTTGCCGTGATAAAAGGAACTATGAATTCTGCTGTCTACCAAGAGATCCTGAAGGAGAATGTCCGACCATCTGTTTGTGTACTCAAGCTGAAACGAACTTGGGTTCTGCAGCAGGACAATGATCCTAAACACACCAGCAAGTCCACCACCGAATGGCTGAAGAAAAACAAAATGAAGACTTTGGAGTGGCCTAGCCAAAGTCCTGACCTGAATCCTATTGAGATGTTGTGGTATGACCTTAAAAAGGCCGTTCATGCTCGAAAACCTTCTAATGTAACTGAATTAGGACAATTCTGCAAAGATGAGTGGGCCAAAATTCCTCCAGGACGCTATAAAAGCCTCATTGCACGTTATCGCAAACGCTTGGTTGCAGTTGTTGCTGCTAAGGGTGGCCCAACCAGTTATTAGGTTTAGGGGGCAATCACTTTTTCACACAGGGCCATGATGGTTTGGATTTTTTTTCACCTTTAATAATAAACACCTTCATTTACAAATTGCATTTTGTGTTTACTTGTGTTGTCCTTGACTATTGTTTAAATTGGTTTGATGTTCCGAAACACTTAAGTGTGACAAACATGCAAAGGAACAGGAAATGAGGAAGGGGGCAAACACTTTTTCACACCACTGTACGTGCATGCCTCCCCTCCCCCCATCCCCCCCCCAGCCCTCCCACGACCATTCTGGTCCTATATCTCACGTAGGTATCTAAACTCATACCCACTGAGACACCTAATCCTGAGGGTGAGACTCAGACCCTGCCAACTCAACTTTCACGCCCCCCCAGAACCTCCCCCTATTTACCAGGAGAGATCCGTAGGAGCCCTGCTGTCCTTTCAGAGCTCTTCAGCCATTTCCCCCTGTTCTCTTGACAGGCTAATACACGAATAACCCATGTCTCCCCCCCCCCTACAAGGGGACAACAAAGAGGGGGGAGGGGGTGGGCCCACATAGACTCCACCCACCCCCCTTTCTTACCCGACTCATGGGGTACACCTAAAAAATACATTTTGTATTTAACTTTCCCTCTCCCCACTCCCCTCCCCCTCCCCCCCCCCCCATCCAGGCAAATCGGGGACCGTAATTTTCAAGTTTCTACAAAAATCTGCCAGCTCCTCCATATATTTCAACCTAAAAGACCTCCCTCCTTTGTAGACCACCAGGGCCGATGGGAACCCCCAACTATATTTCAAATCGGCAGTCCTTAACAGCCCTAAAAGGGGCTTTAGTCTCCTTCGCCATGCCAAAGTTTCTGCTGACAGGTCCAAGAAGACCTGTATTTCAGTTCCTTCATATTGTAACGAGGGGATCCCTCTAAGTTTAATCCAAATATTGTGTTTATCTTCAAACGCATGAAACTTTACTATAACATCCCAGAGGATATCTTCTCTCAATCCAGACGGTTTTCTAATTCTATGGACTCTGTCAATTTTTAAGTCTTCTCCATCCCCCCTCCCCAAAAGTGGCAGGAAGATCTTTTTCATCTTTCCCATCAGGTCTTCTCCTTGCTGCTCTGGCAATGATCTGATACGCAGGTTTTGATGCCTGCTTTGGTTTTCATGCCCCTCCAATTTATATAAAATATCTTTTTGTTTTCTTTGCAGATCATCCACTTGATTTCTCAATCTCCTTAATTCCTGTGCTGGTATTTCTGTTTTTTCCTCTGTCTCCTCCACCCTCCTTAAAAGATGGGACATATCCATTCGAACATTATTAATTTCCAACTTGATAGAGGATTCTAGATTGCTGAACATTTTCATCATTTCTGATTTTGTGGGCAGTTGTGCCATTTCTCCCCTCTCCCCATCCTCCTCCACCTCCGTCCCTAATCCTGCCCCTTCCATAGCTGTTTCTTCGCGGGTACGGTTTTCCTGATCTATCCTTTGTTTCTCCAGCTCCTTTTTTTTTTCTTTTGAGGAAAGTTGTTTTTTCTCTATCCCTGGACTCATTAAATTACCTTCCTTTAAATATTTCTGAATTGAACTGGTATTTAAACTTTCGCGTACATTTTTAGAGTCCGCTCCCCTCTGCATGCGGCCTTTCATGTTGATTAGTTACCAGTTCCAAATGCTGATGCTATCAATACCTTTCCCCTCCCTACCCCCTTCTGGGGGTGGGTCACCTGTTAGCTCTTATAAGGCCCCCTATTATATAGGGACCATAGAATATATGGTTCAAGATATAATTAGCTCACAGTTCAAACTCTAGATGAGCCCTGAGATCAAAGGCCGCTGATCTTCATCATTACCAAATATACATATGTTAACGCCTCCAGTATCTTCCGGCCAAGTAACCTACTTAATAGGAATAATGCGCAGTTTGTACAATTCACAGTTTATACAAAATCAACACTGCACAAATTACCCCCTGATGCATTAGCTGGTATTCTTCTAGAGGTGCGTTGAATCCAATCCGACTGATTTCACTCACTCCCCACAGGGTTAAGCCCCAATAGTATCTCCAGCCTGTATTAAATCAACTTTCCACTTCATTCAAATTATCTCAGGTAGAATGCAAAATAACATCAGGGGTAATAGATCAACACAGCCACGCTCAATGGGGTGGATGGGGTGGAGTAGGGAAGGGAAGGGATTATGGAGGTATAGGGGCTCATTATTGAGAAATACTATCAGTCTCGGAGAAACAGCGAGAAGCAGCAAAATGTCCCTTTTAACATTCATGCCCCCCCATCCTATTCCTGGAGGGGAGGATCATCAAAACACACTAACAGTCAATATTCTACTGCCCTGAACTCGAGGGTCTCTTGCCCAACCGGGACAGATGGATGAAGGGTGCAGATGGATGAAGGAGGATCTTATCGTAGCAGAGTGATTCAATGGTAGAGCTGCCTAGGTAGGGTCACCTCCCTTCTTGAACTTTCCAAACAGTCCAATTTCCTCTTCACCTCCAAGCTGTTCATGCAGGGGCACACCACTCCAAACAACGCCACCTCTCCTCCTATTCCCTCGGACTCCTGGACCAGCGTGGGAGGGGCGGGGGGGGGGCGCCTAGCAATCGATGGGGCCGGCAGGGTCAGCGTGTCGCTCGATCGCTGCTTTCCCAGGCTCTCACCCCATACAACCTCCGCTCGCAGGTGCCACTCATCTCCGCCCGTCTCAGCTCCCTCACACGATCGCGCTCTCTGTCAGCATCGCCTGGCCCCTCCCCTCTGTCTCCGGCGTGTCACGTCTTTACGCCACGCCGCATTTTTCCCCTTTGCTATAATAAATATCCCAATTGGGGATAGATTGATTACATTTTTACTATTATTTTATTTTTTTACTAGTAATGGCGGCGATCAGCGATTTTTATCGGGACTGCGATATTGCGGAGGACAAATCCGGCAGCGGGTGGTGATGATGAGCTGTGTCCTCTATTAGACTCCTCCTGTCCTGTCCCAACAGGCGTCCAATCGCAGCACCTGCCATTTCAGCCAATCAGGTGATGGGTAACAGACCCGAGCACCTGATTGGCGGAGAGGTGATTTGACCCATAGGGGTCTTCATTTGAGGCGAGAGGCTGAGGGAAATGAGTGGCGCACTATGGATGGTGATAGTCACTGGATGAAGTGGACACCGATCGACTATATTGCACATGCACTTTCTATTTGTTTGAACTGTTATATGGAGATCTGCTCCCTTCTCATTGGAGTTTGATTGCAATTTTTGGACATTGTACTTTATTATGATATATGCACTTTATGAGATGATCAAACGTTATTAGAGTGTATACCACTTCTCTGCTATTCATTTGTATTTTATGAATTTTATTGCACTTTATATTGCTAGCACTTTATACTTGATTGAAGATTTGTCACATTATAGTTGCCTTACACTTGTTATTGGAGAGAAGTACTGCAACTAATAAAAGAGATAACAAACACAGATATACCAGAGGAGCCTTGGGGGGTGTTTATTTCATGGGGTGAAAAGTTCAATAAAACAATATGTGTAAACAGTGATGCCACATTTGATGAACGCAGCTAAAAGATTGATACCTCGAAAGTGGCAAGAGTTAGAAAGTCCTATAATAAGAGAGTGGTTTAAAAAGTAGAGAAGACATATAATATGAAATATTTGAGATGTAGTGGGGAAGAAGAAATGGAGGGTTTTGCAAATAAATGGAAGGACTGGACAGCATTCAAGATAACAAGGAGATATGTGGAGATGGTGGGAAGAGAGGAAGGGGGGAGGCAGGGGGTAATAGGAGATGACAAGTAAATAAGAGAGATAATGAGAGAGGGGAAGAGTGGGGGAAGGGTAAACGTAAGACAAAGTATATCATTAATGCTGTGTTTCAAATGTTTTATATTTTGATATAGTGAAAATGAATGAAGAAATAATAATAAAAAAACAAGGGGACAAGGTACTTTGGGGAGCACCCCAATGCACCCTCCCTATGTTGAGGGCATGTGGACTGGTATGGCTCAGGAGGGGGGGGCTTTCTTATGCCCCCCTATCCTGACCTCCAGGCTTCATGCTTGCTGGTATGGAATTGGGGGGGGGGGGGGCACGCCTTTTTTTCTTATAGTTTTGGTATGGGGTTCCTCTTAAAATCTATTCCAGACCCAAAGGACCTGGTATGGATTTTGGGGGGACCCCAGGCCAAATTTTGTTTAAACTATTTTTGTGGTATTTATTCTTAATTTGGTGCTTAGAGAGAATGCAAATTTAGTTGACATACTTCATGGCTTACCTATTCTACAAAATAGGGGGTTCCCCCCCCATTACACTTTTTAATCAAGCACAACCAAATACTTTTGTATGTAACTAGATTTAATACAGATTTGAAGGGGTATGAATAGTTTTCACTTAGAAAAAAAAATATGTATTACAAGTCTGCAAAAGTCAAACATAAAGCAAAAGACAATCAACATTTTATTTCAACATTAGTAAAAACATGTGTTACATTAATGTACTTGGGCCAAGAAATAAAAGGCATGGAAATGATGCTCTAGTATTTGACAATATAGTTAGAAGGACCCTGCTCTAAAGAGCTTACAATCTACAAGGGTAGGACTAAAAATTAGCGTCTCCTCTGACCCCTGTTCTGGGGAACCCTGGTTTTCGCCCGGGCCTGCCACCAGCGTCTTTCCAGACTCTGCGGGACTCTGGGAGCGTCATTGCTGCTAAGTTTGTGGTGGGAGATAGATGGCCTACCATAGCTGAACTTACTGACCCCCTAGGGCGTTTCCATCTGCAATTCTGGCCGGCCTTGCAGCTACATCATTTCCTGCAAACACTTAAGACACCAATGGCATACACGAGACATCTCACTACTTTTGAGGAATATTGCTCGGGAATGGAACCCCTCCTGCAAGTACTGTCCAAGACGTATGACCTGCTTAACACACCCCTGAACCAACCGGAGCTACCCAGTATAAGAAAGTGGGAAACGGACCTGCAGCGCACATTCTCCGCCGTACAAATACGAAATATGATTCATTTATCCCTCAAATCCTCAATTTGTACCAAGACTCAGGAACTTAATTACAAGGTTTTGACGAGGTGGTACCTGACACCCAGCAGACTTCGCTCTATTTTTCCTGAGGCGTCGGATAGATGCTGGAGGTGCGGGTCGGGCATAGGGACGATCTTACACATTTTCTGGGAGTGCCCTAAGCTGACTCCCTTCTGGACAGCAGTCCGCGAGATATCGCAAAAATTTACGGAGCTCTCACTCCCAGACGACCCAGCTTTTTTCCTGCTGCATGTCTCTGCCATGCCCGTCAAAACCTACAAAAAAGCCGTTCTCCGCCATTTGGTGAACGCAGCTAAATCCTGTATCCCTTTGCTTTGGAAACAACGACATCCACCAACTATAGCAACCTGGTTGCGAAAAGTTGAAGAGATTAATCGGATGGAAGATCTGATCATGACTGCGAATAACAGAAGGGAGGTATATCAAAAAACCTGGACCCATTGGAATTTATTTAAATACTCCCTGGAAGGCAGGTCCCTTATGGGAACCAGCCTCCGCGTTTAGGGACAATGAACAACGAGCCGACTCGCAAGATAGCTGAGTCCTGCCTGTCATGTCTGTGGCCGTTTCCCATCCCTTCTTTGCCCTTAGTTTCTCTGCCCTGCTACCCCCCCCCCCTCTCCTCCATTTCCCCCCCTTGCCTCTTGCTCTTTCTCTTTTCTCATGCTTTTTGTTTCTCTCCTTGTGGTCGGACCCGCAGGTTACCGAATCTTGATAGCAGACAATGCTCGGAGAGGAAAGTGGTATACTATGCTGGGCTACATACTATGGTTTTTTAGGCGGTATATGTGTAGTACTTATGAGCTAATATCTCCTGGTCGGCTGACCTGGTACCGCTCGATCCTCTGGGAAAGGTATATGTCTATTTCTGTGTTCTGCTGTACCAAACCATATGAAAATCCCACGTGTGGGCCCGACTGTTGGGAACTGTCTATGTATATCTGTTATGAAAACTCAATAAAATTATATTTGGAAAAAAAAAAAAAAAAAAAAATTAGACACATTCAACAAATCACATTAGAAAAGCAGGGATTACAAATCAAGCTAATAACAACCATGAAGTCCTCGCACCAAAACGTAAAAAGTTAATTGGCAGGATTATCATAAGCAAAAACAGACAAAATGAATCCAAAATCCAAAAAGGCAGTGCACAAACTACATTGACACACACGGCAGGAATGAATTAGCAGGAACCTTCCTTTTCATCTAAACCATTGCATAGCACAGTGTTTCTCAACTCCAGTCCTCAAGGTGCCCCAACAGGTCATGTTTTCAGGATTTCCCTCAGATGAAACAGCTGTGGAAATTACTAAGGCAGTGAAACTGATCAAATCACCTGTTCAAAATAATGGAAAAGCTGAAAACATGACCTGTTGGGGCACCTTGAGGACTGGAGTTGAGAAACACTGGCATAGCAGTTGGAAGTCTAACATATAAGATTTAGAAGCAATCATCAAAAAGCCTTAGTGGGGTGTGGGTAAGGAAACAAATGCCCATCACAAATGCAGGCCTTTAAATAACCTAGCTAAGATTGCTCACCTCCACCCACCCAGTAAAGGACACACCCACCAGTGTAATTGTTTCTGTTTCTTTAGGTAGGCCTCAAGTGGTCTCACCTGTTCATTAGGAATACACACTCTTTATAAATAAAAGCATGCATCAGCATAGATGCAGGGTAAACCTCAAAATAACAAATGCCCAAGGCTCTGGCCATGATCAGTGATTCCAAAAATCTCCAAATCAAATTTGTACATTGTTGGGCATGTGGAGGGTCCAAAACAGGAAATGACAAGTTTGTGAAAGCTGGTTCACACAAATTGGTGACAAAGTGCATTTGTCATTCATTATAAGCATACAACATTAAAATATGTGTGCAAGATTACACCAGACTTAAACATCTATATCTGGGCCAAAACACCCCAGTTCTAGATTTGGTACAAACCCACACTTTGATTTATAATGTGATTTCTAGGGGTTCCATTATGTGAAACCCATCAAAAATGTCATCACTGGTATGAAATGAACTTTTACAGCACAACAGAAGAAGAACCTAGAAACCTCTACCCAGGGAACAGGGTTGGGATTCGAACCAAGAACCTCAGTGCTGCTAGACAGAAGTGCTAACCTGTTAGCCACTGTGCTGCCACATATTTGTAGGCTGCATCTCTGTGGTGTCAAACTGTCCTAAGTCCCAGAGGTGCAAGAAGTTAATCAATGCGGATGTACTGTGGAAGGCCAGAGAGACACTAAACAACCTGTTTCTAGCATATGCCATCTGTTTTGAAGGTTGGGTATGGCTGATTATTGTCAGTATGCTGAACCACCTCGAAATTTGTTGGTTTTTGCTAGGTAAGAGGCTACAATTAGTGCTGGTGGGGAAACGTTAAAGCTGATTATTGTCCTTGCCAATGAAAAACATATGACATGATTTGCAATGATGGTGAAACCCTCCTACACATAAATACTACATTTAAGGCCTGTATACACAATCCAAAAATTGGACCAAAAGTACAGATTTCGAAGTGATTGTACGATAATTGTTAGTACAAAGCTTTCAAGAGCTGATCACAATTCATCCAATATTATTCGATCGGACAAGCACGAAAATCTTTCCTTGTATGGTACCAGATCGTACGATTTTTGTTTGGTCAGTACAGTTGTCTTCCAAAAATACAATACAAATACACTACAACACATGACATCACTTACGTTTTTTTTCCTGTCGTACGAGAATTTTCGTGACTTTAGTAACCTATTCAATTTCTACTTGCAACTAGCAAGCGAAAAAAGTCAGACGATCTGTCGTCCAATTATCGGAGAGTGTGTACTGGGCATTAGATGTCATTTATGTAAGGACCTGTGTTATTGTTATGATTAACAACAGACAACTTCTCTACATGAAGGGCTTGGGATTCAATCCATTGACCCTAGTTCTGCTAGGCAGAAGCGATAACCCATTAGCCACTCTACTGCCACATACATAGAGCCTCCATCTCTGTAGTGTCAAACAGTCCTAAGTCCCAGGGGGTGAAATAAGTTAATAAATTTAGATGTATTGTGGAAGGCCAGTGCCTTCCACAACAACCTATTTCTATTTTGAAGGCTGGTTATGGCTGATTACTGTCAGCATGCTGCTAGAGAAACAGCTGTAATTTTGTTGATTTTTGCTTTGTAAGAGGCTACAATTAGTGCTGGTGGGGAAATGTTAAAGCTAATTATAATCCTTGCCCATGGTAAACATATGCCACAATTTTCAATGGTGGTGGAACCCTCCTACACATGCATACGGCATTTCTTTGGACATATACCTATAGGTGGTGGATTGACATCAGTCAGGAGTTATGCTTCTTGATTTATTCTGTGATATTTGGTGGTTCTTGGTGTGTGAGTGTAGAATAGTAATGGTACCCTTTGAATTTTGGGAATTACATTTTGATTCCTGATGTTGGTACACATATCTAATTTTTTGGGCTCAAATTCTGATCATTTGGAAATACCAAACAATGCACAAAATTCTGAATCATTTTAAATTTGCATCAGCAATGGTATGGTTTGTGGTTTGTAAAGACACCTGTTTGAGTTTGGGTAAAGATTTTTGTCATGCACACGGACGTTTTAAAAAACTGGCTGCAAAGCTAGCTCTGATGCCTGGAAAAATTGTTGTTAAAAACGTGATTTTTACCGCGTTTTGCATTGGCGTTTTTGCGCGTTTTTGCGCGTTTTTTTAGCGTTAAGTAGCGTTTTTTAAGAAACACATCTCTTGGCTATAGCACTCAGAAAACAAAGAAAATATGTTGCGCGTGGATGTAGCAATATGGGGCAATTTAGCAAACAGTGACCACAGGTCAATTAGTTTCAGTATAAATCACACAAATAGGAAACATAAGGGAATACAAAGACACAGAATTTCAAAATAGCCAACGTCCATAAACAATTTTCCTTGATAGAAAATATTAAATGGGATAAAATCCTAGGAACAAAGAAAACACAGGAAAAATTTGTGTGCTTTCAGTGCATATTAAATAAGGGTTAACCAGTGCATCCCAATCGGAAATAAATTTAAAAGAGCTAATAAAATCTCTGCGTGGCTTAACTCCATCGTAAAAATGCATATAAAAGCAAAGGAGAAGGCCTTCAAAAATACAAGGCTGAAGGATCATCGTCAGCATTCCAACTTTACAAAAAAAATGCAACCAGAAATGTAAGGGTGCAATCAGGGCGGCTAAAATAGAACACAAAAGGCACAGAGTGAAGAAGAGTGAAAAAAAATCCCAAGAAATTTTTAAATATATAAAGAGTAAAAGAGGGAGGTCAGATAATATTGGCCTCAAAATGAAGGAGGAAGTGAATAGGGTTACTATGGATGAAGAGATGGCAAAGGTATTGAATTTATTCTTCTCCTCAGTCTTCACAAGGGAAACGAGGGCTTCAGTAACCAAAACTGCCATGTCACAGGAAGCACCCTCATGGCTAACCGAGGATAGAATTAGGAATAGACTTGAAAAACGTAACATTAACAAGTCACTGGGACCAGATGGCTTGCACCTGAGGGTCCTTTAGGAACTCGGTCAAGTAACTGCCAGACCATTGTTCCTTATTTTTAAGAACAGTCTACTGACTGTTCTGGTACCAGATGATTGAAGAAAAGCCAATGTAGCACCAATATTAAAAGGACCAAGATATATCCCTGGGAATTACAGACCAGTTAGCCTAACATCAATAGTTTGCAAGGTCTTGGAGGGCATGATATTGGGCTATATACAAGATTTTTGTAATGAGAACGGTATCATTAGTAGTAATCAGCATGAATTCATGAAGAATCTTTCTTGCCAAACCAATCTATTAACCTTCTATGAGGAGGTGAGCTGCCATATAGATAAAGGAAGGCCCGTAGACGTGGTGTATCTGGATTTTACAAAGGCATTTGATACAGTTCCCCATAAACGTTTACATTTACTGTACAAATTAAGGTCTGTTAGCATGGATCAAAGGGTGAGTACATGGATTGAAAACTGGCTACAGGGGGTAAGTTTAGAAGGTAGTGATAAATGGGGAGCACTCGGATTGGTCCGGTGTGGAAAGTGGGGTCCCCCAGGGTTCTGTCCTCGGACCAATCCTATTTAATTTATTCATAAACGACCTGGAGGATGGGATAAGCAGCTCAATCTCAGTAGTTGCGGGTGATACTAAGCTAAGCAGGGCAATACTTTCTTCGCAGGATGTTGAAACCTTGCAAGAAGATCTGAACAAATTAATGGGGTGGGCTACTACATGGCAAATGAGGTTCGATGTAGAACATTTTTAAATAATGCATATGGGTGTAGAAAAACATGAATGCAATCTACTCACTAGGGGGTAAACCTCTGGGGGAATCTGGGATGGAAATGCAATGCCAAGCTGCTGCAAGCAAAGCCAACAGAATTTTAGCATGCATTAAAAAGGGTATTAACTCCAGAGATAAAACGATAATTCTCCCACTCTACAAGACTCTGGTCCGGCTGCACCTGGAGTATGCCATCCAGTTCTGGGCACCAGTCCTCAGGAAGTATGTGCTGGAACCGGAGAGTCCAGAGAAAGGCAACAAAGCTAATTACGGGACTGGAGGATCTAGGCTACGGGGAAAGACTTCAAGCACTGAACATATTCTCTCTGGAGATGAGACGCTGGAGAGGGTAAATGGTTTCAATGTACAAATACCATACTGGTGACCCCACAATAAGGATAAAACTCTTCCGCGAAAGGGAATTTAGAAAGGCACGCGGACATTCACTAAAATTAGAAGAGAAGCGATTTAACCTTAAACTGCATAGAGGGTTCTTTACTATAAGAGCGGTAAAGATATGGAATTCTCTTCCATCGGCAGTGGTTTCAGCAGGGAGCATAGATAATTAACCACTTGCCGACCGCCGCACGACGATGTACGTCGACAGAATGGCACGGGCAGGCATAAGGGCTTACATGTACGTCCTTGCCTGCCCGCCGGTCGGGGGCCCGATCGGGCCCCCGCCCGGTGCCTGCGGCGGTCGGTATTCGTTCGGGAGCGATCTTGGACGAGGGGACGGCCATTCATTCATGGCCACCCCCTCGCGATCGCTCCCGACGAATGAAAATGTCCCGTGACATCACTTCCTCTCCTGTAATGTAAACACAGGAGAGGAAGTGATGTATTCTCTCCTCCGTGTCGGTATTTTTCGTTCCGGCACCGAGGAGAGAGGTTTGGTGAGTTGCACCAACACACCACACATACAGTAGAACATGCCAGGCACACTCACACCCCCCCTTTACCCCCCGATCACCCCCCAATTACCCCTGCCCCCCCAGTCACAGTGACACCAATTGCTTTTTCTTTTTTTTTTTTTTTTTGCATTGGTGTCATTTGTGACTGTAATAACTGTTAGGGCAGTTAGGGTTAGCCCCCTTTAGTTCTAATGTGCCCCCCTAACCCCCCCAATAAAGGTTTAACCCCGTGATCACCCCCCGTCGCCAGTGTCACTAAGGCTGGGTTCACATTGCAGCGGTTTATGAGAACGAATGTGATTCGCACCGCACTGCAGTGCAAATCACATCCGATCTCTGTGCGATTCGAGTTCAGCCATACAGATAGGATTCATGGCGTTCCCGCATCGCTCCAGTGTGAACCCAGCCTAATAAGCGATAGTTTTTCTGATCGCTGTATTAGTGTCACAGGTGACGCTAGTTAGGCAGGTAGGTATTTAGGTTCGCCGCAGCTTTTTATAGCGCCAGGGACCCCCATATACTACCGCATAAAGCCCCCTGATTGCCCCCTAGTTAACCCTTTCACCAGTGATCACCATATAACTGTTACAGGTGACGCTGGTTGGTTCGTTATTTTTTTATAGTTTCAGGGCACCCGCCATTTATTACCTAATAAAGGTTTAACCCCCTGATCACCCGGCGGGTGTCATTTGTGACTGTAATAACTGTTAGGGCAGTTAGGGTTAGCCCCCTTTAGTTCTAAGGTACCCCCCTAACCCCCCCAATAAAGGTTTAACCCCGTGATCACCCCCCGTCGCCAGTGTCACTAAGGCTGGGTTCACATTGCAGCGGTTTATGAGAATGGATGTGATTCGCACCGCACTGCAGTGCAAATCACATCCGATCTCTGTGCGATTCGAGTTCAGCCATACAGATAGTATGGCTGAATTCGTGTCACACCCGCCGCACCCGCCGCAAACTCGCACGGGACCCTTTTTTTTGGTCCGCAGCAGAATCGGATCGCATGGGTGTTCACACCATGCGATCCGAGTTTGCAGATCGCACTGCGATATGCGAACTGATCTGGGGGTGTCATTAACATTTCACTGACACTCCCAGCAGTTCGCATAGGGCAGTGTGAACTGCCGCCGGGAGGCATGTGATGCGGGAACCCGCCGCGGATTCGTGGAGTTCCCGCATCGCTCCAGTGTGAACCCAGCCTAATAAGCGATCGTTTTTCTGATCACTGTATTAGTGTCACAGGTGACGCTAGTTAGGCAGGTAGGTATTTAGGTTCAAAATATATGTAAGGCTGCGCCAATCCCTCTAACATAAGGTAAAATACTAAATAAAATTAAATATATAAACAATAATACAATTGAGCAATAAGACCTCAAATGCTGTGTGAAGTGACAAAAAGAAAAAGAGTCCAATCTAAGAAAAGTTCATAGGTGAATCCAAATAACGGACGTAGATGTCCTCAGATGACAACACCCCAGTGGTTCAACACTTTCCAAAGCGCGTGAAGTGCCCGTCACCAAATGTTGAATGCGCTTACCAGAAAATATATGAAATGAAGCATATATAAATGGTCAGTGGACAACATCCAGGTCAGCCTTCCTCAGCTGGGTCAGCACTCCATCCCTTAGCGATCTTTCAGGATAATGATCTGTTCAGTGGTCTCGATATAAGGCACTCAAAGACCCACAGAAAAGAGAGGGACTGACATAGCGTAAAAAATACAGATAGTATGGCTGAATTCGCGTCGCACCTGCCGCACCCGCCGCAAACTCGCACGGGACCCTTTTTTTGGTCCGCAGCAGAATCAGATCGCATGGGTGTTCACACCATGCGATCCGAGTTTGCAGATCGCACTGCGATATGCGAACTGATCTGGGGGTGTCATTAACATTTCACTGACACTCCCAGCAGTTCGCATAGGGCAGTGTGAACTGCCGCCGGGAGGCATGCGATGCGGGAACCCGCCACGGATTCGTGGCGTTCCCGCATCGCTCCAGTGTGAACCCAGCCTAATAAGCGATCGTTTTTCTGATCGCTGTATTAGTGTCACAGGTGACGCTAGTTAGGCAGGTAGGTATTTAGGTTCGCCGCAGCTTTTTATAGCGCCAGGGACCCCCATATACTACCGCATAAAGCCCCCTGATTGCCCCCTAGTTAACCCTTTCACCAGTGATCACCATATAACTGTTACAGGTGACGCTGGTTGGTTAGTTATTTTTTTATAGTTTCAGGGCACCCGCCATTTATTACCTAATAAAGGTTTAACCCCCTGATCACCAGGCGGGTGTCATTTGTGACTGTAATAACTGTTAGGGCAGTTAGGGTTAGCCCCCTTTAGTTCTAAGGTACCCCCCCCTAACCCCCCCAATAAAGGTTTAACCCCGTGATCACCCCCCGTCGCCAGTGTCACTAAGGCTGGGTTCACATTGCAGCGGTTTATGAGAACGGATGTGATTCGCACCGCACTGCAGTGCAAATCACATCCGATCTCTGTGCGATTCGAGTTCAGCCATACAGATAGTATGGCTGAATTTGCGTCGCACCCGCCGCAAACTCGCACGGGACCCTTTTTTTGGTCCGCAGCAGAATCGGATCGCATGGGTGTTCACACCATGCGATCCGAGTTTGCAGATCTCACTGCGATATGCGAACTGATCTGGGGGTGTCATTAACATTTCACTGGGGGCGCCATCTTGAGGCCTAAGGACAGGCCGCATCGCGCCACACGCCACCAACGCATACCGGGGCCTCCACG
This sequence comes from Lithobates pipiens, assembly GCF_037356315.1. Lineage (NCBI taxonomy): Eukaryota > Metazoa > Chordata > Amphibia > Anura > Ranidae > Lithobates > Lithobates pipiens. The sequence continues at coordinate 296,278,659 of NW_027507758.1, forward strand.
GACCAGCGATCCGCCATCCATCCATACGCCAGCCAACGGTGCCCACAGAGCGGCCGTGGATCGTCGCCGGCGGGCCCCTCTTTCCACCCGGGGCGGCGTGTATGAAGTAGGCCGCAGCGCCGCAACCGACCCCCACGGGCGCCATCTTGGGGCCTAGGTACCGGCCGTTCCGCACTACCCTCCACCACCGGGCACCAGATCCACAGGCATCTCCTCACACCAGCAGAGACGAAGCACCCGACAACCGCTGCTGAGGAGTCCCAGGATACAGCCAGGACCCGCGGAAACGCCACCCACGACTTGGGCCTTCACCCTGGGCACGCAGTGAGTAACAAGGAACCCATCTCGCCCCCCCCCCACCCCCACAGCCACCGTTGCCCAACACCCGGTTCCACCTGTCACCCCTCCCTGCAAGCCCTAGATCACTCGGGGAACAGGAGCTGCCAGTGGGACAACAAGAGCCAGCAGGCCTATTGGCAGAGTACCAGCGGCCATATTGCTACACCCTGACTGCTGAACCCACTTCTAAACCTACCTGCAATAGACTGACCTGGCTGTTCGGGACACAAGAGTACACCTGTAAGGGTTGTACATAGGATATACCCCCTTCAATCGCTAATCTGCCACATACTTTCAGAGCTAGCAATAGGGGTAGCGGCCTGGTGTATAGCCTATATGCTATTGATGTAAAACCCTGTTGACCTGGGGACCTGAGAAGTGAAAACGGATCATTTTGACTATGTCAACGCACTCACGGAGAAGTACACATACCCATACCCTACGCTCTCTGGGGACCCCGCAGAGCAGTTCATCATCCGCAAACCTAAGCAAATTTAAATACTCGGGCAGCAGCAAACATACCAAAAAGGCGCCCCCGCAGGACAACGGTATCATAGAAGACATGGAAGACGACGAGGTCTCACTGCCTGCTTCTGAAGACTCTGTTGCTGGCGCCAATAAGGCTGACCACCTGCTCACCTATGCGGCCATGACTGACATTGCGGCCGACATTAAAAGCTCCTTCACAGCAGCAATAACGGACATTAAAACTGAAATTCTACGCCTAACAGAACAACTAGCAATAACCGATCGGGCAGGGAAGAGAAGAGACAGAGCCCTGGTTAGACTAGATGACATCGCAGCCTCGCATTCCCAGCACCTGATTGACATGAATCGACAAATTGAAGATTTAGATAATCGAGGACGCAGAAACAACATAAGAATTAGAGGAGTACCCGAGACTGTCCCCCAAGAGCAAATTAAGCCGACTCTCACAGCCATATTCAATACCCTCATGGAAAGGCCGGAACAATCCCCTATTGATTTTGACAGGGCGCATAGGGCCCTCAGGCCTAGGGCACAAGATGGAAACCCCCCGAGGGACATCATCTGCTGTTTACCCAACTATTGCCTGAAGGAAGACATTCTTCAAAAGGCCAGGGCCAGAGACCGGATCGTACATGAAGACGCTGTGATCCAACTCTTCCAGGATCTGTCGCCAATTACGCTCAAAAACAGGAGAGCCCTGAAGCCACTCCTGGAAGTACTACGGCACAAAGGAATTAGTTACAGATGGAAGTTCCCGTTCGCGCTTCAAGCAAACTTCCTGGGGAAACAACACTTACTCAAAGTACCGGGGGATCTCAACAAATTTTGTGATGAACTTCAGATTGACACCGTGGAACTCCCGGAGTGGTATGCCGAATTCCGCCCACCTCCAGAAGTGAACAATCCGCAATTCTCGCCGGGACCGGCACATGCGCAGTCACCCTACCAACCTGGTAGACACCGCAGGAACCCGGATAGGAACAGTTTTGAACCTCCGTACCCTTCCAGAAATGCCAGAAGCCCGAGAGGAAGAGACGCAAGGGACTACTGACCTGATGGGGCTGCTCATAAGTTCTGTATCTACAACATGTGTTCTGCTGTCACCCATTGAACACGGCGACCGCCCGATTGCCTAAAGACGATGTGCACAATAATAACGTGACCGCTGCACTCATGTGTAACCTGCACTCAGTATGCCACTGGGCAGGGTGATTTACGACTGCACCTGGTCTTCAGCTTCCGACTGAACTGTAAGTGCTACACGCCACACCCGGTGATGCCTCTCTGGTGCAGCATGGTAAGGTACACACTCGACCCGGTCAACCGGGTCCCTCTTACAGCTTCTTGAATTTTGTGCAGGTCACCCTGACCCCGCCATAGCGGAGACTTAGGATGCATACGCATGACTGTAGCTGAATCGTATTAATATATATTTCGGGCCTACACTCCTTATCCATAGGTTTGACGGGCCCGTTGGTTTGTTAAAGAGTTAAACTATTTACTGTTTGTTGTTCCATACCGGGTTGCAGAATGTTATGCTACCAAGGTCCAATATCTTAGACGATTTTATACGTTCTTCATGGTTATGCACTGTTGATACAGGTTTTTTCTTAACATTATCTGTTAAATTAGGCAATGTCCATATGCAGTGTCATTACCCCTAGCGATACCACCTGCGGCTATTACTTCTCACCAACTTAGCCTCCCATCTGATCCCAGACACCTTAATCTCGAGGGGGGAACCCCCCCCAGCCTGAATTCTTAGGTCCTCAGGTCCCATTGGACCTTCCCATAGGGTTAACCACTTCTAGTACCACACTGCGCTGCTACACAGTGCAACTCATACCACTACCTGCTATCGCACCTCCCACTACCCCCAGCAGGGGAGGTACCACCGTTCTTTGGAACGGGCCAGACACCGATCTGACCAGTTCCACAGGGTGGGCAGATCGATCTGCCCCACCAAACCACCCTACTTGTTCCACCCCCCCCCCCCCCACTTACCCGGACTCCCTATTTACATAGTCTCTCCCTCGTGCCTACACTATCCCTACCCGTTTACACCTCACGATAACAGTGGGCCCGGACCATATTGACTGACTACTTTGTCCCCTTACAACTTATCACTCTAGAAGTCATGCCTCAACATGGCATACGCTTTCCTGGGGAAAGCTCCTACCATTCTCTCCCACAATGTGAACGGTCTAAACGTGCCCGAAAAGAGGTCTAAACTATTGAGGGAACTTAAAAAAGCCCGACCTTCAGTTGTCTACCTACAAGAAACTCACTTTAAAAGCAGTACTATTCCTAGGCTCACTGACCGCACCTTCACCACAGTATACCACGCCACCAACTCCCTGGCCAAAACTAAGGGAGTATCCATCCTCTTCCACAAAGACGCTCCTTTTATGCTGCAGCAACAATTGGCAGACCCAGAGGGGCGATTTCTATTCCTCAAAGGCTCATGGGAAGGGTCCCCTATAACCTTTGCGAATGTTTACTTCCCAAATACCTCCCATATATCTTTCTGCAACAAAATCATAGAAGAGCTCAAATGGTTTGCAGAAGGATGTATCCTTCTTGGAGGAGATTTTAATGTCCCCCTAGCACCCCTACAAGATACTTCCACGGGACACACGCAAGTGCCGTACAGAACACTTAAAAGAATAAAAGCCCTCCTGCAATCACTAACACTAGTGGATACATGGAGATCCATGCACCCCACAGGCAGGGACTATTCCTTTTTCTCCGCACCACACAAAAAATACTCGAGAATAGATATGATATTCATTTCGCAAAGGGACCTCGGTAATCTGCTCTCAGCGGAAATAGGCATTATAGCCCTCTCCGACCATGCACCTACGGCGGTTACACTGCAACTAAAAGCGCCACGCAAGTCTGTATTTAACTGGAGACTAAACTCCAACCTTCTCACTGACCCAATCATAAAAGAGGACATCCTACACGCCATTAACACCTATTTCGATCACAACATTGACTCTGACACATCCCCTCTGAATAATTGGGAAGCACACAAATCTGTGATTAGAGGCGAACTTATTAAATGGGGTGCCAGGAAAAAGAGGGAAAGGGAAAATGAAATTAATAATCTCTCCCAACAAATAGCAAACCTTGAATTACAACACAAACAGTCCCATTCACTCAAAGTAGAAAGCCAATTAACTCAACACAGGACCGCCCTAAGACTCCTGTTAGACATGAAACTCAAACGCTCCCTGTTCTTTAAGAAAAGCATTTTCTACGAACATGGTGACAAAAGTGGTAAACAATTGGCCAAAGCTTTAAAAGACGCCACGCTGGCGAACCATATCCACGCGCTAAAAGATAGAAAGGGCACTTTGAAACACAACCCAGAGGAAATAGCACGTATATTCCATACTTATTATTCTGAACTGTATAAACTCCCAATCCAACACAAACCACCTCACCTTACACACACGAAACGGGATAACATGCATGATTTTCTACAGAATAGCGGACTCCCATCACTGTCCGTAGAGGATACAAACGCACTTGAGGCCCCCATAACTGCCACTGAAATCTCAAACGTGATTGCAGACTTAAAAGCAGGGAAGAGCCCCGGACCCGACGGCTTCACATCACAATATTATAAAACTTACACCACTGCCCTAATAAAGCCCCTCCGTTCAGCCTTTAATTTCTTGGCAAAAAACCAACACGACTCCCAATCCTTTCTCATGGCGCATATAGCTGTGATTCCCAAGCCCAACAGAGAACACACTGACTGCGCAAACTTCCGTCCCATCTCACTCCTTAACATAGACCTAAAACTCCTGGCCAAAATCCTAGCCAACAGACTAAAACCCCTTTTAGCGAACATAATCGGCCCTGAACAAGTGGGGTTCATGCCGGGGAGGGAGGCCCGTGACAACATCATTAAGGCCTTAAACTTGATACATTTTGCGCACAAATCCGGCACTAAGGGCATGCTGCTCTCTACCGATGCCGAGAAGGCCTTCGATAGGGTCTCCTGGGAGTACATGATGGCTACATGCTCGCACATTGGCCTTGGAGGAAACATGTTGTCATGGATCTCTGCTCTCTATCGGAACCCCCAAGCCAAAATCAAAATTAACAATATTCTCTCAGAACCTATATCCATCCATAACGGTACACGACAAGGCTGCCCCTTGTCACCCCTTCTCTTTATTCTGACCCTGGAGCCTTTAATCAGAACTATTAACCTAAACCCGGACATAAAGGGATTTACATTAAAGGATAGAGAATATAAAATTGCTGCTTATGCTGATGACCTCCTATTCTTTCTCACTAACCCCCACATCTCGATACCCAACCTACACAAAGTTTTTCAAACATTTGGGTACATTTCCAACTTTAAAATAAACCAGTCTAAATCAGAAGCACTGAATCTCACCCTGCCACAGAACCTCCTCGACAATCTACAAACCAATCACTCCTATAAATGGGAACGGGGCGTCCTTAAGTATTTGGGTATAAAGTTATCCAGCGACATTGGAAATTTATATGATGCAAATTATAAACCCCTCCTTGCCACGATTAAAAGAGACCTCCTTAAGTGGAATGCAAAAATGTTTTCCTGGTTTGGGAGGGCCGCCATTTTAAAGATGGCGGTACTCCCTAAACTTCTGTATGTATTCAACGCCCTACCAATTAACATCCCAGAACTCTTCTTTAAGACATTAAACCAAATTCAGAGGCGATTTCTGTGGGCTGATAAGAAACCTAGAATCCAATTCCGACATTTAACACTGGCTAAAGGAGATGGGGGTATAGGATTGCCCGACTTCAAAAAATACCACCAGGCCACCCATGTCACAAGAGTAATAGACTGGCACTGCCACGGCCCGAATAAGGATTGGGTTCAAATAGAAAACAGTTTGGCAACACGCGGCACCCTCTACCTCCCATGGTCGCTTCATTCCAGACAGCCCAAACTTATAGATCACCCACTAGTTGAAACTACAATAAAGATTTGGCAAACATTGGTAAAGTCACACAAGATCGCAACAAACCCAGGTCCCTTGACGCCAATCGCGAATAACCCACTTCATCCCTGGCCTGCACCACAACTTACCACAAGACTTTCTAGTACACACTTGTATATCAGGTACACAAGTTAAGTCATTTGAAACCTTGAACGAGGAGGTGGGGGAGCTGTTTCCTGGAAGCTGGTTCTACATCCAATTAAAGGATTTCCTGGTAAATAACAAATACAAAAATCAATTTTGCCTCCCATTGACTCAGATTGAGAATATATGCCTACAGAGATCACCAATCACGAACACCACATCTCTTGCATACTCACTGCTTAGTCAAGCGTCACAAGCTGACAAAAACAAATTCAAAACAAAGTGGGAACGTGATCTCCAGACAAGCATATCTGAGGAGCAATGGAATAAGGCATGCGTGCTGGCACACAAGTGTTCCTTAAGCTCCAAATACCAGGAAATATCCTACAAAATTTTAGCTCAATGGTATATTACGCCACAGCAAACCAGGAGATGGTCTCCCTCCACCTCAGACATGTGCTGGAGATGTAAAACTCACAAAGGTACCTTCCTGCACATATGGTGGGAGTGCCCGCTAATACAAGCCTATTGGGATGCAATCAAATCCTGGATAAAACACATAACAGAAACTCGCCTAGAATTGAACGCGGCCATGTGCTTGATCAATCTAGTCCCCACCAACTTAAGCCGCTACAAAAAATCATTGTCCAGACACTTACTCACGGCCGCTAAAACACTGATACCAATCCACTGGAAAACAACCAAAACACCAAGCATTACAGACTGGTTAGACAGAGTGCAATATATCTATAAGATGGAGGAGATCGTGGCGACCAAACATGAAAATAGCACGAACTTTATCAAAACATGGCAACCATGGCTGATCTTCACGCTCTCCCCTGAATCCCGCACCCTTAGGGATTAAACTCCTCAACAGCTTTTGACACTCATCACGGAGGGAGCAAAGCTTAAGCCGACATAGAACCTTTCGAATTAACAGAGTTTCATGAATGATAGCAATGGGCTGATCACACCCCATACCACCCCCCTTGCCCCCACCCCCCCCCCCCCTCACCCTCCACACCGTTCTCAATTGTCCCCAAACATCATGCGCCTCCTTGCATCTTCATTTGTGTTCTTACTCCAACCTTGCCACTAACCGAATCTGAACACAGGGGAGATGTACTTATATGTTATATTGTTTACAGATTGATTGCATTGCTATTTGTATTCAGACTTTGACTGTAAACCTGATCTCATTTTCAATAAAATCTTTGATTGTGAAAAAAAAAAAAAAAAAAAAAAAAAAAAAACATTTCACTGACACTCCCAGCAGTTCGCATAGGGCAGTGTGAACTGCCACCGGGAGGCATGCGATGCGGGAACCCGCCGCGGATTTGTGGCGTTCCCGCATCGCTCCAGTGTGAACCCAGCCTAATAAGCGATCGTTTTTCTGATCGCTGTATTAGTGTCACAGGTGACGCTAGTTAGGCAGGTAGGTATTTAGGTTCGCCGCAGCTTTTTATAGCGCCAGGGACCCCCATATACTACCGCATAAAGCCCCCTGATTGCCCCCTAGTTAACCCTTTCACCAGTGATCACCATATAACTGTTACAGGTGACGCTGGTTGGTTAGTTATTTTTTTTATAGTTTCAGGGCACCCGCCATTTATTACCTAGTCTCACTAGTGTACCCCTAAATTTAGGGGTGTCTACTTTCCAAAATGGGGTCATTTGGGGGGGGTTTGTGCCATCTTGGCATTTTATGGCCTTCAAAACTGTAACGCCCTTAGAAAGCCTGAAGGCGGTGCTTGGTTTTCGGGGCCCCGTACGCGGCTAGGCTCCCAAAAAGTCCCACATATGTGGTATCCCCGTACTCAGGAGAAGCAGCAGAATTTATTTTGGGGTGTCATTTCACATATGCCCATGGCATGCGTGAGCAATATATCATTTAGTGACAACTTTGTGAAAAAAAAAAAAAAAAAAGTTTGTAATTTTCCCGCAACTTTGGCAAAATATAAAATATTCCATGGACTCAACATGCCTCTCAGCAAATAGCTTGGGGTGTCTACTTTCTAAAATGGGGTCATTTGTGGGGGTTTTGTGCCATCTTGGCATTTTATGGCCTTCAAAACTGTAATAGGTAGTGAGGAGTGAAGTCAAATATTTACGCCCTTAGAAAACCTGAAGGCGGTTCTTGGTTTTCGGGGCCCCGTACGCGGCTAGGCTCCCAAAAAGTCCCACATATGTGGTATCCCCGTACTCAGGAGAAGCAGCAGAATTTATTTTGGGGTGTCATTTCACATATGCCCATAGCATGTGTGAGCAATATATCATTTAGTGACAACTTTGTGTAAAAAAATAAATAAATAAATTTTTTTTGTCATTATTCAATCGCTTGAGGCAAAAAAATAAAATATTCAATGGGCTCAACATGCCACTTATCAATTTCCTTAGGGTGTCTACTTACCAAAATGGGGTCATTTGGGGGGGTTTTGTACTGCCCTGCCATTTTAGCACCTCAAGAAATGAGATAGGCAGTCGTAAACTAAAAGCTGCGTAAATTCCAGAAAACGTACCTTAGTTTGTAGATGTGACAACTTTTGCGCAAACCAATAAATATACAATTATTGACTTTTTTTTTACCAAAGACATGTGGCTGAATACATTTTGGCCTAAATGTATGACTAAAATTGAGTTTATTGGATTTTTCTAATAACAAAAAGTAGAAAATATCATTTTTTTTCAAAATTTGCGGTCTTTTTACGTTTATATCGCAAAAAATAAAAATCTCAGAGGCAATCAAATACCATCAAAAGAAAGCTCTATTTGTGGGAAGAAAAGGACGCAAATTTTGTTTGGGTACAACATTGCATGACCGCGCAATTACCAGTTAAAGCAGCGCAGTGCCAAATTATAAAAAGACCTCTGGTCATTTACCAGCAAAATGGTCCGGTCTGAAGGTGGTTAAAAAAACTATTAGATAGGCAATATACATTGTAATACTGACATAAAAACACACACACACATGTTGGACTTGATGGACTTGTGTCTTTTTTCAACCTCACCAACTATGTAACTATGTACCATTATAATAAATGGCTGAAACTTGCATTTGGTTATATAGAGCAAATTTTCACTCTCAAAAATGCATATTAGCCCACAACAGCGTTGTAAGCGAAATCCAGACTGAAGGGGATCAAGAAGGCTATTCTCAATGAGGTGGCAGCTCTGCCGGTTGTAGACTAGACGTTCAAGGAGTTTGGAGGCAAAAGAGAGTAAGAAGATGGGTCTTAGGTTGTTAAGATTCGTGTGTGTGACAAATGCAGATATCAGATCCCTGCCCTCCTCACTCGTGACAAAGGACTGGCCAATCTCACACCATGCTGTCACTTGCATAACAATGCCACTCAATGCACCCAACACAAAGATTTCCCAGCTTGTGGGACCCAATCTAGGTGCCAGCAGCCTGAGAGTGATTGTCACTGGGTTAAATAAATTAAGCAATTAACCCTTTAAGCTACCACCACCCCCTTTTGACCGAGAAGGAAGAACTAGTAATCTTAACGAAACCACTGTGATTCTAGAATAAACGGCTGTAACACACGCTGTCACCACAGACAGATATGTTCAGCGGATTTGCACTATACAGTAGCACTCTTCAAGAGACAGGGATTAGTTTAGTTTGCATTAAAAGCCTTAAAGACAACTTTGGTGTAGTGCTCGGGTAGGCCTTCAGCTTTCCTAAATGTTGCTATTAGGAGATCTTTTACATGGTAAAAGTGTACCCTTAGAAGAACATCCCTGGGTGTCTCAGCTGGTAGAAAGGAGGGTTTTGGTACCCTATGGAGTCTATCGATTGTGAGGTCTTGTGCAGACAAAGTGGGGGCCATAGAGGAGAACAGAGTTAGGGGCAAATTGCTGCAGTTGCTGGGAGGGAGGTACAGGTTCTGGTATCCCTCTTATTTTTATGTTGTTTTTCCTGGATCTGTCCTCCAGGTAGAGCTGCACAATTAATCGCTAAAGAATCGAGACCACGATTCTACCTCCCTCGCGATCTTAACACAGCATTTCCTCGATTCAGTGAAGTGAGCTCTCTGCTCAAGCCGACAGCTGTAAAAAAAAAAAAAGAAAACAGGCAGCCTGCTAAGTTAATCACAACATCACTTAGGAAGAGATAAAGAGAAACATTGTAACATTTTGTTCTTTCAGATCAAAGGAATGGACTTCTGTCTGTAGATGTGTCAGAGAATCACCAGACTTCAACGTCGGCACTTCCCCGTGCGCCTGCGGGGAAGAGCTGCACAACGACGCATGCATATGCGTCGTACGACACAATATCGTACACGCATGTGCAAGCCTATGCACACGGCTATGGGCCTTACCTGATTGGCCTGACAGTCCTATAAAAGGCATCAATGTGCTCTGTGTCTTTGCTGGTTTGTCTCCTCAGCTCACCTGTGTTCCTGTTTCCTGTTCCTGTTGACCACTTCCTGTTGTGACCCGGCTTGTTTGAAGACCACTCTGCTTCTCTCCTGATCTGACCCCTGGCTTGTTTAAACGGACTTTCTACACTTAGCCTTGCTGGCTCACGGACTGATACCTGTGCTGGACCCTCGGCTTGCCTCTGGAATATCCTTTATCTCACGGACTGATACCTGTGCTTGACCCTCGGCCTGCTTCTGGAATATCCTTTATCTCACGGACTGATACCTGTACTTGACCCTTGGCCTGCCTCTGGAATATCCTTTGTCTCACGGACTGTACCTGTGTTTGACCCTCGGCCTTCACTCCAGGTGTTGGAACCCCTGGCAGGCGTTTACCTCTACCAGTTTCGAGATCTTCTGCACGGGCATCTCTTCCTTCAGTAGACCTGCTGCATTCCAGTCACCTGCTGGTAACCCGTGCCTCTCTGTGCCCTGTACCCACTGTTCCATCCTCAGGGGTACTGTGCACCCAGCTGCAAGGGAAGCCGCTCTCAGCACTTCGGCTTTGGTGAGTACCTGACAGTACAAACCAGCCATGTCAGAAGCCGACAGGGCTGGCTCACCTTTAGAGGCTCTCTGCCAGCAGGTTGCAGCCCTCACCCAGGCCGTACAGCGACTCCAAGATGGCTACTTCCAGATTGAGGGTCGCCTTCAGCACTTGGCAGTCGCTCCCAGTCTACCAGATTCTTCATCCAGCAGACCTTCTGCTTCGCAAGCCCAAGGCGATGCTACACCTGCGGTAGCCATGACCCTTCCGGAACCCAGGGTCCCTACTCCTGAGCGTTTTTCGGGCAGCCGGAAGAAGTTTAGGTCATTTAAAAACGCATGCCTCCTGTATTTGGCTTTGCAGCCCAGGACCTTCCATTCTGAGTCGGTAAAGGTGGGTTTCATCATTTCCCTGCTATCCGATGAGCCACAGTCCTGGGCCCATAACCTCCTAGAACAGAAGAGCCCCCTTCTTGATTCAGTAGAGACTTTTTTTGAAGCTATGTCACAACTATATGACGATCCCCAGCGCACCGCTACGGCTGAAGCCATCCTGCATTCCCTTACCCAGGGAAAGAGACCAGTAGAGGACTACATTGTGGAATTTCGGAAATGGTCTGGGGACACTAACTGGAATGAGGCTGCCCTTAAGTATCAGTTCTGTCTGGGCCTGTCTGAGACCTTAAAAGATGAACTAGCCCGAGTAGACACCCCTACATCCCTGGAAGATCTGGTCCAGTTGGCTACCAAACTTGATCGACGTCTACGGGAGCGTCGCTCCGAACGCCTCCAGTCACCTAGACCCATCTGGATGCCCCCCTGGGTACCCCCGGTACCCGCACCTGTTCCAGCTCCCACCTCCTCTACTGATGGCGAACCCATGCAGTTGGGCTTGGTCCGGGCTCCACTCACCCCTGACGAGAGACTCCGTCGGCGTCAAGCCAACCTTTGTCTATATTGTGGTGAAGCGGGCCATTTCCTACGCAGCTGCCCTGTGAGACCCAGTAAGTGCCAACCTCGTGTTGCTGTGAATTCCCAGATTGCGGCTTCCACCCGGTCTCACCTTGTCCTCCCGGTTTCATTACAGGTGGCGGAAGAGGAGGTTCGGCTGGGAGCCATCATTGACTCCGGGGCCTGCAGTTGCTTTATGGACATAACCCTAGCTCGGAGCCTGCACGTTCCCCTCTGCTCTAAAAAACAACACCTTCAGATTCATCTGGCCGATGGCTCCCTACCGTGCTCCGGTCCTGTGACCCAGGAAACAGTACCAATCTTGACATCCACAGACTCTGGTCACTGCGAATTTCTTCGCTTTGACGTTATCCACTCTCCTATGTTCCCAATCATTCTGGGTTTCCCTTGGTTACAAGCCCACGACCTACAGATCAACTGGAACAAGAAAGAAGTACTCTTTTCATCTGCCTACTGTTCACAGCACTGTCACCTGCCGACCTCCCACAAGTCCACCTCCTGCCTAACCATACAGACCATACCTGATAACCTGCAACATGTCCCTTCAGCCTATCATAATTTTTGGGACATCTTTGACAAGAAGAAGGCTGATACTCTGCCACCCCATCGGCCCTATGATTGCCCGATAGACTTGCTACCCGGTTCCGAAATTCCATTTGGTCGGATCTTTCCATTATCAGAGACTGAACTAGAAGCCCTACGCTCTTACATAGATGAAAACCTGGAAAAGGGATTCATCCGACCATCCTCTTCTCCAGCTGGTGCAGGCATCTTTTTTGTCGAAAAAAAGGACGGTTCTCTCAGGCCTTGCGTGGACTACAGGGAACTTAATAAAATTACCATTAAGAACAGGTACCCGCTTCCACTCATCCCTGAACTTTTTCAACGCCTAAGAACTGCCAAGATATTTAATAAACTAGATCTTCGGGGAGCATATAACTTAGTCCGAATCCGTGATGGGGATGAGTGGAAGACGGCTTTCAGGTCAAGATTCGGGCATTTTGAATATCTAGTGATGCCCTTCGGGCTCTGCAATGCCCCGGCCACATTCCAGCATCTGGTCAACTATATTTTCCGTGAGTATCTAGACAACTTCGTGATAGTATATCTTGACGATATTTTGATTTTTTCCAATTCCTTAGAACTGCACCGTACTCACGTCAGGAAGGTCCTCCTTGTCCTCAGAGAACATGGGCTCTACCTAAAGGGAGAAAAGTGTGAATTTGAGAGAGACACCATCCAGTTCCTTGGATTTATCATCTCCACAGGAGGAATCTCAATGGATCCAAAGAAGATCAAAGCCATTCAAGAATGGCCGGCACCTTCAGACAAAAGGTCTGTACAGCGATTCGTTGGCTTTGCCAATTTCTATCGCAGGTTCATCCAGGGCTTCTCCACGATTATTTCCCCCATCACCCAACTAACCCGCCAGCAGGTCAAATTTCGATGGTCTCCACAAGCACAGGAAGCCTTCGATGAATTAAAAAGACTCTTTATATCAGCTCCTATCCTCCTACATCCAGATCCAAGCCTTCCCTATGTGTTGGAGGTGGACGCCTCTGAGTTCGCATTAGGTGCTATCCTCTCCCAAAGAAGTGGGCCGAAGGCTCTCCTTCATCCAGTTGCCTCCGCCTCTCGGAAACTCAGTCCTCCGGAGAGGAATTACGATGTCGGAGATCGAGAACTTCTTGCTATAAAGTTTGCACTGGAAGAATGGAGGTACCTGCTGGAGGGTGCGTCTCAACCCATCATGATCTTTACAGATCACAGGAACCTGGAGTACCTCAGAGCTGCTAAACGCCTCCGACCCCGACAAGCACGCTGGGCTCTCTTTTTCTCCAGGTTCAATTTCCATATCACCTTCCGTCCCGGTTCCAAGAATGGGAAAGCAGACGCACTCTCCCGAATGTTTCCAGAAGCCGAAGAACCACCCGAACCCACAACTATTCTGTCTCCACACAACTTCCTCCAAATTATCCAGCCCGATCTAGAAACTGCCATCAAACAAGCCACTAACCAACTCTCCAAAACTACAGTATCCTCCCTGGAAAGGAAACACGGTTTGCTATGGGCACACAACAAGGTATTCATTCCTCCTTCAGTAAGATCTCAGATTTTGCAAACCTTTCATGACCACAAGATGGCAGGACATTTTGGGATCCAGAAGACTGCTGATCTAATCAGTCGTTCATACTGGTGGCCGGGTTGGAGAAGGGACTGCAAGAACTATGTCCAATCCTGTATCACTTGCCAGCGTAACAAGGGGGCAAACACCAAGGCCTGGGGACTTTTGAGGTCCTTACCTGTTCCTGAACGCCCTTGGAGAGAGATCTCTATGGATTTTATTGTTGACTTACCACCTTCTGACCAGTTCACTACAATCCTAGTAGTGGTAGATCGTCTCTCGAAGATGGCACATTTTTTACCTATGTATGGCACCCCTTCTGCTTCAGCTACAGCAAGTATCTTTATCAAGGAAGTCATGAGGCTACATGGCGTCCCTTCCAACATCGTGTCTGATAGGGGAATCCAATTCACCTCCAAATTTTGGAAAGACCTCTGCAAAGCACTAGAAATCAAGTCCTCACTATCCTCCGCATACCACCCGCAAAGCAACGGGCAAACAGAAAGAACAAATCAGACACTAGAACAATACCTTCGTTGCTTCTGCTCCTGCTCTCAAGACAATTGGTCCTCTCTCCTGCCCTGCGCGGAATTTGCGTATAATAATTCTGTACATTCCGCCACCAACCAAACTCCATTTTGGGCGAACTATGGCTACCACCCTTCTTTCTTGCCAGATTCCGTCCCTGAAGTCTCCGCTCCTGCAGTCCAAGAACGGGTAAAGTCAATTTAGGACAATTTCCTACAGATTCAGGAGGCCATGAAGAAGGCTCAAAGAGACTATGAGGTATACTACAATAGAGGAAGAAGAAGTTGCCCAAGTTTCAAGATCGGGGATAAGGTTTGGTTATCTTCTGCCAACCTGAGATTGCCATACCCGTCACGGAAGCTCGGTCCCAAGTTCATTGGCCCCTTTGCAATCAAAAGGGTGGTAAACCCAGTAGCTTTTGAACTGGCGCTACCTAGTTCGTACAAAATTCACCCAGTGTTCCATGTATCCCTATTAAAACCAGTGATTCCAAGCTCCTTCACCGGTAGACAAGTGGCACCACCTCCACCCGTCCAAGTCGAAGGCGAGGAAGAATTCGAGGTTGAAGCCATAATGGACTGTCGAAAAAGGGGAAGACAGACCCAATACCTGGTAAAATGGAAAGGGTATCCCCCTGAAGACAGTTCTTGGGAACCCTCCAGCAACATCCACGCTCCTCGCCTGATACGGGATTTTTACCGGAGACACCCCAAGCTACCAGCCAGATTGGGCATCCGGAGGCTGCCCCTTGGGGGGGGGCACTGTCAGAGAATCACCAGACTTCAACGTCGGCACTTCCCCGTGCGCCTGCGGGGAAGAGCTGCACAACGACGCATGCATATGCGTCGTACGACACAATATCGTACACGCATGTGCAAGCCTATGCACACGGCTATGGGCCTTACCTGATTGGCCTGACAGTCCTATAAAAGGCATCAATGTGCTCTTTGTCTTTGCTGGTTTGTCTCCTCAGCTCACCTGTGTTCCTGTGTTCCTGTTCCTGTTGACCACTTCCTGTTGTGACCCGGCTTGTTTGAAGACCACTCTGCTTCTCTCCTGATCTGACCCCTGGCTTGTTTAAACGGACTTTCTACACTTAGCCTTGCTGGCTCACGGACTGATACCTGTGCTGGACCCTCGGCTTGCCTCTGGAATATCCTTTATCTCACGGACTGATACCTGTGCTTGACCCTCGGCCTGCTTCTGGAATATCCTTTATCTCACGGACTGATACCTGTACTTGACCCTTGGCCTGCCTCTGGAATATCCTTTGTCTCACGGACTGTACCTGTGTTTGACCCTCGGCCTTCACTCCAGGTGTTGGAACCCCTGGCAGGCGTTTACCTCTACCAGTTTCGAGATCTTCTGCACGGGCATCTCTTCCTTCAGTAGACCTGCTGCATTCCAGTCACCTGCTGGTAACCCGTGCCTCTCTGTGCCCTGTACCCACTGTTCCATCCTCAGGGGTACTGTGCACCCAGCTGCAAGGGAAGCCGCTCTCAGCACTTCGGCTCTGGTGAGTACCTGACAAGATGAGGTCAGTTTAACCACTTAAAGACTAAACCTTTTTCTGACACTTGATGCTTACAAGTTAAAATCAGTATTTTTTGCTGGAAAATTACTTAGAACCCCCAAACATTATATATATATATTTTTAGCGGAGATCATAGAAAATAAAATGGCGGTTGTTGCAATATTTTTTTTTTTACACTGTATTTTCGCAGGGGTTTTTCAAACGCATTATTTTTGGAAAAAATACACTTTAATGAAAAAAAATAACTAAACAGTAAAGTTATGCCAATTTTTTTGTATAATGTGAAAGATGATGTTACGCCACGAGAATCGTGATCTTTATTCTTAGCAAAAAAAAAAAACGCAATTCTCACTTTAGCCAGAATCATGCAACTCTACCTCCAGGGCAGCAATTTTATCCTTGATTCCGGTGATTTCCTCTGTGTGGGCATTGTGAGCATCCATTAAGGAGTTAAATGAGACAGTTTGGTCTACTCTGTCCCCCAGTGCCTATACTTCTTTATGACATTGATTCACATTTGACACTAGGTCAGAGACCAAAGAAGCCCTTAGTAAACGGCCCATGGTGGGAAAGGCAGCAATGAGTTCATCTATGGGTGGCCCTGTACCTTCCCTGGATGTGGCCCACTGACATCCATACCTGTGTCCTCTTGGTGCCTGGGAGCAGAATCTCTGCAGAGCTTAGATTTAAGTGGGATTTGGGTGGATGGGCTAGAGCTGCCTGATGGTGTCCCGCTTTTAGATACCCGAGTCTGGCTACCTTTTTGCTGAGAACTGCAGTCCTCAGCCTGTGCTGAGGCCTTGTGTGCAGGCTGCATGGTGTGGGCACCACTGCCATTTTGTTGTGGGTTTTTTGGAATGGAGGGGAAGAAGGTGGACTGGAGTTCGATGGAGGGCTCCTTAGGCGTCAATTTTCCCATCGGTCGAGCGAAGCTCCTGGACTATGCAGCCGTGTTGGAGCTCGGCAATATATATATATATATATATATATATATATTGTTTTGCTATTTGATTCACTGGCAGAATTTTTTTTTATATATTTTTGATATATTAGCAGTGTATATTGAGATTGGTGTGGTGACTTGTGCTATTCTCCCTATAGTTGATTTATATACTCTGTTAGTTCTCTGGATTGCTCAGCTTGTGAGGGTGACAGTTTTATTAGGGTTTGTAGACTTAAATTGTGGATTGGGTAATGGAAAGGTCTGTGCATCAGCTCAATGGATTGATAAGGCCCTAACCTCAGTTAACAGTTTGTATATTCTAAAAAGTGAAGAAAGGGTGGGGGGAATTAGAGTTGCTTGATCTCTGGTTTTAAAACAGAGAAGCTAATGACAAATAAAATGTAATGCCTGAACGTGAACAAGATGGCTGCTACTCACACAAATATTCATGAGCCCAGTAAGCATGACCTTTACAGTGGGGTCTAGTGAGGCCTTTTTAAGTATGCTGGTGACTAGTGCATGTTTTAGAGGGTTGGGTAGGATGCCAGTAGAAAGGGAGAGATTGAATATATGAGTGAAAGAGTGTAGGATGGAGCCAGAAGGTGACTGTAGTATTTGTGAGGGAACATGGTCCAGGGGGCAGGAGGTTAGGTGGATGTTATAAAAATTTTTAGGGGCTTCATCTATAGTAGCTGGGTTAAACTAGAGACGTATTGAGTGTGCAGGTGGACAAGGAGTGTAAGATGAGGGAGATATCTGTACAGTGGAGATCTCATCACAACTTCTTTCAATCTTATTTTTGAAGTGATTAGAGGAGGTAATGAAAGATGAAGTAGATAGTTAAGGGTAGAATAAAGTTGACAGGGACTGCATGAGAGGATGTTAATGAGAGTGATAAAGTAGGTCTTTTTGGCAGTGTGGAGACTGGAATTGTAATTTTGGAGGGCAGATTTATATTGGTTGAAGTCTTGCTTGGACTTGAAATCAGCCCGAGACAGAAGTACAGTTGAATCACATTTGTTTAATAATAAAAGTAAAAAGAACAAATGTAGTCAAAACATAGCCAAAGTTCAGTAACCAGATTGGATAGTAAGCTAAGCCAGGAGTCAGGGATCAAAGTAGTGGAACAGCCAGCAGGATCTGTAGCCAGAAAGGATGTCAGCAAAGCCAGACAGGAACGCAGGAGTTTCTTGTGATGTGACCAAGGCGAAGGCAGAGCTCTTCTGGACTGGACTGCCGGACTGACAAGCAGGCTCATCAACAGCTGGGTAACTGTGGAGAGAGATAGGAGCTGGCAATTAGCCGACAGCTGAGCCCAGCCCTGAAAGTACCCCCTCCTCAATGACCCCTCCCCCTCGGAGGACCACCAGGCTTGAGGGGAAAACGTCTTTGGAAATCACAGAGGAGGACAGGGGCATGTACGTCCAATGATGAGATCCAAGAGCGTTCCTGCAGACCGTAGCCTTTCCAATGCACCAGGTACTGTATGCGCCCACAGAACTTATGGGAGTCAACAATGGACTGTACTTCATTCTCCTCATGGTTCTCAACCTGTACAGCAGGGATATGCAATTTGCGGACCTCCAGCTGTTGCAGAACTACAAGTATCATGAGGCCTAGCAAGGCTCTGACAGCTACAAGCATGACACCCAGAGGCAGAGGCATAATGGGACTTGTAGTTTTGCAACAGCTGGAGGTCTGCTAATTGCATATCCCTGCTGTACAGGGAGAGGACGTGGCACCGAGGTGGAAAAGCAGTTGCAGACCAAAGGTTTTTATAAGGAGACATGAAATACATTTAAAATACGCATATTAGAATGAAGGTTTAATGCGAAAGCCACTGGGTTAATCATGTGAAGAATACGGAAAGGCCCAATAAACTGAGGTGAGAACTTCAGTGAGGGAACACGAAGTCAGAGATTGCAAGATGACAGCCAGACCCTGTTCCCAACCTGGTAGGAAGGCGCAGGCAGGCATCTGCGGTCAGCAAGAAGTCTGTATCTATCATTAGCATGACGCAAAGCCTCCTGGACTTGTGCCCAAGCAGAATGAAGCAGGAATACTCTGCGGAACAAACGAGCCAGGCAACATGAAGGTTGGAAACCATAATTTGCCATAAATGAGAACCAGAATTCCAGGTGAGCTGATCCATGCAGTGATCCAGTTCATTCAATCTGGGAAAAAATATTACCAACAAGTGGATTGACGGTATTTTCTGAATTCATGGCCTTCGCCTACTGTCAGAAACCATGAAATCAGATCGAGACAGAAGTACAGTTAAATCACACTTGTTTAAAGTTCAGTAACCAGAACGGATAGTAAGCCAAACCAGGAGTCAGGGATCAAAGTAGTGGACCAGCAAGCAGGATCTGTAGCCAGAAGGGATGGCAGCAAAGCCAGTCTTTAACCACTTGCTTACTGGGCACTTAAACCCCCCTCCTATCCAGACCAATTTTCAGCTTTCAGCGCTGATGCACTTTGAGTGACAATTGCGCAGTCATACAACACTGTACCCAAATGCAATTTTTATAATTTTTTCCCCCAAATAGAGCTTTCTTTTGGTGGCATTTGATCACCTATGCGATTTTTATTTTTTGTTAAAAAAATGTAAAAAATTTTTCTTTTTAAATTTTGTTATAAAATTTTAAAATAGGTAATTTTTGTCCGTCATTAATGTACACTGATGAGGCGGCAGTGATGGGCACTGAAGGGTGGCAGTGATGAGCACTGATCGGTTACACTGATAGGCAGCACTTCTAGGTGGCACTGATTGGCACCACTGGTGGGCATTGATAGGTGGCACTTGTGGGCATTGTCAGAGGATCAACAGACTTCAACATCGGTGCTTCCCTGTGCGCCTGCGTGGTAGACCAGCGCAGAGGCGCACACGGGTGCGCAATACGGCGGGTTTGCACATCACCTGATTACTCTGGCAGGCCTATAAAAGGCAACCATTTGCTCTGTGTCTTTGCTGGTTTGTCTCCTCAGCTCACCTGTGTTCCTCTGCTTCCTGTTTGCCACTTCCTGTTGTGACCCTGATTGCCTAAAGACTACTCTGATTTTCTCCTGACCTGATCCCTGGCTTGTTTAACGGACTTCCTGCTCTTAGCCTTGCTGGCTCCCGGACTGATTACATGTGTTTGACCCTCGGCCTGCCTCTGGAATACCCTCTGTCTTTCGCATTTAGCCTTGCTAGCTCCCGGACTGATTACATGTGTTTGACCCTCAGCCTGCCTCTGGATTATCCTCTACATTCAGCCTTGCTGGCTCCCGGACTGATTACTTGTGTTTGACCCTCGGCTTGTTCCTGCACAAGCCCTCTTCCAGACCTTCACACAAGTCAGGTGTTAGAACCCCTGCCGGGCGTTCTCTTCAAGTACATCCCAAGGCCATCTGCACGGGCATCTCTTCCCTCAGAAGACTTCCTGCATACCAGTCACCTGCTGGCAACCCGTACCCCTTCGTGCCCTGTACCCGCTGTTCCACCCTCAGGGGTACTGTGCACCCAGTTGCAAGGGAAGCCGCTCTCAGCACTTTGGCCCCTGGTGAGTACCTGACAGGCATAGATAGGTGGCACTTGTGGGCATTGATAGGTGGCACTTGTGGGCACTTTCAGATTGCAATTATGAGGCATAATTGCCTCTTCAGTTTCGGGACCGATGTCCCTTTAAGGTGAGCCGGTGATTGGCTTTTTTTTTCTCCTCCGCTGTCAGCGTGAGGAGAAAAAAAAAAGCGATCACCGAGCTTTTGTTTTGATCATGTGATCAGTTGTCATTGGCTGACAGCTAAACACATGGTAAAGGGCCGGGACTCAGATCGGTGAGTCTCAGTGACTCTGTGATCACAGCGCGCAGGGAGCGTGCACAGGGGAGGCCGTCATATGATGGCCTCCCGGGAATTCACATCCGCACTGTGGCCGTCATTCGGCCATAGTGCGGATGTCAGGTGGTTAAACAGGCCACAGACGATAGTTCCTTGTGATGTGACCAAGGTGAAGGCAGAGCTCTTCTGGACTGGATGGCTTACGTAGGCAGGACTGACGAGCAGGGTCATCAACAGCTGTGGAGAGAGATAGGAGCTGGCAATTAGCCGACAGTTGTGAGGCCTGCTCAGAGAAGGAAGGGCTGAGCCCAGCCCTGACATTAATGAATCAGTTTCAGTTAGAGGTGGATTTTGAAGACAGCATAGATTACCTGTGAGGGGATAGAGAAGTGTTTTTCAGGTGATGCAGAGCCGAAGTGCAAAAGAACCACATTAAGGCTGGGTTCACACTGGGAGCGAATTGTATGCGGGTTTCCTCGCATCCAATTCACACAGCAGGAGATTTTTTTCCTTTTGGTCCATTTCAGGTCCGGTTGGACCGCGTTATCGGATAATCCGACCATGTGTGGGCTCCATTGGACTTTTTCCGTCAGAATGTCCGACCAACAAAGTTTGAGAGCTGTAATATACAATGTGGTTGACTCTACAAATCAAACACTAACAGCGCTAACTTACACAATCTGAACCGTTACTCAGATCTTCTAAAATTGCTTTCAAATAAAACTCTTATTATAACAACATAAATCACAATCCAGTCTTATTTAACATTTGTCAGTTAAACAGTCCTTCATTGGAGATTGTTAGCGGAGAGTGATGCAGGAAGAGAAATGCCTTCCACCATGAGGTTGTACTTCAAAAACAGGGAATATCTGTCCTACACCATCACCGTTTCCACCAACGTGCAATCCCACATAGTTGGCCACTTATCGGAACATCTCTGCAAACAGGCCTATATATAATGGGTCTTTCACTGTAACTGAAAGACCCATTACCATACCCTCCCATATTAGGAACAAGTCATCTATATAACGGCGGTAAAATATTAACTCACTGAGTTTATATTGATACACCCATCTGTCTTCCCATTGAGTCATAAAGAGATTAGCAATACTTGGTGCAAATTTGGCACCCGTGGCAACTCCCGTCTTCTGACTATAGAAGTTGCCATTGTATCAGAAGTAATTGTGGGTGAGGCAGTAATCCAAAATCATTCCCAGGAACTTTTTCTGTAAAAAAGGGATATCATCCCTACTACTAAGGGCCCAATTTAAAGCCAATAGCACGTCGATATGCTGTATAATGGTATACAAAGACGACATGACAACCGTCACCAAATATACTTCCTTATCATCCCGTAAATCCATCTCCCTAATTTTCTGTATGAAGGAGGTGGTATCCTTTAAATACTCTTTGGTGGTTTTAACACTAGTCTGTAAAAAATAATCCAAATATTGCCTTAATCTCGATGTCACAGACTCTATACTATTTACTATCGGTCTAGCTGGGGGTTTAGAAGCATCCTTATGAGCTTTTGGTACTGTATAAATTGTGGGGATCTTGTTATAACTGGGACATAAGTACTGCTTCTCTTTTTTCGTGATGATTCTCATATAGAAGCCATGATATACCAGATTAAACAGAGACATCCTATACTCCTTAGTAGGACCATGTTTAAGTTGTACATACGTTTCTTGATCCTGTAACATAGTGAACAGTTGCTTAACAGCAAACGAATCCTGGGACTCTACCAGCGGACAGTTCAGAGGAAGGACCGGTCTGCGGTGAGACGTTCGTGATGCTATGCTGACATGATTTTAAAGCTGTTTTTATAATTTATACATGTAAGCGCAATATGTAAAAAAGGGGGGAGAGGATAATTCAAATAAAGGGTATAACACTATACTAGTCCCCTTGTGTATACTTACATGTTGACGAGTATTGAGGAGATTGGGCGAGAGAGCGGAGGTGTAAGGAGCACTGAAGATTCAGTTACAGTGAAAGACCCATTATATATAGGCCTGTTTGCAGAGATGTTCCGGTAAGCAGCCAACTATATGGGATTGCACGCTGGTGGAAACGTTGATGGTGTAGGACAGATATTCCCTGTTTTTGAAGTACAACCTCACGGTGGAAGGCATTTCTCTACCTGCATCATTCTCCGCTAACAATCTCCAATGAAGGACTGTTTAACTGACAAATGTTAAATAAGACTGGATTGTGTTTTATGTTGTTATAATAAGAGTTTTATTTGAAAGCAATTTTAGAAGATCTGAGTAACGGTTCAGATTGTGTAATTTAGCGCTGTTAGTGTTTGATTTGTAGAGTCAACCACATTGTATATTATAGTCTTGTATTTATAATAGCTGCTAGGGACCATAGAGGAGTGATTTCCTCTTGGTACCAATCATTAGGAGTTTGTCAGATAAACTTAACCCATTGGTGCGCTCAGGGCAGGACTTAGGGTGGTGGGGGCCCCTGGGCTTGAGTCACTTTCGGGCCCTACCTTTTATACATTACCGTATTTATCTGCGTATAACACGCACCCCAAGTTTAGGAGGGAATTTTAAAGGAAAAAAACTTTTAGGAGGGAAGTTTAAGGAAACAAAACTTACATTTAAATGCCCATCAATGCAGTCTTATCAGTGTCCACCTGCAGCCTTACCCATCCATCTGCAGCCTTGTCCAGTGTCATTGCAGCCTTGTCATTTGCAGTCTTGAAGTTTAAAAATGGCGCAGCCGAGATACAGAGTCCTGTGTATATCGGCGGCTCTTGGGTCCTCTCTCAGTCCCGAGCGGAGCCGAGAGTAGCCGAGTGTACTTGGCTCGGCTCACACTCACGCCCAGTCCCTATGTTATGTCCATCATAGGGCGGGACTGGGCGTGACTGTGAGTGGAGCCGGGCCAAGTACACTCAAATATGTATCTCAGTGGGGCCTGTGGGGCCTTCAGGGCCCATGGGCTTGAGCCTTGAGCCCAGTCAAGCCCAATAGTAAGTCCAGCCCTGGGTGCGCTGGGTTCAGGTATATACTTTTGATATCCCTGAATTGTGTTAAAGTTTGAGAGCTGGATATAAAATTTTCCCACAACATGATCTGATCGTTTGTAGAGAATTCCGATCAGACAAAGTGCCACACATGCTCAGATCAAGTTACGAGACAAAAGCTATTGGCTACTAGCCACAACGTAGTCCCGTCGCAACGAACGAACGTCATCACATTCCGAACTATCGGATTTTCCGACAACTTTGTCCAACCATGTGTATGCAACACCAGTTTTGGACAAAATCCGGCGGAAAAAATCTGACGGATTTTGTTGTCGGAATGCCTGACCGTGTGTACAAGGGCTAAAAGTGATCCCATTAGGAATGTGCCTGTGGGACCACTTTTATCTGATGCAAAATCGCCCATAGTAAAAAAACAACAAAGTAATTATGTATTTGCAGGTACAGGAGTGGAGAACCGCTTTAACCACTTCTGGACCGCCCGGTGGCACTTTGAAGTGAAATATTGTTGTTATGGCAGAAGTTAGCTGTCATAACCCCCGTATGCACTTCTTCATCGGGCGGTCCGGTTTCATACGTGAGTAGCGCCAGCATATGAAATCGGTGTTAAAACCACACACGTGAGGTATCACTGCAATCGTTAGAGCGAGAGCAATAATTCCAGCACTAGACCTCTTCTGTAACTCAAAACATGCAACCTGTCCGCACAAGAGCCCAAACGGCACTGAGGAAATTCACGGAGGAGTTTGGATGGGGTGATCCATGGCACAATCGTAATCCACTGCAGAAACTATTTGCCTGCTTTTCAAAAAACCACCTCTCCCTGTCAAGGATTGACTTGTGTCTCTGCACACCTCAAACAACACATTTACTGGAGGACGTTAGATACCTGGTGAGGGGTGTATCAGACCATTCCCCCTACTGGTTTCCTTGGTGGCCAGGCCGGCTGCTGATTTGCCTAGGGCACCATGGAAACTCAATGCGTTTCCTTCTCATGAGCGGGTGTCGGCTGAAATCTTTGAGTTTTGGAGACGCCATGAGGATCATCCTGATTTAAGGCTGACATGGGAGACATTTAAAGTGTTTCTCAGGGGAGGCAGAATATATTGCTGACCCCTCTGATGCTAGGGAAGCGTGGCTAGCTGCACAGGAGGCAGTCACTCGGATCACAGGGGAGGCAGCAGACAGGAAAAGATTCTTTAACAAGCAGGCCTTTTATAAGGAGGGAGAGCAAACAGGTCGGCTTTTGGCCAAAATAGTTAAGGCCTCCCAGACGTCTCCATCCATTGGGGCATTACGCACTGAGGGAGGGAGGCTGATAAACACTCAAACCCAGGTTATGACGGAACTGGTGAGGTTTTACTCAGACTTGTATAAATTGAGAGCGACTTATTCGACCACTGCCTTAAGGGACTACCTGTGGTGAATTGAGCTGCCTGGATTGTCTGATTCTCAGCGGGCAGCCCTGGACTCCCCAATTAGTCTTGAGGAATTACAAGGGGCTCTTAGCCTCTTCCCAAATTCAAAGGCCCCGGGGGATGTTGGCCTTCCAATGGAAGTATTCAAGAGCCTGCCTGACTCCATGACTAGGGCCAGTATAGCTCTCCTCCTAAAACTAGGTAAAGACCCCTTAGATCCAGGATCATAGAGACCGATATCACTTTTGCAGAGTGATATCAAAATCCTGGCTAAGGTTTTGGCCCTGAGACTCAACGGCGCCATCGTCTCCATTATCCACTTGGACCAGGCAGGCTTCATGCCCCAAAAGTCCACCGCCTTTAATCTCCGTAGACTTTACCTGAACCTTCAAACACAGGCAGGCAATATGGGGGACAGGGCTTTGCTCTCACTGGATGCCCACAAGGCATTTGACAGTGTGGAATGGGAATACTTATGGCCTGTCATGGGTAAGTTTGGCTTTGGCGAGGGGTTCCTGTCATGGGTGAAGCTGTTGTACTGCTCACCACAGGCGACCACCAGAGAGACGGGACACATTTCTGCCCCGTTTACCCTGCATAGGGGCACCCGACAAGGCTGCCCACTGTCACCCCTCCTGTTGATTAGAGCAAACCAGAGAGTGCGTGGTTTCCAGTATGGGAAGATCCAGGAGAAACTTATGCTATACGCAAACGATACCATGCTACTCCTGGGAGACACATCTGACTCCCTGAGGGAAGCTATGGAAACAATCGGTGAATTTGGTAACTATTCAGCACTGACCATAAACTGGACCAAATCCTCACTACTGCTGGTGGATGCAAATCCAGAAAGCGGAGGTTGGATAATACATAATATACCAGTGTCTACAAGCCTTAAGTACTTGGGTATACAGGTCACGTCAGAACCACTTGATTATAGCTCCCTTAACCTGACTCCACTATTAAATAGAATTTGAGATAAAACAAAAATGTGGTCCCGTCTTAGGATGTCTTTGGTCGGAAGAGTCAATTTGATAAAGATGATCTTTATGCCCCAACTCTTATATATTCTGCACAACACACCTATGGTAATCCCTCTGAAGATGTTTAGAATTATTAATTCAATTTTTAGAGGATTCATATGGTTGGAAAAACCCCCAAGGATAAAATTAGAACAGTTACAAAAGTTTAAGGAAGTGGGAGGCCTTGCCCTTCCTAATCCTTGGGCTTATTATCTGGAAGCTCAGGCACAACATATAGCCAGGGCGATACCTGAACAGACAGGAAGGGAGGGGGGGACCATACAATTTGAACCCATAAGGGCCCTGATGTGCTTGGCCTCCAGCCATGATGACGTACCCTCTGGTATTGAGACCCTAGCATATGCAAAATCAAATAAACAATTCCCCACTTACGCTCTTATGCGGAAAATATGGAATAAACTTAGACTACTGCAGGAGGTGGAGGGCTACACTGAGTATAGTCCAATATGGGACAATAGGCATTATGAGCAGCGACTGTCGCTTGATTGTGGTGCATGATGGAAGAGATACAGGGTCACACATGTGAGACACATTTTTACAGTGGGAAAGCTAACTCCCTTCCCTGATCTGAGAAAAAAATTTCACTTCCCACAATCAATGCCCTTCTACTACCTACAGCCAGGGCCGTCTTTAATATTGATTGGACCCTGGGCAAAACTTTTCTTGGGCCCCCCCCCCCCCATGCAGTTTTGCTCTCCACCTGCTCTGAGACATACAATAAATAGCAGCTAGACTCAAAATAAGTTTACTGAATCAGATCAGGCAGCTATTGCGATTGGTTGCCAGAGGTTACAGCACATGATTTCTGCTTGTTGATTGGTTGCTAGAGATTACTGTGAATATAACCTCAGGGGGGCATGATATACATATCAATCCCGCCAGCCACCAATATTTACATATCAATACCAGTGCTATTTACATATGAATTCTGCTGCTATTTACATGTAAACACAGGGTCTGCAGGTGAGTCATCTGTACTAATAGGGCAGAGCTGGGCAGCATTAGTAGCAGCACTTCACACTGAGATATTGGGACACAGCACAGGACTAAAACCTCAAGGGACAAGGGAATTTAAACCAGGACAGTTGGCAAGTATGAGGCACCTGCTTTGGGCCCCACAACAATGACAGGGCCCAGGCAGCTGCCCCTTTTTCCCTGCCTTAAAAACGGCCCTGCCTACAGCTGCAACATGCAGTTAAGGCACAGGCTGGGGGGGGGGCCCGTGGACTCTTTCGCCAACCCCGATCTTTCGATATATGGCTGATGTATCACAGTTCCAGGGCTTTATTTCTAGAACTTATTCGATGGTCCTTAATGCTTACCTGGGGGGTTTTCCGCTGGCTGCATCAAATAAATGGGAGAGGGATGTCGGAACATTCGAGGATGAGCAATGGGAGGAGGCACTCTAGGCAGTTCAAATTTGCTCAGTGAATGTGGCCCAGCGGCTATCTCAACTATATATTGTGCTCAGAGTATACTTCACACCCAACAGACTGTTTGGGATGGGGGTGAGACGGGACTCCAGTTGTCTCAGGTGCGCGAGAGATCACGGGGACTTAATTCATCTGCTATGGAGGTGCCCCAAATTGCACTTATTCTGGACAGGGGTATTGGCCACCATTAACAGAGTGTATCAGACCACCATACCTCCAGACCCAAAGCCATGCCTACTTGGGATACTAGACAACATTCCCATGGAGGATAATGCTAGACAGGCTGTGGCCAGGGCCCTGTTCCAAGCTTGTAAGCTGATCCTTCGACATTGGAAAGTGACTGAGCCTCCGGGGCTGGGAGAGTGGATTGCCCAAATGGGGGACACCATTAGGATGGAGAAGTATGTCTTTCAGCATAGAGGACGACCGGGAAAGTTTGACAAACTATGGGCACCCTGGTTGGATACCCCCGGCCTCTCTCCGGTTGATCTGGTCATGGATAGAATGCTGAGATGAAAGACGGGGAAGGGAGGGGTAAGCCGGGGGGGCACAAACTGTAAGACACCTACCGTAGATAACTCTGAATAGGTGAACAAAAGCGGAGCCAAGCTATATAGTATCAATACCTAATGTGGCTAGGATGATTTGGTATGGGGGGATACTGCTTGATTATTCCTCTTGCAGGGTTGACTATGCTTTTATTTTACGACAAGATTATATTCTTGAAATGTGAGCTGTAAATTATATTTGTATGCTTTGTTATCTAATAGACTCTTTTGATTTAAAAAAAACAAAACATGCAACCTGTATAATTTTTGAAATGTCGCCTAAGGAGATTTTTAAGGGTAAAAGTTTGTCGCCATTCCACGAGTGGGCACAATTTTGAAGCATGACATGTTGGGTATCAATTTATTCGGCATAACATTATCTTTCATGATATTAAAAAAAATTGGGCTCTTTACTGATGTCTAAAAAAAGTGCACTTGTAAGGCCGCTGTGCAAATACGGTGTGACAGAAGTATTGCAACAACCGCTATTTTATTCTCTGGGGTGTTAAATTTTTATATATATATATATATATATATATATATATATATATATATATAAATGTTTGGGGGTTCTAAGTAATTTTCTAGTGTAGCAATGACCCCGAAGGAGCGGCTGGTTTTCTTGGGCTTATCGTTTACCTCCTCCGCCTTGTAACTCGTCATTCTTGTCTAGGGGTTCCCAAGGTTGATGCCCCAATAACTGCAGAGACCGACACTTGACCTCCTTTAGGAATTTTTATTTGCTTGAAACATTGAACATAAACAGTCTCTCAATTGGGAATAGAGGGTATAGGTATGGAAGCTCAGGCACTTTGAAACTGCTGACACTTAATAAATGTCTCTCTCTAGGTAATCCAGGCAATAGCCACTCGCAACTGGATATTTCCACTGCCAGATAAATCCTGGTTTATGGATTTAGCAGCCGACACATGACTTAAACTTAGCAAAGTCTCTGCCACAGACTTGGTTGCAAACTTTTAGATGAACACAGAAAGTCTCTCACAGGAACTTAGTTGTAACAGAAGTATGGAAATAGGAACCTTCTTGCTGTACCAGTATCTTACAGCCGGTCCGGCGATACCGTAAGAAATGTGGATTCAATTAGCGTCTATACAGCTCAGCATTTAGGCTCTTACCGAGCAGCCAGCCTCGTGCCTGGCCCTCTTCCGAAGAGTCCTCCCCTGGTTGCATGACGAGTTGCTGGGCCTCTCCGAAACCCGAGATGGCACCGGACCACTTTAGAATCCTCCTTCCACTTACTGTGCCTCGGACTAGCCAGTTCCGAGACTCGGAAACGGATGGATCCGCACTCCAGGCCATGAGGGCCTCTGGGGGCTGGTCAGGAGGACCAGGATCATGGAGTCAGAACACACCTCTGGACCGGAAACCCAGAACCACGTGACTTCGGCACTTTAAGTACCCTCTCCCGGAATACCCAGCGAGACAACGCACCCACTGATTGGCTCCGAGAGACAGGGGCGGATCCAGAGTCTAATCTCGGGAGGGGCACTGCTATAAAATATGTTTTTTTGGGGGCAATTTATATGGGAAATGGCTGGTATTTGCGCTTCAATCATTACGGCACCATGGTTGTTATGGTGTCAGGATGATTGAAGCGCATTATTTCTATTAATACATTGTAATATAAAATTAAATGGTTCAACTCACCATAATGCAGAATCAGTGGGAGCCCTGAGGATGTCACTTGCCATGTCGCCTGCCACCAAATGTGGATTGTCACTTGCCACGTCACTTGTCACCAAATGCGGATTGTTACTTGCCACGTCACCTGCCACACATTGCGGATTGTCACTTACCACGTAGCCTGCCACACATTGTGAATTGCCACTTGCAACGTAGCCTGCCACACATTGCGGATTGTCACTTGCCACCTCACCTGCCACACATTGCGGATTGCCACTTGCCACGTAGTCTGCCACACATTGTGGATTGTCACTTGCCACGTCACCTGCCACACATTGCGGATTGTCACTTGCCACGTCACCTGCCACACAATGCGGATTGTCACTTGCCACGTCACCTGCCACACTTTGCGGATTGCCACTTGCCACGTAGTCTGCCACACATTGTGGATTGCCACTTGCCACGTAGTCTGCCACACATTGCGGATTGTCCCTTGCCACGTCACCTGCCACACATTGCGGATTGTCACTTGCCACGTATTGCGGATTGCCACGTAGCCTGCCACACATTGCGGATTGCCACTTGCCACGTAGCCTGCCACACATTGCGGATTGTCACTTGCCACGTCACCTGCCACACATTGCGGATTGTCACTTGCCACGTCGCCTGCCACCAGATGCGGATTGCCACGTAGCCTGCCACACATTGCGGATTGCCACTTGCCACGTCACCTGCCACACATTGCGGATTGTCACTTGCCACGTTGCCTGACACACATTGCGGATTGCCACGTCACCTGCCACACATTGGGGATTGTCACTTGCCACGTCACCTGCCACACATTGCGGATTGTCACTTGCCACGTTGCCTGCCACACATTGCGGATTGTCACTTGCCACGTCACCTGCCACACATTGCGGATTGTCACTTGCCACGTCACCTGCCACACATTGCAGATTGCCACTTGCCACGTAGTCTGCCACACATTGTGGATTGTCACTTGCCACGTCACCTGCCACACATTGCGGATTGCCACGTCACCTGCCACATATTGCGGATTGCCACTTGCCACGTCACCTGCCACACATTGCGGATTGTCACTTGCCACGTTGCCTGCCACACATTGCGGATTGCCACGTCACCTGCCACACATTGCGGATTGTCACTTGCCACGTTGCCTGCCACACATTGCGGATTGCCACTTGCCACGTAGCCTGCCACACATTGCGGATTGTCACTTGCCACGTCACCTGCCACACATTGCGGATTGTCACTTGCCACGTCACCTGCCACACATTGCGGATTGCCACTTGCCACGTAGTCTGCCACACATTGCGGATTGCCACTTGCCACGTAGCCTGCCACACATTGCGGATTGTCACCTACTGTGTCACTTTTCTTCTAAGGTGATCTTTTGTTGAGTCCAGACTGAAGATAGGCAGCAGAGAGATGATGCAATCTCTCTGCTGCACACAGCTTCCTACACAGTGAGGGCGGAACTGGAGGGATGCAGGGCAGTAAGAGATGATGTAATCTCCCTGCTCCCCTGCCTGCTGGCTTCCTGATTGGCCAGCAGCCCTCCTAAGCCGCCCAGCTGCCCCCCCTCACCCGTCCACTCAGCGCGGGTACCCGCGGAACCGACCGCGATTGGACCCGCGGAACCGGCCGTGCGGGTACCTGCGGAACCGGCCGCGATTGGACCCGCGGAACCGGCCCGCTGGTACCCGCGGAACCGGCCGCGATTGGACCCGCGGAACTGGCCTTGCTGTCATCAGCTGCCGGTTTTCTCGGAGGGGGCAATTGACCCGTTGCCCCCCCCCTGGATCCGCCCCTGCCGAGAGAGAGATTGGTACCCAATGCTTCCAACCAGACTGCGTTACAATGCCTGCCAAAGGTGTTAACTGCACGTATGACCAGGCAGAACGTTAGTACAGCCCTGCCAAACTGACGCCAAAACCACAATTTAGAACAATTATCCCCAAGACTCAACTATAGTCTTGGGAAAATACTAAATTTACAGACATAGTGCATACTCTTCAGGAGTACCGGCGCTACACTAGCAAAAAATAAAATGATTTTAACTTGCAAATAACAAGTTTTAAAAATAGGCCCAGTCCTTAAGTGGTTAAGCTCTGCTTTAAGAATAGTAGTTGAAATAGATTGCTTTTGAGTCTGGTGTCACTTTAAGAGCTGACTGTATTTCTCGCAGATCAATATGTCTTTTTCTGTACCAGGAGTAATAAAAAAGAGAAACAATAAAACATGAGTAAACATGCATGTATGTTTTTGTTTTTCCCTTGCTTGGCATACGCTTTGCTCTTCCCGATCCATACAAAAATAAAAAAAGATGGCTAGGCTCTAAAGAAGATCGTAGTCCACTGATTATCATCCTGCCATGACAACAAATACATGCCTCTTTTTAAGTAAAGTTTATTCAATGCTTCCTCGCGTCACGTTGTGTCATTTGTAAATAAAGTTTTTTTGAACAAAATAACACGTCTCCAATACGCTTTGTCGCGAGGCTTCAATGTTGGAACGTAAAGTGGGGGCGTGACACAGAGGAGGTGGTGGGCGGGGTGTTCGCCGGGTGACGGCCATCGGTGTGTTGGTGGTGTGGTCCTGTGAGGGTCCGGGTTCCCGGTGATTCTCCCGGCGAGGAGGAGTAGAGGCGGCCATGGCCGGACAGCAGTTCCAGTATGACGATAGTGGCAACACGTTCCTCTACTTCCTGACATCTTTCGTGGGGTTGATTGTCATCCCGGCCACATATTACCTGTGGCCCCGGGACCAGAACTCGGGTGAGTGTTGGGAGGGGATGGAAGGGGCCCTGTACATAATAATATATGGCTCTGAGCATAATGCAGACATGACTGGGGCTTTACATATGGGACGTATTGTCGGCTGTGACTGAGAGAATGGAAATCATTTGTGGTGATTCAGTGCATTTCCTGTTAGTGATGCCCAGAGACAAGTACTCGTGTGTTTCCCCAGCGTCCTCCTCTCAGATCAGCCTGCTATAGAGAGTAGGTAGCAGGTCACCAGTGTTTCTTATCTCAGATCAGTGTGTCCCACAAAGCAGGTTGGAGTTCATTGGCACATTATGCATATTGCAGGTAGATCATCGGCACGTCATCACAGCTGGTCGATGTAGCTTGGTCCTTCTGCCCGGATACGCGTCGGGTCGGTGTAGCTGGCTCATTCCTCCCAGATACGCGTCGGGTCGGTGTAGCTGGCCCCTTCCTCCCCGGATACGCGTCGGGTCGGTGTAGCTGGCCCCTTCCTCCCCGGATACGCGTCGGGTCGGTGTAGCTGGCCCCTTCCTCCCCGGATACGCGTCGGGTCGGTGTAGCTGGCTCATTCCTCCCCGGATACGCGTCGGGTCGGTGTAGCTGGCTCATTCCTCCCAGATACGCGTCGGGTCGGTGTAGCTGGCTCATTCCTCCCAGATACGCGTCGGGTCGGTGTAGCTGGCTCATTCCTCCCAGATACGCGTCGGGTCGGTGTAGCTGGCCCCTTCCTCCCCGGATACGCGTCGGGTCGGTGTAGCTGGCCCCTTCCTCCCCGGATACGCGTCGGGTCGGTGTAGCTGGCTCATTCCTCCCAGATACGCGTCGGGTCAGTGTAGCTGGCTCATTCCTCCCAGATACGCGTCGGGTCGGTGTAGCTGGCTCATTCCTCCCAGATACGCGTCGGGTCGGTGTAGCCGGCTCATTCCTCCCCGGATACGCGTCGGGTCGGTGTAGCCGGCTCATTCCTCCCCGGATACGCGGCGGGTCGGCGTAGCCGGCCCCTTCCTCCCCGGATACGCGGCGGGTCGGCGTAGCCGGCCCCTTCCTCCCCGGATACGCGGCGGGTCGGCGTAGCCGGCCCCTTCCTCCCCGGATACGCGGCGGGTCGGCGTAGCCGGCCCCTTCCTCCCCGGATACGCGGCGGGTCGGCGTAGCCGGCCCCTTCCTCCCCGGATACGCGGCGGGTCGGCGTAGCCGGCCCCTTCCTCCCCGGATACGCGGCGGGTCGGCGTAGCCGGCCCCTTCCTCCCCGGATACGCGGCGGGTCGGCGTAGCCGGCCCCTTCCTCCCCGGATACGCGGCGGGTCGGCGTAGCCGGCCCCTTCCTCCCCGGATACGCGGCGGGTCGGCGTAGCCGGCCCCTTCCTCCCCGGATACGCGGCGGGTCGGCGTAGCCGGCCCCTTCCTCCCCGGATACGCGGCGGGTCGGCGTAGCCGGCCCCTTCCTCCCCGGATACGCGGCGGGTCGGCGTAGCCGGCCCCTTCCTCCCCGGATACGCGGCGGGTCGGCGTAGCCGGCCCCTTCCTCCCCGGATACGCGGCGGGTCGGCGTAGCCGGCCCCTTTCTCTCTCCCTCCCCCCCCCGGATACGGGGCGGCGTAGCCAGGCCCCTTTCTCCCTCCCCCCCCCACGGATACGGGGTGGCGTAGCCAGGCCCCTTTCTCCCTCCCCCCCCACGGATACGGGGTGGCGTAGCCAGGCCCCTTTCTCCCCCCCCCCCCCCACGGATACGGGGTGGCGTAGCCAGGCCCCTTTCTCCCCCCCCACGGATACGGGGCGGCGTAGCCAGGCCCCTCCCCCCCCCCCCCACCCGAGTCATAGGCGTAGCCAGGCCCCTCCCCCCCGGATACGGGGAGGTATGGCCAGGCCCCTTCCTCCTCCCCCCCCCCCCCCCCCCGATACGGGGCTGCGTAGCCAGGCTACGTATACACAGTCGGTCTGTTGTAGCTGTCTATGACTCGTTGCCTGGCAAATCACATGCCTGACGAAGGGGTCCTGCGTGGCTCCGAAACATTGCACTTTATTCTACCTAAACAATACAAACTGTAGACAACAATCTAATCATCAGTACATCTAATAAACAGCTAGCATAAGCTAATTAACTAGTTGCCTAGATAAGCCTAGGTTAGTTCCCACCTAGACAGTTCAGCACCAGTTCCCCAGAAAATAGACCCAGGGCTGTCTAAATCTCATTAGCAGCTTTCACTTGTGTAATCTAGACAAGTCATCATAAGACAAAACTCATGCAAGTTTCCAGCAGTCCGAAAAAGTGGAATTCATTTATCTTTCTAGAGTTCTTGATGGAGATTGTTGATAAATATTTCTGTCCTAAGTGGAGGAGCTTCTCCAACCCTGTCTGCAGGAGGGGCACCATATTTCCTCTGACCATTAACCTGTACAAGATTAATATGACATCTTTCCATCGACTTCAGCAGCGAAGCTTTATAGTTCTTATTCAAAAAATGAATCCAAGCCTCGTTCTCAGCATTCCTCATGACGTTGTCCATCATTAGAGAATGATCTGCTCTCTCCATGGGCTCAGAGGCTGAACTGAGCTCTTTTCCATGCTCTGACTGGGAGAAGCAGACCAAATCCCCACTCTCCTCCATGGGCCATAATCGGTGGGTAGAAGGCTAGCCGCTAATCCCATCCCAAAAGCCCCTGTCCCGTTTGGGTTTGTCATACTGCCCCCTTCCCCTGGATTAACCAGTGGATGATATTGCTGCACATTTCCCTGGATACACCAATAGTCAGTTTACTGCTTCTCCAAAATGCAAGTTGGTATAGCTGCACTCCCCATAAACCACCAATCTCTCTCCACTCCTAGTCAGTCCCATCCCCCTACAGTTAGAACACACCCAGGGAACACAGTTAAGCCCTTGATCGCCACCTAGTGTTAACCCCTTCCCTGCCAGTGTCATTTATACAGTAATCAATGGCTATTTTATAGCTCTGATCGCTGTATAAATGTCACTGTCTATAAAGGCTTATTGCAATATTTTTTATTTTTTACCAAAAAATATTCCTGTTCAAATCGCATGTGATTCTTTGCAGTGAAATTTGCACCTATTTATCTTGTATGGGCGAAAATCGGTACGTGGTATCAGCGAGTACTTTACCAACAGTATCGGTTCTCGTATTCGCCGATAAATGGTTTGAGCCATCCACTGGACCCCCCTCCCTATCCCCCCTGTCCCACTGTACCAGATTTCCGCGATCCCCAACTATCAGACGTTGTGAAGCTGCTTACCCGTTCCAGGGATTTGAAATCCCTTTGGCTTTCTTTCCTTTCCTTGCAGCGTGGACTACACGGATTCCAATTGGTCAGCACCGTTACATGGATGGCGCTGACTGATCAGAAGCCGTCTAGCCCGGCAAGCTGGTACAGGGGGACTAGTGGATGACTTGAAATGCTGGAGCGAGAGAGCCACTGGAGGTGCGGGGAACAAAGCAATGGGAGATGCAGGAGGAGCCCAAGCTGCAGATCTCCACAGTTGGATCGGGAGCCGGAGCTGGTGGAGCCCATCTCGCACTGCTTCTATTTGAACTTAGGTTTAAAATCGTTATGACAAGCCTGGGTTTACACAGTAGTGGTGGGGAAACCGTATGCTTTTTGGACAGGAATTGCACCACATCCCTGTTTAAATCGCATGCAATTCTTTGCAGTGTGATTTGCACCTATTCACTTTGTATGGACTCTAATCACACCATAAAGTATCGGTTTTGGGGAGCATTTTCACAAGTGCTAATACTTGGTGTCAGCGCCGATATGGGTAACGGTGCATCCCTATTGATTACCCATATATTAAATGATTCTGTGAAATATTGCTGGAATTTTAATGCATTTTGTCTTTGGATTCGTACATCACAGGACACAGAAGACTTGATATTCATGACTACTTGAGTTATGCTGCCATCTTCAGGATTCCCCACCCAGGCATAACCCTTCTTAGTTTTTAGCGAGTGTCTTAAAGGTGTTGGAAGTGCCTACAGATGTCTCTGACACCAGAGATACATTTTTACTGGTTCCTGGATGCACAGTACATGTGCATTCTGAGCTTTTGGTTCTGCATTGGTCGCACACCACTGTAAGCAGTTAATGCAACTCAACACCAGGTACAGAAAGTAGAGCCACACTTGTCTATTGGGAGTGACGTGCATGGGTCGACACTCCTCTCAGCTGGGTGGTCATTCCCTCCAGGGCTTTAGGGGCCTTTTAAATTCCTAGCAAGCAGTGGCCCCATGCTTAAAAAGAGAGGAAGGACAGACTATGGGGTGACCCTTGAAATCCATCCATCAAGTAGGGACGAACCCCTGAAAACTTTGCTCTGCATTAGCTCCCCGGTGGGATAAAATAACTCTTAATCTGTGCCCTTATCTGGTATTCTACAGTTTCAGCTGCACAATTGTCACTTCCTTTGTGTCAAGGGAGGAATGTTCTGCAGTTATATCTGGGCTGCATAATTCGCTCCCGGGGGTTCTCGCTGCTTTTAAATGCCTGGATGCAGGTGTGGGTGCTCTTCTTCTCCCCTTTTGAGGGAAAATTAGGGGTCAGAGGAAAATCTTTGTCATAAGGAGTAGAAAGATTTTTGAGATTCAGGAATCCTCTGTAAACAAGTTAACCCAGGAGGAATCTGAGGTTCCAGGGCTCTCTATCACAGAATATAGTGGGCTTCCTGGCAGATGTGGTGCATAGTACTAATCTGATGTTACTGCTGCTGGAACCCTTTTCACATAGTCAATAGTTTTGGGTTGTGGCAGCTGCCAACAAAGTCTGCTTTCTAGTGCACTCATGAGAAGTGATGTACGCCAATTGGACTCACCCAAAGAAGTGTTTTCACCACTGAAGTATTTTGCTCACCAGTACTCCCAGGGAGAAAAAAAATCTACATGGTATGAGGTTCTCCGACTGTTGACTAGGCTAAAGTGGAATTCCAGCCAAACTCTTAGTGTTTATGACCCTAAAAAAAAATGATCCTGTTCCTTTAAAGCTTGTGTTGTGTAATTTGCCCCCCGTAACACCTGGCTGACCGTGCCTGGTTCTGCTCTCCCCTCTGTAAACTGACCACAGTTTATCATTCCTGCTGAGTCTTGACACCGTGGTCAGTTTACGTGCCTCCCTCATCCACAGCTCTCCTCTCTGTCTCCTCTCTGTCTCCTCTCTGTCTCCTCTCTGTCTCCTCTCTGTCTCCTCTCTGTCTCCTCTCTGTCTCCTCTCTGTCTCCTCTCTGTCTCCTCTCTGTCTCCTCTCTGTCTCCTCTCTGTCTCCTCTCTGTCTCCTCTCTGTCTCCTCTGTCCTCGTCTCTCCATTTCCACAAACGTAATTTCTGGGGACAGAGGAAAACCAGGTCCCAGAGGTAGTGTTTCTAAACCCAGTAGTATGAAAATAGCTCATCTGCGCACCCCCCCCCCGCAGTGCCCACATATTATCAGTGGGGTTTGATCCCTGATTTCTCAGACGTTTTTGCGCTAAAAATGGTGCCTGAAAAGCGCCTCTCAAATAGAGGTCGACCGATATATCGGCCGATATTTACAGTTTTTTAAATAATCGGCATCGGCCGATTGTGCTGATAAAAAGCCGATTCTACAGCGGGACTTTGAAATGACTTCTGTAAGAAGTCAGTGTGAGTTGCCTGAGTCCTCATAGCAACACTTTCCTCCTCTCTGGGCAGACTGCCAAGAAAAGAACTAAATGATACAATGTTTACACTTGAATGAATGAAGTCATCTCTGTGTGTAGAAGTTCTCAGTTTAACCATTTAAAGACTAAATCTTTTCTGACACTTGTTGCTTACAAGTAAAAATCCTGTATTTTCTGCCAGAAAATCACTTAGACCCCCCAAAAATTATATATATTTTTTTAGCAGAGATCCTAGGAAATAAAATAGCGGTTGTTGCAATATTTTATGTCACACGGCATTTGCACAGAGGTCTTTCAAATGCATTTTTTTGGGAAAAAAATACACCATTTAAAAAATAAAAATAAAATAAAAACAGTAAAGTTAGCCCCTTTTTTTTTTTTTTTTGTCCAAAAGTTTTGACTACCTGTTTTTATTTAATATATAGTTTTTTTTTTTTTAGCTAGATCATACATACAAGTAAACTGATTGGAGGTTTGTTTTGTTTAATAAATGTTTAAGTGTAAGAAATTTTCTGTATCACTTATGAAGACTGCTTTCACACTGGAGCGAGCAGGCGTTGATGGTAAAACGCAAGTTTTAGCGGCTCTTTACCATCATTTTAGCGGTGCTATTTGGCTGCTAGTGGGGCACATATAACCCAGCTAGCGGCCAAGGAAGAGGTTAAATGCACCCATGAAGCACCGCTGCCAAACCGCATTGCATGCGCTTCGGCAGTGGTGCCCATTCATATCAATGGGCAGGAGTGGTGGAGGAGCGGTATACACCACTCCAAACGTGCTGCTTGCAGGACTTTTTTTTTTTTTAAGATCCTGCCAGCGCATCGCCTCAGTGTGAAAGCACTCTGTTTTTCACACAGACTGCAGGGGAGCCATTTTGCAGGCACTTTACAGGCGCTATTGTTAGCCCAAAAGCGCCTTAAACGCCCCAGTGGGAAAGGTGTGTTAGATCAAGGGGGATTAAAAATAAATAAATAAAATAAAATCGGCCTAACATATCGGCCCAAAAAAATCGGCATCATATATCGGCTATCGGCCGCTATGATTTCTAAATATCGGCATCGGCATCGGCCAGAGAAAAACCCATATCGGTCGACCTCTACTCTCAAACCACCCCAGTGTGAAAGCCTGAGTGCTTTCACACTGGGGCAGTGTGAATGCAGGACAGGAAAAACGTCCTGCAAGCAGCATCTTTGCGCTCCTGCCATTGAAATCAATGGGCAGCTCTACCAAAGTGCCTGCAAAGCTTTTAGCCCTTTTCTCGGCTGCTATCAGGGGTTAAAAGCACCCCACTAGTGGGCAAAAAGCACCGATATAACAGCGGTAAAGAACCTCTAAAACTAGCGGCACTTTATCACTAACGCCCTGCCCCCCCCCCCACCCCAGTGTGAAAGTAGTCTTGATGTCTCGTTCACGTGATCGCACTTTCCAACTGGAAAAGGTTCAATGACAGGCTGTTGGCGGTAAATCTGACCATGTGTATGCTCCATCAGACAATTGTCGGATTTTCCACGGACAAATGTTGGATAGCAGGTTTTCAAATTTTCCGCGAACAAATGTCTGTTGGATTTTCCAAGAGTGTTTACACAAGTCCGTCAGACGAAAGTCCAAAGAACAAACATGCATGCTCAGAAGCAAGGACAAGACAGAAGCGGTCGGCCTTGTAAACTAGCGTTTGTAATGGAGAATTAACAATCGTGACTCTGCAAATTATGAAATCTCAAAATGCTGCACATGCTTTCTTCTTTTTTAATGGGATAATTTGGGCAAGTTACTGCAACACCATTATCCCGTAGTTTTTGAGATCAAAGATACAACTATGTTGGTGTCCCTTGTCAATTTTACATTTGTATTTTTTTTAAATGTAACTGCCTACTCCCAAACTGTCATTTGAAGTAAAGCACATAGCCGAGTATCATTCTCCACAATTTTTTATATTGTGCATTAAAACAAGAAAACAAATAAAATTAGCATGCTATCTGCCAATGGAACGTAACCAAAAAGTGCATTCTATGCATCCAAAAATATAGAAAATATACCAAACCAAATCATTATTCAACCAAAAAAATGTCAAAGCCATAACTCCATGGCCAATAATTACACGTTATCTCCTCCAATTCCGACACATGGCTGGTTGACGAATGACCGTTCAGAAACTAAAGTAAAAGCGCGAATCAACGGGGGCGTGGCCAGGATGGCACTGTGAGCGGCTGCTTCTTTAGTGAGCTCCGCTTCTAATGAACTTGTCCGGATCCAGGATTCCTTTTCCTCCTCCATTTTCAGCCTCCCCGGAGCCCGGGGTTGGTGCCTGTTAGCCCCGCAGCCCAGCGGGAGTGGATTGAGGGTGCGGCGCTGTCCCGGCCGTCCCGCGGCCTCAACGGTGATTTAGGCCGCAGCCTTTCCTGGCAGCCCCCGCCCGGGTGGCGGAGCTCGGTGCTCGCGGAGGATAGCGGCGAGACCCCCGAGACCGGTGGATAAACAGAGGGTGGACCCCTGCCTGTCGGATGAGTGTGGTCCAGCAGCGGAACCCGGACCTCCGGCGGTGAGTAGGCCGCGACCACAGCCTTTCCTGAAGGGCCCTGCCCGAGCGACTGCAGTGCTCCCGGAGTGACACCCCCGCGGCCTGTGGCTGACCCCATACGAGGTGGGGCAGAGCCTGGACATCTGGAGCGAGTAGGCCGCTACCGGGGCCTTTCCTGACGGCCTGCGGACTGCCCGGGGGCTCCAGCCTGCACTACCCCCCCTGCACTGAGGTGAGGTCCCCTGCCTAGCCTGCTCATCATCTAGGGAGGAGAGGGGGCCTGTCTTGGGGAGGTTGCTGATCCCCCCGCCCCCCCGGTATACAGGGCCCATTTGGGACATTGCTTGGAGTTCGGGGACGGGCCCCCCTGACGGCCCCTGCAGGGTGAAACCGGGCAGGGGACTTCTTTAACACCCCAGCTGTCCTGGAGGACCCCGGCCGACGGACTAAGGGCGGCCCTGGGTATGGGAGCGGGTCCTTCTGCCCACACACATCACAACCCTCCCTTAACGGCCCGAAGACGCCCAGACTCTACAGCCGGGACATCAGAGGTCTACCGGTGGACACTCTCCGAACCCACCTGGACTTGTCCTGCGCCACTCCATCTGAATGAGGCGCCGGAACTCAGGCAAGAATTTTAGTAAAGGGGGCAAGCGTCTGTCTTTCCCATCCCAGCCAGATCCCCCCCAGGCAGACTTGGTCCCCCAGGAGGAGACCCGTACCACACGGAGGGCCCATAGAGCCTCCCAGACGGCCCCCATGGATCCAGCCGAATCCCGGCCTCCCTGGCTGGCGGAGGTCATGGCGGCCATTGCCACTTGTCAAACCACCCTAACAGCCAAAATGGAAGCCGTGCAGTTGGATATGGGTCTTATCAGACAGGATATAGACAAACTCAGATCCAGGATTACTGAGACCGAGCAAAGGGTGAGCAATACTGAAGACACAGTGTCCGAACATGGAGCTGCACTTCGCACCCTTCAAACTAAAGTTAAAGCCTTGGAATACAGAGCTGAAGATGCAGAGAATAGGAACAGGCGCAATAATCTCCGCATTGTCGGCCTCCCGGAGGGGGCTGAGGGGAACAACCCCACCTGCTTTGTGGAGGGCATGCTACGGGACCTCCTCCCTGATGCTCGTTTCTCGCCTCACTACGCAGTGGAAAGGGCACACCGTGTACCACCTAAGCCGGGGCCTCCTGGAGCCCCCCCGCAAACCTTCATCCTCCGCCTCCTTAATTTCAGAGACCGAGATGCGGTTCTCCACGCTTCTAGAACGGTCGGCGACCTTCAGTATCAGAATGCCAGACTGATGATCTTCCCTGACTACTCGGTGGAGACTCAGAAGCTCAGGAAATCATTTGATTATGTGAAAGCGGCTTTGAGAGCACGTAACATCCGCTATAGTGTTCTTTTTCCGGCCCGTCTACGAGTCCAGGACGGAGAGACGACCCGCTTCTTTAACACCCCCGGAGAGGCATCCGCCTGGATTGATTTGCTGGCGCCAGCCCGCTGACTGGCTAAATACCTCTTCGGAATTGATCACAACCCATTCTACTGTTGGGATGCCCACGGCCTTTGTTGCACCTGTTGTGCCCTGTTTGCACCGATGGTGGGCTCACCTCTAATGCTGGCAGCAACCTCCCCGGTAGCGGGAGTTCAAGTTGATACCCCTGACCTGAGATACGGTCGGGAGAAGGCTGTGACATGCCGCTCCTCCTTGCCCTTTCCTGCTCCCTCCTGGAGCATGGGGGCTCAGACCATATGTTCCTTCTTCCCCTTTTTGGATAATTTTCACTGATGGGACAAACTGCAAATTTTCTTTATCCTCCCAGATACCCTCCCACTTAGTTACCTAAACCCCCCCCAGGATGTCTGAGGGGGGTGGACTTTGCCTCCTGCACAGACCCCCAGTTGCAGCCGGCGAACTGATACACTTTGGGATGAATACCCTCCTCAGTTTAAAGGGGTTGGGTGGGGTGGGGGGTGGGGACTGTTCCCCTAATGGGGCCAGGGAT
Organism: Lithobates pipiens; assembly: GCF_037356315.1. Lineage (NCBI taxonomy): Eukaryota > Metazoa > Chordata > Amphibia > Anura > Ranidae > Lithobates > Lithobates pipiens. The sequence goes on from NW_027507758.1 coordinate 296,321,469, forward strand.
TTTTGTTTCCCTTTTTCTTTTTTCATGTATGGTTATTGGGGTTATCTGTTTGTTCTCTAGTTTTGTTGTACTTGTTTACTAAAAATATTGATATTTCAGTGTTGCATTGTCCTCGGATATGTATGTCCCGGGTCCAGCGGTCCAATCCGGGAGCCGAGTTCCACATTGATCCTGATCCTTCCACTGCCCCCAGAATCCATGTCTACACTTAACATTGTATCCTGGAACACCAGGGGTTTGAACTCCCCGGTTAAGCGATCCCTGGTGTTCCAATTTCTTAAAAGTTATAACCCACATATATGCGTACTCCAGGAGATGCACCTCATCGGCAGTAGAGTTCTTTCCCTAAAAAAACCCTGGCTGGGGTACCATTACCACTCCACCCACTCTAGTTTTGCCAGGGGGGTAAGTGTCCTAGTATTGAAGTCCCTCCCCTTTCGGCTCCTGGATCTGGCCTTGGACCCAGACGGCAGGTATGTTATTATTCATGCGACAATTTACTCAATGACCTGGACCATTGTGGGATTATACTTGCCCCCGCCGGCCTCATTGCTGGTGCCGAACCAAATCACTAGCAAGATGGCTGAGTTTGCCTCTGATAATGCTCTTATCCTGGGTGACTTTAATCTAGTTCCTGACCCAGACATGGACAGACTGACTCCGGGGGGGACACCATGGACCTGGGCTGGCTGCCTGGGCAGACACATATGGCCTGACGGATGTCTGGAGGTGGAGACACCCCGGGTCTCGGGCATTTACATGTCACTCTGCCACCCATAAAACATTCTCCCGCATTGACTTGGTCTTTGCGCGGAGCCCAGTCCTCCCAAGGGTCGTAGACATACAAATATTACCCAGGGGGATATCTGACCATGCACCTCTGTTTCTGACATTGGATCTTTCCCTGGGACCAGCGGTTAGACTATGGAGGCTTTCCAGGTTCTGGATCTCAGATGCCGCTGCGGATGCTAATTTTAGGACCGAATTGAACAGCTACTGGGAGGAGAATGCAGGTTCGGCTGAGGCCACGGTAGTGTGGGATGCCTTTAAGGCTACCACGAGGGGGCACTATCAGACTATCATTGCCAAAGTACGCAGGGAACGTAGAGCAGAGCTAAAGAGAGCTGAGGGAGAGGCGGTCTGCGCGGAGGCTCTTTTTGTCCGCACTCGGGACCCCCAACATTATCTGTAACTGCAAATCCTGACCAGGGAGGCTGTTGATCTCCGTATCTCTTTCACCCAGAAGAGAATGCTGGCTCAGTCCCAGCGGATCTTTGAGCAGGGGGAGCGGTCGGGGAGGATGCTGGCCTGGCTCTCCAGGGAACAGGCAGGGGGGCTGAGCATTTCACATATCAGAGACCAATCCGGTCAGTTGCTTCACACCCCAGACGGGATTAATAACTGTTTTGCAGAGTTTTATACATCTCTCTACACCTCTAGGTCGGATTACAGTAAGGAAGAGCTAACGACCTACTTGGCCGACATAGATATACCAATCCTCACAGAAACGTACCGAAATAGGCTGGACGCCCCTATCACGGTTCTGGAGATTCTCCAGGCGCTTAAGTCTATGCAGGCGGGTAAGACGCCGGGACCGGACGGAATCCCAGCGGAATTCTATAAGCACTACGCTATGGAGCTCTCTGAAAGACTCCACCATCTATTCTCTGCGTCGTCGCATATTGATAAACTTCCCGACACCATGAGCGAGGCGATCATAGTGGTGATCCCCAAGCCGGGGAAAGACCCCACCTTGTGTTCGTCATACCGCCCTATATCACTGTTAAATGTGGACGCGAAAATCCTGGCCAAAATCCTGGCCAACAGACTGAGCTTAATCATAACAGCCCTTGTCCATAGTGACCAAACTGGTTTCATGCCGGGCAGAGGCACAGACATTAATATCAGACGCCTACTCACGCACATAGATAGAGCGGCCGGGGGAGAGACGGGTGTAGTGGCCTCACTCGACGCGGAGAAGGCTTTTGACTCTGTCGAGTGGGGTTACCTATGGGAGGTGCTCTCGCGATTCGGATTTGGCCCGGGATTTACGAATTGGGTCCGCATTGCTGTACCACAGCCCCTCTGCTAGAATCCGTACCAATGGCTGTCTCTCCGGGCAGTTTCAGCTGGCACGGGGTATGAGACGGGTGCCCCCTCTCACCAGCCTTATTCGCCCTCGCGATGGAGCCCTTGGCTATTCTGCTGAGAGCGGATACTGGGATAAAGGGACAGCTTTTCCTCGATGGGCCCTACTCGTATTCCTTGTATGCAGATGACGCTCTGCTTTACTTAGCGGACGCGTCGTCTTCTTTGGACACTGCACTGGAACTAATTAATCGATTCGGTCGGTACTCGGGTATCCGCATCAATTGGGACAAATCGGTTCTTTTCCCACTTCACTCCTCGACCCCTCGCGTGCTTCACCCACAGCTTAAATGGGTGGAAAGTTTTATATACCTGGGGATTAAGGTCAGTGGTAGAGTTCAGAACTATCTGGAGGACAATATACAGCCACTCATGACACAATTAGGGGCTAGGTGCACGGCATGGCGATCTCTCCCTTTGTCCCCAGTGGGCAGTCAATTTGCTAAAAATGATCTATCGCCCCAAGTACCTGTACTTCTTTCGCAATACCCCCATCCACATCCCCAGGACTTTTTTCCAGAGACTGGAGAGTCTGTTGATATCCTTTGTCTGGGCTGGGAGACCCCCCAGGGTTGCTAAGCAGATACTATACCTCCCACTATCGGGGGGGGGGGGGGGATGGCGCTCCTAAACTTTCAGATCTACTACTGGGCCGCCGTTTTGGTCACAATTCGGTGGTGGTTCTCCCAGTCCACACAGAACCCGGCGGTCACCCTGGAGGCAGCCATCCTTGGCTCCTATGCAGCTCTGAGTAACCTACCATTTAGGGGGCTTAGGGCGAGCTCCTCCATGACGAGCTTGGTGTGTACCACGGTGAGGGTCTGGCGGGAGGCAAGGAGGAGCTATGGGAAGCCCAACCACATCTCCCCACATATGCCCCTATGGAGCAACCCCATGCTCCCTCACCTGAATAGTATCCCAGACCCTTCTCTGTGGGCAAAGAGAGGAATCGTCACTTTTTAAAGCACATAGTTTATCAGGGTAGGCTAATGACTTTCCAAGAACTGAGACGTACATATGAGCTTCCAATCTCTTTCCAGTTCAGATATTGGCAACTGAAGCACGCCTTTGGGGCTCAGTTTCCTGCCCCTCTGACTCTGGAATCGGACTCCATTGAACGTCTACTGCAGGGCTCGACAAACCCCGGGCGCCAGATCGCATTGGCGACTAGAATTTGTGATCTGGCGCCTGGGGCAGCACAGCGGGGGTATCCTGTCTCCTTCCACCCCCCCCTGGCGTGATCGTGTCGGGCCGCGCCGCCGCCGGCCGGTAATTGAGGCCGCGGCTTTGAGGCCTTCTGTGGTCCTATGTTTAGTTATGTAATCTGGCGCCATCTAGTGGTGGCTGTTGGTATGACAGCCAGCGATGCTAATGAAGCTTTCACTGCCCACCCATCTCACCTTTACTTAGAATAAAAAAAAAAAAAGTGTGTGTGTGTGTGTGTGTATATATATATATATATATATATATATATATATATATGTGTGTTTAGGAGTTCTAACAACCTAGAGAATAAAATGGTGGTCGTTGCAATACTGTCTGTCACACCGTATTTGTGCAGCGGACTTACAAGCGCATTTTCGGGGAAAAAGTCTTATTTTTTTAATTAAATATAACAGTAAAGTTGGCCCAATTTTTTTATATTGTGAAAAATAATGTTACACCGAATAAATTGATACCCAACATGTCACGCTTCAAAATTGCGTCCGCTCATGGAATGGCGACAAACTTTTAGCCTTTAAAATCTCCATAGGCGACGTTTAAAAAATTCTACAGGTTGCACGTTTTGGGTTACAGAGGAGGTCTAGGGCTAGAATTATTGCTCTCGCTCTACCGAACGCAGCGATACCTCATGTGTGGTTTGAACACCGCTTTCCTATGCGGGCGCTACTCACGTATGCGTTCGCTTCTGCACGCAAGCTTGGCAGGACAGGGCGCATTTAAAACATTTTTTTTTTTCTTATTTTAACTTTTTATTTTTTCACGGTGCTTTTAAAAAAAAAAAAATTGTCACTTTTATTCCTATTACAAGGAATGTAAAAATCCCTTGTAATTGAAAAAAAACAGGACAGGTCCTCTTAAATATATGAGATCTGGGGTCAGAGAGACCTCAGATCTCAAATTTACACTAAAATGCAATAAAAAAAAAAAAAATTGTCATTTGAAAAAAAAAAAATAAAATAAAAAATGTCCCTCTAAGAGCTATGGGCAATGACATGGAGACAGGTGGGGGGGCCGCGCTATCCTCCCCTCACTCGTCTCCATGTCAGGCCAGGGACAGGTCTGGATTGCCGTTACCGACCTGGCTCCTAACTTTTTTAGCTGGCTCCTAGATTCCAAGCAAATTTGTCAAGCCCTGGTCTACTGACTTCCAGGGTGATGGGGAGAACCCTGTCGACCTTATATCTTTACCTCACGGTGGAACATGACACTAATTTGACCAAATCCCGGGAGAAGTGGAGTTCGGACATTCCGTCCCTAGAGGAGGAGGAATGGGAGAAGTGCCTGACTTCTTACATTCCATCAATGATAGCTGCGAAAGACAGGTTTATACAATTTCAATTCCTCCATAGGGCCTATTTCACCCCGCAGAGGCTGGCGCGTATTTATCCCCAAAGGGACCCTAATTGTCAAAGGTGTAAACAGGAGGTGGGCACTTTCTGGCACATGGTCTGGTCATGTCCCAAAATCCAGCCCTACTGGGAGGAAGTGGTTTCTACGCTAAATGCGGTGACCGGGTCGAACCTACAGGTCGACCCTCAAACCCTACTATTGAGCCATTTGGCAGACATTGAGGGGGACAGGTACTGCAAACTGTGCCTTACCTTCGCATTGTATTATGCCAGACGTGAGATTCTATTGAGATGGAAACTCGAAGACCCCCCTATCAGTGAACCTGGTGCTCCCTCTGTATAAGTTGACCTATGAAAGTAGACAATGCCCAGGGAAATTGATAAAATTTGGTCCTCCTGGATAGACGCGTCTGCTGATCTTGGTTCCCCCTCCCCCTAACTTTGAGTTGAACTGAGACGGTGGATCCCCCCCCCCCCGGTTGACCGCCCTGTTCTCTCTCCCGACCATTTCCTCCCTGGCCCCCCTCCCCCCTTCCGCGTGCTCGCGCAAATGTCAGGTACCTGCATGATGACTGTGAAGTTCCGCTGGGGATGTCCTGCATTTATGATAGAGTAATGGCTACTCCTCTTATCTGTACTGCTGGATTATTAATTTAAGAATGATTACTGGATGAAGGGGGTTTTTTGTTTTTTTTTCTCTTTCTATAACTGTGTAATATTGGATTTACTGTACTTTGCAATGTAATGCTGATTTGTCTAATAAAAAATTTTCTGTTTAAAAAAAAAAAGTGCGAATCAACACTCACCAAACTTCTACTAACAAAAATTAGCAGAATGGGCCCAAAGGGTAGTGCTAAAGAGCTGAAAAACAACTTAGTACGTCACTACGTTTGTAATTGTTGGCCAACAATTGTGTGGCCGTTTGTATGCAAGACACTTTTGGGCCAACGCCCTTCGGACAAAACTCCACGGTTTTGTTGGCCAACAAACTGATTGTGTGTACGGGGCTTTAGTCTTGGAGCCAGCGGGGGAACGATGCTGCATCCACCTAGGTAAGTCTGATTTAAAAAAAAAAAAAAATGCTGCAGTTGATGCTTTATACAGGGCTGAGGACTTTCCCCAGCCTCATATGAAAGCACTGGGCCAGTCGCCAAGCGCTAGTGCTGTCACATGCTCCCCCAAATGTACCGGGTCTTTTTAAAAAAAAAATTTTTTAATTATTTTTTTTGCATGTATTTGGAGACATGTAGACTGAGGCCGCTACTTATTGTTTACTCACTTGGGCTGGTCGGGAGTAACGGCGATCCCTTTCTCTTTACATTGCTAGCCCTCTGGATTGCTATAAGGGTAATCCTACATCCCATGCTCTGGGACACAGGGATATACTTTCACCTCTACTTTAAACGGTGCAAAAAGCAATATAAAAGGTTGCAATGAGCAAAGTACAGGCTTGCATAATGGGCCTGGAATAAAGCCCCTGTGTATGGGGCTCCCACATTTAGCTGCAGGTGGAAGGTACAAGTGCTCCGTCCAACCCCTCTGCCAGTCAGTCTATGAGAGGCTGGCTGTTGCTGTGGCTGTATGGTGCACTCGGCGGTACTTTCATTTCTAGGGTAGTATGAGCCCAGGGACACATGCCCATAACACAAGAAGTATGTCAGATTGTATCGTATTACTAAAAATCTTCAGTCAGATCTCAAACATTCATTTTATACAAGGCAACCTGAGAATATTTTCAAACAAGAAATCCCCGATTTTCCAAAAAGTTGGAACACTGTGTAATATCTGCATAAAAACAGAATGCAGATTTACAAATATCATAAACGCCTATTTCTTTTCATACTTCATGGGACACAGAGCCATAGTAGTTACTTTGTGGGTTATAGGCCACCTTCAGGTGATGGACACTGGCATGCCCTAAATTGAAAAGTGCGCTCGCTATATAACCCCTCCCACTACTGGGAGTCCTCAGTTTTTTCGCCAGTGTCTAAGGTGTTGGTCACGTGTAAAGATGTGCTGTGTTGAGCTCCACTGGAATAATCCATGCTGTGGCTAGCTATGCAGACAGATCCATTCAAAGTGTCTTTTTGTCCAAACTGAATGGTACCGGGCCTCGTATCCGAAGAAACGAGGTTTCGCCTGTGAATGTTTCTCTTTTTAAAGAGCTGGAACCTGGGATTCAGTACTTTTGGTAGTGAGGCCATTAAAGTTTTACTGGCAGGGTGCTGTTACAGGTCCAGAATAGCGTTTTCCCTCTAGGTTCCCCAGCTCCTGAAGGTTTAATGGAACCCACCGTGAAGGTGTAGATTGGGTCTGTTGGTTTACCGCGGGAAAAGGTAAGTGGAGTCTTCCCACTTTGAATTTTCTTATGAATGTCTCCTTTAAGAAATAATCATGTGTCATGCCTATGTGTCACCACTGGGGGCTGTATTGAGCACTCACCACCTCAAGCTGAGAGAGCATGCTGTGTCAGGGAAGCTGAGATGCAAGACCCCCCCCCCCCCCCGCGTGCCATGCTGCTTCATCCCATGGGTCCCAGGGACCGGGAGCACACCTCTCGTGCGGGAAATGCTTCTTTTTTGAAAAAAAAAAGGTAATGGGAAAGCTGTGCCTAATGCGGAAGTTGGCTAAGCGCGGTGTTGGTGTCCTCAGACGTCCAAACACAAGGAGGCATGGTTTAAAGGCACCATATCTATTGTTGCAACTGTGGAGGGACACAGGAGCAAAGTGGCATTAGAGGTTGGTGACACAGGCATTCCTTTGGCACATTTACTATTGCATCAGGCTGGGCATTGATAAACGGCAGCAGAGCTAGACTATCGCTCAAGCATTGAATGCGATTTCTTCTGATGGTACCTCTGCTTTGTGCATCGCTCTAAGGTCAGAAGGGGGGGGGGTTAAAACACCCCCAGAAATAGAGATAATGGAGTCCCCCTCTAGCTCTGGTAAGCCAACTCATCTCTACAGATGGCATCCTCCCCTGAGAGGGAGTGACTGGTTAGAGTGAGCATCAGGGGCATGAAATCTTTATAATTGTTTTCAACACTGTTGCCCCTGTGCATTTTTCTCCCTACGTCTTTCAGGACAGCACCTTGGAGAGAGAGCGCAGCTCCACCCACTTTCCCAGGAAACACTGCAGTCAGTTTTTCTTTAAAATCCGGATGCTTCCACCATGGCCTCAGTTGTAGTGTTTCCTCCGCCATGGTGGAAGCGCTGCAGGGAACCAGGGGTGTGCTGCGCTCTCTCCAGGTGGTGAGAGTAGGAGGCATACCGGTTGTCTAGTTGTTTGTCCAGGACCAGCCCAGCTTCCTCCCTCTACGCGTGGTGGATGCTCCGGTGTCCCCTCCTCTTCATACCCGGCGAGGGTCAGGCTGCCGGGAGGTTTTCGGTCCTCATAGACCGGAGGCATAGGCTGGGAGGCTTGTGTTTGTATTTCGCGCCTCCCTAAGCCTCATGCCTTCCGGGTCCCGTGGACGAGTGCGTCATTACGGCGAGGGCGGAACTTCCGGCGGCGCGACGCGGCTTCCGGTTCCGGCCGTTGGAACGCAGGAGGAGGGGGCGGTTCTTCCCTGGCTGACGTCATTTCCGGCGCTCGCAGCGGCGAGCGACCCGGGAAAGTTTAAATTGTGGGCAGAACGCCGTCCAGACCTCGCGCAATGGAGGAGGAACAGACGGTCGTGGCGGGAGCAGGAGCCACCCACGTCAGCCAGCCTCAGGTAAGCAGAGACAGCGGTCTCTGTTCATTACTGTAGGGGCATAGAAATGTTTCTCCCTTCCTGGATTTGAACGTTTTTTCCTAGGAAGCCTGCAGCAATCTTCCTGTTTGATGTAGCAGGAAGATTGTACTTTGTTTTCTTATTCTAGTGAATCTGTGGGGAGGTTTGCTGGTGGGAGTGTAGAAGCAGGAGTTAAAGGGATAGCTCCTCTTTTTGTTTGTCTCCCTTGTTAGTATACAGGATGTTAATGGAATGTGGTTTTGGTGTATTTCAGAAAGCTAAAGAAAAGACCAAGCATTTGTCTACTCCTATTAAAAGGAAATGTCCGTCTTGTAGAAACGTTCTTAAAGAGTCCTGGACCAAGGTGTTGTGCAGAGCCTGCATAGCAGACTTGGTTAAAGAGGAGACTACTCCTGCTGCGCCTACGACTCAGCAAGGGGAGTTATTGAACTCCTTCCGGAAGGAACTAGCGGACACCTTTGAGTCGTTCCGTTCCTATCTGGACAGACGCCCAGCTACAGATAGCATAGTACCCCGCTCTCTCTCTTCTATTGCTGTATCCAGGGCGGGCAGTATATCAGAGGATGAAGAACCAGGTGTTTCTTCAGGTTCTGGGGAAGATTCGGATGAAGGGAAAGAAACCTCTTCCTCTTCTCGTTATAAATTCTCTCTGGAAGAAGTCGATGATCTCTTGAAGGTTATCCACACTACCCTCAACATTTCAGAGGATAAAGCCCAGCTTTCATTACACGATAAAATGTTTCAGGGCTTGGGCGAGGTAAAACGCAGGGTTTTCCCTGTACACAAGTTTTTGTCGGAAACAGTAAGGAGGGAGTGGAAGCACCCAGAGAGGGCCCCTTTCTTTTCTAGATCCCTAAAGCGGAGATTTCCGTTTGACGAAGATAGCTCTCAAGTATGGAACAAAAAACCAAAACTTGATTCAGCTTTCTCTCAGGTCTCAAGAAGCACAGACCTTGCATTTGAGGACATGGGCATACTGAAAGATGCTATGGATAAGAGGGCAGATTCCTTATTAAAAAAAAAAAAAAAGCATGGGATTCTACCTTGGCGAATTTAAAGCCAGCTATGGCCTCAATGGTGGTGGCCAGAAATCTGGAACATTGGCTGGAACAGCTGAAAGCACATATAGAGGCAGGAACGCCACGTAAGGACCTACTGGAGACGCTGCCAGTGTTACTTAAGGCAGTGGGGTATATGGCAGACGCCTCAGCTGAATCAGTGAGGATGTCAGCCAGATCCCCAGCTTTGGTGAATTCAGCTAGAAGGGCTTTATGGGCGTGGTCTGGCGATTCCGCTTCTAAAGCCAAGTTATGTGGTTTGCCTTTTGAGGGGGACTTGGTCTTTGGGCCTAATCTGGAGGCCATATTAGACAGAACAGCTGATAAGAAGAAAGCCTTCCCAGTGAAAAAGAAAGTGATCCCTCAAACCAACAAAAATTTTCGTACTTTTCGAAAGACCCCGGACTCAAGGGATTCAGGCTACAAGAGACCGTGGAGGTCTCAGAGAGGCAGGGGTAAGTCGGGGGTCCTTTTTCGCCCCCCTACCCCTAATACTAAAAGCCAATGACCATCCTCCGATTGTGGGAGCAAGGCTACAGTCCTTCTTCCCACAATGGGAGTTGATAAAAACCAGTCCATACATCCTCAAGACGATTTCGGAGGGTTACAGGCTGGAGTTCTCCCAGACCCCACCTGCTTGTTTCTATGTCACCCAGGCCTCCCGAGATGTAGAGAACGCTATGGCCATGGCTTCAATCCTTCAGGAATTGATTCAGCAGAGGGTAGTTGTGAAGGTTCCCCCCAAAGAAGAGGGACAGGGGTGCTATTCCCATGTTTTTCTGATAAAAAAGCCCTCAGGAAAGTTCCGATTAATTTTAAACCTGAAGATACTGAACAGGGCAATCAGATACAAAAAGTTCAAGATGGACACCATCTTTTCTGTGAGGAATCTCTTGACCCCAGGCTGTTTTCTAGCGTCCATCGATCTGAGGGATGCATATCTCCACGTGCCCATAGCCTTAGCATCTCAGAAATATCTGAGGTTCGCGGTCAGGATGGGAGCCTCAACTCTGCACCTTCAGTTCAGAGCTCTCCCTTTCGGGCTATCCTCCTCCCCGAGGATATTTACAAAAATTGTAGCAGAAGCTCTAGCCCCCCTCAGACTAAAAGGCATTTCCATTGTCCCTTATTTAGACGACCTACTAATATTTGCCAAGACAAGGGAACTATTAGAGGAGGACCTAGCGGGGACAAAGAATCATCTAGAGAATCTTGGCTGGATAATAAACATGGAGAAATCAAGTCTGATCCCATCTCAGTCAATAAGATTCCTCGGATATACCATAGATTCCGTGCGGGAAAGGATTTTTCTCCCGGAGGAAAAGATAGAGAAGGTGCAAGATGCCGTGAAAGGGGTCCAGACAAACCTACCAATTTCGGTAAGGTCGGCTATGTCGGTGCTAGGTCTCCTCACTGCGTCAATCCCAGCAGTGGGATGGGCACGGCTTCATGCAAGGGAGCTCCAGCAGGCAATTTTAAAAAATTGGTCCTATGGGGAATCCCTGGAAAAATGGATCAGATTGCCTCCTCGAGTACAGAGGAAGCTCTGGTGGTGGAGGAACCGCTCAAACCTGGTCAAGGGCCTGCTTTGGTGTTTCCCCATGGGAACGAGACTGACAACAGATGCGAGTTCCTGGGGTTGGGGCGCCCACCTGGAAGGCCAAATGGCCCAGGGAAGTTGGTCAAACCAGGAGGCCAGGAGATCATCCAATTGGAGGGAGCTAAAAGCTATACTCCTAGGATTAGGGGCCTTCGAGAGACTGGTTCGAGGGCAGCATGTCCAAGTGTTATCGGACAATGCGACAGCAGTGGCCTATATAACAAAGCAAGGAGGCACGAGGAGCAGGGTGCTGCTTTCCTTGGCCCTTCAGATCCTGTCCTGGGCGGAAAACAACTTAGGGTCCCTAACAGCGGTGCACCTAAAAGGAGATCTAAATTCAGTGGCAGATTTTCTGAGCCGAGAGAGAATTCTGGAATCAGAATGGAGCCTAAATGCGGAGGTATTCCTAGAGCTAAAAGAGAGGTGGGGTGCTCCACAGGTAGATCTGTTTGCTTCTCAGAGCAATGCAAAGGTGAAGAACTACTTTTCACTAAACAGACAGGATCAAGCCAAGGGTCTAGATGCGCTGGCACAACCGTGGAGCTTCCGTTTGTGTTATGCCTTCCCCCCTTTTCAGCTGATACCCTTGGTATTAAAGAAACTACAGAGGGAAACCACAAGCATCATTCTGGTGGCTCCTTTTTGGCACAAAAGGGCCTGGTTGGCAACCATTCAGAGGATGGCGATAGAGCCTCACTGGTTTCTTCCTCTTCGCAGAGATCTACTAACTCAGGGACCCCTTCAACATCCAAACATAGAACACCTGAGACTTGCAGGGTGGTTACTGAGAAACAGATCCTAGAGGGGAAGGGTTTGTCAGATAAGTTGGTTTCAACCCTTTTGAATAGTCGGAAGAAGGTCACTGGTGCAATTTATTTTAAGACTTGGAAGCGCTTTAATTCTTGGTGTATAACAAAGAAGTTATCACCAATAGAAATCCCTTCGGTTTTAGAATTTATCCATGAGGGAATGGAGTTGGGATTGGCGGCCAGTACCTTAAAGGCCCAAGTGGCCGCCTTATCGGTTTTCCTGGAGAGGCGTCTATCTCAGGAGCCGCTCATTATTAGATTTTTTAAGGCATTGTCCAGAGTTAGGCCGGTGCCTTTTAAGTTTTTTTCCGAAATGGGACCTATCCCTGGTTCTACAAGGTTTGACTAAAAAACCTTTTGAACCACCAGAGAAAGCGACGCTCAAATTATGGTCGCTTAAGCTGGCCCTTTTAGTAGCAGTTACTTCAGCGAGAAGGGTAAGTGAATTACAAGCCCTATCTATTAGGGAACCTTTTTGTTATATTTTCCCAGATGGGGTCGTTTTGAAAACTGATCCAAGTTTCCTACCGAAAGTTCCGACAGCCTTTCACAGGTCGCAGGAGATTATACTTCCTACCTTTTGCCCCACACCAGCCAGCCCTAGGGAAGAATCTTTCCATAGCCTGGACGTGAGAAGGTGTTTATTACACTACCTGGAAATCACAAGGGAATTCAGAAAATCGAATTCGCTCTTTGTGTTATTTTCAGGACCACGTAAAGGGTATGGTGCCTCTAAGAACACTATAGGTAGATGGCTGCGGACAGCTATCAGTGAGGCGTATAAAACTTCAGGGTCTGATCCCCCCCCACAGGGGTAATGGCCCATTCAACAAGGGCAGTGGCAACGTCCTGGGCGGAGAGAGCAGGAGCTTCCCCAGGTCGGATATGTAAAGCGGCTACATGGACAAGTTTCTCCACCTTCACCCGTCACTACAGATTGGACTTGCTATCAGCAGCAGAACAATCGTTTGGCAGAAAGGTGCTGCAGGCGGTGGTCCCACCCTAGAGTAAGTACTCTCTTATCATCTCCAAGGTGCTGTCCTGAAAGACGTAGGGAGAAAAACCCTAGTTAGACTTACCGGTAACGGTATTTCTACGAGTCTTTCAGGACAGCACCGATGACCCACCCTAATTGTATTGTATGATGTGGTGTTATTTGCTATGTTCTGCTTATCTATTTTTCAGCATGGCTGGAGGTACTCTTAGGCAACTGAGGCCATGGTGGAAGCATCCGGATTTTAAAGAAAAACTGACTGCAGTGTTTCCTGGGAAAGTGGGTGGAGCTGCGCTCTCTCTCCAAGGTGCTGTCCTGAAAGACTCGTAGAAATACCGTTACCGGTAAGTCTAACTAGGGTTTTTTTTTCCCCTCAGCCATGATGGGTTTTAAAAAAAAAAAGATTTTTGCAACTTTAATCGCACAGATTCTCTTTCATTGCCCAGGACCCTCAAACGGGGGGAACTAGGGGTGGGAGAAGATGAATCCCCACAGGGGACCGTGGTGAGGCTGATGATGACTCTTCTGAGGTGTCAAATGTGGGAGAACCAGCTGGATTCAAAATCTTGCTGAATGGTCCACTCCACATTTATGCTCCCTTAACTAAGTGTTTGGGTTCGTTAAAGCCTTCTCAGACTGCATGCGTTTTTCTGTCCATTTATTGTCGGAAAAGCCTTTTTTTTTTTTTTTTTTGTGTCTGAAAAGATCTCCCAGATAAGTTATTTTCCTTCTAGTTAAGTTTTTACACTTTATCCTATGGTGGAGGAAATTCACTAAGTACGGTATACTAGCAATTAACGCAGTATATCCTCTGTGGATAATAGCTGTTATTCGGCAGACAATCCTCAAATGCTTAGGCATCCGACGAATAAAGTTGGAATTCCTGTTAAAAAAAAAAAAGAGAGAGAACTTTTTTCTCTGGCAGATTGAGCAGCCTGGCTGACAGTAATTGCTTAATCGTTTTGAGGCCAGTTTAACAGGTGTTCTAGGATCCTGAATTTGTTTTATGCTTGCAATAATGGCTTGTGAGTTCCTTTTTTCCACAAGGTTCTCAGGCAGTTGCTGGCTTATAAACTAGTCAAACGCACAACTGCTGAGATGCCTATGGCAGTTTGTACCTGTACAGCCTAGGAATACCAGATGCTATACACGGTTCTGTGCACATTGTTGCTAAACGCATGAGTGCAGGAACGCACATCAGCGGAGGATAAACCTCCTTTCACCATGCAGAAACTCCTGGCTAGTCTTCCTTTTGTGGTAGAACAGCCATTTGAGATCGTTTGGATAATTCATCCAAAGAAATTCTAGTGGGAAAAGTACCCCCTTTTTTCCATTTTAAGTAAAGTAGTCAATATATTTAAATTTTTAAAGCTCCTTCTTTTGTGCCAGGGGCATCAACCCCCAGGCAGACATGATGGCTTCCGCCATCAGGTTCAGTAGGTAATCCTCAGTTAACCCCAGTGAAGGTCTTGGGGAGGAAAACCTGCAAGATACTGTAGCCTCCTTACAGTAGGCGCCCCGCTAGCTCAATAGGGGAAATTCTTCTGCAGTTCTCATGGATCTGACAGGAAGACGAATGAAGGACTTCCTCAATAGCTCCAATCTGGAGTTCCAAGAGTTCCCGTCTCCTCGTTTTTTCTCAGATCAAATGTTCCTAAGGATCCAGAGAAAAAGAAGCCTTTCTCTCTGCATGGAATTTATCCAATCAGTAGTCTCCTTCCTACAAGTGGGTTGAACTTCTGGCATCTATCAGCGTCAAGGATGCTTATCTGCATGTGTTGATCTTCCCCGCTCACTAGAAATTTCTACACTTTGGGGTAGAAAATCTTCATTTCCAGTTTGTAGCTCTACCTTTTGCACTTCAAGTGTGTATAAAGATCCTCCCTTTGCCAGATTAAGGGCTCAAAGTATAACGATACTAGCCTACTTAGATGATCTACTCTTGATAGGTCAATCAGTAGCCTGTTTTAAACCAAGGTCTGGTTACCGCAGTCAGCTACTTGGAATACTTGGGTTGGATCCTAAACCTAGTAAGATCCTCATTGAAACCATCAAGGAGATTGCAGTTCAGAAAAGGATATTTTTGCCCCAGGAAGGAGTTGGGGGCTAGGTTTCCACTGGTGCGGCCTTTCATGCGATTTGGGACTGAAGAGTCGCATGACGTGTTGTGCCCCATGATTTACAATGAGTGCCGTTCATGTCTGTGCGACTTCAGGTGGCAGCAGCTTCAAAGTAGTCCGTGCACTGCTTTGGTCCCACTTTTGTTGCGACTTGAGGTCCATGGACCACAAGAATACACAGGCATTGCTTCAGTTTGCGAAGCAAAATTGCGGCAAAATCAAGTGTCTTTGGGGACGCAGTAGTGGAGACATACCTTACAGGAACTGATTCAGTTGGCCAAAACAACAAAGAAGAATCGTGTTTATTGGGAAAGATGGTGGCTTCTTTGAGGTCGTTCCTTATGCGCAGTTTCATTCAAGACTGCTGCAAAACAGTATCCTGTCAACTTGGAACAAGAAGGTCCAAACTCTGAACTTCCTGTTGCGTTTATCTGCCAAAGTGCGTCAGAGCCTCAATTGATGGTCGATTCTTTCTACCAGTTACCTGGAAAGTGGTAACAGATGCCAGCCCTTTGGGCTGGGGAGCAGTCCTGGAAGAATCGTTTGTCCGAGGGACATGGTCCAGATCAGAGGTGACCTTCTGGCCATCAATATTCTAGAAGATTTGGGCGGTACGCCTGGCCCTGGAGGCCTGGCCGCTCAGACTACAAAATTGTCCTGTCAGGATTCAATCAGACAATGCTACAGCTGTGGCTTATATCAATCACCAAGGGGGCATGAGAAGTCGTGCGGCCCAGAGAGAGGTGAATTGATTTTTTCTGTCTTGGGCAGAAAGCAACATTCCTTGTCTATCAGCAATTTTCATTCCAGGAATGGAGAATTGGCAGGCAGACTACTTGAGTCGCCAACTATGTTTTCGGGAGAATGGCTCTTCACCCCAGCATCGTGCTGTCAATATGCCAAGGATGGGGAGTTCCGGACATGGGTCTGTTGGGGTCCGGGTTCAACAATAAGATTGACAACTTTGTGTCAAGGATAAGCAATCCGATGGCATACGAAACAGATGCCTTGGTATTTCCATAGGATTGGTTTTCACTGATCTATGCTTTCCCTCCTGTTCTGCTTCCGTGCCTTCTTCGCAGGATCAAGCAAGAAGGGAAGGAGGTGATTCTTGTGGCCCAGGAGATCTTGGTTTGCCTCGATCATAACGATGGTGGTAGGGGACCCTTGGTCCCTACCACTGTGGCCAGACCTTCTTTTGCAAGGTCTGGTATTCCATCCTTCCTTACAAATGCTAAGTTTAATGGTTTGGCTATTGAGACCCACATTCGAAAATAAGACTGTGGGGTGTCGGCTTCTGTAGTTTCTACTTGCTTCTCACTCTCTGGTTTGAACTTTATTCAGGGGGTAATGCGAATTAATCCTCCAGTTTGGTCACCCCTGAACCATTGGGACTTAATTTTAATCCTGTCGGCTTACAGAAGCAGCCTTTTGAGTCAAAATGGAGATATTCCCTTGGTTCTCTTGACAGGGAAAACATTTTTTTCTTGATTGCCATATCTTCGGCAAAAAGAGTATCAGAGTTGGCTGCTCTTTCTTGTAAAGAGACATATTGGTTAATAAGGATGAGGTTGTACTGCGGCCTCATCCTGAACATTCCTACAGAAGGTAGTATCGGGTTTTCATTGAAATCAGGATATTGTTCTGCCTTAATTTTTTTTTCCCCGAACCTCGTTTTTGTGGAAGGTAGGTCACTACATTCTCTTGATGTGATGAAAGTGGTCAAGGTCTATTGAAAGTGACCACTCAGATTCATAAAACCAGATGTTTTTGTTTGTGTTTTATAGACGGTCCTAAAAGAGGACAGGCATAATCAGAATCTACTATTTTTAAACCAGTTACAAGTGATTGTTCAAACTTTTGGTTTAAAGAGGAAAGTTCCTCCTTTTCATATTAAAGCACACTCCACCAGGGCTGTTAGTGCCTCTTGGGCAGTGCATTACCAAGCCATGGCTCTGTGTCCCCTGATGTATGAAAAGAAAATAGGATTTTTAAAAACTGCTTACTGGTAAAATCCTTTTCTTTGAAGTACATCAGGGGACACAGAGGTCCCTCTCTTCTTGGTATACATGTATATTGCTTTGCTACAAAACTGAGGCGCTCCCAGTAGTGGGAGGGGTTATATAAGGAGTGCACTTCTTTTTAATTTAGGGCGTGGCAGTGTCACATCACCTGAAGGTGGCCTATAACCCACATAGTAACTACTATGGCACTGTGTCCCCTGATTTACTTTTAAAGAAAAGGATTTTTACAGGTAAGCTGTTTTAAAAAATCCTATTTTTATTCGCAATAGAAAACAAATCAAATGCTTGACCGCTTGCCAACCGTATTCTGTATGTATATAGCGGCAAGGTGGCTCTCCTGCACAGGATTACGTACCTGCATGCCCAGGTTTGGGGCTTGCGCGACGCCAGCAAGCCGCTCCTGCTATGATTGAACCCCGGCGAAAGCCAATCAGTGCACAGAGTCTGCATATTTTTAGCACCGATGACTGACTGTATTGGTGTCACTGGTTCCCAAAAAGTGTCAATTGGTGTCCGATTTGCTTACCACAGCCACGCTATAAGTAGTCGCTGATCGCCGCTATTACTAGTAAAAAAAAAAAAAAATCCATTAATATGGCCTGTAGATGCTATAACTTTTGCGCAAACCAATCAATATACGCTTATTTTGTTTTTACTAAACTATGTAGCAGAATACATATTGGCCTAAATTTATTATATTATAATGTAAAAAATAATTTTGAGGATGTTTTTTTTTTATTTTTTTATTTTTTTAGGAAGAAAGTAGGTTTTTTTTTTTTCTACATTGTCCTGCCTTTTTTTGCGCTATAAAACAAAAAAAATAATTAAAAACCACAGCGACGATCAAATACCACCAAAAGAAAGCTCTATTTGTGGGAAAAAAAGGACGTCAGTTATTTTGGGTACAGTGTCGCCTGACTGCACAATTACCGTAGGGCGTCATATGACATCCTTGCCTTTAGCTGCAGGCATCATTCAGACATCCCCGCACAAAGTCATCATTCAAATATCATTATTTCCAGCTGGCGATTCTGTGCACAATAAGAACAATCATAGCGGCAGTTCCGCTGCTTGATCGTTCTTACAGGCGATGGGAGAGGACGCCCCCCCTCCCACCGCCATCTAGTGCTTCTCCGGGCTCTCCCATGCCATTGGGGGCCCGGAGAAAGAATCGGCCGGCACCAGATGACGAGGATAGATATTTCCGGTGACCAGATGGTCATCTCTCTGACCGTCGGAGCCCCGGGCGTGACGTTATGACGCTGCGTCCGGGTTCCCGGAAGTAAACAAAGCCGTGATCGCGGCTGTCTGCATGAGATCGGTGAATTGTTTTTTCTCGAGCCATTTTAAGCTTGGCTAGAAAAAGTGCCTGAAAAACTGCCTCCCAATCATTTGCATGAGTGCTTTCACAGCAGCCTTGGGGTGGGTTTGGAGTGCTGTAAAAAAAAGCTCCAAAAATGCCCCTACCCATTGAAATGAATGGGCAGCGCTTCCAAAGCACCTTAAAAGTGATTTTTTTTTAGTGCCCAAAAAGCACAGCAAAAATGACTGGCGTTTTAGCAGCGCTTCAGTGAGTGTAAAAGGGGTCAAGTTCTACAGTATGGATGTTTAGTACCCTGCAGCCTTCTGTGTGTTTTATTATTATTATTATTATTATTCAGGATTTATATAGTGCCAACAGTTTGCGCAGCGCTTTACAACATTAGGGCAGACAGTACCGTATCAATACAGGAGAAATCAAATCATAGGCCCCTGCTAGTTGGAGATATCAATTTAGTAACCCATAGTAAAGAAAAGGCTAAAGATCCTGTGTCCTGTACTGTACCCCAAGTAACAGATTTTCCCTAATTAGTCAAAAATTTATTTTTTTCTGCTCTTTTGCAGTTGTTTCTGGAAAAATGAAAAGCCAACAGCTCCAAATACTGTAGCTGTAGGTTTGGGCGAGTGGGGGAGGGGGTGCGATTTTGAAATTTTCTGCTTGGATCACCAAGGCAGGTGGGATAGGGACTGCAAGAGGCTGATACCTAGTTAGATTTAGGTACTTAAGACTGCTTAATGATATAGTCATAAATGCAGAGCTGCAGTAATTTGTCTTTTTTATGTCTGCCTGAAGTTTAGCTTTAACCTATTTTCCCTGAGAAAATCAAAAATGAGCAAAAACAAGTTTTTTGCTTGAACTGTCAAAAATATTTGCATAAGACTAGCTCTGTTTTAGGAATTCCAAATTTTGTGGATTCCTAGTTTGAACCAATATGTAAGAAATCCACGTAAAGCCGGGCACTAAAATTTTCAACCAATTCATGGTTCATTTTTTATTTTGATGATTCATTCTACCATTCTGCAGTGATGTGCAAGTGGAAACTCACAAATCTAAGTTTATTTTCTTCTTTTTATCTTTAGAACAAGTAAGGCTGAAAAACATACGCCATGTATATCGAAGTTGTGTATGGTACCAGCTGAAGTCCATCAAGCCACAGCAAAATATAGTCCCCACAATAAAGTAAGTACTATATTCAGTTTTGTGTGTGTGTTGGTGTTTTTTTTTTTATTTTATTTTTTTTTTGTACATATATGAAAACATCTAACGGAAAAATGTCAGCAGTTATACTAAGTTCATGCCTTTTGCAAGTATGGTAATTATCATTCTTGGTACAATACAGCTAATGGCAAAATACTATCAAGTACCATGTAATTGTGTGTTGTACATATATATATGTACCTGTTAATTTAACCACTTTCAGATCGGACCATTTTGCTGGCTTAAGACCAGACCACTTTTTGCTATTCGGCACTGCGTGACTTTAACTGACAATTGCGTGGTCGTGCGACATGGATCCCAAACAAAAAAGTGACGTCCTTTTTTTTCCCACAAATAGAGCTTTCTTTTGGTGGTATTTGAACAGCCCTGCGGTTTTTATTTTTTGCACTATAAACAAAAAAAAGCGATAATTTTGAAAAAAACACATTATTTTTTACTTTTTGCTATAATAAATGTCCCCCAGTTTAGGCCGATTCGTATTCTTCTACATATTTTTGGTAAAAAAAAAAAAAAAAAAACACGCAATAAGCGATTATTGATTGGTTTGTGCAAAATTTATAGGGTTTACAAAATAGGGGAGGGTTTTATGGCATTTTTTATTATTTTTTTTATTTTATTTTTTACTAGTAATGGCTGCGATTAGCGATTTTTATTGTGACTGTGACATTATGGTGGACACATCGGACATTTTTTACACATTTTTGGGACCATTATCATTTTATACAGCAATCGGTGCTATACAAATGCACTGATTCCTGTGTAAATGACACTGTCAGTAAAGGGGTTAACCCTGTATTCCTGTTTTGGTGGTAGCCCAAAACGTGGTAAACAGGACATATGGGCAATCTTCCTAACAGGGACATAGACAGAAATAAAAAAAATCTGCCAGGTCATTCAATCCCTCTCAACTCTATCTAAAACCAAAAAACATTCTCCCTGTAGTTATATTTTGATTGTGCTGCGGTCACCACTTCTTCTACACTATATGGTCAAGTTTGTGGACACCTAGGTGACCAAGTGTAGTGGAGGTTTTTTCAAATGTTACTGACCACTGTCACGTGATTGGAAGCCAGTCCTCATGGCTACTGATTTGTAGCTCAGACCAAGAGCTGTGTGCAACGGCTTGGTCTTTATCCTGTGAGCGAGCAGTGAGTACGCTCTCAGCACATAAATGTCTGCTCACCAACGCACGTATAGTGCGTAGGTGTAAAAGCGCACTCTTTTGCCTTCATGCCAGCATGTCGGGAAATCGTAAAGACAATTTTGCACATCCAGCAAGTGGCAACAGTTTGAGGAAGGCCCTTTTTGATTCCAACAGGACTGGGCTTGAAGCCACATTGATAAAGACATGGTTGAAAGAGTTTGGTGGAGGAACTTGAGTGGCCTACCTAGAACCGTGACCTTTGGTGTACAGTGCAATGCTGATCAGGAGCCAGGTCTTCTCTTCAACATCAGTAAATGGCCCACACATGCTCCTTTGGCTAAATAAGAACACATTTCGTCACACTCCTAAATCTTGCAGAAAGCAAAAGAGTGAAGGTTGTTATAGCTGCCAAAGTAGGACATCGTTCAACAGGCTAATTTGGGTGTGATGGCCAGGTGTCCATCATTACTCGCAGATGCCTTTTTGAGTGTTGCTGTGTCACAATGCATTTGTTGGTATTAACTGACACATAGTTGAATGATAAACACCATTGCTAAGCAGCATTTCTTAACTCCACTCCTCATTTGTATATATATTTTTTATTTGCAGCACAGCTTTGCTAATGTCTACAAAGGGTTAATAAGTAACCTCTCATAGGATATCTGTTAAACATGCATGGCCACTGTGAAATGAAGATAATCCATACTGACACACAACACCTAAGCTGCATCAGATCTTAAAACTAACTTTGCATTTACATTACAAAGGCATGTTTGAAGCAATAAATGTAATTGCAGTTATACAGAAGCAATAGTTCATAATACCTTGGTATAAGTTTACTTTTGAAAACGTATTTATTTTATTTCTCTTTATGTCTAATTTACTAGGAAAACCGTTTTGCTTTTGGGATGGGCAATATTCCTTTTTCTTGCCTACAAAGTTTCGAAAACAGATAAAGAATATCAAGAATACAACCCATATGAGGTGTTGGGTTTGGATCCGGTAAGTAACCAATTTTAGGTAAACAAAGTAATAAATAAGCTTAAAGTGTTTGTAAATTAAAAAAAAAAAAATATTTGCTCTGCCTTTTTAATGTGTTTAAATATGATCTGTAATGTCATTAAAACAATGTCTTGTTTTACCTGGTTATCCTGCTTGTGAAGGGAATTGAAATAAAACTGTGCCTCTGGTCTCAAACAATTAAATATACCTCTGTGTGCAAATTTTGACAAAGGAAAAAGGGGAAAAAGCTGCTGCCCTACTTTTGATCACATCACAATATACGATATAATAAAAAAAATGGATAGCACTAATCCCTAAAAATCATCCGCAAACCTGCATAAATGTATTCCACTACCAATTGTGCAAAACAATAAATGTAGCTTACCGTATATACTCGAGTATAGGCCGACCCGAATATAAGCCGAGGCCCCCAATTTACCCCCAAAAAAACTGGCAAACTTATTGACTCGTGTATAAGCCGAGGGTGAGACATGCCTGTCCATCCCTGTGTGTGTGTCCGTCCATCCCTGTGTGTCCGTCCATCCCTGTGTGTCCGTCCATCCCTGTGTGTCCGTCCATCCATCCCTGTGTGTGTGTGTCCATCCATCCATCCATCCATCCCTGTGTGTGTGTGTCTCCATCCATCCATCCATCCATCCCTGTGTGTGTGTGTCTCCATCCATCCATCCATCCATCCATCCCTGTGTGTGTGTGTGTCTCCATCCATCCATCCATCCATCCCTGTGTGTGTCTCCATCCATCCATCCATCCCTGTGTGTGTCTCCATCCGTGTGTGTGTGTGTGTGTGTGTGTGTGTCCAGCCTACCTTTGTCCCGAGCCTCCGTCCCGTGCCTTGCCTCCTTGCCTCCGTCCCGTGCCGTGACTTGCCTCCTTGCATCCGTCCCGTGTCGTGCCGTGCCTTGCCGCCGCCGTCCCGTCCCGTGCCGTGCCTTCCCTTGCCTCCGTCCCGTGCCCTCTTCGTCGGCGGCCATTGTAAAGTTCAAAAGCTGCGCCGCCGCCTTCGCCTGTGATAGGCGGAACACTGAATTTCCCAGCAGCCTGTGTTCCGCCTATCACAGACGTCGTATCATCCTCGTCCGTAGTACGAGGATGATACGATGTCCGTGATAGGCGGAACACAGGCTGCTGGGAAATTCAGTGTTCCGCCTATCACAGGCGAAGGCGGAGCCGGAGGCGCGGCTTTTGAATAGAATGGCCGCTGTCTGTCTGCTCGACACGCTGATCGAGCGGGCAGACAGCGATGACTCGAGTATAAGCCGAGGGGGGCACTTTCAGCCTCAAAAAAGAGGCTGAAAATCTCGGCTTATACTCGAGTATATACGGTAATTCATATCGATTAAAGTGCAATCTGCTATAGAATAGAATAAACAAAATCTTCACATAAATTCAAATAAAGTGCAAAAATCAAGTAACAAGTGCACGATTCAAAAAACCCATCTATTTTATGCAGGGAAATTATGAAATGACAAGTTCGAGGTGTCTCCACCAACATGGGTATATACAGCTTGATTTACTAGCCCAATCGTGGCAGGGCCAGCACATTGTCACCACGCACACCAAAAATCGTGCTCGGAACTCCAGTTGGATGCATTTGGGCTATTAGATCAAGCTGTATAGACTCGTGTCAGTTGAGACACCTTGAAATGTGAGTGGCTTTTTTGACTTTCTAATAAAATATGATTTTAGACAATTTTACTCTATGGGGGTCTTTTTCTTTTTGATCTTTCTCCTTCATGTGATTATATGGGAGCATCCACTGTCTGATTGCCTTTCGGAGTGGTTATTGATTTAAGGGCGCATTAGTTGGTTTATAACCTTACCAGCAACTCGGGTGAGTTTTAGTTATATTGGTGACAGAGCATGCAGGGTGTTTGAAGCACACCATATGAGTTTACATGAAGAGTCACATCATGTTTAAAGCGCAGGTTAATAAAATGTCTTGTGGGACTTGCCATTTCACCATTTTCATGCATTAAATATGGACTTTTGAATCGTGCACTTTATTTGCATTTATGTGAAGATGTTTTATTCTATTGTATAGCACAAGGGTCTCCAAACTTTTTACTTTAAGGGCCACACTGTATATTTTACAGATATTCGAGGGCTGAAAAAAAAAAGTTATTTATAAATGAATCCTCAGCCATGGAATATAATAGAAATTCAAAAAAGGCTGCCATCAGTGGGGCTGGATGGTGCGAATGTATTCTCTGCCCACACCTAAATGCCAGAGCCTTCAGGGCTAAACTCTAAGTGTGCAATGAGGCCTTATATCAGTGTTCCTGTCAGAGCCTCCCTGTCCTTGTGTCCCCAGCTCCACACAGTTGTATCCTCATAAAACTCTCAGTACACGCTTGTGTCCCCATTAGCACCCGCCTTGCACAATTCTGTTCCCATCACAGCCCCCCCCCACACATTTATGTCCCCATCAAAACTCCCCACACCCATTAAAACCCTTCCTGCCCATGTCCCAATCAGCGCCCCCTTAAATTTGAGTCCTACTTCACAGCCCCACACACACTTGTCCCCAGCACATTCCTTTCCCCATCACTGCTATTTCCTCCGTAGATCAGCGTGTTCATTACCTCCTTGCTGCTTCACTGAAAGGCTGGCATTAGAGCAGACCTACTGCACTTACTGGGTCCTGCCCCACTTTTTTAAACAAATGCTGTTACAGCAAAATATTATACCGAATCTAACTGTGGGGGGGGGGGGAGAGGAGCTCAGCAGGTCTGCACTGAAAAAGGGTTTGTTGGCTTTCTTGAGTTGCAGGACTTGCCCTGCACACCCCTTCAATGCCTGTCAGAAGGCAGAGCAAGCCCCGCAACTCGAGTAGAGTCCGTCCCTGCAGTGAGTCTGATGACTATAGCTGCGGGCCGTACTTTGGAGACTTTAAGTATAGCACATTATTTGATATGAATTAAGCGGCATTTATTGTTTCTTATATTTTGCACAATTGGTAGTGGAATACATTTATGCAGGTTTGCACATTTAAGTAAGATTTTTAGGGATTAGCACTATCCTTTTTTTTTTTTTTTAATTGATCCTGCTTGTGCCCCTTTTCTTTAGTGTAAACTGACCACGCTAGCATGGATGTCGGTCCTTGCTAGCGTGGTCTGCTTCTGTCCCTTGTCATTACAATGAAGATCCAGCCAGGCCGCCTCTCCATCCCCACTAGTCTGTTACAAATAAATACATACAAGTGTGAACAAGGCATATAAAAAGTCTTTCTCTGTGCCCTTGTGGTGATTGGCATTGATACGGAGAAGAAAAAGAATGCACCCAGGTAATATTTGGAGCAAAGGAAGTGCTGAATTATCTCAAATAGGTCTGATGTGACTGCAAAGTGCCCCTATCCCTAATGCATGTCAGAAACTTTTTGGCAACTGGTTGGGACTTTGGTGGCACACAACATGAAAAGTTTAAAATATGAAAAGTTTATTGGCCATACATTAAAACTACACCCACAAATATAGCGACATTAAAAATAGAAATTGGTTTTGGGATCATGATATCTCATCACAACAGACACCGGAAAGGACAAATGTTTGAACCCCAACACATTTCAATTCATCTAGTATCTTCATCAGTGGGTGAACTGTTAAAGTCTAAATATAAATACAATAGTCATAAGTGTATCATAAAGACATGGAGGCCATCCCATTAGTTACACATAGCTGAGAATGAACATTTACCTTTGCCTGTGGTGGGTAATACTCAATATGAAAAATGTAGAGCTAGCCCATGCCACCATGGAAACCTCTGAAATAATGGAACGCAAATGGCACGATAAACCCACAGATGAAAAAGCTGGAAGTCTATAAAGGAGAAAAAAAATGTAGAAATAACTGGAGATCCTGTATATGTTGTAGCAATCAACCATATAAGTTAACTTATAGCACCAATCTCCGCTGGAGACACAATGATCATGCCAAATCCTTATACCCCCTGATGAAGATTGGATGAATGTAAACATCCCTTGTGACAGTAATAGCCAGTGACCGGTACTCTCTATGGAGAGATCAGGGGTTTATAAGATCTAAAACCCCTCCTCTGCGCTTGAAAGTATTCAAAACGTCAAGATCGGCGTTCTTGAATACTTTATATATTTTTTTTTAAACTGGTGCCTTTTAAGATGCCATTAATCAATCTGGGATGTGATGTCATGACATCGCTTCTGGATTACTAGATCTGAGACCCTAATGAAGCATCGGCTTTCTTTGTGTCTTAGCCCAGCTGGTGGACGTACGGCTGGTTGCTCGGGCCTCCCAGTGGGACGGGCGAGTGGGAGCGTCCCCTCCCGCTGCTTGTAATAACAGCTGAGCGGCTGCTGAGCTGCACCAGTTGTAATTGCAATAAAGCTGACCGTCCACTAAAGAGCGGTACCGTGGTAATGCATGTAGCTGCATACATCACCCCGGTAAAACGCCTTGAAGCAATATCAGTAATATCGGGTACATTTGTTCAAGAGACGCGAATATCGGCCTCACCGATAATCTGTCGATCCCTAGTATTTTTAATGCTAAAGTATATATGAAGAGTGCTACCCTATATGGATTCTTTCTATTACCTTGTGTTTAAATCTAAACAAAAGAAATGGCAATCAACTGTGAATGATTAATACCAATCTAATTCAATGCATAATTCACATAAAGTCCATTATCTTAAATCTTGGTAGTGAAGTAAAGTGCCAAGTGCTGTAAACACAAATGTGGTGCAAATTGTGCTCCCCTCCTATGTGCCCACTCATTAACCAGCTGCTATGGACTCTCAATGGCAGGAGTCATATGTGCTTGTGCAAATATCCTGTGTCTTCTGAGCTTTGTAGTCCTCCTTCACTCCTTAGTTATTGGGCAATGGGATGCTCGTACATAGTGTAAATAAACTGCAGAGAAAGATCCACATATCGTAATTCTGTTTTAGTATAAAATCAAATAGTTTAAAACATATCTAAGAAAAAAAGCATAAAACCAGAACTGGACGTCCACAATGACCTGTTTCTCACCGGCTGGAAATGAGGTCACCGCATTTGAGTTTACAGCACTTGGCACTTTAGCGCGCTGGAACTTTACTTCACTATTAAAACCACTTGAGGACTGAGCCGTTTTCTGAGATTTGTTGTCACAAGCTAACAGTTTTTTTTTTTGCTAGAAAATTACCCCCAAACGTTATACTTTTTTTTTTCTAACACCCTAGAGAATAAAATGGTGGCCGTAAAGTTGGCCCAATTTTTTTTTTTTTTTTTTTTTTTTTATTGTGAAAGCTAATGTTATGACAAGTAAATTGATAACCCCATATATGTCACACTTCAAGATTGTGCCCGCTTGTGGAATGGCGACAAACTGTTACCCTTGAAAATCTCCATAGGCGACGTTTAAAAAATGCCACAGGTTGCCTGTTTTTAAGTTGCAGAGGAGGGCTAGAATTATTGCTCTCTTTACTGATCCCAGCGATACCTCACGTGTGGTTTGAGCGCCACTCTGCAATGATAGAGAGACTGGTGAGGGCCAGCTTCCCCTCACTCGTCTCCATGTCGGGGGGACCTCTCCCACCACTGATAAAAGTAATATTGCGGTGAATCCGCCGCAGAGACAACTTTTAACTTAAACCGGACCTCTCACCGAAGAAGAGGATACCAGGGTTATGGCAGCTAGCTGCTGCCATAACAATATCCTCCTTCAAAGTACCGACGTAGAACGATGGTGAATGGTCCGGAAGTGGTTAAGAAGATTGGAGAGAATGGCCTTTATGTGAATTATAATGCATTAAATTCGATTTATTTGCATTAATTGTTCATGGTTGATATTTCTTTTGTCTACATTTAAACACAAGGTAATACAATCCATATGGGGTAGCTCTCTTTATATATACTTTATCACTACACACCTAGCACCTTCTAGAGCAGCAACCCATATTGGTAAATGTATGTATTTTTTTCACTTCATCATAAGTGAAGGAGTGTGTATATTATAAATTATTGTGGCTACACGTGTGGGTGTGGTTTTTAATGCATGTCTGATAAACTTGTTCTATTTTAAACTTTTTTTTTTTTTTTTGTGTGTGCCATCAAAGTCCCAACCGGTTGTCAATGTTATTCTGAAGTGCTAAATAATGGTATAACAAATTATTGCATGTTTGTTCTAGGTGTAGATTTTAATTGTCATTTCATTTTCAGAACTGCCAGCGATTAAAAGTTTTATTTTTGTTGCAGGAGAGTCTTGGCAGCCTGCCAGCCTTCTATTATAAACAAGCAGCAGGTGCTCCTTAGGCCCTGTTCACACTGCGTGTAGCAGGAACGAGCATTCCTTCTCAAGATTTTCAAAGTGTCATTCACGTTAATGGGCTGCCCTATGCGCGTTTGTCACCCAAAAGAAGCTCCTGCTCCTTTTTTGGGCAACAAGCTTCATGCAATTTTTAAAGGCTTATTTTTCTCTGATTGCGCCTACGATTCCTAATCGAGACGTGTGACTGGGGCCTAAACTGTTGGAAACTGACTGAGAACTGGATCACACCATAATGCAGCGCGGGAAAGGTGCATACGTGCATGTTTCCTGAACTGCGTTTAAGTGCACTGCCCTTGTGATCTGCATCTCCAGTGTATTGTTAACTGCACCCCAAATGCAGATCATAGATGCAGTTAATTTGTGGGCACCAAATCATATAGCACCGTAGTACCATTCCATTTGGTGCATTCATTTTTAGAAGAAGTGAAGTCACTACTTTTTGCGTTGTCCAGTGCATTTTGACAGACCATTTGTGCGTCTCAGTGCGGGTAAACACAGGTCTCACATAGGCGTACACTGTAGTACACCCTGTGTAAATGAGGCCTTCCCTCTGAAACAAAGTTTTTTTTTTTCAGGCTGCACAGAAAATAAACGTGATCTCTTTCAAGGCAAATGGATCCATATGAAGAAAACCTGCCCTGCCCACTTTTGCCCCAAAGTATGAATTGCCAGTAAATGTTGATCTGGCTCAAGTTTATACAGTAATGTGGATAGTTTGATGCTTACTCTTAAAGTACAGGATTTTTATCACACTTGCCTAGGTGAATGCAGCATCAGTGTGATTCTGCAGCTTTCTGGCTCTAAGACTGAGAACTGAGTGATCAAACACCTCTGTCACTGTCTGCTCTCAGCTGCAGGCTGAGGCAGGTGCCGGTCCAGGGTAGTGGCCAGATCCCGACCATATTGTCGTGATCATTCCCCAGCCTGGCCCGGCTCTGTGATGTCAGCCGCAAGCAGGCAAACGAGCTTTGGCTGTACTTTTTTAAAGTGGTTGTAAACTCCCATAGATGAATTGTACCTATAGGTAAGCCTATAATGAGGTTTACCTATAGGTACTGTAAATATCTCTGAAACGTGCACCGTTTAGGAGATATTTAATGTATACGCAGCTGAGGTCATTGGAGCAAGCACTATGAAGGAATGACCCCCTATGAAGATGGATGCAGCCTCCAGCGGTGACCTCGCAATTTTGCTCTCATCTCTGTATGTGTAGATAAAACAAACTGCAGCTTTGACCAAAGTTAAGTAATGTCCTTGCAATAACTGAAGGCCATTTATGTACCTCTCATAGATGGCATCATCCTGTCCTGCCATGTTGGCAGGTTGTTGCTAAAATATTTCCAGACAATTCATACCTCCTGATATGCACTTTCTATTCCCTGTTGCAGTAGCTCTGAGGTATATACACTTTGTCCTGTGCTCTCTGTTCATGTCTGTTATGAATCCTGCTGATAATTCTGAAGATTATTTCTATATGTGGGAAACGCATTTATTACATCATCAGAAACTCTTATGCATAAATGGTTGTAACTAAAAATTGTGTAATATGGCGTCTGTGCTTGTAGCTCAAGCTGGCCGTAGAGGAGGTTTTTTTTTTTTTTCTTCATTCAGCCACATCAGGGCATTGTTTTCTGACAGCAGGATCCTGCGCCGTCAGAATACAATGATCAATGGCTACAGATGCTGATCAACAAAATCTTTACAACTTTTTTTGACAAAAATGGATCGAACGATTCACTTTCGTCGAACACGGAAGGCCTCACACTGATCGAAATTTGACTACTTCAGGAGTGACCTCCTGGTTTTTGATCCGTCTGTTACCAGCTTAATTTTATGTTCATTCATCCTAGTCTGTGATTCAAAACTGTGGAACATATGTATTCTATTCTGTTGAAATAAACTGCGCAAACACTGTAGCATGTTTTTCCCCATATGTTGTAACAAATCTGTGTTCGACCCTTAAAAGTTTTGTTTAACTTGGTTTTTGTTTTCAGGGAGCAACAGTGTCAGAAATTAAGAAACAATACCGTTTATTGTCTCTGAAATTCCATCCTGATAAAGGAGGAGATGAAGTCCTGTTCATGAGGATAGCAAAGGCTTATGCAGCGTAAGTTGTTCAGACCATTGGTTTCATTCACGCATTGAGCTCCATGCCATAGAGGTGAGAGAGCCTATAGCCATGACCGAATATATCGTTAGTACAGCCCTTAAAATTTCCGCTCACATTAGGTGAGTGGAAATAAGCTGAGGGCAAGTTTGGGAACCCCCCAAGGTGGAGCATCTCACTACTGCTGCTTGTGTGGGCAGGATCTGTGTACTGCTCCAATTTTGTGGGGTGACGGGGATCGGAGCAGAACATGTATCCGCCCAGCGCCCACACAAGTCAGTGGTAAGATGAGATCATGACCGGATCTAGGGGGTTGCCGGGGTGGGCAGGACTCCCCAGATGTCAGTTTCACCTCCCCAAAGCTCTCCATCCACCACCCCTGACACTGTGCCAGCTGTGTGTGCTGTATGGGAAGCAGGAGAGCTTGGTGCCTGTGTTCAGGCTGTGTACAGTGCAGGGATTTCGAGAGAGAGCTCTGCCTATTTCACTGTACTGTGCGCTTCTAATCCCCCCCCACCCCCGTATTGTTCCCTCCTGCCCACTTTGTACTATGCCTTTTAACCCCCACTATAGCAAGCCCCCCCCCCCCCCTGACCTTCCCCCTGCACTGTGCACTTCTGGTCCCCCCCCCCATATGTACTGTGGCCTCCTGTACTGTGCACACCCGACACCCCCCCCCCCCCCCCTTTTACTGTGCCTTCCAGCCTGTCTGGTCCTGTGTGATTTCATGAGATCATTTAAGAGAACATATATAGGGGCGGGACAGGGTAGGGGTTGGGTGGAGAAACTGGTGAGCCCTGGTTTAGTAGATCTATAACCTATGTGGCATAAGCAAAGTGGTGAGTTTTCCCTCTACAGGTATCATGCCCACACATTGTCTTTTCTTTTTGTCAGTCCCCTCGTATACGTTTCTTTACACGTGTTAATTTTTCAGAAGTAGGTAAAGACAAGTTAAAACAACGAATAAAAGATGCTAGCAGACAGGTGATGTTTTGGATGCCAGACGTGTGCTTGCAAGCTCTAACAATTGAAATTCAGTTCTGCTGATGGTAACCAGTTTATCGTTTTGAACAATGTTGAGCTGCTTTGACATTTCTATAGGTGAAGCTGTGATGGTGGTGGTATATATATAATAAATCGGTAGCAGCATGCCTATCTTATACTGGTTGGTAAAAAAAAAATCATGCTGCATTGAAAAAATATTGTGATTTTCGTGTCTGAAATACTATTGTTTGTGTGTGTTTTTTTTTTTTTTTCTTCTAAATAGAGATTAAATTGCAGGCACCCATGAAATGGCAAAAGTATGGTACCCGGTATAGTCCATAGTCCTTTACAGGTTATCGGTTTAGAGTTTACCGTGCAGTATGGCCCTAGAATCATTGCTCTTACTCTGGTGTGCACTGGGATATGTATTTGTTTTGATACCTCACACGTGTGGCACAATTGCTATTTACATACATATGTGTATTTGCATTTGAGTGTGTGCACGGGGTGATGGGCTTTCTTTTACATTTTTATTTGTTTATTTTTTTCCATTTAAATGTAATTCGTCTGTTATGTGCATGGGCAGGTGACGGGTTCGCTTTTGAAGTCTAGACCCTTAAAAACCTCTGCCCTCCACTGCAGGTATTCAGGCATAGGTTGTGCTTGATTAGCTGCTTCCCTGGCTTTAGCAGCTGGGGAATGACGGCTCCGAATCTAGAAGTGACAAAATGCTTGTCGCATCCAAGTTCATTAGTCCAGTAGAAGATCAGGTAATGAACATTCCCAATCTTCTCTCGCTTGCCATCCTGAAAGTATTTACTGCAGTTCAGGAAGAATGAGAGAGACTGGGAACCACTATGGGCAGAGTCACATTCTCTGTACCATAAAAGTAATCTGATGGCTCTACAGCTACTCGCGTCACTGTTAATACGAAAGCCGGTTGCAGGCGTGACCTTGTTTTAACCCCTTGAATACCAGAACGTTTTATAAATGTACATTCATAGAATAGGAGTTAAATCTCATGCACCTGGAAGGATCACTGACAGTGAATATTTGCTGTATGTCAATTCCACCGATTTATAAATATGCCCCTTGATGTCTGTAGTGTAATATATTGAACTTGTATAAATACTTTGCTCATTTCTAGTTTAACAGATGAACAGTCAAGAAAGAATTGGGAAGAATATGGAAATCCTGATGGGCCACAGGGTAATTTACTAAACTATTATACTTTTGTTTTCTGTAATATTCTACCAGCCTTTTTGTTATCAAACATAAATTCAATATTATAAATGCAATTAAAAAAAAATTAATAATTTTAGTAATGCTGCTTTTTATACAGTATAAATACGTATACAATTTGAAAACATGATGCTTTTTGTATTTTTTATTTATTTATTTTTTAAGCTACGAATTTTGGCATTGCCCTGCCTGCCTGGATTGTGGACCAGAAAAATTCTATGCTGGTAATTACAAGTTGAATCGTTTTACTTCATCTTTTGCTTTGTAATAGAAAGCCCATCTAGCATAATTAGTGTGAACTAAAATCAAGTGTGATTTGTTTTTTGGATTGTCGTTTTTTTAATTACTGTTTACGTACTAAATTTGCATTGATTGTAAACTGTGTTATGTGATCTAAATTCCATTCTCTGGATTTTGACTCTTGTATTAAAGCAGAGTTCCACCCATGTTTTTTTTAATGTCTAATCATTCCCTTACCCATCCGCAGTGGTATTTGAAATGGTAACTAGTTATTTTTTTTCAAAATACCGTCTCTGCAATTTTTTTCTGCTGCACTTCCGGCTCCGGCCGCCTAGGCGATTATGTCACAAGGCAATTCCCATGGACTCCTGGGATATCTGCATCATCTGTCCCTGTAGGTCATTGGGAATCAACCTAATACTAAAATCTAGTGTGATTTCCTGACTTCAGTTACCTTCTGGGATTTCCTCTGATTGACAGGTTGCCATAACAATGGAGCAGGAACTTCTGCCAACCCCATCATTGCTTAGGGCAACCTGTCAGAAATAAACGGTGCTGCGCAGTGGCATTACTGCGCAGGCACGAGATTGGGAGGTACATGCTGGGTAGCCAGCGCACCGAATCCCAGAAATGAAGACAAGCTCGCTTTAGATGCCCACAACAACAATGGACCCTGCCTGCTTCCAGGATCAGGTTAGTTTATAATGATAAAAAAAAAAAAAACACATTACTAACAGTATCCAAATGTTACAGTAGAAGTGGTAACAATTACAGGGGAGCATTTAGAAAAAAATTTAATTGTGGGACTGGAACTCTACTTTAAACTGTAGTAATGATTCTTCATGAGCTTGTGCAATGTGGGATAATTCCATATCATTTTTGTTTTTAGGTTTTGCTTGTATATGGCCTGGCTTTTATGGTTATCCTTCCAGTTGTTGTGGTAAGTAGTTTGCATGCACATTGCTAGTATATTAACATTTTAGTTTTTTTTTTTTTTTTTTTAAATTTCGTTTTTTTTTTTTTTTTTCTATGTTCCATGGTAATATATAAATCAGGGATTGGCCTGCCTACTCGAAAGGTGCTGTAATGGAAGAGTATAAAATTGAACTCCTCCAGTAGAGCTTCAGTTTTGTCTTGTTTGTTTTGCGACGGGTGTTGCCTAAAGTTACAGGGTTGACTGCTTGCCCCCTCAGGATTTATCTTCCCCAGAGTTACCACTACTTTCTCTTGCCTGGAAGCTCTTGAAAGGTTGACCCAGGTATGGGTAGAATCCTGAGGAGGGGTCAGAACTGAAGGTACAACAAAACATTTGACTAGGGATCTAGTTTTATGGTCACAAGTCTTCCCAGAAGTACGTTGACGTGTTTTGCCCCTCCTCCAGGACGTCATCAAGTATGTCCTTGACGTCCATTTCTTTGGTGAAAATAACCCAAATCTGTGTATATTTTTTAGTCTGTAGGAAAGTCCACAAAATATGGTATATATCTGAAAATTGATCGTGATGTATGTAGGACGGCCTATCGTTTCTTGGGACCCTAAAATATCAGGACAGTACAAATCCCCCCCCCCCCCCCCCCCCCAAATGACCACTTTTTGGAAAGTAGACAGTCCAAGGTATTTAGTGGGTTTTTTTAAGTTGAATTTTCTTTGGAAAATAAAGAAATAAAAAAATCACTTGAGGTCAAGTCAGGATGGGAGAGCCATCACTCTGCTATAAGCCAGGTGGGAAGGTGTTAATGTATTCAGATCTGTTCGTTCGTTCTTTCTTTCTTTTTCTTTCGTTCTTTTTCTTTCGTTCTTTCTTCCTTCCTCTTTTTTTTTTTTTTTTTCCCCACCTTTTTTTTTGTTGAATTGTACCTGTAATTTGGTAGTAAGCATAAAGGCTGTAAAAGGATTGGGGATGGACACTATGCTTGTTTCTTAGGAGTACACACTAGTAGAGGTTGACCGATTTTATATCGGCCGATATTTGGCGTTTTTTAATTAATCTGCATCGGCCGATTGTGCTGTTAAAAAAGGCCTATTATATCTTCAGCGCAACTTTCAAATGACTTCTGTAATGCAAGTTGCCTGAAGACTTCAGTGGAACCACTTGTTTCCTCTCTGGGCAGTCTGCCAAGAAAAGAGCAGAGATACAATGTTTATAATTATCAATGAACTTATCTCTGTGTGTAGGAGTTCTCAGTTTAACCATTTATAGACTCTTTTCTGACACTTGTTGCTTACAAGTAAAAATCCTGTATTTTCTGCTAGAAAATCACTTAGAACACCCAAAAAAAAAAAAAAAATATATATATATATATATATATATATATATATATATATATATATATATATATATATATATATATATATATATATATATATATATATATATATATATATATATATATATATATATTTTTTTTTTTAGCAGAGACCCTAGGGAATAAAATAGCGGTTGTTGCAATATTTTACGGCACACGATATTTGCGCAGAGGTCTTTCAAACACAATTTTTTTGGAAAAAATACACTAATGATAAAAAAAACAGTAAAGTTAGCCCATTTTTTTTTTTTTTTTCATACAAAAGTTTTGATTACCTGTTTTTGTGTATTTAATATAGTTTTTTTTTTGTTTTTTTGTTTTTTAATCTAAATTATACATACAAGTGAACTGATTGGAGGTTTGTTTAATAAATGTTTAAATGTACGACATTTTCTGTATTCCTTATTACTTAAGGCTGCTTTCACACTAGAGCGGGCAGGCGTTGACGGTAAAACGCTCCTAGTTTTAGCGGCGCTTTACCGCCATTTTAGTAGCGATATTCGGCTGCTAGCGGGGCACTTATAATCCAGCTAACGGCTGAGGAAGGGGTTGTGACTGTGAAGCTCCGCTGCCAAATTGCATTGCAGGCACTTCGGCAGCGGTGTCCATTCATTTCAATGGGCAGGAGTGGTGGAGGAGTGGTATACACCACTCCTAAGATGCTGCTTGCAGGACTTTTTTTTTATTTATTTTTTATGTCCTGCCAGCGCATCGCCTCAGTGTGAAAGCATTTGGGCTTCCACACAGACTGCAGGGGAGCAGTTTTGCAGGCACTTTACAGGTGCTATTTTTAGCCCAAAAGCGCCTGAAAAACGCCCCAGTGTGAAAGGTGTCTAACTGTTAGATTTTATGAGATGAAGGGGGAAAAAAAACAAAAAAAATATTGGCCCAAAAAAATCAGCATCATATATCAGCCATCGGCCGCTGCGATTTTTAAATATCGGCATCGGCCAGAGAAAAACCCATGTTGGTCGACCTCTACACTCTAGTGTACTATTTGTTGAAGTAGCAGTGATAAGAGACAGTAGAGAGAATGTGATGTTTAATCATGTACAGCTCAATGGATGTGTGTGTGTGTGTGTGTGTGTGTGTGTGTGTGTGTGTGTGTGTGTGTGTGTGTGTGTGTGTGTAGACCCTAACAATACATTTCTCTCACTTACTACCCTGTGGGCTGTTAAAGCGGTTGTATACTGAAGTTTTTTTTCTTTTTTTTTTTTTTCTTCCTGACCTGCAAAGGAAAAGGCATAATGAGCTAATATGCAGCGCATACTAGCTTATTATGAAATACTTACCTTAGAACGAGGCCCCGACATCTGGCCCGATCCACGCCGAGGGAGCTGACATGCTCCCTCTGCGTTTCTTCCGGGTATCGCGGCTCCGGCGCTGTGAGTGGCCGGAGCCGCGATATCGTAGCATGATCACGGGAGATTTCATCCCGGCCGGTCGGCCACTGCCGGATTTTCAGCCGAGAATCCCCTTGTGCGCATGCGCCGCTGCAGTCAGCGGCGCATACCGAGGGGAATATCTCCTAAACCGTACAGGTTTAGGAGATATTTTTTTACCTACAGGTAAGCCTTATTATAGGCTTTCCTGTAGGTAAGTCATAAAAATGACTATACAACCACTTTAAAACGCTTTCAATTCTTTATCTGTTCAATTATTGCAAAAAAAAACATTACCTGTGGATCAAGTCAAACAATTGAAAGCTATCCTGTGTCTTTTGCACACTGCCTGCTAAATCTCAGGGAATCTAATTAACTCTCCTAGTTGTTGGGGGTTTACCAGATAATTAGCTTCTATGTTCTGGAGAATAGTAATAGAGGGTGTGTTTGACTAATTTAGCAAATAACAGGACAAGGTAACATCTCATCTCAGTCCCTCAAATTCTGTTATCCGCTCACAACAGAAATGAGCCGAATGCATTTCTAGCAGATCTACATGTGTTTTTCTGTACTTGCAGTACGGTATATTTTAATGGGGCCAACTGCCCCATAGCAGATTTACTGGTACAGGGCGCCTTTTCTGTGCAGAATCGCGTATATACACACCTGATTCTGCACTTCTGGGTAGGGGGAGTACGCCTCCGGTGCGCTGCTTCTGCTAGTGGGTGCCGGCCAATGGATGTCCGCCAATCGTCGAGAGGATGGGCGGAGCACTGCATATGTAAACAATGCGGATCTTTGTCCTGACAGTGGGGATGTGAAGGATTTTGTGTCCCTGCAAATCGGGGAAAGAAAATCGATCACATCCCTTAGTGAAAGCAGCACACAGTGTGCACAAAAACAATGGATAGGCACACATTTAACCCTTTGATCGCCCTAGATCAGTGATG
Organism: Lithobates pipiens; assembly: GCF_037356315.1. Taxonomy (NCBI): domain Eukaryota; kingdom Metazoa; phylum Chordata; class Amphibia; order Anura; family Ranidae; genus Lithobates; species Lithobates pipiens. The sequence goes on from NW_027507758.1 coordinate 296,358,730, forward strand.
GCGAACCTTTGCACCCCAGATGTTTTGGAACTAAATTTCCCATGATGCTCAACTACACTGCAGAGTGCATGAGCATCATGGGAAATGTAGTTCCAAAACATCTGGGATGCCAAGGTTCACCACCACTGCCCTAGATGTTTAACCCAGCCAGTATCATTAGTACAGTTTTATTTTTTTATTTTTATTTTTTTTAGCATTGTATTACTGTCAGTGGTTCCCACAAAATGACCGTGTCAGATTTCCCGCCGCAATATTGCAGTCCTGCTATAAGTTGCTGATCGCCGCCATTACTAGTATAAAAAAAATAAGTTGCATTGCAGGACCGCGCAATTGTCAGTTAAAATAACACAGTGCAGTATTGGAAAAAATGGCCTGGTCATGACTGTACTTGCGTTCCTTTTTACTACAGGTTCCTCACACTATTGCATATGGTTCTTTTGGCTCCAGTAGCTTATGTTCTTGGTGATAGTTTTGTTGTTTTAACTATTCTGCTTATATAATATGGTATATTTTTATACTGGTGCATATTTTTCAAAAACCACAAAGTCTGCTTTAGTTGAATAATACGGTAGAGCAGGATATGCATGGTGGTAAATATCTTTATAAAGAATGTTATAAACCATTAAAAAAAATTGCTGTTTCAGGGTTCATGGTGGTATAAATCAATTCGTTATAGCGGTGATCAGATCCTCATCCGTACCACTCAGATCTACACCTATTTTGTGTATAAGACCAGGAACATGGATATGAAACGTGAGTAAAGTTGTTACTGCATAGGAGTGAGCCTGCTTCATGTATTTTTTTTTACTTTTTATTACAATTGTGAATGTGCAGGTTTATTTAATTTTTACTGATAACGCACCTTCTGTGTGGTGATGGTCTTGGTGTTGCTGCAGGTAAATTTAACTTTAACACTCCATTATTTTAAATGGTATCTATAGTATTTTTTTTTTTTTTCGTGTGTATGTATGTGTATGTATTACAATAATTATAAAAAAAAAAAAATTGTTTGCTGTCAAAGCAGATTTTGTGTTTTTTTTTCAACTACTCTGTAGCAAAGTCCTGTCCCCCCTCCCGATTGCAGACTCCAGACAAAAAAAACCCCTAAAAAATAGATATATATTATATCTATCTCAAATATTGCACACACTGTATATATTCACTAGTGTTTTGTATTCCCTAGGCCAGTGATGGCGAACCTTTTTGAGCCCGAGTGCCCAAACTGCAAACCAAAACGACTTATTTTTTTCAAAGTGCCAACACTGCAATTAAACCTGACTAACGAGGTTTTAGTTTAGAAAAAACTATTCGTACAGTCGTTTCACAATGACACTAATAATGATCCCCCCCCCCTTTTTTTTAGATAGAGCAGTGCCGCTCTAAGAGTAGTAAGTTAGTTAAAAAAGGCTTTATTCAGTTTATGGGCAGAGTACTGCAGAGTATTGCATAGTATGGGCAGAGTACTGTAGAGTATTGCATAGTATGGGCAGAGTATTGCATAGTATGGGCAGAGTATGGGCAGAGTACTACAGAGTATTGCATAGTATTGTCATAGTATGGGCAGGGTATTGCAGAGTATTGCATAGTATTGGCATAGTATTGGCAGAGTATTGGCAGGGTACTGCAGAGTATTGCATAGTATTGGCAGAGTATGGGCAGGGTACTGCTGAGTATTGCATAGTATTAGCAGAGTATTGGCAGGGTACTGCAGAGTATTGCATAGTATTGCATAGTATTGTCATAGTATGGGCAGGGTATTGCAGAGTATTGCATAGTATTGGCAGAGTATTGGCAGGGTACTGCAGAGTATTGCATAGTATTGGCAGAGTATGGGCAGGGTACTGCTGAGTATTGCATAGTATTAGCAGAGTATTGGCAGGGTACTGCAGAGTATTGCATAGTATTGGCAGAGTATGGGCAGGGTACTGCTGAGTATTGCATAGTATTAGCAGAGTATGGGCAGGGTACTGCAGAGTATTGCATAGTATTGGCAGAGTATGGGCAGGGTACTGCAGGGTATTGCATAGCATTGGCAGAGTATGGGCAGGGTACTGCAGAGTATTGCATAGTATTGGCAGAGTACTGCATAGTATTGGCAGAGTACTGCAGAGCATTGCATAGTATTGGCAGAGTAAGGGCAGGGTACTGCAGAGTATTGCATAGTATTGGCAGAGTACTGCAGAGTATTGCATAGTATTGGCAGAGCACTGCAGAGCATTGCATAGTATTGGCAGAGTATGGGCAGTGTACTGCAGAGTATGGGCAGTGTACTGCAGAGTATGGGCAGTGTACTGCAGAGTATGGGCAGTGTACTGCAGAGTATGGGCAGTGTACTGCAGAGTATGGGCAGTGTACTGCAGAGTATGGGCAGTGTACTGCAGAGTATGGGCAGTGTACTGCAGAGTATGGGCAGTGTACTGCAGAGTATGGGCAGTGTACTGCAGAGTATGGGCAGTGTACTGCAGAGTATGGGCAGTGTACTGCAGAGTATTGCATAGTATTGGCAGAGTATGGGCAGGGTACTGCAGAGTATTGCATAGTATTGGCAGAGTATGGGCAGGGTACTGCAGAGTATTGCATAGTATTGGCAGGGTACTGCAGAGTATGGGCAGGGTACTGCAGAGTATGGGCAGAGTATGGGCATAGCATTGCATCTCACTCCCTCTTCCCCTCTCCCCTCGCACTGTAGGGCGCGTGGGAGAAAGATTCTGGTCCATGGACGCTCTACCAGAATAAGCCATCTTTTGCCTATGGCCCGGTCGGCAATTGGTTATAACACTCACATTTGAGTTGTTGAAATCCGTGCGGGGTCAGGCTCCGGTGGTGTCCGTATGTCAGATTTCCCACGCAGGCACGTCAACAGGTGCGTCAGATGTTTTAGAACGGGGGGCGTGGCTTCAGCGTTCGGAGCATGCACCATGCCCACTCGGACACGTCACCGCTATCCCAAGAGGACTGTGGGAAATGTAGTTCACGGGAGCGGACTAACGATGACAGTGTAATTGTCACGGCGTGCCCACAGAGACGGCTCAGCGTGCCGGCAGCGGCACACGTGCCATGGGTTCGCCATCACTGCCCTAGGCTCTCTAATTACTAGAGAGGAAATTTTATTCCAGCAGAGAGCATGTTGTCTCTCAGCCTTGACTGATAGACTTGTAGTAATGTAGAAAAGCCGCCTTGCATATTTCAACCTTCCTGTAGATACAGGATTACAGTGCATACAAAAACCGTTTTTAAACCATCACTCATTGATGAGATTAATTGCATAATATCACCTTTACAAATGTGAAATGCTGAACCATGCTTTTCTTCCAAATGGATGTTATAAGATACCTTTCACATTGTGCTGCCCCGGGCATCAGTGGTAAAGCGGCGCTATTTTTAGCGTCGCTTTACCGTCATTTTAACCCCTGCTAGTGGCCAAAAAGAGGTTAAATCGGCGCGCAAAACACCCCAGTGTGAAAGGGGTCTAATTGTATAGATTCACATTTACATATCTGAATACCTAGCTCAGACTTTCCTTATTATACAGTGGGGAAAATAATTATTTGATGCCCTGCAGATTTTCTAAGTTTGCCCAATTACAAAGAACTTAAGTGTGTATTTTTTATTTTTTTTTATCATAGGTGTATTTTAAATGATAGAGACAGAATGTCAACCAAAAATCCAGAAAAAAAACACATGATACAAATGTTATAAATTGAGTTGCAGTTCAGTGAGTAAAATAAGTATTTGATCCCCCTACCAACAATTATCTGACAATTATTCTGGCTACAGTGTATGGTACACTGACTAGTCCTGTCAATCTAAGACGTTGCTGCTAATGACAGCTCGTTATGTGTATAAAAGACACCTGTCCACAGAATCTTTCTTTTATTCAAACTCCCCATCATGGGCAAGACCAAAGAGCTGTCAAAGGACATCCAGGACAATATTGTAGAGCTGCACAATGCTGGAAAAGGCTACAAGACCATCAGCAAGAAGCTTGGTGAGAGACAACTGTTGAAGGGATTATTTGCAAAAGGAAGAAGTACAAAATAAGCATCAGTCACCCTCGGTCTGGAGCTCCGTGCAAGATTTCGCCTCATGGGGTAAAGCGGATTATGAGAAAAGTGAAGGATCAGCCCAAAACTACACAGGAGGAGCTTGTGAATGATCTCAAGGCAGTTGGGACCACAGTTGCCAACAAATCATTGGTAACACAATACGCAGCCACAGATTGAAATCCTGCAGCGCCCACATGGTCCCCCTCCTCAAGAAGGCACATGTACAGGCCTGTCTGAAGTTTGCCAATGAGCATCTAAATGATTTAGAGAAGGATCAGGAGAAAGTGCTGTGGTCAGATGAGCTTGTTTACATTAACTGGTCTCTCCATGTTTGGAGGAAGAAAATTGCTGACTTTGGCCCCAAAATTGCCATCCCTACAGTCAAGCACGGAGATGGAAACATTATGATTTAAGGCTGTTTCTCTGCTAAAGGTACAGGCCGACTTTGCGGCATTGATGGGCCAATGGACGGCGCCATGTATTGTAAAATCTTGGATGAGAACCACCTTCCCTCAGCCAGAATCCTGAAGATAGTCGTGGTTGGGTCTTACAGCATGACAATGACCCAAAACCTAACGCCAAGGCAACAAAGGTGTGGCTCATGAAGAGGTACATTTAATGTCATGGAGTGGCCTAGCCAGTCTCCAGACCTGAAACCTATAGAAAATGTATGGAGGGAGGTGAAGCATCGAGTTGCCAAGCAACAGCCATGAAACCTTAAGGATTTAAAGAAGATCTGTGGGGAAGAGTGGACCAAAATCCCTCCTGAGATGTGTGCAAACCTGGTAACCAACAAGAAACCTCTTACCTCTGTACTTTCCAACAAGGGTTTCTCCAAGTACAAAGTCATGTTTTGCTTGGGGATCAAATACTTTTTACTAATTTTACGCACTGAACTGCAACTCAATTGATAACATTTCTATCGTGTTTTATCTGGCTTGATATTCTGTCTATATCATTTAAACAACTGATAACAATTATAGACCCTTCATTTCTTTGTAAGTGGGCATACTTCCAAAATCTGCAGGGAGTTCTTTGGTCGCAGATTGTTTCCCATTTCTTAAGATTTTAAACATAGTATAATGTGTTGCATAATATGTGTATGACCACTGACATTGATTAGAGCTCAAATCATTGCCGTAATTGATCTACTAAGCCATTGGCACCAAAATACTGTTTTTTGTTTTTGTTTTTTTAATACAAGCAGTCATAAATATTGATATTTGGCTCACTCTGTTTCAAGCAGCAGCTAACACAATTTCAGCCATTTATAAAGTGTACAAATAAGAAACTGTGTCAAAATGAAGCTTGACGGACCTACAGTATTTTACGCCAGTTCACTAAAAGTATATTTAAGAGGACAGCATTACATGAACTCTAACTACACACAATGTATGGCCTGCACATTTAATTCAATCCTTGCTTCTTTTTATTTACTTTTTAGGCCTAATTATGGTGTTAGCAGGAGCATCGGAGTTTGACCCACAGTATAATAAGGATGCCACAAGCAGACCTGCAGATAATGTACTAATACCCCAGGTAATATTAGACCTAAATAATATGAATATATGTTGCCTTTATAAAATCGTATGTATTGGTTTTGCTAACCTTGTACGTCCTTCTTTTTTTTTTTTCCTCTTTTTTTTGTTTTCAAGCTAATAAGAGAGATTGGTGGCATCAATCTAAAGAAAAATGAACCTCCACTCACCTGCCCCTACAGTCTTAAGGCAAGGGTGCTTTTACTGGCTCATTTATCACGAATGCAAATACCAGAGACACAAAAAGAAGGTAGTCCTAGACCTTTTTATTTTTTTCAGAATTAGCCATTGGTTTGAGGCATTTATACTAATCTTTCTGGTTTTTGGTCTTGCAGATCAGCAGTTTATCTTGAAGAAATGTCCAGCTCTGCTCCAGGAAATGGTTAATGTTATATGCCAGCTAATTATAATGGCGCGGAGTAGAGAGGGTAAGATTAGTTATCTGCCTCTAAATAAGCTCAGCTGTTAGATATGGATAGGGGGAAAGTACTGATATCTATTGTGTCTCAATCTGTGGTCCTGTCCTTTCATTCTTTCCCCAATATTACTGTGCCCATATTGTCCATATCAATTAATCAACCTATTTGCGCGGGGGGAATTGGTCTGGTTGCCCCGGGCGCAACATTTAGAGGTATGCAGGATGACAGAGCCAGCTCACACAGTGTGTGTATGGTCCAGCGTGAGCCCGCTCTGTCATCCACTGTGAGTCACACTGGATGACCACGCAGGCTTGCCATAGGCATGTGCAGGGGGCAAGCTTGGGATCACTCCCATCTCTGCAACCATCTGTATCACAGGGCTGGCAAGGTCTACCTTTTTCTCACCAGGCTGCAGTGTCCTAATTCCCCTGTACAGCACATCCTGAGGTTTGCAACTGGTAGAGGCTCTGTCAGCTGTGCAGTATCTCCCTGTGGAGGTGTTGGGCATTGTGGCGTGTGGCCAAACTTTGCCTCCTAAACACCTACAGATGACTGCTCTGGCTGATTGACAGCTGAAACTGGGAAAGTCGCAGTGCAGACATGGCAGTCCGGGAGTCTACTTCCAGCCATTGGGCAAGTGGCTGATGTGGAGAGGTCTTCTGCAAGAGTTCCCTCCATGCTCCATCCGTGCTGCTTCACCCCTTACATTCACCAATCTCTGCCTGCGGACTGACTGCCATCACCAAACACTGGACTCCGAGTGCTAAAAGTCCATGGGTTAGGGAGCGCAAATTACTTGCTTGGCCCCGTGCACTGACAACCCATGCTACACCCCTGCTTCTTTGATTTATTTTCAAATGTTGGCTATTCAGTATAGGTCACAACAATAAATCTTGGGGGCACTGTCTTATTATTATTTTGAGTCACTGGCCTGGAACAAGAAGTTGGATGAGGACACTTGTAGTGTATTCCAGATACTTTTTCCAGGTCCGTGAATATTGAAATCAGTGTTCTGCATGGCAACTATCATTGTTAGAAGGATTACAGCAGTGGCAAGTTGCATATGTCGCAGGGTCAGTTCAAAGTACACGCCAACGAATTTGAGAGGCTCATTTAAGACCCCTTTCACACTGAGCCGCCCCGGCCGTCGGTGGTAAAGCGCCGCTATTTTTAGCGGCGCTCCATTCGGCCGCCACCAGGGCGGTTTTAACCCCCGCTAGCGGCCGAAAAGGGGTTAAATCACCCCGCAAAATGCCGCTGCAACAAGCAGCTGGGAGAACTTTTTGTGGCGCCCTGCCAGCGCAGCGCCCCAGTGTGAAAGCACTCGGGCTTTCACACTAGGTTTGCAGCTGAGGCTTTTTTCAGGTGCTATGCAGGCGCTATTTTTAGTGCTGTAGCGCCTTAAAAACACTTCAGTGTAAATGGGGTCTTAATGTTGGTATCCCTCCTAGCTTTAGACATTGAGGTGAAGTTGCTATTGAGAGACTTATATCGATGTGTGTGTATGTGTGTGTGTGTGTGTGTGTGTGTGTATATATATATATATATATATATATATATATATATATATATATATATATAATCTCTCACACACTGCTGTTTTTGAAGATTTGTTATGCTATCCATTCTATGCTCCTCTAGCGATATTAGCAGTTTTCTCTTGGTTACAGTGTACCATTTTTGGTACAGGCCTGTACTGTAAACTGTAACTCAAATAGAGTAGAATGACGTTTTATGCAGCAGAGAAGACTGTTAATTAGTATTCTATGCATTTAAGGTGAAAAAACATCTGACACTGCCTGAACCCCCAGCCCCCCCCCCCCCTGTTTTACTTACCTGACCCCTTGAAAATGCCGCGCTCGCCCCCGCCGTCCTCTTCACCGCTCAGCCTGGCCGCTGATTGGCTGGAGTGGATGGATGGAAAGCAGCACAGCCATTGGCTCGCGCTGCTGTCAAATCGCATCCACTGACGCGGAGGGCCGGGGGGCGGGGCCTCGTACTTACAGCGAGAGGCTATAGCCACCGGCTGTATCACGGGAGCACGCCCGCAGGTGCTTCTCACCATGCGAGGGAGCTCGCATGAACATGAGAAGTACCTGCGGGAGGAAGCCGAGACAGCCGCCGAGGGACTCCAGAAGAGCAGGTTCGGGGCCACTCTGTGCAAAACGTGCTGCACAGTGAAGGTAAGTATAACATGTTTGTTATTTAAAAAAAAAAAAATTTACTTTACAATCCCTTTAATCTTACTTTGTATGTAATCTTAGTCTTCCTCCTTGGTTTCCTGGGGGGGGAAAAAAGTTTTGTCTATAGTTCTACCTTAAAGTGGTTGTAAACTGTTACACCACTTTTACCTACAGTTAAGCCCATAACGAGGCTTACCTGTAGGTACCTTGAATATCTCCGAAACTTGCACAGTTTAGGAGATATTCATTATATGCGCTGCTGTCGATGTTATCGGCGCATGCGCACTGACGAAACGGGTCACCGGTGCCTTTTCTTCAGGAGTCGTGCCGTGACCGGCGGTTCCCACGCGCATGCTTGGAAGTGACATCATCACTGCTCTGGCCAATTGCAGCGCCGGAGCCGCAAACCCAGAAGTAACTCCTTTGTCTTGTAGGGTTTTTTATTTTTTCCAAGGTTTACAACCTCTTTAAGATCATAGTCAGCAAGTACAGAAAATACTAGTTTGATCCTGCCAGCAATGCAGTGTCCATATCACTTCCTGTGATCTGCATAATAGAAAATATTCCGTCCTTAATTTCTGTAATGTACCAAATGCCTTGCCCCACCCTCCTATCATTGTATGGAGGTGAAGAGATATGGATATGTTTGTTGTCCATATTTGGAGACCAGCCTTGGATGACTACCATGGCTGCCTCTATATTTGGGAATTGTTATTTGGGGACTTTCCATTTGAAAATCAAAAGAAGCTTAAAAGAAAAAAAAAAAAACAAAGGCATCCGCCTCACCAATGACTAGTAAGCTGCAGTGTATTACATTTATAGTTTGGGGTTTGGCTACACAGGCTTGTAAATACATTTAAAAAAATTGCTTTTTCTTTAGAGCGGGAGCTGAGACCACCTTCACTGGCCTCTCTGGAGAACTGTATGAAGCTCTGCCAGATGACCGTTCAGGGTCTCCAACAATTCAAATCTCCATTCTTACAGTTACCGTTTATAGAAGAGGATCATCTGAGACGGGTGTTTAACCACAAAAAGGTGTGTGGCCTAGGTTGTCTAATGTATTATTGTGGTCTATTATTTGGTTATTGCGCTGATTTTTTTTTTGGATTTTTTTTTTGCATTATAGCCAGACAAAGGATGCATGCATTTTTTTATATGGTTGTTTGCTTGAGCATACCTTTTCTTCATTCCATTGCATTTCGTTTAAGTGATTATCAAAAACATGCAACCTTATCCTTTTCTTTTATTTATTTATTTTTTTGTAATTGCCTTTTTGTCTCCCCCTACTCCTTATAATCGGGTCAATTAAATAACAGTAACCCAAAAAAAAATGTACTATCGGGTCAATTAAATAACAGTAACCCAAAAAAAAATGTACTAAGTACCTAGCTTTTAAGCCTCTGCATATATAGATTTCTACAACCCCAATTCCAAAAAAGGTTTGAACACTGTCTTGAGAATATGTAAGACTTAGCAACTTGACCTCCAGAAGATTTACCCCCTTCATAACCAGACCATATTTGGCAATACAGCACTGCGTTACTTTAACTGACAATTGTGCGGTTGTTGACACTGTACCCAACTAAAATTAATGTATTTTTTTCCCACAAAAAGAGCTTTCTTTTAGTGACATTTGATCACCTACACATTTAAAAAAAATATATATTTTTTTGCGCTATAAATTTAAAACTGACAATTATTCTGCTTTAAAACTTATCCAATATAATTTAAAAAAAAATCTAATTTCTTAAAAAATTTAGGCCAATATGTATTCTGCTACATATTTTTGGTAAAAAAAAATCCCAATAAGCGTATCTTGGTTTGCTCAAAAGTTAAAGCGTCTACAAACTATTGGATATATTTATGGTATTTTCATTTATTTTTTACTAGTAATGGCGGTGATCAGCAACTTGTAGCGGGACTGCAATATTGTGATGGTCAAATTGGACTCAAACTGACACTTTTGAAACTTTTTGGGGACCAGTGACACTAATGCAGTGATCGGTGCTAAAAATATGCACTGTCACTGTTCTATTGACATTGGCTTGGAAGGGGTTAACATCAAAGTGTTATCTGTGTGCCTAGCCAGTGCTTGTGTACTGTGTGGGAGGTGCTTTAACTAGGGAAAGGCATTGATCCATGTTCCTGCTTTGCAGGAACACAGGGTTAATGCCTTCTCTACTGACATAATGGAGATCTGACTTGTTTACATAGGCTGATCCTGGTTCTGGCTCTTTGCCTAATGATTGGTGGGTGGCGGTGGATATGGAGTCTGCGGTACCCACAGATCCGCTCCCGCTGTGTACAATCACTGCGGGTCGCCGGATGCGCGCCCCGGAAGTGCAGTGATCCAGTGAGCTGTACATGTAGGCTATACAAGTAAATGTGAATTTTATTATTATTTTCTTTTATTTGTAGGGCCCTGAAAAGCATTGCATTGCCCTTTAGGGCTCCTACAAAATGCAATTTCACACTGACAGAATACATGGACTACCATAGTGCTGAACAGCCCCCTGGTAGTTCATTGAGAACTACAAGCTGGCTGCTACAAAGGATGTCAGTACTTGTAGTTTTTTACAATCACAGAATGATTGATCTGGGCGGGCAGAGCCCCACCTCCTCAGTTCCCAGAGGTTTACAGAGTGTTGGTAAAAGAAGAGGGAATGCTACATTCTGGTAAACATGGCTATGTCCCAACTTTTATGAGATTTGTTTGACATCAATTTCAAAATTGCCCTATTTTTTTCTTAAAATTTTATACATTTTCTCAGTTTAAACATTCTATGTTTTCTATTGTAAAATAAAATGTTTTTTGGAATTTATTGGGTTGAGTATGAGTGTTGGTTGTGATTTCCTCTTTGTCTGTGTGTGTGTGTGTTTTGTGTTTTTTTTTTTTTTTCTCTCCAGGGGAAGGGGGGCCTGGTCCTGTTTAATCTATATTATATGGATCTTTCCTGATGCTCTTTTTATCAATGCCACCTCTGACTTATGAAAGAAACAATTAAGGTTATTATGTCTATGGGATGTGTTCTCCGACTAAATAAAAAATTTTTTGGATAGAATTAAGGCGTCTGAATTCTCAGATTATAATGCTGCAAGAGAGACATTTTAAGTCCACTAGAACCCCTAAATTGCCTACACATACCCAGTGGTATTCACCAATTGCAAAGGCCAGATGGGGTTGCTATATTCATAAGAACTGCCCTGTTTTGGTCAATGATTCCTGTATAGACCATGAGGGCTGTTTTCATTTTTCTGAAAGGTCAGATCCAGGGCCAGACATACACTTTTGCTACAATGTATGCCCCCAATCTTCATCAAAAACATTTTATTGAAGGGGTTCACTCCAAATTGGTATCCTTCCATGAGGGCACCCTTGTTCTGGGGGGAGACTTTAATTTAAGCCCCAACCCAGAGCTGGATATATCAACTGGAAGGTCGGTCTAAGAGGGCCTTAAAGCGTTTTCTTAAGACTATGCAGTCAGATCATTTAATTGACTGCTGAAGGATGCTTAATGAATCTAGAAAGGACTATAGTTATTATTCTAAGGTCCATAAGATGTAGTCTAGAATTAGTCTGTTATTGTTGGATCAGTTTTACTTAGATCTGTTAGGGAGCAGTTATCGAACAGATTACATTGTTGTCAGATCATGCTCCGGTCTCAATTATGATTAGACCTCCCGATGTGAGGGCGAGGGAATGGACCTGGTGCATGAACTACATTTTTGGAAGACCCTACAGCCTTAGCATCAGTCACTGAAGCAATTACAGCATATTTTTGAGATAAACATAACAAAGTCTCCCAAAAGGTAATATGGGAAGGGCACAAAGAGGTTATTAGAGGAGTTCGGATTTCACAGGGTTCGAGGCTCAAGAGGCAAAAATCTGAGGAAATGCGGTACTTTCAGATATAAAACATATGGAAAAATTGCATAAACTCTTCCAATCTTCTGAAATCGAGAACTGTCTCAATGAGGGACATGATTGTCTGTATTCTGCAGCAGGGTAAAAAAAAATGAAGGTTCTGGGCTCATAGGTTTTATGAACAGAGCAGCGAACCTGGGAAAAATGCTGGCTAACGCATTGAGAAAGAGAAAGAAGGTGAAGTGCCATGTTCATAAGCTTGTGTCCCAGGATGGACAACAGGTATTTCAATCACCCGAAATAGCTAGGCGTTTCCAGGAATTTTATGGCAATCTCTATTGCTTATATCTAGACAGATCGTTGCATGCTTCTTTAAAACTTAAAGGAAGGATCAAGAGCTATTTAGTAGAAATAAAAAATACAAAACTTTCTCCTGACCTAGTTGCTTCCTGTGAGGAACTAATTACTCAGGAAGAAATGGGAAGGTTCTTAATATTCTCTAAGGAGAAGAGTCTGGGTCCAGATGGGTTTAATAGTGTATATTATGGGAAATTTTCACAGCTTTTACTCCCACATATGCGGGATCATTTCACAGTGTAACAGTAATCCCTGAAGAGGGAAAGGAACCTACACCTATGTATGAGTTATTGCCCAATATCTTATTTTTTTTATTTTTTTATTTAGTTATTAAAATATTAGCAAAGGTACTGACTTCTAGATTGCAGCCTTATTTATGGATGGACCCTGATCAGACAGGGTTTATCAAGGACAGTAAAGCCAGAGACAACTCGGTAAGAGCCCTGCATTTGATTTACTGGGCTACCCAGCAAAAAACACAAATGCCCAGTCTACTCCTGTCTACAGATGCTGAGAAAGCGTTTGATAGGGTAGACTGGGCATTCCTTGAGGAGGTTCTAGCCGTTGTGGGTCTGGGGCCCAGAATGTTAGGCTGGATTATGGCCCTGTATAGGAAACCCTAGGCTAGAGTGAAGGTCAATGGTGTCCTTTCCTCCTCCTGGGAGATAAAGAACAGGACTCGGGAGGGATGCCCTTTGTCACCCCTGCTGTTTGCATTTGTCATGGAAGCACTGTTATGTAAAATAAGAGAATCCCAATATCCACGGTTTTAAAGTGGGCCCTGCAGAGCATAAATTTATGCGGATGATATTTTGTTTTTTTATATCTGACCCGTTAATAACATTATCTAATTTTAATGGAATCCCTAAAGGATTTTGGGATTGTCAAATTAAAAAAAAAAAATTAAAAAATCTGAAATTTTGCGGTTATACTTACCCCAAACTATAGAGGATTCTCTTATGCAGTCTTTTTCTTTCATATGGAATGAAAGACATATTAAGTATTTGGGAATTCGTTTGACGGCAGACCTATCAAAGCTATATGAAGAAAATTATATCCTCCTCCAAAAAAAATCAAAAAAAATCAAGGGAGACTTGGCAGATTGGGACAGAGCTACCCTCTCCTAGCTAGGAAGAGTTAATACTTTAAAGATGAGGGTGCTCCCCAAAGCTCTATTATGCAGATGATCCCTATTCTTTCTTTTTAGCAAATGTTTTGTAAATTAAGCGGTTTGTTTGTTTTTATTGTAATTATGTAGCACTTTGAGGTCTTTTGATGGAAAGTGCATTATAAATAAAATTTATTATTATTATTATTATTATTCCACTCCCAAAGTCATTTTTAGTTAATGTAAGGTGGCTTTTTACTGATTTTGTTTGGCGAAAGACTAAACCAAGACTGGCATATCATATTCTTACGGGCCTAAATTGGACTGGGGATTAGGTCTACCTTATTTGAGGAATTATGGAGTAATTGCCTTAACTAGAATTCTTAGTTGGAGACATCATACCCCTCAAAATGTCTGGGTGACCTTAGAAAAGATGTTGCCAGGTCATGATTTAGCGCAAGCTCCATGGGTCCCGTACCCATATAGAGGGTTGTCCAAAACTTGCTCTTTTCCTACTACCCACACCTTGAAGCTCTGGGATTCAACTAACAAGAATCTCTAGCACAAAAAAAATCTCTATTACCGTTAGGGGGTTTCTCCGCTGGGGGAGTCATTGCTTTTTTTAAAATCTTGGACTATTGCTGGAGACACTAGCTGTCTTAAGCTTATGCAGAATGGGAAATTACGCCCGCTAAGGGGCCCTTGGAGAGGAATACTGCGAGTTTCCAATGGATACCTTGAGGTATCAGCAATTACAGCATTTTTGTACTGTCCACCTAAAGGAGATTGGAAAGGCGAACCTCTGATTTCAAATCTCTTTGGCATAAACAGCCAGCGGATGGTGGCTTGCTCTCTATCTCGCATGGACTTTTGAACAGAAGTAGTGTCAACACAGTCCTTAGATTTTTTTTTGATTTTTTTTTTTTGGGGGGGATTGGGAATCCAAGTTGGGCTGGCATTCCACAGACTTACAGAAAAGGAATATGTTAAGATTAGTACATCTTCTATAAATATTAAAACACCAGAAACAAATTAAAAACTTTAGTCCAGGTGGTACAGTGTCCCGAAGATGCTGGCTGCGGGCAACAAGGCTCCCATATTCACATCTGGTGGGAATTCCCTAACAGTCTCTGATCGATGTTGGCAGGGCTGCGGGCAACAAGGCTCCCATATTCACATCTGGTGGGAATTCCCTAAGTTTAGGCCATACTGGACCGAGCTCAGGAATGTGATCTCACAAGTAATAATGGCCTCGATCAGGGACGACCCAATGCAATGCCCCTTTCGTGGTACCCAAAGTTCCATTAGGGCATATAAAAGAGTATAGTTCCACATTTGTTGGATGCAGCTAAAGGGCCAATTCCAGCATATTGGGGAAAAAGCAGCATGTACCTACGATAGAATAATGGGCGAGACAAGTTAACAAAATTATGGAAGATGAGAAATGGGTTTGTATTAATAGTAGTAGACTGGAAGAGTTCCATGCTAAATGGAAACCATGGGTAACTACAGTTCCCATTAAGGGAGAGGACACTAAACCCCCCCCTATTGGTTTATCGATTTGTAAAAAGAAAAATCCATAAATTTAAAGATTATAAACAAAAATAAAATATGGGTTTGAGATTTGAAAATCATTGCATTCTGTTTTTATGTAGATTTTACACTGCGTTGCAACTTTTTTGGAATTGGTGTTGTAGTTAGAAATAATGTGAACAAATTATCAAATGTGCGTATTGGGGCACTGAGAGTCAGAGTTGCATGCTAATTATGTACATTTACTGAATTCAAGGTCAAGTTGTTTGCTTATAAATTATTTTTCCATACTTATTATTCCTTACGAACAGTTTAAAATCAAGACAATTCGAGACCTAGTTAGCATGAAGGAGTCAGATCGTCGCCTGCTGTTTAGCTTTCTGGAGGACAGCAGCTATGAGGAGCTAGTAGCAGTTCTTGGCAGCTTTCCACACATCACAATGGAGATAAAGCCTCAGGGTATGTGCAAAATTCATTATTTTAGTTCTGCTCTTTGGTTCCTTGCTTTGCACTCTTTATGACTTGTCAGGCATTGTGTATCCAATTCTGTTGTATTCAAAACAGAAGCGTACAGCCCATGTGACAAAGCTGTTTGGGAGCCAGTGTGGTAAGGCCTGTGTGTGTAGCATTGTTAACCTTTAATGAAGAAGAGTTATCTGCTGTTTATCGTGCATGGATAAGAGAATGTACTAGAACAGTCATGACCTATATCTACTGTAATGTAAGAATGCCTTAAAGCGTTTGTTATTCCCCCAAAAAAAGTCTCTGATGATACTACTAGCTACTGAGTCCTAACACCGTGGTCCGCGTATGTGCCTCTGCCATATGCTGCCCTGCTCTCCTGTGTCTCCTCTGTTCTCATCTAACCCCTTTCTACTTGTACCAATTTCCCCCCCCCCCCCCCCCCCCCCTCCATAATATTAAGTGTGCCTGTGTAATGTTAAAAAAAAAAAACTGCATATCTGTACCTTTTATGAGCGCAGCTCCCAGTCCTCAGCTGATTGACGGCTCTCTCCTCTCTCTTCTTTTGCTCTTTTCTCCCTGGCTGACGTCAGTGGGAGGGCTTGTAAATATTCAATGAACTCCTGCGCTTAAATGGGATTTGTGAGGAATGCTCTTATTTAGTGGATGCCGCAAGCACTTTCATGAGACACCAGCTCATGTATATAGACTAAAAGAAAAAATGGTGGTGCTGCGCTTCCAAAAAAAATGGAACATTACACGAAAATGTTATAGAGCTAATTATTCAGATGGAGATATGTCAGATGGTATATATTCAAACTAGTATGGTAAAGTAGTAAGGGAGAACTCTTATCCTAATGTAGAAATTCTTCTATCAATAGTGCCTGCAACAAGTGTGTAACACAATAATAACTGTCACAATCCCAAGTCCAACTTATATCTCTATGATATAAAAATAGTGCTAAGTTCAAAACCACATACAGTGGTCTAACTCTAAATCAGACTTCTATGATAGAAAGTGCTGAGTGCATCATAGCAAAACCAAAGTGACTGAAATATAAACAGTTACTGGCTACGTAAGCGCAAACTAGTGACAATAATAAAGTGCAAAAAATGCAAGCAAGCAAAAATAAAGTGCAAAAAATGCAAACAAAGTGCTTAGTGTAACACAAAATATTAATAAAAAACCTATAATAATCGAACTATAGAACAAAACTCCATAAACAGAAAGTGCTGAGTGCAAAAAATTGGACTATATCCAGCTGGTAATGACGTGAACACAGTCCCGTGATGATGTCACATAAACCTCTAAAGTGATTCTGTGCTGGGAAATATCTCAGAGGTTCTTCCTCCACATAAGTGATTCCACGCTTAAGTGTGCACACTGGGTAATTACCTTCCCGCTATATAAAATATAGCTTATATGCGGCCTCCTCTTGGATATACCAGGAGTCCCAGGAAAGGGGGTGGAAGGGGGGGCCTCAGGGGGTCATTCTCAGATCTCCGTCACTGTATACTCCAGCAAGATGTTCCAATATAGCTCAGAGAATAAGTATAAGAGCAACCATAGTGTAGTATGTTTTTAAAAATCACTACTTTATTAAAAGGTTAAAATTACTCACAAATGAAATGGGGTAAATAGGCAGCATTAGCAGCAAAACAGTTCAGATCGACCGCTCTGGTGCGAGCGTCACTTCCGGTCTCCGTATCCTACGCTTTACATCACTTCCAGTGACTTCAAGTTGGTTGAGATAACAGTAGGCAAGACATTTTGCCTTTTTATACATTTTAGGTGGAATATAATTTCACTTTAAATCTTAAAGCCAAATTCCTGCAAAAAACATTTTAGTTTTAGCTACAGTAAGAAAGGGCTTTATAACTATATGGCCCCCTGGTGTGTTATGCCATATTTTTCCTAGTATGCATCTCCTATTAGTACATTTTGACAGACTTCATCTTCTCCCAGTCTTCTGGTTTCCGTTTGTTCAGCCGTTTGAATGGCAAGGGCTTGATAACATCACTCCTGTGCGTGCGTGAGTCACAGCATTGCGGCAAAGATCAGCTGCCCTATATGATCCGTTGAACTGCACATGTGCACATGGGAGGACGTATTTATAAGAGAGGCTGATGGAGTCTACCCCTTTCTTAAAAACTATTACCATGTTACCAAATTTTAAAGGGGTTCTGCACTCATAATAAAACATTTGCCCATTCTGTTGCCTCTAGTTCATATATTTCATAATGCCACCTGTTTTTTTTTTTTTTTTTGGATTCACCTACATTTTGTAATCTGTAGTAATTTATTTTAAACCCCTGCGGCAATGGGCGGTCTCTTGCGGGGATCAGCGTCATTTCCTGCTGAAGCCCGCACTGTCTCCTGGGATCTCGTTCAAGTAATCCCAGGAGACATTGCGGCTAATGCACCCGACATCTCGCGAGATATCGGGTGCTACAGCCGACATCTCACGTGATTTCGGTTATTACAGCCGAGATCTCGCGAGATCTCGGCTGTAATAACCCAAATCACGCGAGATGTCGGCTGTAGCACCCGAAATCTCGCGAGATGTCGGGTGCATTAGCCGCAATGTCTCCTGGGATTACTTGAACGAGATCCCAGGAGACAGTGTGGGCTTCAGCAGGAAATGACGCTGATCCCCGCAAGAGACCGCCCATCGCCGCAGGGGTTTAAAATAAATTACTACAGATTACAAAATGTAGGTGAATCCAAAAAAAAAAACAGGTGGCATTATGAAATATATGAACTAGAGGCAACAGAATGGGCAAATGTTTTATTATGAGTGCAGAACCCCTTTAAGTAAAGGACTTTAACACTTTAAGGCTAGTCTCTACTTTTCCTGTTCTATCTTACACCAGTCACCTGGATTGGAAATGAGGCGACATCTCCCTAATGGGTACACACACAGTAATAAACAATCAAATAAGGGGGAAGGTTTTCTTTACTGCAGGTGAAAGTTCTCCGGAATGTGAACAGACAGCAGTGAGATGAGTCTCTTGCGGACAAATGATCATGGGAGGATTCCTAGCTAGGGCTTTTTAATTAAGACCGATAGCGGAGTGATCACATGGCCACTGATCTCGCGGCTCTTAGTCTCTTGACACCCTATAAGTGCGTAATTTATGTTGATTTTGAAGCTTTTTATTTATTTATTTATTTTTTTTGAACACGTATCAGGCTTCAGAATTTTTTTCTTTCCTGGGCTGGGCAAGGGGAGGAGAGCAGTTCTATAGGCATAAAAATTAACGATTTATATAGCGCCAACAGTTTACGCAGCGCTTTACAATGTAGAGGGGGGACAGCACAATTACAGTACCGTTCAATACAGAAGGGACAGGAGGGCCCTGCTCGTAGAGCTTACATTCTAAAGGGAGGGGGTTGTGGTACATAAGGTAATGGATGCGGGGAATGATTTGGTGGGGTTGTTAGTTGGGTGTGGGATAGGCTTCCCTGAACAAGTGAGTTTTCGGGGATCTACTAAAGGTGGACAAAAATGCATGCACAACACATGTATTGCTCTTTTACAAGCATTTCCATTGAAATCTGTGGGATCAAAAGAACACCTGAATACCCTAAAAAAAAAGCTCATGTACTTTTTAGAGCATCATAGGGTGATGGAGCATACAAATATGATCAGGCACAATTGGCAAGCATAGGATTCTGTGTAGTAAGATGTAGTGAAACATAGGGAAACTAACAGGAAAAAGTTTTTAGGTGTGAAAGAGGGCTCAGTATGTTTTCAGCTGAGAACAGCGATTGCCATTCACTTGCTCCCACTCTGCTCCTCCGGTGCTCACTGGAGCTCCAGACTAAGGAAGGGGCTGGCGTAGCTGACTCTGAGCTGTACCTGAAAGGCGGAGCCAGCTGTCAATCAGACAGCTGAGTTGGTCCCAACAATATTATCAATATTTCCTTTCTGAACTTGGCACACCTCTAGCCCTGTCAAGTGATGGCAGGCAATTGCCTGCTATCAGCTGACTCTGGGTAACAGGAGAACATTAGTACATGTACTGCTTTTATTAAAAAGCAATCTAGGTAAAAAAAAGTTTGGTCATGTATTCATTATAATTAAAAGCCCTGGACAGGCAATGTAGATGGTCAAGGCCTAAAATAATAATTTTATTCCTTTTAGGCTAGTGCTACTGGACGAAAAAGCATTTACATACACTCTTGTATATTTCCATTTCTGAATTGGAGTACCCAAATAATGTTTCTATTGTCTTCCTATCAAAACACTATTTTGGTGTGTATTTGAAATGTCATTGGCCTCTTTGATTTGGATAACACAGGATAACATTTAGTTGTGTGAATAAGTGAGAAATATGTACTAACAATAAGTTTTTTTTATTTTTTTCACAGTGCTAGATGATGAAGATAGTAACAACATTACTGTGGGTTCACTTGTTACGGTCCTTGTAACACTTAGAAGACAAACAATGGCGGTAAGCAAACCAGTGCTTTACATTTCTGTGTTAAAAGGTCAACTTTAGATGAATCATTCTTTCATTGAATTCTTTTGCAGCTTATCTACTAGTAGTGTTATAGTACTTTTTTTCATTGTAGCCACACAGTTTACACTACTTTTTGTGCTATTATGGCATTCTCTTTACAATGTATGATATAACAGATGTAACCTTATCTTAACTTGGCTTGTTTATTTGCAGATCCTGAAAATAAGTCAGTTGAGTAAAGTAATGTATTTCTGCTCTTCTATACTAGGAGGTGTTTGAGAAAGAACAGTCCACTTGCTCTGCAGAAGACCAGCCAGTGGAAGAAGGAGTACGTGAGAATTTTATTTGTGTTCATTTTGGTTACATTGTTAACCTACAGCGTTTGAAGAGATGGAATGGAAATGTATGTTTACCACTTGCCGACCGATGCATGTCGATATACATTGGCACAATGTCTGCGGTGGGCAAATAGGCGTACCTGTATGTTCCCTTTAATTGGGGCTAGCGGACTCGCACGCCCGCCGTGTACAGTGTGACCGCGGACTCTGTCTGCCGGTGTCCTGGCAATCGTGTCACGGAGCTGCTGAACGTTGAGATGTAAACAAGGCATTTCCCCATTCTGCCCCGTGACATGACAGAGATCTACTGTCATCGGGAGCAGTGATCACTGTCATGTCAGTGGTAGACCACCCCCCCCCCCCCCCACACACACAGTTGGAATCACTCCCTAGGACACACTTAACCCCTTGATCGCCCTCTAGTGTTTAACCCCTTCCCTGCCAGTGTAATTTACACAGTAATCTGTGCATTTTTATAGCACTGATAAAGGACAATGGTCGCAAAATAGTTTCAAAAGTGTCTGTTTCCGCCATAATCTTGCAGTCACAATAAAAATCACAGATCGCCACCATTACTAAGCATAATAATGGCATAAAACGATCCCCTATTTTGCAGACGTTATAGCTTTTGCACAAACCAATCAATATACGCTTATTATGTTCTTTTACATATTTTTTGAAAAAAATAAATAAATACATATCGGCCTAAACTAAGGAAGAAAATTGTTTTTATATATTTTTGAGGGATATTTATTATAGCAAAAAGTAAAGAATATTGCTTTTTCTCAAAATTGTCACTTTATTTTTATTTTTTTGTTTATAGCACAAAAAATAAAAAGCGCAGAGGTGATCAAATACCACCAAAAAAAGCTCTATGGGGGGGTGGGGGTGTGTGACATCAATTTTGTTTTGGTGTATTGTCGCACGGTCGTGCAATTGTCAGTTAAAGCGACGCAGTGCCAAATCGTAAAAAGTGCTCTGGTCAGGAAGAGGGGGTAAAATCTTCTGGGGCTGAAGCAGTTAAAAAAGGCTTTAATCCTTTCGCTGCCAGGTCCATACAGCGTAGAGACCTAAAACTCTGCTTCCAGCTGGACAGGTCCGTACGCCGTATGGACCTTGCATTTTCTAAGCCTGTAAACTCATGGTTGGTTTAACAACCATGAATTTACACTGAAATGTAAGCTAACGCTTTATATGAATGAATGTAATCAACAGCTAACAAGCTTCTGATTTACATACAGTGTGTAAAGTCAGCGGTTCTATCACAGCTCCACTGCACAGATTTGTAAATGTAATCAAGCAGCAGCATGGCTGCTGATTGCATCCACATGCCGAAAGTGTGCTCTTTACGCTTGCCCCTGTCCCCTGCAGTGTCCCCCCTTCAGTGTGCCCATCTTGTGCCCCCCTTCAGTGTCCCTTTCTCTACCCTTCCCCTATCCCAAATCTCTGTTAATGTCCCCAGTGCCAGCGCCAGCTCTGTTATCCTGCCTGCGGCTGACATTTTTTTTTGTTTTCCTCCTTCTCGCTTTGACATCCTGGCTTTTTGATGCTAATATCGATCTGACCCACTGTCTTCAGTCCCTTTCAAAAAGATATCAGTGGTCTATTCTAACCTCTATCTCACCACAGTCCCCACATCCCCCACAAAAAAAAAAAATCCAAAATGTAAAAAAAAACGTATTCTAAAGGGAAAAAAAAATCCAAAAAAATAAAATAAAATAAAACATAGTAAGGCCTTTACACACATAGCATACTACAGTGTTTGCCCCTGCAAGGCTTTGTTTGCCTGTACAGGGATGCACAGGTGTTCCATGCATCTCCATGCAGGCTGTCGGTCTCATTGATGTAATTTGGGATGTAGCAACTCCACGCACAGAGCCACTGCTCTCATTTTGACATCCATGTGGGTCCGGGTGCCCACCCACATAGATATCAAGTTGGGAGCAGCAGCTGTGCCCATGCAGCCATTGCATCCCAATTGCATAAATAAGACTGCCTGCACGGGGATACATGGAACGCCTGTGCATCCCCTTGCAGGTAAACACGGGTGTACACTTTAGTACGCCCAATTGTGAATGAGGCCTTAGCAGGGATTTAGCAGGAATTTTGTAAGTTGTGTTTGTGCCTGCTGATAGTGATTTTTTTTGTGTATTTTTTATGAAAATACAGATATGATGAGCATTTGTGCAACTATCGTGCAGCCTAAAATATCAGTAGCAATTATTTATTTTTTTATTCTTCTGCTCATGTGCTTTCAGAAAAAGTATGGTTGGCATGGTGGATTTGATTTAAATCAAGTCTAGTTTAAATTGCGATTTGAAATCACTAGTAAGAAGGCTTGATTCAAATCAACTTAATTTAAATCATAATTTTTAAAGAGCAATTGTCATCTCTCTGTCCCACAGCGTCTCCTCTAACCCACTGTTGACTCACCGACAGTCCCATTCACTTTAATGGGACAGCTGGTGATGCGGCAGTGACACAACAAGGTGAGGGACATAGGAGCAACAGGCTCATGATGGATCTGAAATTACAGGTGCTCTTTAAATGTAGGGCTTTATTTTTCTTTAAATCTTTAATATTATTCTGCAAAGTTGAGTTTTTTTAGTTAAGTCAGCAGCTACAAAAAGCATAGCTGCTGACTTTTAATAAACTGACACTTGCCTGCCCCAGGGTTCAGGGCAGATAAGTGTCCTCTCCCCCTCCTCTCCTCGGCACCGTCAAGTCGCGCTGCGCTCTCCTATTGGCCAGACGATTTTCTGGGACCTGAGTTGTGTTCCAGAAGATTGCTGGCTGGGAGGGGCCGTCTAGGGTGAGAGGAGGCGTTGCCCAGGTGGCCGAAAATGGGAAGCAGGAAGTCCCACGGAAAAAAGGAGTACACACTACCCCCCCAAAAAAAATTTGACATGCCAAATGTGGTATGTCAGGGGGGCGAGGAGTGCTTAAAGTGGAAGTTCCCATCTTGGGTGGAACCCCGCTTTAATATTTGCAAACAAAGTGAAGGTTTCCCATTTAGAATAATATGCTGTCAGGTTAAGAAAATGGTTTATCTCATGGTTACTGTGAAATTGTGTGACTGCATCAATGCAGTGCATGTTCTTAGCTTGCAGAGCTTGGGTTGATTGAGTTTACCAAAAATGTATATATTGCAGAATATACAGCCTCTTTTTGCATAACTAAGCTCCATTTCATGTTGAATAAACTAAATGATTAATGTATCTTAAATAGAAAACTATCGTTGGATGGATTTTTCCTCAGACAGCATTTTATTAAAATAAATTTAATAAAAATCCCAAAAATCTATTTAAATCAAAAAAATAAGATTTTGATTTTTGTCCACCCTGGCTGTAAGTGAAAAATTATAACCTTCGATTTTTTTTTTTTGATTTTTTTTTTTGTTAGTTTTGCGCACCTTCAGTTTTCACTATTTCGCAAAAAGACACAATCTAAAATTTACAAATATTTGTTACAAAATCAATACAGTTTTAACTTTATTTAGCAGGAATGTAAATTTTGCCTCGTGTGTATCCACTTATAATGATTTTAGTGTATTTTTTGTGAAAATAGCGCAATGCAGCTTTAATTATTCCACATACCTGCAGTTAAGAGTATGACTGTTGTGGTAAATATGACCACAGTTGAAAGCAGATTGTATTATGGTGAAGGTAGAATTGTGATGCATAAGGAGCAGAATAGCATTACTCCACCTGAGAGCAGGGACTTTGTAATCTACGCAAAAGTGTGTGTAATTATGGCCTCATGCCCATGGATGCTTACCGTATATACTCGAGTATAAGCCGAGATTTTCAGCCTCTTTTTTGAGGCTGAAAGTGCCCCCCTCGGCTTATACTCGAGTCATCGCTGTCTGCCCGCTCGATCAGCGTGTCGAGCAGACAGACAGCGGCCATTCTATGATTCAAAAGCCGCGCCTCCGGCTCCGCCTTCGCCTGTGATAGGCGGAACACTGAATTTCCCAGCAGCCTGTGTTCCGCCTATCACGGGCGTCGTCTCATCCTCGTACTACGGACGAGGATGATACGACGTCCGTGATAGGCGGAACACAGGCTGCTGGGAAATTCAGTGTTCCGCCTATCACAGGCGAAGGAGGAGGCGCGGCTTTTGAATTTTACAATGGCCGCCGACGAAGAGGGCACGGGACGGAGGCAAGGCACGGCACGGGACAGGACGGGACGGGACGGGACGAAGGCAAGGCACGACACGGGACGGAGGCTCGGGACAAAGGCTCGGGACACAGGTAGGCTGGACACACACACACACACACACACACACACACACACACACACACACACACACACACACACACACACACACACACACACACACGGATGGAGACACACACACACGGATGGATGGATGGATGGATGGAGACACACACACACACAGGGATGGATGGATACACACACACACAGGGATGGATGGATGGATGGAGACACACACACACAGGGATGGATGGATGGATGGATGGAGACACACACACACAGGGATGGATGGATGGATGGATGGAGACACACACACACAGGGATGGATGGATGGATGGACACACACACACACAGGGATGGATGGACGGACACACAGGGATGGACGGACACACAGGGATGGACGGACACACAGGGATGGACGGACACACACACAGGGATGGACAGGCATGTCTCACCCTCGGCTTATACACGAGTCAATAAGTTTGCCAGTTTTTTTGGGGGTAAATTGGGGGCCTCGGCTTATATTCGGGTCGGCCTATACTCGAGTATATACGGTAACAGCTCCTGTGTGCTAAGGGGTATAATCCCCAGCGCACTCTGGTGCCCAGAAAGCAGGACATGCCGCATATAGTTGTCATGCTTCCGATATGGCACTTCTCCCCGAATGCAATCGGCACATTGAGGGAGAAGGGCATAAGTTAATGTGTGGGTAAATGCAGATGCGGAAGCCATCAGCATTTAACTGAGCACAGCCACATACAACTGTTGGCTTGTATTGGCAGCTGTATGCCAGAAAACACTGGAGATCTTACACTTAAGCACACAGCTGCTAAGAGTCCATGTGAATGTGGCCTAAACAATCTTGATACAAGAACTGTGTTTCTTCTTTGCTGAATGAAAAGTCTGCCTAACTTTTAAACGGTTTCACTACAGGGAGACGTTGGCAAAGTCAAAAACAAAGGTTGGCAACAAAAGAATAAAACAGCCAAAAAGGCCTCCAAATCTAAGAAAAAGAAGCCAGTGAAAAAGAAGCCACCACCTCCAACATTACCTCAACAGAAACAAATAAAGCAGAAGCAAGGAAATGATGTAACCGGCAATGTGAGTGTTTGGCCCAGCTTAACCCAGTGCTTTGCTTTTACTGGCTGCTGTCTTCTGCAGCACACATTTATTTTAGCAAATCGGTTTGCAGGAAACAAAATGCCTTTCCAATTTCTGTCAGCATAAGAATGGTGTAAAAATGGTACCAAATAATTAAATCAATTATTTATTTTCCATATCTGTGGCAGAAGCCTATATATTCATGATCATTAAAGTTTTCTAGTTGAGTTTTTATGCTTGAATTTTTTTAATTTGCATAATGGTAATGTCTTGGCTAATGATTAGTAGAACCGTTCAAATTTGTTAAATCTTTTTATGGCCTGATGTGTAGAATATGAAGTAGCCATTATTTGTCCCTATTTTAACTGTTGGCCTTTTTAGGGAGGTGACAAAAGCAGCTTATTGTATTAGAAGTGATTTCTTTTGGTATGATCATAAATCTGTGACAGCAAGATGGCTGCTGGTAAACAGATTTATTGAAACTTCCCTGCCTTGTGTAGGACGATCCAAAGCATGGAGCAAGTTAAGTTATTGCCCCCTCTGACATCAGTCACTAAACTCTCTGCATATTGTGCTCGGTGCTCTAGTTTGCAGGGGAACCTGAAAAGGCATGTTTTCTTTAACATGCTCTGCTTATTGTTCAGCCTAAGTGTAATAAGAATAACAATTTGATAGATGCTGAATATATGTGTATGTTTCTATAAGTATTTTAAAACTTTTTCAAGGATCTAATGGCAAAGGAGGAGGAAGAAGATATCTCTGAAAAAGGCAGTGACTCTGAAGATGAAGACACGAATAGAGATTCCCAAAGTGATGGTAGTGACAAAGAATCTGACAGAGAGAATGATGAGAAACAAGGAAAAGATGATGAAGCGGTAAGGATTGTTGCTGTATGTACAGACCTAAATGGTCATATCGGTATGCATTTATCTGCATTTTATTTTATTTTTTTCACAAACAAAAAAATGTTACTACTATATAACATAATCCACCTTGTGATAGGGTAACACGAGGTGCAGGCACGAAAGATGTATTCTTCCTTCATATAAAGATTGACATTTACTTAGACATATAAAACACAAGCGGAATAAGTCAGAGTAGTATAGTTTAATAATAATGCAAAAGTCTATTTACAAGTAAGGTAAAACAAGATAGTAGAGGTGTTTGAACCACTTTGCCTCTGTGTCCTTTTATCACACTGAGAACTGGCATTGGTGTCTAGCTGGACATCCAAATTGGGTGCTTTGCCCTACTGTTCTCCATTTATAATTTTTTTTTTTTAAAGTTGGGCTTTTTTTTTTTTTTTTTTTTTTTTTTTAAAGTTAACTTTTTATTGCACAGTATATAACACATACACGTGTACATGGAAAACAAAGACAACAACAAAAAAAAGAATGGAACAGTCACATCCTAAAGTGATTGTAAACCTTCATGTTTTATTTTTTTTAAATAACAAACCTGTCATGCTTACCTCCACTGTGCAGCTCGTTTTGCACAGAGTGGCCCCTTATCATCCTCTTCTGGGGTTCCTCGTTGGTTATTGTGGCTCATCCTCGCATCAGATAACCCCCTAGGAGAATCGCTCTCTCAAGGGGTTACCATGCGGGCGCACTCCCAAGTCTAGCATTTGCGTCGAAAGACACAAATGCCGGACTCAGCCCCCAGCACCCGTGTCCTTGGATTTCATTGACGGCAGTGGGGGCCAATGGCTGCTCTGCTATCAATCTATCCAATCAAGAGTCGGGAAGCCGGGACCCCATGCAGAGAGAAGAGCGTGTCTCCGCTGAGGAAATGAAGGTGCTCGGGTAATTAAACCGGGGGGGGGGCTGGGGGCCAGTCACTGCCAGAAGTTTTTTCATCTTAATGCATAGGATGCATTAAGGTGATAAACACAAGAGTTTACAACCCGTTTTAAGTATCGCCATGCAATGCAAACCAGATGTCCACTTAATACACCGATAATATATAATGGAAGGGCAGTTATAGAACACTAGTTCGCCAAAATATGTAAAAAAAAAAAGAAAAAAAGTCATCAAACAATCCATATAAGCAGCAGACACATTTTTCAGCAAGTAAACCCTAGGTTCAGTCGCACCTTAAATATCGCCTGAAGTATCTGGTGGTATAGTACAGCTTGAGGTCACCCAAGGGTCACACATTTTATTACATTTTCAGGTGCAACCCCTGGCTTTGTAGGTCAGTTTGTATAATGGGAGTGCCTAATAAGATTCAGCCAAAAGGCTACTGTAGGTGGAGCTGAAGATTTCCAGTGCATAGCAATAGATTTCTTGGCGTAGAAAACAACTAAGCGTAGAAAAAGCTGGGAACGTTTAGGGAAAGTGTCATCATCAATATGTCCAAATCTGCATCTTAGGGGGTTACAAACATTAGGTATTTGAGTAATTGAGCTAATGAAAGCAGTGATTTCAGACCAAAACGCTCAAATAGGTGAGCATGCGCATACCATATGATAAAACAGACAGAAATGCATTTGCTCCTACATCCGGCTGTGGGCTAACAATATACTGGTATTAGCCCGGCCTAGTTTCTTTTCTCAACTACTCAAATCCTTCAACCTTTCTCAAATCTACAATGTGGACACTTAATTATTCTGTGATTCAAGATACGAACTAGGAGAGCCAGTTAGACATCTTTAGATAATACCGTAAGTGTACACATAAGAAAACCACAGTATGTCCTCTGTAACATTTATTAGCCTTAAAGTGATACTAAACACACTGTTAAATTTACATTGTCCCTTCCATTTCTGTATATGGGTGATGGCACTGTACTTATTTAAAAAAAAATAACATTTTCCTAATTGATATACAGCTGTCACTTCGAGCTTCTAGTCCTATGCTGCTGGTCACATATTCAAAATAAAATAAACAGCCTTTGGAATACAGTGTAAAAATAAATAAATATCAATAAACTGTTTTAAATTGTCATACAAATCGATATTCAAAATCAAATATTTATTATTTTTTGGCAAGAGCATGGTATGGGATGTTTTTTTGCCAGTCCCACAGGCTGTCACACCCCTCCAGCCTGTATCTTAGAATAAGAGGGAGGTAAAGCCTCCATTAATCTACATGTAATATCCCACTCTCATTGTATTTAGCTAGTTAGTGGGCATTAAGGAGGAGGGAGGGAGTGGGCTGTCCTTTTACCACTGTGTACACACCCACATATGTGACTCTATAGTTACATGGGCTGCTCAGATGTGATCGGTAGGAAATGCTCAGCAAAGAAACTCACTGAATACTGAGCATGTACCGTTTCCACCACAGCTGCACAATCCCTAGCTGAACTGGGGACATGGAGATGAGAACAGTAGCATTTATTGATAGTTTTGTATGATTCGAGTTTAGTGGCACTTTAAGGCTCTTCTGTGTCCTTTTCTGGTTTAGTTTAACTTTGTTACTTTGACCTGCCTTACATATGCTTCACAGCTAAGCATCACCAAATGCCTTCTGTACTCTTCTAGCAAACAAGGCAGCCTTATTGGACAATGGAATGCCGGTTGGCATGTAAAGTCAGGTCCTTGTAACTAAGTGAACATACATTACAGCATTGCACAAACAGCTCTTCTCTGTGTTCTATTAAATGAACACAGCTTCATGGTGATCAAGCAGCATAGTTTTATACTGCTTCCTACAGGTGAAATAGACACAGGGCACATTAAGACTTATGTTTTTATAAAAAAGGCCAGCCCCTAGAGGCTAGAACTTCTCCCACCTTACCAGGTGCACTTGGTGTCAGGAGACTGGATGTCTCCTTTCTCTCTGCTAAATTGTTCATTTAAATTGGAAGAATTTCTAATTCTACTGTAAATACAGTACATGCCTGATTTTGCAAATCCTCAAAGTTCCTCTAGTTGGCTAACAACCACTGGTAGATACCAGATATGCAAAATTTTGGAAGACTCTCCTGTAATCAAAAAGCGCAGATCCTCCCAGTTTGTATTCTGCCGTTCTCTCTGTGATGCTCCAGCAATGATATTGGGATTGTGTTTCAGTGGCACAAATATTTGCAAAGTATCCAAGTTGGAACCAGATAATGGCATCATGGGTCCAGAGAAAAGGCGTCATTTCCCCCTAGGCCTTCATCCCAGTTCATCTCCTGAAGTAATAAAGTATAGTTCAGAGCAAAAAAGTGCAGAATCTCCCGCCACCTAAGAGGCACGATGAAAGAAAAGGAGACGAGGGCCCCATTGGTGAGTGAATGGTCATTAGTCATTAGTGAACTAATATGGAAAGAGAAGACAGTATATGTAAAAAGGGGGAATGTTAGAGAATTCGAAAAAATATGGACGCCATGGGCAAATGAGATGGGGTACCCTATAGATTAGAAAGGAGCAGGAGAGAGAAAAGATTAAAACTAAGAAAGGTAAGGTAGACTTTAACCTAAGCTATCAGTAAATCCCCCAAAAATATATTAGAAAAATAGGTAATAAAGGTGAGAGGAAAGGAGGTATGGGTAAGTAGAGGGGAGGGAAGGGAAGAGAGGAAAGAAGAAAGAAGGAAAAGAAAAACTGCAGTAGAATAGCAATGTTAATGAGGGAGGGGGGGTTTTGAGAAGGGAGGGGGAGGAGGGAGGGGGTAGTGATAAACTAAATGGATGACAACTAAGGAAACACGGAATGTAGAAGATAAGAATTAATGAGATATTATTTTTGTAATAGTGATATTTTACTGTTTTAAAAAAAATATATATATATTGACGTGTATTATGATGTTTTGTAATTGTGAAGGAAAACGGAATAAAGAGTATTAAATAAAAAAATAAATTAAAAAAAGGAGACGTTAAAGAAAGGTAGGGTTAGCGTATCGGGGAAGATTGCTTAAATGAGAGCTGGTCATTTATCTCATATGTCAACCAGACTTCATTCTGTTTATCAAACAAAGTTTTTAGTCTAGCCATTTAAAGTTTCCATCAACTGGATCTTAGTGATTGTTATATATAATTCTGATAGCAAGGGCATAGTAGGGAGTTTTCAGTCTAGACATAAAGCAGTGACTTAGTATATGTGTCGTCCCTTTTCTGGAGTGTGTAGTGACCCATAGGTCTCAAAGAGACCATAGTGATGTGTGACAGGTTCCTGTGGTATAGTAGACCCCAGCAATAATGAGATCAAAGTTTCACTTAATTCCTGTAAGGTAATGTAGCCAAGTACATTCTGAATATATGGAATAGAGTTCTTGTATACATAGGAAGTGTTATCACAAGGGATGTCAACTTTCACAGGATGGGACAGAGTTCTGGATTCTACATCTGTTTAGTACTGTTCCTCTTAGGAGGAATCAAAGCTTCCAATCAACATCCTGAAGTTATGAATCTATCTTCTCTCTGACTTCACTGAAATCCCCTCCCCTTCTGTGGCTTACATCCATCATCGGGGGGGGGGGGGGGGGGGCAGAAGTAATGCAGTGGTAATTAAGGTAGTTTACACTCTCCTGAGTAGTTTTCTGTTCTGCCAATCGCTGCTGTGCTTTGCATATTCCCAGAGTGGAAAACTGGTGAAAAGATTTTCCCAGCAGACATTTTAATGCCAGGGAATGGTCTCCATCATGAGGTTTTTGGGGATTTACTCCAGTCAGTCATAACATAATGACCACTGACGGGTAAAGTTAATACAATTATCTCTTAGGATGGCTTCTAAAAGTGGGTGGGATATATTAGACAGCAAGTGAACATGTTGTCCCTAAAGTTGATATTTTCGAAGCAGATAAAATGGGCAAGCATAAGGAGTTGAGTGTTTTTGACTAGGGCCAAATTGTAATGTCTAGAATAGATAACTTGATCAGAACATCTCCAAAACTGCAGCTCTTGCTACTGTAGGTCAAATTGCTGAAAAAGGTAGTGCTCATTCTGATAGAAAGGTGTCTGAATGAGTACAGAGCTGCGCAGCCACAAACCTGTCAGGGTGCCCATGCTGACCAGTTTCCACAACCAAAGTCGCCTACATACGCGAGTATCAGTACTGGACCACGGAACAATGGAAGAATGTATGTGTATAAAGACATTTCCATGCACTATGGATATATATATATATATATATATATTATATATTCCCATGCTGGAAAAAAAACACAAAAAAATAAGTTGCTGCTGTTGAGTAAAAACCACTGGAAAAAATCTCAAAATAAATCCCATCAACCCTGTGGGTAACAGCACTACCTGTAACATATAATCAAAACGTGTATGAATATTAATATCTTGCAGTCGTGTCACAGATAAATGTCCAAAGATGTGATGACATTCTCTGTAAACCAATGCAATCATTGTCTTCTTCAAGTGACCCTCCCACTCCTCAAATATAGTGCTTCACAGTGTGTTCTCT
Source organism: Lithobates pipiens (assembly GCF_037356315.1). Lineage (NCBI taxonomy): Eukaryota > Metazoa > Chordata > Amphibia > Anura > Ranidae > Lithobates > Lithobates pipiens. Next base: position 296,390,710 of record NW_027507758.1, read on the forward strand.
CCAGTAGACCTGGTTCCATAAATTTCTCACTGCACTCACCAGATGCTTTTTACTCCTTGTGTGAGCAAGAGTCAAACCCAACATGTGTTGTATCCTTGATTTTATGATTCCATGTGCTCCAGTGGCTCTCCCATTGTCCAAATTCAAGTAATTGTCCTGGCTCTCTGGTATCCTAATGTTGGCTAACTTCAGGCTTTACTGTATGTGTAGTAGTAATGTTCTGTATTTGACAAGCCTGTAAACACTTCTATAAGGAACCCTGACCAATGCTGAACAATTTCATGGCTTTTCAGGGCTCAGGATTAACTGGACCAAGTTTCAAGCTGTGCCCATTGACCCCTTTGCCCCCCTTCCCTTAGACCGCACATCACTTTCCTCTGCTGTGGTCAAGTACTCCAAATCTGCTTTTCAATTAAAGAGCTGCAATATAACTCTGATTTCATACCTCCTTAGCAATTGTCCCTTTAGTAGACTACATAGGCTTAAAAGTGCAAACCCATGAACTAAATTGCCTGTAAATGTTACTAGTGCAGTCATTCTCATTAAGTTGATACCGCTGCCTATGGCTTTAAGCACATTTTGACAGTTCCCACTGTATCAGTTAAAATATCTTGGGCAAATAGATAACTTGCTATTGTGTAACAGCACACTTTCTAGCTGTCTTTGAAGTGAGTGTATGTTGAAGCTGAATTTAGCTGTCATATTAGAGTATCTCTGACATTTAGCTTTAACCTGTCTTTCTTTCACCCTCTAGGAATGGCAAGAATTACAACAGAGCATTCAGCGAAAAGACCGCGCCTTACTGGAAACCAAATCAAAAGTAACACATCCTGTATATAGCCTATATTTTCCAGAGGTAATTTTTATCCTACATTAAGAAATACGCTATAATTCTCTTGATTTTGGCTTGCTTTTTTTTTTTTCAGCTCTCCCTTCTAGGTATACTTGGATCCACACACCACTTCTGTTTACTTGGTGTATATGAATAGGGCCTTGTTTACATCTGCTTTGCTCTTTTGAAGTGTGGACTAAATAAATGGAGAACTCTAATGGTATTGCGCTATAAGACTTCTCCCTTTTTTTTTTTTTAATACATACTTGAACTACAAAACTCAGACCTCATTCAGCAAAGTTGATCGGGCGAGCGAGCCAAACATGTAAAGGAGAATAGAGTTCCACCTGCTGGCTGCTTTTAAGAACAAAAAAATATTCAAATGGAACTTGCAGACCACTAGTGTTCATTATTTCTAAGTCAAGCTTAACCACTTTAGCTCCGGAAGGTTTTACCCACTTCCTGACCATGCCATTTTTTGCGATAAGGCACTGCATTGCTTTAACTGACAATTGTGCAGTCATGCAACGCTGTACCCAAATAAAATTTGATGTCCTTTTTTCCGCACAAATAGAGCTTTCTTTTGGTGGTGTTTGATCACCTCTGCGGTTATTTTTTGCGCTATAAACAGAAAGACTGACAATTTTGAATAAAAAAAAAACATATTTTTAAATTTCTGTTTTAAAACATTCCGAATAAAGTGTAAAAAAAAAAAAAAAAATCTTCAATTTAGGCCAATATGTATTCTACATATTTTTGGTAAAAAAAATCCCAATAAGCTTATATTGATTAGTTTGCACAAAAGTTAGTGTCTACAAACTCTGGGTTATATTTAGGGCCTTTTTATTTATTTTTAATTTGTTTTTACAAGTAATGGCGATCAGCTTTTCTTTTTTTTTTTTTTTTTTTTTTTTTTGGGACCCTGATATTGCGGCAAACAAATTGGACACTAAGTGACACTTTTTGGGGACCAGTGACACAATACAGTGATCAGTGCTAAAAAAATGCATTGTCGCAGTATAAATAACACTGGCAGGGAAGGGGTTAACACCAGGGGCGATCAAAAGGTTGAGTGTGTCCCTGGGAGGTGCTTACTAACACTGGGGGGAGAGATAAACTGGAGAAAGAGATTGGTGTTTCAGCTTGGCTGAAACACAAGATCTCTCTTGCTCCCTGACATCAGCAGTTTGCCTTGTTTACATAGGCACACCGCTGCTCCGTCTCTCCACAGAGCGATCGGTGGGTCGTGGTGTCCGCTGGACCCGCTGAGTGGCTCCCGCTGTGTCCAGTCACATCCGGGGCTGCACGCTTGCGCCCCCTACAGCGCATGCACAAAATCATGTACAGGTACGTGATTTTCACAGCCAGGTCACCCTGCTGCAGTATATATGTGTTGGGTGGTCCGGAAGCTGTTAAAACCCATCAGAAAAATATCTGAGTTCAGCCAAGAAAAGCTCTGCCGTTTTTGCGGCATAATACCAAAATACCCAGACATAACCCTTTGCCAAACCAGTTGATGGCTAGTGTTTTTAGGCCAAAGTGTAAGTGTATTGTTCGTTCTCGTTTTGGATTTCCAAATTATATGATCATACAGCAAAAAAAAAAAAAAAAAAGTTTAATCACAATTTGTCCACATTATCAGAGTTCTAGTACAGACGTGCTTAGCTAATGGAAATTCCTCATTTGTACTGTACTCTGGAGACCAGAGCTTTCAGAGCAGTTTGATGCAGGAGATCTGTTTGCTCCGTGTTTCTTCCATTAAAAGATTTTTACAAGTATAACCACCTTGAAAAAAAACATTTATCACAGTCGCCTGTTACAGGACACGTCAATTAATAATGCATCTGCGGCTAGGTGAAAATTAAAATTCACTGATTTATTCATGGTTTCCACCCTACTAGGGAATATATAAATGCACTATTGTTTACTCTGACTTTTATCTAAAGGGTTTTTATTTTTGTTTCAATGTTTTCACTGCTTTCTGACTACCAATTGATTATAAACATTTTGGTAATACATTTGTCTCAAGGTTAATGGTCTCAATTGTTTTGTCAGCTTGTTCATAATTATCAGTACTCTGCTCTCTTATTTAAGGCTTCCAGGCTAGTTATATGGTTTTTAGTGTAAGCCCCCATAGAAAGGTGAACAAACTGGTTCAGGGAAATGCAAATGATGCCGCTTGAGCTTAACTGACATTTACCTTGTTAACCAGGATGGTACAGGGTAAAGGCTGTGACTGTTGTGCAATCAGTCTTTGTTCTGGAGTCTTCCCCAGCATGAACCTTGTTTAATAATAAAAGGATTTTAAGACCCCTACTCCACTGCATCAAGGCTAGGGGTTTGAAAAGGAAGTTATTCTCAAGCTCTTCTTCATACATTATAATCTCAGTAACAAGTTGACACAACATTCAGAAGCTTTGATTACTGGCTACTTCTAACTCATAGAGCTCTGTGATGATAATCCTCAACACTATAATAAAGTTCTTAAAGTTGTATTAAACTTTTTTTTTTTTTTAACTGCTGACAAGTAGGGAGTTTGACAAAAGAAAACTTGTTGGTCTCTTCTGTCATAAATTCTTTCCCCTGCCTGTCGGCTCTAATGTACACTGAGCAGCGCATGCGCAGATCATTGTGGTTTAACTGAACCACTTTGTGATGCTCTGGCACATGAACATCGGAGTGACGTTGCAGCCCCCTCCATTCAAGCGAGCTAGGAAAGCGAACCCAGAATGAAGGCTGGGCGAAGATGAAAGCTCCTGTGAAAAGTGGGGGAAGTGACAGCTCAGCGCTGGATGCCTTTGACAGGTAAGCATTTTATAATGTGCTAATATGCTGCACATACTAGCACATTATGGGATAAACCGCCATTTTTAATAAAAAAAAATATAAAAGCAGTATTAAACCCAAAAGCAAACATTTGTTATATTGCAGCTTACCAAATCTTAGTTGTGATGGCTGTATTCATTTTCTTTCTTAGACTTTTTATTTTTTATTTTATCTGGTGAGCTGTCCCGTAAGTCTGCTGTTTTTTGCATAAACACAATCTCTCCAACAGTTTACATGGATGAAACAAACCACTAACACTGGCAGGGGTGATTAAAAAGATCACTTTTAATTAATCATGCAAAACCGTTACCTCAAAAGGAAAAAACTGTTTGCTGTAACCAATTATGAAGTGTTAGCTGGAGTTTGGGTTTAATTTGTTAGTGTATCTAAATCTGCTAATACATATAACACTACCTTCTGCCCCCACCCCCCTCCCAAGACTGACAATACTGCTGTCTACTGTGCCTCCTGTGCTCATTCCTCCGGGGTTGTGTCTCACTAATACAGGAGGTGTGTTACTGGCCAGGTGAAAACAGAGAGAAAAAAAGCCAAAGAAAAGAAAACTGCTGCAGCCACCACATCTAATGATTGGTAAGCTGCAATATAATCTGCTTTTGGTTTTGGGTTCAATACTGCTTTAAGGACTTTGACTATGAGAGATGTGTGATTACAATTTAGTTTGGTCTCGGTTTAGTTTCAACACTCCAATCATTGGCACTTACCAGATTTACACTCTTTACAGAATGCATATTCTTTTTTACACTGTTTCTGCTCCCTCTCTGGTTTCCTTTCATATACTAATAACCAATTCATTGTTGTATAGGAGAAACAAGAATGGTGGTGGATTTATATTGCAGACCGAAAAGATCAAACGTTAATATCTATGCCGTATCATGTGTGTACGCTTAAGGATCAAGAAGAGGTGAGTAAGCTCTTCTGTGATATTTTTTCAGTTAGAAGACCAAGAAACTGGCTGATTATTGATCTGTTTACAGCCGTGTAAAACGTACTTGGAGCGACCTGGAAGTGGACTTTATTCCTAGGCACCGTATACATGTGCTCCTGTGTTTGTGCTGGGAGCGCATTCCCAACACTGAGACTTGTGTTACTGACACCTCCTGTTCTTGTCCTAATGATCGTGTGATCACTACTGTGAAGACCTGTCCCAGTGTTGTCTCTCCTCTGTGAAAAGGAAGTGAAAATTCATTTTTTTTCCTCCTCTCTAGAGGAAAATAAAAAGTCTGTCAAAAAAACAAAAGTATTAGGCCCGTTTCCCACAGGAAGGACTCTGCTCCGATCAGCTGGAGATTCGTTCCCAGGTCCCCTGCTAATTGTAGCAGAGCCGGCGGATGAAAGGTCTGTGTCTGCTCAGTTTATGCAGAGCAGACATGGACAGAGCCTGCTTTGCTCTATGGGCGGCCTCCGATCCAATCTTCACGATGGAGAACGAATCCCCTTCCAGTGGTTTTTAGTGGACGGGATCGGAGGCAACTGTAATTGGACACAATTCACTTTAGACACGGCTGCCCTTAGAGCAGACTAGCAGACCTGATCAGAATGGTTGTGGGAAAGGGGCCTAGAGTGTCAGTGTGTTGTTGTGTTTTTTTTTTTTGTTTTTTTTTTAAGTAGGAAAAGATTTTTGTGTCAGGTGGGACAAAAAGAATAAGAAATTCCTTATGATTTTATCTTGGCCCCACTATGTCATTGTGTCAGTTTTGTGGCTGTTGGTGTTGGTTAGTTTTAGAAACGGGTAGTAGGACATTATTTACCTTTTTTAAAGTGTTACCAAACCTACAACAATAAAATCAGTCAGTATATACAGCAAAGCATGCTTGTAATACTTTCTGTGGAATTTAAGGGGTTAATTCTCTGCATTGTGTAAAAAGGCTGTTTAATCCTGTCTTCTCTGATCCTCCCATCCTTCCACTGTCCCGTGATAATTTCCTGATAACACAGACACTGGAGTCAGGCTGCACATGCTCAGTTTGGTGTGTATTGCTGGGGGTTTATTTTTATTTTTTTCTTGGGAGAGTGCATGTGATCAGCACAGGGCAAATCGGCACTGTCCAGACAGAGGGTTAGGGATCCTGAAGCCTCATAGGACAGTCAAAGTAGAATGAAAACTCCTCCTGTAAGCTTTAACCAGACACTGATAGAAGTCACAAGAATACTAGCTACTCCTAATGAGGAAAGGTATTTAGCACTTTATATTACTATAATTGCATTTCCATGTTCTGTGGGAGACCAGATATAGTGAATGCAGGGTCCATTAACACTTTAATGCAGAAAATACATTATTATTATTTGTTCTTTAAGAGGTTAAATGAAAACTATTTGGCTCCAAAGTCAGTATGAAATGTATACCCAACCTATGTTATATAATAATTCCATTACCCTTTTAATCTGCAGCCAGGTGTAATTTTTCTAAAACTGATAATTGGCCTTCCCTGCAGCTTTGAAAGCACAGTGGAAATTCTGTACATTGTTTATTTTTAGAGTGTTCCCAGAAATCCTATTATATGCCCATGTGGTTGACTCATTGCTTTTTATTGAGATTTGTGCAAAATGTGAGTAAAATTTCAGGTATCAAAACACTGTTGTTAAAGCTGAACTCTGCTCAAAAAAAAAAACTGTTAATTATATTCCTCGCTAGCCACAGAGGATATGTGTGCACCAGATGTCTTTGCAAACCCAGTTCTTATAAATGTAGTGGTGACCACAGCACTGTACTGCACCCCTTATGCAGAGAGCAGGGTTATTGGAGGGACTCAGCAGCTCCTGCCCACTACAGACTGCCTTTAGAAAAATACAGGAGGTGAGTGGATACAAGGCCAGTCACCCTGCACAAGGAAAGAAAGAAGCAGTGACTAGCCTTAGGCCCTATTCACACTTTAGACCCCTATGCCCCAAATTCGCACCACATCTTTCCTTATGAGTGCCGTTCATATCTGCGTTACTATAAAGTAGTTCCTGCGCTACTTTGGTTCTACTTTCATGTGCCTTGAGATCCATAGACCTCAATGTAAAGTCTCACCGAAGTCGCACCCGCATGATACAGATGTGATTTGGGTACGGCTTGTAAATGTTGGCAATGAAAACAGTGGGGTCCCCCCAAAATCCATACCAGACCCTTATCGGAGTATGCAGCCCGGTAGGTCAGGAAAGGGGGAGGATGCTTGAGCACCCCCTCCTGAATTATACTAGGCCAAATGCCCTCAACATGGGGGGCACCTGATGGGGACAAGGGCCTCTTCCCCCACAACCTTGGCCAGGGGCTGTGAGGTCTGCGGGCGGGAGTTTGGAAGAATTTGAAAGCCATCTTTTAACAAGGGGGGGCCATCCGATCCCGGCCCTCCCCCTATGTGAATGAGTATGGGGAACATAATACCCCTACCCATTCACCAAAAAAGTGAATAAAGACACTACATGAGTTTTTGACAAGTCCTTTTATTAAAAAAACAAAAAGAAGTCCCTTCCTGTAGATTAATCGTCAATCCCACCGCCGACCTGATATAAAACAAAAAAAAATAACGCCGTCTGCCAGCAAAGCCCTCTGACACCAACCCCTTTGTGATGTTACTGCCAGAGAGCATGCTGTGTTGATGTAACAAGGGGGCGGTGCCACCCAGTGACTTTATCAGGTCATCCCCCCCCTGCCCTTTTGTTTAAGAAATGTCTGGCTTTGCTGGCAGACAGTGAGAGTCTGGTGGGAGGAAGCTGGAGGTTTTTGTTTTTTGTGTCTTTTGTTTTCGTGGCGGACGGCGTGATTGTTGATGGATCTACAGCGGGGGGACATTTATTTCTTTATTTTTTAATAAAGGACGTCAAAATCTTCTGTCTTTCTCACATATTACACTTTAGTGACGGGGTAGGCATACTATGTACCCCATACATTCACATTGGGGGTGGGCAGGGATCTGGTATGGTATGATTTTTTTTCATTACCAGCATTTTACTTATTTTTTTCTGTTTACAAAAAGTTTTTATTCGAGGAATATAAAAAGAGTACAACAGTTGTGTCAGACCAGATTAAATATATAGAACGAGACAAGATATTCATGTACAAGGTGTGATACATTGGATTAGATAGTATAGAGATCAACCTAAGGTTACGAAAAATAAAGCACTTGATAAAGGGTAAGAGTTAGAAAAACATACAGAAGCCTTATGGAAGTGTCCTATAAATTACAGTAATGTGTTCCAGTGTTTCCATTTATCGTCATAAATCTGCATAGTATCAAATAAAATATGGTGGATGCGTTCAGATAATTTAATAGTTTCCATTCTTGCTATGACTTGCGCCCAAGGGAGAGATGGAGAACGCCAGTTTAGAGCTATAACCCAATGGATCGCAACAAAAAGTGTGTAAATAAGCTTTCTACAATGTGTTGGTATATCGGGGATGGAGGAGAAGCATAGGCAGATTTGCATTGTGAAAATAGGACAACCCGCTATAGAGGCAACTATGGCAGAGGACTTCTGCCATATTGGGTCAAGGTGACTACAGCTCCAAAAGATATGTGATAGTGTGCCTGTTTCATTGCAGCCACGAAAGCAAAGTGGGGAAACTGCAGGGTATATCGAGTGTATTTTTGCAGGGGTCATATACCATCTCGTATGCAGTTTCACAGCGGTCTCCCGTATTGAGTATGATCTTGTGGTGTTCTTAACCACTTTCAGACCGGACCATTTTGCTGGTAAATGACCAGAGGTCTTTTTACAATTTGGCACTGCGCTGCTTTAACTGGTAATTGCGCGGTCATGCAATGTTGTACCCAAACAAAATTTGCGTCCTTTTCTTCCCACAAATAGAGCTTTCTTTTGATGGTATTTGATTGCCTCTGCGATTTTTATTTTTTGCGATATAAACGTAAAAAGACCGCAAATTTTGAAAAAAAATATTTTCTACTTTTTGTTATTAGAAAAATCCAATAAACTCAATTTTAGTCATACATTTAGGCCAAAATGTATTCAGCCACATGTCTTTGGTAAAAAAAAAAGTCAATAATTGTATATTTATTGGTTTGCGCAAAAGTTGTCACATCTACAAACTAAGGTACGTTTTCTGGAATTTACGCAGCTTTTAGTTTACGACTGCCTATCTCATTTCTTGAGGTGCTAAAATGGCAGGGCAGTACAAAACCCCACCAAATGACCCCATTTTGGAAAGTAGACACCCTAAGGAAATTGATAAGTGGCATGTTGAGCCCATTGAATATTTTATTTTTTTGCCTCAAGCGATTGAATAATGACAAAAAATAATTTTTTTTTTTTTTTTTACACAAAGTTGTCACTAAATGATATATTGCTCACACATGCTATGGGCATATGTGAAATGACACCCCAAAATAAATTCTGCTGCTTCTCCTGAGTACGGGGATACCACATATGTGGGACTTTTTGGGAGCCTAGCCGCGTACGGGGCCCCGAAAACCAAGAACCGCCTTCAGGTTTTCTAAGGGCGTAAATATTTGACTTCACTCCTCACTACCTATTACAGTTTTGAAGGCCATAAAATGCCAAGATGGCACAAAACCCCCACAAATGACCCCATTTTAGAAAGTAGACACCCCAAGCTATTTGCTGAGAGGCATGTTGAGTCCATGGAATATTTTATATTTTGCCACAAGTTGCGGGAAAATTACAAACTTTTTCTTTTTTTTTTTTTTCACAAAGTTGTCACTAAATGATATATTGCTCACGCATGCCATGGGCATATGTGAAATGATACCCCAAAATAAATTCTGCTGCTTCTCCTGAGTACGGGGATACCACATATGTGGGACTTTTTGGGAGCCTAGCCGCGTACGGGGCCCCGAAAACCAAGCACTGCCTTCAGGATTTCTAAGGGCGTTACAGTTTTGAAAGCCATAAAATGCCAAGATGGCACAAACCCCCCCCCCCAAATGACCCCATTTTGGAAAGTAGACACCCCTAAATTTAGGGGTACACTAGTGAGACTAGGTAATAAATGGCGGGTGCCCTGAAACTATAAAAAAAAATAACTAACCAACGTCACCTGTAACAGTTATATGGTGATCACTGGTGAAAGGGTTAACTAGGGGGCAATCAGGGGGCTTTATGCGGTAGTATATGGGGGTCCCTGGCGCTATAAAAAGCTGCGGCGAACCTAAATACCTACCTGCCTAACTAGCGTCACCTGTGACACTAATACAGCGATCAGAAAAACGATCGCTTATTAGGCTGGGTTCACACTGGAGCGATGTGGGAACGCCACGAATGCCCGGCGGGTTCCCGCATCACATGCCTCCCGGCGGCAGTTCACACTGCCCTATGCGAACTGCTGGGAGTGTCAGTGAAATGTTAATGACACACCCAGATCAGTTCGCATATCGCAGTGCGATCTGCAAACTCGGATCGCATGGTGTGAACACCTATGCGATCCGATTCTGCTGCGGACCAAAAAAAGGGTCCCGTGCGAGTTTGCGGCGGGTGCGACACGAATTCAGCCATACTATCTGTATGGCTGAACTCGAATCGCACAGAGATCGGATGTGATTTGCACTGCAGTGCGGTGCGAATCACATCCGTTCTCATAAACCGCTGCAATGTGAACCCAGCCTTAGTGACACTGGCGACGGGGGGTGATCACGGGGTTAAACCTTTATTGGGGGGGTTAGGGGGGTACCTTAGAACTAAAGGGGGCTAACCCTAACTGCCCTAACAGTTATTACAGTCACAAATGACACCCGCCGGGTGATCAGGGGGTTAAACCTTTATTAGGTAATAAATGGCGGGTGCCCTGAAACTATAAAAAAATAACTAACCAACCAGCGTCACCTGTAACAGTTATATGGTGATCACTGGTGAAAGGGTTAACTAGGGGGAAATCAGGGGGCTTTATGCGGTAGTATATGGGGGTCCCTGGCGCTATAAAAAGCTGCGGCGAACCTAAATACCTACCTGCCTAACTAGCGTCACCTGTGACACTAATACAGCGATCAGAAAAATGATCGCTTATTAGGCTGGGTTCACACTGGAGCGATGCGGGAACGCCACGAATCCGTGGCGGGTTCCCGCATCGCATGCCTCCCGGCGGCAGTTCACACTGCCCTATGCGAACTGCTGGGAGTGTCAGTGAGTGCGATCCGATTCTGCTGCGGGCCAAAAAAAGGGTCCCGTGCGAATTTGCGGCGGGTGCGGCGCGAATTCAGCCATACTATCTGTATGGCTGAACTCGAATCGCACAGAGATCGGATGTGATTTGCACTGCAGTGCGGTGCGAATCACATTCGTTCTCATAAACCGCTGCAATGTGAACCCAGCCTTAGTGACACTGGCGACGGGGGGTGATTACGGGGTTAAACCTTTATTGGGGGGGTTAGGGGGGCACATTAGAACTAAAGGGGGCTAACCCTAACTGCCCTAACAGTTATTACAGTCACAAATGACACCAATGCAAAAAAAAAAAAAAAAAAAAAAAAAGCAATTGGTGTCACTGTGACTGGGGGGGCAGGGGTAATTGGGGGGTGATCGGGGGGTAAAGGGGGGGTGTGAGTGTGCCTGGCATGTTCTACTGTGTAGTGTAGTGCTTGTGCAACTCACCGATGCTCTCTCCTCGGTGCCGGAACGAAAAATACCGACACGGAGGAGAGAATACATCACTTCCTCTCCTGTGTTTACATTACAGGAGAGGAAGTGATGTCACCGGACATTTTCATTTGTCGGGAGCGATCGCGAGGGGGTGGCCATGAATGAATGGCCGCCCCCTCGTCCGGGATCGCTCCCGAACTAATACCGACCGCCGCAGGCACCGGGCGGGCAAGGACGTACATGGAAGCCCTTATGCCTGCCCGTGCCATTCTGTCGACGTACATCGTCGTGCGGCGGTCGGCAAGTGGTTAAGCATGTTGGTCAGCATTTCCTGCCATTCAGTTGGGTCAAATGATAAGCCTGTGTCAGTTTCCCATTTAAGCATTGGTTTGGTTTTATCATCTAGTGTAGTCTCTATAAGTGAGCGGTAACTTTTATTTATTTATTTATTTTCATTCAGTTGACAGTGGGGAAACCCGCTGATAAGTCATTGGTTCTTAAGGATGTGGAGGTCAGCTTCCCGGCCCACTCCTTAACAACCAACGCAGAATTCGAATCAGTAGATCGATTGTTCGACCGATTCGAATCATTCTGTATATTTGGAACTCGTTATAAAATAAAGAAACCGAACAAAACTAAACAATTTTTTACGTTCTGCACATGGATAGTGACTTTGGAGCAGAAACAAAACTATCACATTGTTCAAAGCCAAAGTCACACTCCTCCAAAAGTAACATCAAGTCACAATGAAAATCTCTCAATTTTAAAGTCTCACAAGTGTAAATGGTGCCTTGGTGCCCGTTCACACCAGAATGTGTTCCAAACTCACTGGGTGTGCAATCTGTTGTGTGTGTGTCAATACACATTCTAAGGACACCTCAGATGCAGATGACGGTGCCATGCGATCTGGCTGCAGTGCTTTTTAAAAGTAGTGCATGCACTAGCTTTGGTGCAATCCAGTGCGACGCCCATTTAAATGAATGGTCTGAAGAACGGCTCCCACACTCGCAAGCCCTCAAAATCCATTCACAAAATGCGAGCAGGCAAGTGGATTTTTTTGAGGGCTGCACTACAGGCCACCTCATCAGGGAACTCTAGCTTAACATATCACATCCTGAAAAATATCAAAGCGTCACTACAATCCTTGACCCTTATAGACTCCTGGCACACGGTGAATCCAGTGGGTAAGGATTACGCTTACTACTCTGCACCCCATGGAAAAGCATACCGGCATTGATTAAGTTTTCATTACGCAGAAAGACTTCCCAACCTTGCTTGGCACCTGAATCGGCAATCAAACATACTCTGGTCAGGCGCCTATTTCACTCGGTTTGACCTCTCCTGAATTTCATATTAAACCTTTTATGTGGAGACTAACCCAATCTATATTAATGGATCCTGACTCACTCCAAAAAACAACCGAAACCCTACATAACTATTTCTCTGAAAACTGCATGGAAGACCTTTCCCCTTTTTACAATCTGGAAAGCGCATAAGTATGTCCTCAGAGGAGAATTAATTAAATTGGGAGCCAAAAGCAAATGTAAATCAGAACGAAAACTTACCAAATTGGCTACTGAGCCAAATTGGAGACACTTTGCAAGCTTCTCCTTGGGGAAGCAATCTGCTGTGGAACTCCTGGAAACACAAGAAAGACTTCAGGATTTACTAGATTTAATCTATTATGAACATGGGGATAAAGGGAGGGAAATGGCTAGAGCCGTAAAAAAAAGCCTCATGAGCATCTAATATTTTGGCGATTAAGTCACAAGACGGTACTCTACATAACTGCACAGACAAAATTGCAGACCGTTTTCAAAGATACTTTCTTTCATTCACTGACTGACACAGCTCCATTAATCTTGACCATAGGGTTATTACGCCACCTTCAGAAGAGGATTAGGCAGAACATGTTATACATGTGGAAAAAAAACAGAACTTTACAGTTCCGCCCAGGGGTTGGTCCCTCTGGTAATAACTCCTCAGCCTGCTTCCTGCAGCTCAGTTTTTTTTCTAACTAGTGAAGGAGATGGACCTAGGCTCCCTGCGGGACCATCGGTCCTGGGATTTTTTTTGCTGGATATTTGCCTTTTCTGCAAGATGCAAGATCCTGTGATCTGCTGTCAACAGCTGGCTGGGTGACAGGCTGGATAATCTAGATCCCTGTAGTCTCCCCAGCCTGGCCATCAAGTGTGTGCAGACCCTAGCTACACGCTGGGTCGGCCACGACATGCCCCTCAGGCCCCAGGGGTGGCCAGTGAGCGCAATGCTCCGGGGCACAAATATGAACGGACTACCGATGTCCTTGTCACAGTGTGCCGTGGCCAGCAGCCACCCCGTACAGCTCGGTGAGTGGGTCTGTGATGGGATGTCCCCAGCTTGTCCAGATGGTAAGTACAGCTCTCACTTCCTTGGTGGGATTGAGCAGCTGGGCATTCCCTGGGAGGTTGATTAGAGGGTCCCTCTCTTCTCTCCCTGTCCCTATTTTCCCGCCCCCTGTGGGGGATGTTGCATGATGGGCTGCTGTGTGTGTACCTGTAGCCAGGGGTCCCTTTGGGGGCTCTCACCTTGGCGGGCTGCGCTAGGCGTCTGTGTCCCCGGGTGTCTGTGGTCTCCCCGCTGGGTGTCTGGAGGTCTGCATGTGCTGATCGCCATAGCGCTGTTCTGCTGCCATTTTCTCTGTCCTTTCACTGTGTACAATTGTTTGATGGCCATTTTTGGTGTGCCTCAGTGGAAAGTATGGTCAGGGGACATTTTTCTGTTGCTTGGCGGTCATTTTCTATGGGATTATGTCCTTTATACAGGGCAGCCGGAGGCTATTTTGTTGTAGTCCAGCGTGGTTTTGTCAGGACTGTCTTAGCCCTTCCTTCGCTGGGCTGGCTGCTCAGCTGTCGGCTAATTGCCAGCTCTCTTCTCTCTCCACGGTTACCAGCTGTTCCTGATGATGCTCCTCTTACCTGCCTACTTAAAGCCTTCCAGCTCACTTCACCTCTGCATTCGCCTTGGTCACATCACTAGAAACCATCTCCTGCGGTTTGTTTAAAGACTGGCTTGCTGACATCCCTTCTGGCTCCTTATCCTGCTTGCTGTTGCTCTACTTGGATCCCTGACTTCCTGATCCTACATTGCCATTTATCCTAGAAGTTGATGCTTCTGAGACTGGAGTTGGCGCCCTTCTGTCTCAACGTCCTAGCGCTATGCATCCGTGTGGCTACTTTTCCAAGAAATTGTCACCTGCTGAGTGCAATTATGAGATTGGTGACAGAGAGCTGTTGGCGATCATTTTTGCCCTGAAAGAATGGAGACATCTCCTTGAAGGTACCACTGTGCCTGTTCTTATTCTTACTGACCATAAGAATCTTACATTCTTGTCTGAGGCTAAGCGACTCTCTCCCAGAAGGGCGCGATGGGCTCTTTTCTTGTCGAGCTTTAATTACATTCTCATTCTTACCCGGTACTAAGAATGTAAGGGCTAATGCCTTGTCACAACAATTTTCCTCCACTTCCAAGTCTGTTCCGGTTCCTATGATTCCTCCTGATCGTATCTTGGTTACGGTTCGCACCAGTCTTGCTTCTCCTTTGGGTGACAAATTTCTTTCTGCTCAGGTCCGTGCTCCTCCTGATAAACCTTGTGACCTCTGCTTTGTCCCAGAGATTCTCCGTACTGCTGTGCTCCAGACTTACCATTCTCCCAAGGCAGCTGGCCATCCTGGGAAGAATCCACTCATTTGGGCCATTTCCCAACAATTCCGGTGGCCTAGTCTACAGGGTGATGTTACTGCCTTTTGTAGCTGCCTGTCCTGTGTGTGCTCAGAATAAGACTCCACAACACCTTCCAGTGGGCCTGCTACAACCCATACCCAATGGAGAGAGGCCCTGGACTTACCTGTCTATGGATTTCAGTGTGGAGTTGCCCATCTCCCAAGGCAACACTGTTATCCTTATGGTGGTTGACCGTTTCTCAAAGATGTGTCATTGTATTCCACTTAAGAAGTTGCCCACCTCTAAGGAACTGGCTTCCATTTTTGCTCTGGAGATCTTTCGCTTACATGGGCTACCCAAGGTTATTGTCTCGGATAGGGGCAGTCAGTTTGTCTCCCGGTTCTGGCGAGCCTTTTGCGCACAGTTGGGAATCCAGCTTGCTTTCTCTTCTGCGTATCACTCGCAGTCTAATGGGGCCGCAGAACGAGCCAATCAGTCCTTGGAGCAATTCCTATGTTGCTATATTTCTGACCATCATAACTGGTCTGACCTATTACCTTGGGCAGAGTTTGCTCACAACAGTGCCTTGAATTCTGCCTCCGGACTTTCTCCATTTATGGCGAATTATGGTTTCCAACCTTCCATGTTGCCTGACTTGTTTGTTCCGCAGAGTATTCCTTCGTTAGAGGAGCATCTCTGTGGTCTTCATTCCACTTGGGTACAAGTCCAGGAGGCTTTGCGTCATGCTAATGATAGATACAGACTCCACGCTGACCGCAGACGCCTGCCTGCGCCTTCCTACCAGGTTGGGGACAGTCTGGCTGTCATCTCGCAACCTCTGGCTTTGTGTTTCCTCATTGAAGTTTGCACCTCGGTTTATTGGGCCTTTCCGTATCCTTCGCAGGATTAACCCAGTGGCTTGCGCGTTAGATCTTCCTCCTAGTATGCACATCGCAAATGTGTTTCATGTCTCCTTATTGAAACCGTTGGTCTGTAACCGATTTACCACCTTGGTGCCACGTCCTCACCCTATTCAGGTTGAGAACCATGAGGAGCATAAGTTACAATCCATTGTTTACTCCCGTAGGTTCCGTGGGTGCATACAGTACCTGGTGCATTGGAAGGGGTACGGTCCGGAGGAACGCTCCTGGGTTTCATCCTCTGACGTACATGCCCCTGTCCTCCGAGTTCCATAGACTGTTTCTCCTCAAGCCCAGTGGCCCTCCGAGGGAGAGTGGTCATTGAGGAGGGGGTACTGTCAGGACTGGCTTGGCCCTTCCTTCTCTGGGCTGGCTGCTCAGCTGTCGGCTAATAGCCAGCTCTCTTCTCTCTCCACAGTTGCCAGCTGTTCCTGATGATGCTCGCCTGACCTGCCTACTTAAAGCCTTCCAGCTCACTTCACCTCTGCCTTCGCCTTGGTCACATCACTAGAAACAATCTACTGCGGTTTGTTTAAAGACTGGCTTGCTGACATCCCTTCTGGCTCCTTATCCTGCTTGCTGTTGCCCTACTTGGATCCCTGACTTCTGGCCTGGCTGACTACACGATCTGATTACTGGACTCTGGCTATGCTTGACTACGCTTTTTTCTTTTTACCCTTTTCTTTTTATTGTTAAACAAGTGTGATTTAATTGTACTTCTGTCTCAGTCTGATTCATGGTTTCTGACAGGTTTTTATGCTCCACGCTGGTCCCTGCTACTCAGAACAGCGCTGTTTTTCACTCGGGACACCTGGAAGCTGATACTGGACACAGGCACCTGTAACATGAACGGCGCAGCACTTAGTCAGGGTGGTGAGCCCTGCGGTGGGTGCCCCTCAGTCTGCAGCAGCAGGAGGGTGGGATTGTGCACCTGTCCTAAGTCCCCAAGGGTGGCAGACAGGGTGGGTCAGCATGGCTTTAGAAACTGGTGTTTCTTCCCCAGAACTGCCTGCAATTGCAACCGGCTCGTCTGCAACGAGTCTGCATCCTTTGGATGCTTTGTCGGAGGTCCTTGAAACATTTGTTGCCGGGGTGCAGGTGGTGTGTGGGCGCAGCACTTGCGTCGCAGACACTTACTGATTGGGCAAAACTTTTGCACCGCGAATTGGAGAAGCAGCATGCTACTCCCATCTGCATGAAACTAGCAGACCAGTTAGTGCACGGCCTTAAGTACATTTGTGACGCAGCCCTGGATACGCTTTCCATGCTCTCCAGGGTTTCAGTGTCGGCAGTGCTGCTGAGGCGCCGGATTTGGCTAAAATGCTGGTCTGCAGACCAGGCATCTAAAAAGCCTTGCCGGATCTATCCTTCCTTGGTGAGCGGCTCTTTGGATGACATTATTAAGAATGTCACAGGTGGTAAGAGTACCTTACTCCCACAGGCCAGGAAGTCTAAGGAGCCACGCTGCAGGTAAGGGCCCTCATTTTCCGCTCAAGAGGCTTTTTCGTCTGTCCGGGACTTTGGCTAAATGCTCCCATTCCGACAGGACGACCTCTGAGGGACAAAAGCATCCCTGTAACCACAAGTCCAACAGATTCTTCCCCTCCAGCATACCCTTACTCCCGGCTTGCCGGGAGGCCCTATTGGGGGCAGTAAGGGACCTGCTAAACTGCCTGTTCCGGAGTCGGAAAGGTTCCAGGGGTTCTACTCCAATCTGTAGTCCCCAAAAAGGAAGGGCTACGTCCAATCTTGGACCCGAAAGCCCTCAATTGCTTTGTAAAAGTACAGAGATTCAGAATGGAATCCACTCGGTAGTCGCACTCCATCAAGGGGACTCCCTGGTGTCTTTGGACATCCAGGATGCATACCTGCACATACCCATATGCCTCAGGCATCAAAGGTTTCTGTGATTTGCAGTTGGGGAAGCCCACTACCAGTTTGTGGCTCTCCCCTTTGGTTTGGCATCAGCACCCCAAGTCTTTACCAAGGTATTGGCTCCAATTTTGACCTTATTGCGACAACGCGGGATTGTGATCGTAGGTTACCTAGATGATCTCCTCCTGGGAGCATCTTCTGCCTCAGAATTAAAACCATGCAAACCCTACAGGAATTTGGGTGGCTGTTGAACCTAAACAAGTCGGTGCTCATACCGACTCAGTGCTTAGAGTACCTAGGCTTACTGCTGAACTCCATGGAAGAGAGTTTTTCTCCCTTCAAACTGCTGATTCTCAGAACAGTGGTAAAACTATTGATGAACCGCTGGTGGTGATCGCTGAGCTTCTGCATGCGAGTCCTGGGTCTCATGGTGTCCTCCTTTGAGGTGGTACCGTATGCCCAGTTTCACACCAGAGTCTTGCAGAAGGAGATATTGACAAAATGGGACAAATCTCCGTTATCCCTGGATCAGCAGATTCGGGTGAGCCAGTCAGTCGGGGACTCCCTGCTCTGGTGGCTGAGATCCCCAGCACTTTGGTCCGGGAAGTCGTTCCTACCTCTACATTGGACAGTGATCACAACGGATGCCAGCCTGACCGGCTGGCGTGGAGTGCTAGGAGTACAGTCGACCCAGGGCCTCTGGTCGGGGAAGGAATCCAAGTTGCCGATCAATGTGCTTGAACGTCGATCGATCAAGCTATGCCTCTCCACATGGTCGATGAGACTAAGAGGGCATCAGATCAGGATCCAGTCAGACAACGCCATGGTGGTGGCATATGTCAACCATCAAGGAGGAACAAGAAGCTTGGCTGCAGCACGGGAGGTCACTCACATCCTTCAGTGGGAAGAGCGACATGTACTGGCCCTGTCAGCCATTTACATCCCGGGAGTAGAAAACTGGCAGGCGGACTACCTAAGTCGCCAGATGCTGGACCCAGGAGAATGGGCGTTGCAGCCAGAGGTGTTCAGGCTACTGTGCCTGCGGTGGGGCACACCAGACGTGGATCTCCCGGCCTCCAGTCTGCCGAGATTTGTATCCAGGACAAGAGATGGCTCCGTGGGGTCAGTACCGACTGATCATACGCCTTTCCTCTGCTAAAACTGTTACCACGTCTGCTCCGCAGAGTGGAGGCCGAGAGGTTTCTACAGCGAAGAGTAGACCAGAAATTGGCTTTAAGCACCATTAAGGGACAAATATCAGACTTGGCTGTTTTTTTTTTTTTTTTTCCCCCAACGACCAGTGGCGTCTCATTCTCTAGTGAGCACTTTTATTCAAGGGTCCGGCATGTAGTTCCTCCAGTGCGTCCACCTTTACCCCCATGGGATCGGAACCTGGGGCTATCGGCGCTTCAGAAACCGCCATTTGAGAACATCAGGGAAATCCCCTCCTTGACTTTTTCTCAGAAAGTGGTCTTCCTAGTGGCCATTACATCGGCCAGGAGGGTTTCGGAACTGGCGGCCTTGTCTTGCAAGTCACCCTATCTGGTTATACATAAGGATAAGGTGGTGTTGCGTCTGCAACCTTTTCTGTTGAAGGTGGTTTTGGCGTTTCACATCAATGAAGACATTGTGTTACCATCTCTGTGTCCTAAATCGACACATCCTAAGGAGGTGGCCCTTCATTCCCTGGACATGGTCCGGGCTCTCAGGGTATATTTGTCTGCCACGGGTCCCTTTCGGAAGTCACTCTGTTCGTTGGGGTAGCTGGTCCGAAAAAAGGTATGGTGGTCTCGTCGGCCACCATTTCTAGGTGGATCAGACAGACTGTGGTACAGGTCTACGCCTTGAAGGGGCAGGTGTCCCCCTTTCCTGCCATGGCCCATTCCAACAGGGCAATTGGAACCTCTTGGGCTTTCCGACATCAAGCGTCAATCGCTCAAGTGTGTAAGTCGGCGACTTGGTCATCCGTTCACACTTTTACGAAATTCTACAAAGTGGATGTAAGCGCATCATCTGATGCCTGCTTTGGCCGCAAAGTTTTGCAGGCGGCCGTGTAATGTTGCAATTCTGCTCTCTTTACTCTGTTTTAAAAAAAATAGTTACTTTTGAGTATTAATGCACTGTTGCATTGTTGACCGCAAGTTCTGATGTGGCTAGATAAGGTGGTGACTCCTCTGTTAGGGAGCACTTCTGCTTGTGGGTGAAGTATTTATGCTGTTCCCACCCCTCGTTATGATACTGCTTGCGGACGTCCCTATGGTCAAGATTAAAGGAGCTGTGTCAGTCAGCGAAGGAAAGAGAAAATAGTTTTTTTTGTACTCACCGTAAAATCCTTTTCTCTGAAGTTCCTGAAGGTGGCATAATAACCCTACAGTCAAGATTAATGGAGCTGTGTCAGTCAGTGAACTTCATAGAAAAGGATTTTACGGTGAGTACAAAAATCCTATTATTCTAAACTTTAGAATATCCCCCACATACACAAATTATTAGCTCTACAGGGGAATAGGAAACAATTAATTAAAGACTATTTGATACAAAGCGGCATGCCTACCCTTTCCAACGAAGTCCTTGGAGAATCCGATATCCTCAGAGGAATTCTTGTCTGCTATAAAAAACCTCAAAGCCCAGGACTAGACGGTCTTACGGCTCATTACTAAGATGTTTAGCAATATTCTTGAAACCCCATTAATATGTACGCTAAACTTCTTAAAGGACCCTCGACAAATTCCAAGTACATTCTTAATCGCGCATATGACAGTGCTTCCCAAACCAGGTAAAGACCCAACAGAATGCTCCAGTTACAGACCTATATCCTTACTCAATCTCGACCTGAAACTACTATCTAAAATTGTTGCCAACCGCTTATGCACATTTCTTCCGCAATTGGTCCTGAACAAGTTGGGTTCATGCCAGGGCGAGAGGCAAGGGACAACGTAACGAAGGCCTTTAATTTGATGCATCGCTGCCACAGAGCTCGTTTTGAAGACTTTCTCCTGTCAACTGATGCAGAGAACAGGGTGTTTTTACTAGCTACTTGCTCCCACATAGGCTTGAAAGCACATATGCTTACTTGGATTTCCTCACTGTATCAAGATCCAACGGCCAGGCTGAAGGTCAATGGCACCCTGTCGGAACCGGTCTTCATTAAAAATGGCACTAGACAAGGCTGCCCTCTGTCACCTCTGCTATTTATATTAACTTTAGATCCATTTATCCGCACAGTCAACATGACTGACTCAATTAGAGTTTTGCGATTGGCACTAAAAACTAAAAAAAAGAAAAAAAAAAACTGACCTTTTTGTTTTTTTACACAACCACATGTCTCTATCCCCAATTTACTGCAGGCTTTTACTATCTATGGCTACTTGTCCAACCTTAAACACTTCGCATCCAGGCCAATTCTGACATTTCTCTCCTACATGTAAAATTCATAATTTTTTTGCTAGAAAATTACGTAGAACCCCCAAACATTATATATGTTTTTTTTTAGCAAAGACCCTAGAGAATACAATGGCGGTTGTTGCAACTTTTTATCTCGCACAGTATTTGCGCAGCAATTTTTTGAACGCGTTTTTTTCAGAAAAAAAACTTTCATGCTATAAAAAAAAAAAGTAAAGTTAGCCCAATTTCTTTGCATAATGTGATAGATGAATATACGCAGAGTAAATAGATACCCAACATGTCACACTTCAAAATTGCACGCACTCGTGGAATGGCACCAAACTTTGGTATTTAAAAATCCCCATAGGCTTTCATTTTTTTTACTGGTTACATGTTTTGCGTTAGAGGAGGTCTAGTGCTAGAATTATTTCTCTCGCTCTAACGTTCGCGGCGATACCTCACGTGTGGTTTGCACACCATTTTCATATGTGGGCGGGACTTGCGTATGCGTTCGCTTCTGCGTACGAGCTCACGGGGACAGGGGAGCTTTAATTTTTTTTTATTGTTTATTTTACTTTTATTTTTTTAGTTTGACACTTAGGAATAAAAGTAATCAATATTTTTTTTTTATTACAAGGAATGTAAACCTCCCTTGTAATAGAAATATGGCAGATCAGACCTATTTACAGTGAGATATGGGGTCAATAAGACCCCATATCTCACCTCTAGGCTGGGAAGCCTAAAATAAAAAAATAAACGATCCTGGCTTCCTAGCCAAATCTGAGCCGTTATTTTGAATGCAGAGGCCAGGCGCGCGGCCCCCGAATGATCATAGAGACTCCGGGTATGATCTGGTCCGCCGGAGATCTCTATGGTATTATCCGGGGGGGCGGCAGATCCTGTGACTGACTCACCGATGGAAGCAGTAAGACGGTAGAAGCACCGGAGGGAGGGGGAGCGTCCCCTCCCGCCTCCCGTAAGAACGATCAAGCGGTGGAACATCCGTTATGATCATTCTTATGGTGCAGGGAATCGCCGGCTGAAAACCGCTGATATCTGAATGATGTCTGTGGCCTCAGGCATCATTCAGATATACCCCCGGAAAGTCAAGGACGTCCCTGGACGTACCTTGGGCGGGAAGTGGTTAAAATCAATTACGCCAAATAAGAAGCCCATGAATCTCGCCCTATCCCCGAGCACGGTTGGAAGGGAACAGAAGAACTCCTTTAAATGGGTACCACATGCGCTTAAATACCTAGGGATTTGGCTTACACTCATGCTGAACAATATTTTCACATATAACTTCAAACCGATGCTTCGTCAGGTTGAACAGGATCTTTCCAATTGGACACTTTTCCTGGTTTGGCAGAACTGCCATCGTCAAAATGACCATACTTCCGTGGCTTTTATAGCTTTTCAACACGCTACCAATTTACATACCAGCTAGCTTTTTTAAGCGGTTACAATCTGTACTGTGGAAATTTCGTTGGGCGCGCAAGAAACCATGTTTTAATTTACGCCTACTCATGAAACCTAAGGCTATTGAAGGCCTAGGCTTCCCAAATTTAAGGTTATACTATTATGTGGCACACTTGGCCAGAATTGTAGACTGGCATTGCCATGCTGCCAATAAAGACTGGGTGTCGTTAGTTCCACAGAACTCCCTCTAAAATTCTCTCCTTGGATCCCTTGGTCTAAATACCCCCTGGATCTCAAACCACATCCACTAATTGGGACAACCCTAAAAATCTTTCACAAATGTGCCCTGACATTCCATGAATCCACATCTACAGAGCCGCTTACATCGCTCTTCAACAACACAGATTTTCCCCCAGGCATGGGTTCGAAAGCTTTTACCACAAAATATGCTGCCCCTCTATGGGCCTCGCAGTGTGTGGACGCAGGCAGGAATTAAACATTTGAAAAGTGACCTCTCGCCTTCGGTCTTTGCACATTGGAACTATAGACAACTACGCCATTACCTTCTCAAAGGCAACCAAACTATGAATCTTGCATACCGTATATACTCGAGTATAAGCCGAGATTTTCAGCCTCTTTTTTGAGGCTGAAAGTGCCCCCCTCGGCTTATACTCGAGTCATCGCTGTCTGCCTGCTCGATCAGCGTGTCGAGCAGACAGACAGCGGACATTCTACCCTTCAAACGCCGCGCCTCCGCCTTCGCCTGTGATAGGCGGAACACTGAATTTCCCAGCAGCCTGTGTTCCGCCTATCACGGACATCGTCTCATCCTCGTACTACGGACGAGGATGAGACGATGTCCGTGATAGGCGGAACACAGGCTGCTGGGAAATTCAGTGTTCCGCCTATCACAGGCGAAGGCGGAGGCGCGGCTTTTGAATTTTAGAATGGCTGCCGAGGCGCCGACGAAGAGCGGTGATCCTGGCAAGGCACGGGACGGAGGCAAGGCACGGCACGGGACGGAGGCAAGGCACGACACGGGACGGAGGCAAGGAGGCAAGGCACGGCACGGGACGGAGGCAAGGCACGGGACACAGGCTCGGGACACAGGCTCGGGACCCAGGCTCGGGACACAGGTAGGCTGGACACACACACACACACACACACACACACACACACACACACACACACACACACACACACACACACACACACACACACGGACACACAGGGATGGATGGATGGAGACACACACACACAGGGATGGATGGATACACACACACACAGGGATGGATGGATGGATGGAGACACACACACACACAGGGATGGATGGATGGATGGAGACACACACACACACAGGGATGGATGGATGGAGACACACACACACAGGGATGGATGGATGGATGGAGACACACACACACAGGGATGGATGGATGGATGGACACACACACACACAGGGATGGATGGATGGATGGACACACACACACACACAGGGATGGATGGATGGATGGACACACACACACACAGGGATGGACGGACACACAGGGATGGACGGACACACACACAGGGATGGACAGGCATGTCTCACCCTCGGCTTATACACGAGTCAATAAGTTTGCCAGTTTTTTTGGGGGTAAATTGGGGGCCTCGGCTTATATTCGGGTCGGCCTATACTCGAGTATATACGGTACTTTGAATCTGTTTGCCGGGCTGGCAAATAGATTGAAAAAAACACCTCCCTAATGTACTCGCATCTCCAACAGGCTGATGCTATTAGTATTCGGTCAGGTTCAGAAGCCAATGGGAACCTGTTCTTCAAACACACTTTACAGAGATTCTCAATGGGAAAACACATGCGTTTTAGCACATAAATTCTCTATCAGCATGAGATTACAAGAAAAATCATACAAACTATTGTCACATTAGTACGCAACACCAGCGAAGATAAAACAATGGTACCTGTTGGCATCGGATCTGTGCTGGAGATGTGGAGAAACCAAAGGAGATATGCTTCATATTTGATGGGATTGCCCTAAAATATCCTCTTGAGCAAAATCTGCAAATTGATTCTCCGCATCAGACACGAAGATTAAGCTTACACCCGCATGTTGTCTTTTACATATTTCTAATTTCCCTTTGGGTAGCTACAAACGATCCCTCACCAAACACCTTCTGATTGCCGCAAAATCTTTGATCCCCAAATACTGGAAAATGTCGACAACTCCTTCCCTAAGAGAATGGGCCCACACAGTGAACCACATTTTGGAAATGGAAGAAATACTTGCTATAGCAAATGAAACTTCTGTCAAGTTCCATAAAACATGGCCTACCTGGTTCCAGTCCAAATATTCCATATTTTCCGCGTTTGATAGTCCAACGACAGATATATTAGTTCTGAGAAAGTATTTACCATATCGGAAATTTGACCACTATATATCTCTTTTATGTATCTGTGATACCCCCAAGGGGTATTCTTGACCCTTCCTTGTGTACTTATTTATTTTTCCTTTTATTATTTAGATCTCCTAGTGTCTCATTTTTTTTTCAGTTTTCTTTTCTTTATGTTCTAATGAAGTCCCCTGATTCTTATGCTGCTTGGAAGGGAAGGACTTTATCATCATAGTTAACAAAGATTCCTAATGCTCAATCATAAATGCAACAGTTGTTGAATACATTTAGTTTCATGATACATTTTATGTACTGAGTTCATTATATAACCATCAGAGTACAAAGCTTGGGCCTTTTTTTTTTTTCACCCATAGATTTTGATCATGAGAAAAGTGATCTGGTTGTTGACCATATTTTGTCTGGTCTGAACAATAAATGAAGCAAAGTATAGCGACAAGAAAATAGGCCCCCCTTATAATGATAAATAGTAGAAAGGCCCCTGTGCAGACAGCTAAAAACACTAATGGTATCAGTGGCTATCTATGAGAGGAAATGTGTTACTGGCTCCATAAATCAATCCCCCGTTACGCAAGGAACTCGTAGAAAACTGTGGAGAAGCCTTACAGAAGACATTTGCCAAATGCTGCCATAGTTTTATGTAAATCTGTCCTTCACCTCTTAAGAGGAACTTCATCTGTGCATGTGAAAAATAATAGTCCAGGCACAATTACTGGGGGGGTGGCTGAAAAAAATAAACTATTTGCTCAAAAGCTGGGGGAGGAAGCTTATGAGGTTAACTTCCATTTTCAGGTGAATGTCCACTTTAAACTATACAAATATAATTCTGGTTTGAAATTCGATAGATGTACATATCTGTGTTAGTTTGTAATGTACGGTATATTTTTTGTTTTTGTAGGTTGAGCTTAAATTCCCAGCACCTAATAAACCTGGAAATTATCAATACACAATGTTTTTAAGGTCGGATTCTTATATGGGTTTGGATCAGATTAAACCTTTGAAGGTAAAGCAGTCTATTTTCTTTTAATTTAAAATAGAGAATTTACTAATATTTGATAAGGTATGCATTGCAGTTCATTTCCAAACAAACTGTAGTTATGAAATTAAGTACGATTTATCTATTATCCATTTGAGATTTGGGGGTCATGGCTTGATGATGATTAAGAAACCTAGGGTTGTGCCGCCTACAGGAGAAATGGGACATTAGGCATATAGAAAACTGAGGACCAGCCCCCTTGAGGCTATAACCTCTCCCACATCACACTTGCCAGGTTTGCTTGGCATCCTTAGGAGACTGGATATTAGGGCTGCAACTAACGATTATTTTCATAATCAATTAGTTGGCCGATTTATTGTTTAGATTAATCGGTTAATAACCTTAAAAAAGAAAAATGGGTCAAATTGACGTTCATTTTCAACCAGTGACGGGAAAATTTGGAAATAATAGAAAACTTCTTGGTCAAAGGAGTTTTCAGACAGTGTATGTGGTTTTTGTTTAGAAATTAAGTGAAAATTTCAAACAAAATTCTTTCATTCAGCGAATGTACAAAGATTTTTCATCTGAATAGTCTCACCTGAAAATTGATCCGTGAGGCCAGCATAAGGCTGGGTACACACCTATGCAGTTTGCGTTTGATCTGTTTCTGCAGTGCTTTTTGCTGTGTGTTTTGATTTTTGCGCACGTGATTTTACTGCAATTTGCATTTTTTTGCTTTTTTTTTTGGGCAGATTAAAAACACAAATTGCTGCAAAAACATAATGGGGTTAAAAAGACTAAAATTAGCCCTTTATAGTACAAAAAAAAAAATCAAATCACTACTGGAAGGGGTTCATTTTTTTTATTGAACAGAGAGTCATATTTACAGTAGTGATTATATTGTTGTACTATAAAGAGCTCATTTTAGTTTTTTTTTAACCCCATTATGTTACTGGCCGATTAATCGATTATTAAAATAATAATCGATTATGAAATTAATCGATTCGTTGTTTCAGCCCTATTGAATATTACTTTCTCCTACTTTATTTTTTTTTTTTTTACTGAATTGTAAGATTTATTTCAGGCTATTAGCAGCTACTAGTAGATTCAGGCTGGTTATTGGAAATCCTGGAAGTTTTTTTTCCAGTTAGCCAAGACTCAAGGCTTTCCCAGTTTAAGTATACTGGTGTTCTCTCTGCGAAGGTTTTCACTGCAGAATGTAGGATCAATCTGTGTTCCTGTTAGTAAAGTAGTGTGCTTCATGTCACTTCAGTATAGCTTGAGATTCCGTGCAGTTATTAGTACCAGAACTGTGACAGTTCACCTATCCCTAAATCACCAATTTTTTTTTTTAGCTAAGTATTTTGAATTTTTTTGTTGGGTGAGCAGAAGCCAGTGGAGGGATCGTCAGAGGGGGGTAGCGGACATTGGACAGTTAGTAAGGTGGAAGAGTCTGGCAGCAGCATTCATAATGAAGGGGGGATAGTCTTTGTAAAGGTAAGGGGAGTTGCAGTTAGAAGCTTTGTGGTGTCGATGGTTAAGAAGGAGCGTATTTTGGAGATGATTGGATTTGGGGGCAAAAAAGCTTGTTCAGGATTACACCGAGCACCCTGGCAACAATAAAACCCTGGGTTGCTTAATTAAAAATAAAAATCCTTTGTTGTGCTATTTTTTGGTTTTCTTTTTTTTTTCTTTTTATATGACTAACTTTGCTTATTTTGGGCTAGATTATGGTTAGTTTTGGGCTGTTATTTACCTTGCATATGGCCATCCTGCCCACAAGTTTGCTTTTAAGGAAACCTTTCCCTAACAAATAGCAATGCGTTCTCTCATTAAGCATTGTATAGAGCTAACAGTTTGCTCATTTCCATAGCTGGAGGTTCATGAAGCTAAACCAATACCAGAAAATCACCCACAGTGGGATACTACCATAGAAGGTGACGATGACCAAGGAGATAGTGAAGGCTTTGAAGAAAGCTATGAAGAAGAGGAGGAAGATGAGGAAGATGATTAAACAAAGAAGGCAAAGAAAGGACTTCTCAGATTTGCACATGGTCATCTATTGGATATTGCAGCTATTCCATTCACCAGAGCCACAGCCTAGAGGTTTTTCAAGAAGTCAGTTTTAGTTAGTGTTTTGTATTGTTTGGCTTTACTCAAACAGACCCTTGCGTTGGGTTGAGGCCTAATGGATTTCTAAAGCCATTTAGTGCCCTTGGCTTATTTAAAAACATCTGTTTTGGTAAATTACAATGTCTGCGGTCAAAAACTGCTCATTTTTGCACATCAAGAGATCTTTTAAAAATATCTCCTGAGCTTAATCCAGAACTTAATTAAATTGATAATTCCATTTCAGTTTCGTTTTTCTCCTCCATCCTCTGACTTATTTCATTTTTTTTTTTTTTTTGGTGAAACATTCCACCAAAAATGTATATTGCCAGGGTGTTTATATATAGTATATAACACTAATAAAATGTTTGAAAATATTTTCTTTTTGAGAAAAAAAATCTTTTTAGCAGACAAAATATTTATCATTACCACTAGCAAGTCAATGCAAATAGGGATTTGGTAATAGTGGCTGTACAGGTAATGGGACCACAAGTGGCCGGAATGTTTGTGGTCTTAATGCAAAGATACTTTTTATCTTGAGCTGTAAGTGAGGGGCTAAATACTTCTGGAAAGTGTTAACATGTGGATAAGCTTTAGATTTGTGGCTGTAATAAGAAAAGACACACCAGCCTTCATCATGGGGGATGTGATATTTTTAAATTATGTATAAAAGAAAAAAAAATATTACTTTTATGACCTCTTAGTCTTCAAATCAGTGCCAAGCTCCTCTGTCTGTCCTGATGCTGTGACATCTACATTTGGAACATTCGTGCAATTTTGTTTTCTGTGTAGGTTCACTTGGCTTTCTACTGAAATTTTAAGAGCGGGGCTACACAGACATGGTTAGCTTGTATAATACTCAATAAACCAGTACACCATTGATGACTGTTTTGCATTTGTAATAGTGTGTACCTCTTTTGGCCTCCCATTGGGGAATAATTTTCTAAATATTTGCTATTAAACTGTATATAATTAGCATTTCAGGTGGTCTGTGATCCTGTATAACATACCTGAGTCAAACTTTCTTAGAAGAGAAATTGTATTGTTCCTGTGTTGCACACACCTATGGAACTTGTGGCAAGTCACATGCACTTTTTGCCCATTTAATTTTCGTGGGCAGACTCTCGGTTTCGAAAATAAATGCCATGTTTTTGAAAATGGGTTGTCACTTTAAATGCAAAATGGCATTGCGAAAGTCTTTGTAATGCAATAGTTGTGAATAAAATTTCAGAGGTTAACTGGTACTTGTTTGTTGTTATTATTAAGTGCCAGACGAGGATTAAGGCGCATTGGGCTTCAGTTGCCTATTCAATGCTAATTGTTTAACCATTTCCGTGCCTGGGCCTTTTTCCCCCTAATCCCCTTCAGCTCCAGAATATCTGTTTTTCTTCAGTGATTTCAGTGATGTCTCCTTTTCTGCACATTATACCCTTGGTATGCAGTCTACCTAATCTATTATACATTGGAGGTTTTTTTTTTTTTTTTCAGGCCAAATATGGCTTTAACCTAGTAACAGATTTGGATACAAATATTGTCTCCCTGTTTTTATTTGGAAATAAATCACAAACAATTAGAAAAAAAATGCATTTCATGTAATTTTTTTTCCTAATGCAAAGTTTTTGTAATATACAAACCCCAAAAATGTACACTAAAATATATAATCTAAAAAGAAAGTGGATTAACATCACACTAGTAAGAAGTATGTTTCATAACAGAATGCTCAACATTAACGTATGCATTTTATTTTAGGAGCGCTTTATTCTCTCTATTCTTTTTTTATTCTACATTGCAACATATGCAGGGGAAAATGAATGGTTGTAAACTATTAGTGTAACGCCAAGATTTCAATCTATTCATTTTTTCAGAAAATATAAATCGAATAAGTTGATAGAACTCCAAACATTAATAGTGTTGCCATAGACCAGCGTTAGTCAATGTTCACTAACGTATCTGTATAAATAGTGACAAAGGATATCGTGAATTAACTCGGATATTTTATAATTGATAGAGCTGCACGATTGTCAAGAATCGTTACCGCAATTTTTTTCCCCCGTTGCCATCTTGACAAAAGTGTTTCACGATTCTTTTTATGCAAAGAATACTCCTGAAGCCACAGCCGTCAAAAGAAAGGAAGAAAAAAAACAGTCTGCCAAGAATCACAACATTCTTTAGCAGTGGAACTTAAGTATAAACATTGTAATAATTTGTCAAAGGAATAGACTTAATATGTAAATGAGGAAAGTTTTTAACCACTCAAACACTAAACCTTTTTCTGACATTTGTTGGTTTCAAGTTCAAATCTTTTTTGCTAGAAAATTACTTAGAACCCCCAAACATATATATGTATGTATGTATGTCTGTGTGTGTGTGTGTGTGTGTGTGTGTGTATATATATATATATATATAATGTGTGTGTGTGTGTGTATATGTATGTGTATATATATATATATATATATATATATATATATATATAATATGTGTGTGTGTTTGTTTTTTAGTAGGGACCTTAGAGAATAAAATAGTTGTTGCAATATTTTATGTCACACTGTATTTGCGTAGTGGTCTTTCAAATGCAATTTTTTTGGGGGGGGGGGGGGGGGGGAGTTACTTTAATGAATTAAAAACAAAAAAAACTAACCAGTAAAGTTAGCCCAATTTTTTTTGTATAATGTGAAAGATTTATGTCACGAGAATCGCAATAGAATCTTGATCTTTTTATTCTAAGCAGAAAAATCGTGATTTTCATTTTGGCCAGAATTGTGCAGCTCTAATTGACAAGATGAACAACATCTCATGAGAGAGGCTCCATAGTTTCGGATGCAATGTAGTTCTTGTCGATTTGGAAGGGAAAACATAGCAGTTGTCTACTGAAAGCTCTGATGTAGTGGTCAGAAGAACGCCTTGTAGTGAAATAAAATGGTTTAATTAAACGATTGACTGTTAAGCCAAAATGGTGAGTGTTTTTAAAGTATAAGAGATGAAAAGGAGTCGAGTGCAGCTGAGGTGTGTTAACCTTTAAAATCTATATTTCTGATTTATTAATCAGAAGATATGATATGGGTTGAAAAGAGAATTCTTATTGACAAAGGAAAGGAAGGTTTAACATAACACCCTTTATTAGAGTAAGTTGCAGGTCTATATACACAGAAAATATCTATAGTCTAAGGTCTTACATCAAGGAAGAAAATACTAGGTTGTAATATAATATTTACATGCAGGAATACAAAGTATATTCTCTAAGACAGTATATTTAGTCACAAGCATACAAGCATATTTAGTTACAAGCCACACCTTAACCAGAATTACCCATCCTTACAGAGTTCCACTCGTGACCACTGCTTCCCAAAAAGAGAGTGTTCCCTTCCTTTGGCTTTGGGTAAATCCCTTCATGCTGATTCCCCATTGGCTGCCTTAGCTTGGATCATGATTGGATGGCTCACTACATAAGTCGGCCCCCTTTCATGCAAATCCTTGTGACTATTCTTAAACAGAAGACTTAATTGGATTTCCCCAGGAACTTAAGCAATGTTTATGGTTGGACTCTCCTCATTGTCTACCCCAGCATGGGGTCCTTTGAAGTGAGTAGGTGTAGAACAATGGGAGTGGCTTCTCCATATGGTGTATACAAGTCTCGGCCCCGCATTGTCTGCTCTTATCAAGCCCCTGGGGGGGGAGGCATGTTACCTGGCTTTCATAGATGAAAGCCAAATGAGATCTATTTCTAATTACAATATTTTACAGATATTAATGAAGACTTCACATAAACTCATAAGGCAACAGGTGTTATCCTCCATCAACTGAAATATAATGTATCCATAGTTGCTTTGTTATTATAGAGGGTACAAGTTAATATGTCACTAATAATGATCGAAATTTAGTTTTTGTTTGTTCAAATGACTGGTTCCAACATCATGCTATAGCTATCCTAGCGATCATGTAAGAAATCAAATGTTTAATTTTTTGGGGGAATATTTTTATCTAATTGTTGGAGGAGGGCAATTTCTGGCTTTCTGTCAATGTGTTGCCTTGTTACTAGAGGTCGACCGATATATCGGCCGGCCGATATTTGCCGTTTTTTAAATAATCGGCATCGGCCGATTGTGTTGCTAAAAAGCCGATTCTACAGCGGGACTTTGAAATGACTTCTGTAGAAGTCAGTGTGAGTTGCCTGAGTCGTCATAGCAACACTTTCCTCCTCTCTGGGCAGGCTGCCAAGAAAAGAACTAAATGATACAATGTTTACACTTCTGAATGAATTAAGTCATCTCTGTGTAGAAGTTCTCAGTTTAACCATTTAAAGACTAAATCTTTTCTGACACTTGTTGCTTACAAGTAAAAATCCTGTATTTTCTGCCAGAAAATCACTTAGACCCCCCAAAAATTATATATATATTTTTAGCAGAGATCCTAGGGAATAAAATAGCGGTTGTTGCAATATTTTATGTCACACGGCATTTGCACAGAGGTCTTTCAAATGCATTTTTTTGGGAAAAAAATACACCATTTAAAAAAGTAAAATAAAATAAAAACAGTAAAGTTAGCCCATTTTTTTTTTTTTTTTTTGTCCAAAAGTTTTGACTACCCGTTTTTTATTTAATATATAGGTTTTTTTTTTTTAATCTAGATCATACATACAAGTAAACTGAGGCGATTCAGTTCGCATTGTGCGCTATATAAGTATTTCATTCATTCATTCATTGGAGGTTTGTTTTGTTTAATAAATGTTTAAAGTGGGAGTCCGCCGGGACTCCGCGTTTTTTTTTTTTTTTTTTTTTTTTTTTTAAAAGCCAGCAGCTACAAATACTGCAGCTGCTGACTTTTAAAATAGTGACACTTACCTGTCCAGCGCGCCCGCGATGTCGGCACCCGAAGCCGATCTCTAGATCGACACTCGAGTGCTGCCGCCGCCATCTTGGGTATGGGAATCAGGAAATGGAGCCTTTCGGCTTAATTTCCCGGTTCCCTACTGCGCATGCGCGAGCCGCGCTGCGCAATGAGGACGGTCCCCGCTGCCTCTGGGATCTGTGTGTTTCCCAGCAGGCAGCGGGGCACTTGCGGAAGGGGGCGGGCACTTGCGGAAAGGGGTGTAATGTACGCCCCTTTCCGCAGAGAGCTAGCCCGGAAGTGGGTGCAGTTACCTGGATTATCCAGGTAACTGCACCCCCCTCCCCCCTGAAAGGTGCCAATTGTGGCGCCGGAGGGGGGGAGGAATCCGATGAGCGGAAGGTCCATTTTAGGGTGGACCTCCGCTTTAAGTGTAAGAAATTTTCTGTATCACTTATGAAGGCTGCTTTCACACTGGAGCGGGCAGACGTTGATGGTAAAATGCAACTTTTAGCAGGTCTTTACCATCATTTTAGCGGTGCTATTTGGCTGCTAGTGGGGCACATATAACCCAGCTAGCGGCCAAGGAAGAGGTTAAATGCGCCCATGAAGCACCGCTGCCAAATCGCATTGCATGCGCTTCGGCAGTGGTGCCCATTCATATCAATGGGCAGGAGTGGTGGAGGAGCGGTATACACCACTCCAAACGTGCTGCTTGCAGGACTTATTTTTTTAAGATCCTGCCAGCGCATCGCCTCAGTGTGAAAGCACTCTGTCTTTCACACAGACTGCAGGGGAGCCATTTTGCAGGCACTTTACAGGTGCTATTTTTAGCCCAAAAGCGCCTTAAAAAACGCCCCAGTGGGAAAGGTGTGTTAGATCAAGGGGGATTAAAAATAAATAAATAAAATAAAATCGGCCTAACATATCGGCCCAAAAAAATCGGCATCATATATCGGCTATCGGCCGCCATGATTTCTAAATATCGGCATCGGCCAGAGAAAAACCCATATCGGTCGACCTCTACTTGTTACCAATTGGATTTGGTTAAATGTCCTGATCCAAAACCTTGTCAGTTTGGGTCATAGCCACTGAATATGGCTTGTGGTGCCTACCTGGCCACATTTCCTGAAACACTGGAGAGAGGCGTGCATGTTCGTCTTAGCTATCCTGGTTGGGACCATATACCATAGTAGTAACATTTTGTAACTAGATTCAACCAGTGCTGTAATATTATCAACAACTTATTTGCCATATCTTTCCATTCTAACAGGTCCCATTGGGTTTTAAGGTCTCTCTTCCAGTGCTTTATGTAGAAAAGCTTCTGTTCGGATTCTTTTAGGAGTCTTTATAGTATGGAAATGTGGCCCTTTACCGGCTCTCTAGTACTCTTTTTAAGTTTTCCTTTGATGTATAAAGTAAGCTGATTGTATCTGAATAACTGCCAAAGGTAGATACAGCTCATGTTTGAAATAAGCCATAGCATGCATAATATCTTCCGATTTATAAAGTTTCCTATCCACATCAGTCCTTTGTCCACCATCTAAAGAGGTGTGGGGCTAAGCCTGCGATTAAATTTGGAATTCTTGAACAAATGAGTTAAAGGCATATGGGGTAAACAGACTTTTTTTTTTTTTCATCCCACATCTGTCCCAAACTACTAGAGTACGACAGAGTAGGACGCAACCTACTGAGGATCCACATCAGGGCTACTACAGTGCCTTGAAAAAGTATTCGTACCCCCTGAAATTTTCCACATTGTTATGTAGCAACCAAATTTGTAAATTGTGTTTTTATTGGGGTTTTATGTAATAAACCAACACAAAGTGGCACATGAGTGTGAAGTGGAAGGAAAACCTATGAATGGTTTTAATTTTTTTTTTTTACAAATATGTGAAAAGTATGGCGCACATTTGTATTCAGCCCCTGAGTCAATACTTTGCTGCAATTACAGCTGCAAGTCTTTTTGGGGATGTTTCTACCAGCTTTGCAAATCTAGAGAGTGAAACTTGTGCCCATTCTTCTTTGCAAAATAGCTCAAGTGCTGTCAGATTGGATGGAGAGTGTCTGAACAGCAATTTTCAAGTCTTGCCACAGATTCTCAATTTAGGACTTTGACTGGATTATGCTTTCATCTAAACCATTCCATTATAGCTCTGGCTGTATGTTTAGGGTCGTTGTCCTACTGGAAGGTGAACCTCCTCCCCGGTCTATAGTCTTTTGCAGACTCTAACCATTTTTCTTCTAAATTCATGATGATAAAAATTCAAATATATACAAACTAATATATACTATGCAATGACCACAAAAAAACTGAATAGTGATGTGAATTTCACACCCAAACTAAAGTCCATGTGTGATGAAAACAGATTATGTAGCCAGAAGTGAAATTCCATGTGACATCAGCATTGAAGTGACAGACAATAGAACCACCACCGGTTAGTGAGGAGGCTTACCGGAGTAAGAGGACTCAAATCGGCATATGCTCAGTGATTCAACAGGGCATATGGTGTAAACACCAGAGTATGGAACCTTCATGGGCATCAGATCAAGATGGAAGATAGTCCAATTGGTCAAGAGATGTCAGAGAATCAGTCCTCAGAAGCAGCCAACTTAGACCAAATCCTCTCAAATGTTTAAAATAGCATGACCCCGTCTGCACCATGGAAGACGTCGGGCACCGTGATTGATGCTGGATGTACAACGTGGGGCACTTTTTAAAAAAAATGAATAAAGGATTTGTCAAAAGCTGTCTTGTGGCTTGTATTTTTTGACACTTTTCAGGTGGATGGGGAGGGGTACAATGCACCCGATACCCATTCACATAGGGGAGCCGCGATCTGGGGGCTCACTTTTAAAAGGGGCTTCCAGATTCCAATAAGCCTGCAGACCCTGACAACCACTGGCCAGGGGTGTTGGGAAGAGGCTCTTGTCCATCAACATGGGCACAAGGTGCTTTGGGTGCACCCAAAGCACCCTCCCCATGTTGAGGACATGTGCCCTGGTATGGTTGGGGGAGGGGGTGCTTGCTTGTCCTCCCCCCCCCCCCCCCCCCCCCCATATCCTGACCTCCAGGCTTTTTTCAAATTTTTGGGTGTGGAGTTCCCCTTAACATCAATGCCAGACCCAAAGGGCCTGCTATTGATTGGGAGGAGGAAACGACCTCATGCCAAATTTTGTTTAAAGCAAAAAATAGTTTTTGGGTTATTTTTTTCTTAATCACTTTCTGACCAGCTGCCGCAGTTATACTGCAGCAGATCAACTCCGTTGTGCGAATCGCTGTAGCTGTACATCGCTTTGTGCAATAGATGAAGTGGGCGTGTGCACAGCACCATGCCTGAGCCGATGCGCACGGCCGCAATGTCCACCGGCCACCCGCGATTGCTTCACAGAGAGCCAGAACAGACATCTGTCAATGTAGAAAAAAACGATCCCCATTCTGCCGACGTACAGAGTGATCGTCTGTTCCTAGTGATTAGGAACAGCGATCTCTCTGTACTCCCTGTCGGTCCACTCCCCCCACAGTTACAAACACCTCACAGGGAACACATTTAACCCCTTGATCGCCCCCTAGTGTTAACGCCTTCCCTGCCAGTGGCGTTTATACAGTAATCGGTGCATTTTAATAGCACTGATCACTGTATAAATGTGACTGGTCCCAAAAAAGTGTCAAGTGTCCGATCTGTCCACCACCATGTCGCAGTCCCGCTAGAAATCACCAATCACTGCCGTTTTTATAAAATTATAAAGATGGCATAAGTCTCCCATTTTGTAATTGCTATAACTTTTGCGCAAACCAATCAATATACGCTTATTGCAATATTTTTGTTAAAAATATAATGTAGAAGAATACATATTGGTCTAAACCAATGTTTTTTTTTTTTTTTTTTGCATCTTTATGATAGCAAAAAGTAAAAAATTTTTTTTTTTTTTTTTTCAAAATGGTCAGTCTTTTTTTGTTTATAGCACAAAAAATTACTGCGGAGGTGATCAAATGCCACCAAAAGAAAGCCCTATTTGTGGGAGAATAGGACATCAATTTTGTTTGGGTACAATGTTGCACGACCGCATAATTATAAGTTAAAGCGACGGAGTGCCGTATCGCAAAAAATTACCTGGTCATTAACCACTTGACAACTGGGCACTTAAACCCCCCTCGTGACCAGACCAATTTTCAGGTTTCGGTGCTCTCACACTTTGACAATTATTCAGTCCTGTAACACTGTACCCAAATTAATTTTTTGTCCTTTTTTTTTCCCACAAATAGCTTTCTTTTGAAGGTATTTGATCACCTCTGGGTTTTTTATTTTTTGCGCTAAAATGAAAAAACCGAACATTTTGAAGAAAAAAAACACATTTTTCTTTGTTTCTGTGATGAAATTTTGCAAATTATTAATTTGTCTTCATAAATTTTGTCCACAATTTATACTGCTACATATCTTTGGTAAAAATAACCCAAATTAGAGGATATTATTTGGTCTTTGTGAAAGTTAGAGAGTCTACAAGCTGTGGTGCAAATCATACAAAATTGATCACATCTGATGTACTGGTGGCCTATCTAATTTCTTGCGACCCGAACAAGCCAGGAAAGTACAAATACCCCCCAAATGACCCCTTTTTTTTTGAAAGTAGACATTCCAAGGCATTTAGTAAGAGGCATGGTGAGGTTTTTGATGTTGTCATTTTTTCCCACAATTCTTTGCAAAATGAAGATTTTTTATTTATTTTTTTCACAAAATTTTCTTTGTAATAGGTTATTTCTCTCACTTGGCATTTATATACCACAAATGATGCCCCAAAATAAATTCTGCTACTCCTCCTGAGTTTTACGATACCACGTGTGGGACTTTTCCACAGCCTACCCACTCAAAGAGGCCCAACATGCAGGGAGCACCATCAGGTGTTCTAGGAGCATAAATTACACATCTAACTTGTTGACTACCTATTACACTTTTGAAGGCCCTGGAGCACCAGGACAGTGACACTGACGACAGATGGCACTGATACGTGGCACTAATGACAGATGCCACTAATACGTGGCACAGATGGCACTGATGACACGTGACACTGATATGGCACTGAAGACAGATGGCACTTATACGTGGCACTGGGGACAGATGGCATTGACATTGTGGGCACTTTATTTTATTTACCGAACGGCTGCTGCAGCCGTTCATCTCTCCCTCCTCACACGCTGTCTGTGTATGTTTACATATGAGATCATCTCTCATTGGGCATGCCGATCACGCTGTAAACGGCCACTGTGATTGGCTGTTTACAGCAATCTGTGACTGGCTGTGTCCAGGAGACACGGCCAGCACAGAACTTCCCGATGCGCGCTCGCGGGAGCGTGCAACGTGGAAGTAAACAGGAGGATGTCCAGGGACGGCCTCCCCGCAATTGGCGTCTGCGCTGCAGCCGTCTTTCGGCTATAGCGCGGACGCCTAGTGGTTAAGGACTGGGAAGGATTTACCCCCTTAAGTGGTTAATTTGGTGCATAGAGAGCATTCACACTTAGTTGACATATTTCATGGTTTACCTTGTCCACACAAGAATTAAGAGTCCTGAAATTCAGCATTGGAGCAGGGATTTATTTATTTATTTATATTTGTGGGTGCTTC
The DNA here is from genome assembly GCF_037356315.1 of Lithobates pipiens. Taxonomy (NCBI): domain Eukaryota; kingdom Metazoa; phylum Chordata; class Amphibia; order Anura; family Ranidae; genus Lithobates; species Lithobates pipiens. The sequence continues at coordinate 296,429,155 of NW_027507758.1, forward strand.
CTCCCCATTACACTTTCTACTCAGACTTGCATGTGTGCACAACCAACTACTTTTGTATGCAACTAGATTTAAGACAGATTTGCAGGGGTATGAATAGTTTGCACTTAGAAATTATGTATTTATACTCTGCAAAAGTCAAACAAAGGAAAAAAAATAAAAAATCAACTTTAGTATAAACATTTGGTACATTAACCATTTCAGCCTTGGAAGCTTTTCCCCCTTAATGACCAGGCCGTTTTTTGCGATACAGCACTGTCGCTTTAACTGATTGTGCGATGCTGTACCCAAATAAAATTGCCATCCTTTTTTTTTCCCCACAATTATAGCTTTCTTTTGGTAGTTTTTGATCATATCTTTATTTTTTGTGCTGTAAAAAAAAAAAATATGGCCGCCAATTTAAAAAAACTATTTTTTATTTTTGCTAATATCCCCAATTTTTTTATTTATTTTGTTTAACAAATTTCATTATCAGTTTAGCCCAATATGTATTCTACATATGTTTTGGAAAAAAAATCAAAAAAAAAATCGCAATAAGCATATATTGATTGGTTTACTTAAAAGTTATAGCCTCTACTGGTAATGGTCGGCATTCACTGTATTTTTCTTTATTTTTTAAGCAGGACTGCGACATTGCGGGCCAAGAGATCGGACACTTGACACTTGTTTGGGACCATTGACATTTATACAGCGATCAGAGCTAAAAATAGCCACTGATTACTGTATAAATGTCACTGGCAGGGAAGGGGTTAACACATGGAGCGATCAAGGGGTTAAATGTGCAATCATGGGTGGCCGGCAGATATTGTGGCCAACGGCCACGCACAGCAGATCCTTGGCCGTGCAGTGCTATGCCTCTTAAAGGAGCCAACGTACAAATATGGCGATCCACGGGAACGAGCCACAATAAATGTGTGAGCTGGTCAGCAAGTGGTTAGTGTACTTGGGCCAAAAAACATAAAAGGCATGGAAATGATGCTGCAGCATTTGACAATATAGTTAGAAGGGCCCTGCTCAAAAGTGCTTACAATCGAAGGGCACTAAAAAATAGATAAATTAGAAAAACTGATACAAATCAAGCTAATGGCAAACCTTTGCGGTGTTCAGAAGTCCTCGCCCCAACCCCCGAAAAAGTTAAATGTCAGGATTATCATTCGCAAAAACAGACAGCATTAATACAAAAGCCAAAAAGGCAGCGCACAAACTACATTGACACACGCAGCAGGAATGCATTTGCAGTAACTTTCCTCTTCATCAAAACCATTATATAACAGTTGCAAGTCTAACATGTGAGATTTAGAAGCAATCCTCAAACCACAGCTTAGAAAAACATAAACATATCTATTTGTAACCCACTATACACACAGCAAAGAAAGATTTGGGCCAAATACCTGCCACAAATGCAGGCCTTTTAAATAACCTAGCTAGGATTGCTAGCACACCCACCTAGACCCACCCAGTAAAGGGGGAAACCCATGATTGTAATTCAATCTGTCTCTTCATGTAGGCCTCAAGTGCTCACACCTGTTCTGTTCATCAGGGATGCATGCTCTTTACAAATTAAAGCATGCATCAGCAAAGATATCAGTGCAGGGTAAACCTCGAACTAACAAATGTCCAAGGCTCTGGCCATGATCTGTGATCCCAAAAATCTCCACATTAAACTTGCATGGTGTTAGGCATGTGGAGGATACAAAACAGGAAATTACAACTTTGTGAGGGCTGGTTCACACAAATTGGGGACAAAGCGCATTTGTCATTCATCGTCAGCATACAACATTAAGGCTTTCACACTGGGGTGGGTGCGGCGGTAAAGCGTTGCTATTTTTAACTCCACTTTACCGTCATTTTAGCGGCGCTATTCAGCCGCTAGCTGCGTAGTTTTAACCCCTGCTAGCGACCAAAAAAGGGTTAAATCTGCCGGCAAAGTGTCTCTGCCCCATTGTTTTGCAAAGATCCGGCTTGCAGGACTTTTTTTTTACTGTCCTGCAAGTGCACCGCTCCAGAGTGAAAGCCAGAGGGCTTTCACACTGGAGAGACAGGTGAGACTTTTTACAGGGACTATGCAGGCACTATTTTTAGTGCTGTAGCAGCTGTAAAGCGCCTCAGTGTGAAAGTAGCCTTAAATGTGTGCAGGCTAACACCAGACTTATACATCCATATCTGGCCCAAAACGCCACAGTTATAGATTTAGTGCAAACACACAATTGCTTGATTTATGTTTTCCCGGGGCTGTTATGTGAAACCCATCAAAAATGTAATCACTGGTGAAAAAGAAACTTTAACACCACACCAAAGGAAGGACATACAAACCCCTAGTCTGGTATCGGAATTGGGATTCAAACCAAGAACCTCAGTGCTGCTAGGCAGAAGTGCTAACCAGTTAGTCACTGTGCTGCTACATGGCTCTAAATTGCATCTCTGTGGTGTGATACAGTCCTAAGGGGTGCAAGAAGTTAATGCAGATGTAATGTGGAAGGCCGGAGAGCCATTGAACAACCTGTTTCTGATATATGCCATCTGTTTTGAAGGCTGGTTATGGCTGATTACTGTCAGCATGCTGAAAGATAAACTGTTGTCATTTTGTTGGTTTAGGCTTTGTAAGCGGCTGCAATTAGTGCTGGTGGGGAAACATTAAGGCTGATTATAGTCCTTGCCCATGGGAAACATATGACAATATTTGCAATGGTGGTAGAACCCTCCTACAAACAGTCATTCTCAAAAGTTTGCATACCCTGGCAGAAATTGTGAGATTTTGGCATTAATATTGAAAATATTCAATATGGTAATGCCAAAAACCTCTTTATTTAACCCCCTTCAGATCTGCGCTACAGCCGAATGACGACTACAGCGCAGATTTACTTTGTCGGGAGGCCGTCAATAGACGTTCTCCCCTTTGCACGCTCCTGCACGCCCTGCAGGGTCAATGAGACTCTGGTGATCACTGATCCCGGCCCCTTACCATGTGATCAGCTGTCAACCAATGACAGCTAATCACTTGATGTAAACAGGAGATCAGTAATCTTTTTTTTTTTTTTCTCATGCTGACAGCGTGAAGAGAAAAAGCCAATCACCGGCTTCTGCTGAAGGGATGTTGGTCCCGAAGAGGAAGAGGCAAAGCCGCCTCATCTGTACCCACCAGTACCGCCTGCCATTGCCACGAATCGGTGCCCACCAGTGCTGCCAATCATTACCTCATCAATGCCACCTACCAGTACTGCCTATCACCGCTACCCTTCAGTGGCGGCAATTCGTGCCCACCAGTGCTACCTCCTCAGTGCCCATCAGTGCAGCCTCATCGGCGTACATCAATGAATGAGAAAAATTACCTGTTTACAAAATATAAAACGGTTTTGTATTTCTTTAAAAAAAAATGTTTTAAAAAAAAAAAAAAGAACAACAAAAAATAAAAAACCCGAAGGTTAATTAATTTATTTGGGTACAGTTTTGTATGACTGCGCAATTGTCATTCAAAAAGTGACAGCGCTAAAAGCAAGAGGTGGGGTTAGATGCTCAGTAAGCAAGTGGGTAAGGCTAGCAAATCACGTGAAGCCATTTATTATCACATAGTTTTTTGCATCCTTTTTAAATCATACCAGAAATCCCAATGGCCCTGATAAAAAGTTTACACACCCTGGAATGTTTGGCCTTGGTACAGACAAATATATGGACAAGTAAGGCCCCTTTCACACAGCTGTCAGTTTTTAGATGGACTTGAACGGACGCTCCATGCAGGTCTATCCGCTAAACTCAGACGTATGGCGATACGTTCGCCATCTGTCCTGGCAGGCTTCGGATGAGATCTGATGAAAACGGACATGCTGGCTGTTTTTCGTCCCATCTCTCCATAGGTATCAGTGGTGCTCGACAGGCCCCTATACGCTCAGTGAGCAGAGACGGACCTGTCATCCGCTGGCTCTATGGAGATCAATGGAGAGAAATCCCACTGAGCTGGCGGACTCCGTTGAAACCCATCCGGCTAGTGTATTGCGCCTAAAAGGCCTCCTCTCTCCCTGACCCTATTTTCCTCCCCCCTGTGGGGGATGCTGCATGACTGGGCTACTGAGTGGTATGTGTAACTGGGCCAGGGGTCCTCCGGAGGGCTGTGATCCTGGATTGGGGCTGCGCTGGTTGTCTATGTCCCTGGGTTGCCTGTGGTCTCTCTGGTGTCTGTGGGCTCTGCAGGTGCTGCCACCATAGCGCTGTCTGCGCCATTATTTCTGTTCATTCACTGTGTACAGTTAATTGTCAGCCATTTTGTGTCAGTCTCTGTGGAAAGCATGGTCAGGGGCCATTTTCCCGAAGTTCCGCGGCCATTTCCCCTGTGATTGTCCTCTATACAGGGCGCACCATTTTGTTCTATCCTCAACGTGTTTTTTCTCTTCAGCGCTGGTCCCTGTACCTCAGAACATCACGTTTTTTTGCTCTGGACACCTGGGAGCTGAGACTGGACACAGTCACCTGTAACAGCACGGCACAGCACTCGGTCGGGTTGGTGTAGTCCTGTGGTAGGGGCCCCTCAGTCTGCAGCAGCTAGGAGGGTGGGATTGAGCACCTGTCCTATGTCCCCAAGGGTGGCAGACAGGGTGGGTCAGCATAGCTTCAGAAATTGGTGTTTCCTCCCCAGAACTTCCTGCAATTGCAACCGGCTCGTCTGCAAACAGTACAGTGCCTTTGGACGCTTTGTCGGCAGTCCTTGAAACATTCGTTGACAGGGTGGAGGCAGTGTGCGGGCACCAAAGTGGTAAAAATCGCCCCCTAGACCTCCGGGGAGAGTTCTGACTCAGAACTCTCCCCAGTGACTGGCGGCCCCTGCTCTAAAGCGTCAGAGGACGCTGAACAGGACCGATCGGACAGTGAGAATGATTCCCGTCCGGGTCCGCGCAAGATAAATCGCTAGTTGGAGCCCTTTTCACAGCTTTGCGTGATACCCTGAAAATTCAGGATACAGCAAAATCCTCCGCTGAAGTAGCAGTCCCTTTTGGGTCCCGTAAGCCAGCCCATACACCTAAGGTGTTTCCGTATCTGACTTATTTTGATAAGTTCATATACAAGGAATGGGAAGCCCGCAACTGACCCTTTTGGTCCCAAAAATAATGGCGGTGCGTTACCCCTTTGAGGAGAGCCTTCTTTAAAAATGGTCAGTTCCTCCGGTCGTGGACCCCCCAGTATCCAGGTTAAACAAAGTAACCACGATCCCGGTAGAAGGGACTCCTGCATTTAAGGACCCTACCGACAGGAAGGCGGAGAAAGTGGTCCATTCCTTGTTTGGTCCGTTCCTTGTTTACGGTAGTGGGGTCAGCGATACGACCAGTACTGGCCACAGCATTAGTGTCGCAGACACTTACTGAGTGGGCAAAACGATTGCACCGCGAGTTGGAGAAGCAGCAGGTCTCTCCTGTCTGCATGGAACTGACAGACCAGTTAGTGCACGGCCTTAAGTACGTCTATGAGGCAGCCCTGGATACGCTTCCCTTGCTCTCTAGGGCATCAGTGTCAGTAGTGGTGCTACGGCACCTGATTTGGCCGAAATGCTGGTCTGCGGACCAGGCATCTAAGAAAGCCTTGACGGATCTACCCTTCCTTGGTGAGCAGCTATTTGGAGCCTTTTTGGATGACATTATTAAGAATGTCACAGGTGGGAAGAGCACCTTGCTTCCACAGTCCAGGAAGAGTAAGGAGCCATGCCGCAGGCAAGGGCCCTCATGTTCCGCTAAAAAGAGGCTTTTTCGTCCACCCGGAACTTCAGCAAAATGCTCCCAGTCCGACAGGGTGACTACCGAGGGACAGAAGCATCCCTGGACTCGCAAGCCAGTGAGCAAAAGTACTTCCACATGAAGGGTGACGGGCGGGGGGTCGCCTTTGGGAGTTTGCAGCTCGGTGTGCCTCATGGCTGCCCGACCAATGGGTCTGCAAACTGATTTCATTGGGCTACAAGATAGATTTCCTCTCTTGGCCACCAAACAGATTCTTCCCCTCCAGCATACCCTCATTCCCGGCTCGCCGGGAGGCCCTGTTGGGGGCAGTAAGGGACCTGCTAAGCCGCAGGGTGATGGTGCCTTTTCTTGGAAACTGAAAGGTTTCAGGGGTTCTACTTAAATCTGTTTGTAGTCCCCAAAAAGGAAGGGTTAGGTCCAATCTTGGACCTGAAAGCCCTCAATTGCTTGGTGAAAGTACAGAGGTTCAGAATGGAATCAGTTCGCTCAGTAGTTGCTGCACTCCATCGGGGGCACTCCCTGACATCTTTGGACATCCAGGACGCGTACTTGCACATGCCCATATGCCTCAGGCATCTGAGGTTTCTGCGATTTGCAGTAGGGGTAGACCACTACCAGTTTGTGGCTCTCTCCTTTGGCTTGGCTTCAGCACTCCAAGTCTTTACCAAGGCATTGGCTCCAATTTTGGCGTTGTTGCGACAACACAGGATCGCTATCGTGGGTTACCTAGACGATCTCCTAAAGCTTCCGCCTCAGAATTTAAGGAGGATGTGGCGATCACCATGCAAACCCTGCAGGAACTTGGGTGAGTGTTGAACTCCAAAAAGTTGGTGCTTGTGCCGACTTAGCGCATGGAGTACCTAGGCTTACTGCTGGACTCCGTAGAAGCGAGAGTTTTTCTCCCTTCAGACAAACTGCAGACTCTCAGCCGCGGTGAAGCTGTTGATGAACCACAGGTGGCTGTCGCTGCGCTTCTGCATGTGAGCCCTGGGGCTCATGGTGGCCTCCTTTGAGGCGGTACTGTACTCCCAATTTCACACCAGAGTCTTGCAGAAGGAGATATTGACAAAATGGGACAAATTTCCTTTATCCCTGGATCGACAGGTTCAGGTGAGCCAGTTAGTCAGGGATTCCCTTCTCTGGTGGCTGAGATCTCCGGCACTTGACTGGCTGGGGTGGAGTACTGGGAGTACAGTTGACCCAGGCAGAAGGAGCCCAAAGGGTGCCGCACGTGGTGCTGAACTTCCCTTTTCTAGTCCTGTCGTATGACAAAATACAATGTCAGATGTGACGGAACGTGTTAAATTGTTTTCTATGTATTCTTTCTGAGCATGCGCAGTCTTGCCCTTATGATTTTTTTTTTCGACCGAAAACCACACTAATAAAATGAAATCGGACGTTGAATTCACATCCGACAAAAATTTGGAGTACAGTAGAGGACACTGGTCGCTACCCTCTCTTTTCTGTGATCTCTTCATTGCTTACTAACAAAACTGGAGTCTCACCTAGGTAGAGTTTTATGGACACAGTAGGGGACAGACCCAGTCAAGCTTTTGCCAGTGTCGTGTTAAATTGTTTTCTATGTATTCTTTCTGAGCATGCGCAGTCTTGCCCTTATGATTTTTTTTTCGTCCGAAAACCACACTAATAAAATGAAATCGGACGTTGAATTCACATCCGACAAAAATTTGGAGTACAGTAGAGGACACTGGTCACTACCCTCTCTTTTCTGTGATCTCTTCATTGCTTACTAACAAAACTGGAGTCTCACCTAGGTAGAGTTTTATGGACACAGTAGGAGACAGACCCAGTCAAGCTTTTGCCAGTGTCCAATCACTGGAAAGTAGCAACATATAACCCATGGTCTGAATTGATTCCTTGGTTCTGTACTGTACCCCAAAATGAGGAATTTGCAGGTCTGCCAAAATTTCCTTTTTTACACCCAGCTTAAATGACCTCAAAGGATAACTGCAGGGCATTCTGCATTTCCTGTTTTACAGTCACATTTCCCAGTATGCACTGTGGTCTGCCTCACTGTCCGATCTCTGTTTAGTCCTTCATCTTTCTCTCTCTTCTCATTGTTCCCCCTCCATCTCGCTATAAGCCCCTAACCCATTGGAGCACAGTGTGTGTTTACTACATGCAGAGTAGACCGGTCAGACAGAGGCTGAAAACAGAAAGCTGCTACTGGACTTTTTATCTTCTTTCCTACAATGGTAGTCTAAGGAGCATTAATCTGCACGGTTGCACATTAATACGCTCATGAATACTGCAAATGTGCCAAGTGTAATTGCATATGTATATTGAGCTTATTTATAGTCTGAATGTCATATTTACAAGTGAATTGTCATATATTCACAACAGGATCCTTCATAAAAGATTGAGGTATGCAGGTTTGCATCTCCATTCCTTGACTTACAATTGCCAAACTTAGACTTTAGAATTCCATATCTAAATCCAAATAATTTTTTACAAGCTCACATTCACTGATCTCAAAGGTAAAGTCAAAGTAGAAAAAAAACACCAGTTCATTTAATGTTTTTCTTTTTTTAAAGGCACTAGTATAAGGGCCTGAATTTAACAGTTTTTTTGTATATCCATGTACAGCAAGGCTTAGACTGGTAAAGGTAGAAACAGAACAAGAAGTCAAGCAGTTGTGTTTATGTGCTAACAAGGAACATGCTGACAAGAGGTGAGAACAGAGTGACGGAAATGGGGTGGGGGTTGGGGGTGTTGGGGGGCAGGACTAAACAACTAAGGGCAAAAACTAAATTTTAAATCCAGTTTTTACATTTTGAACTATGAATGATTGAACAAGGTGCTATAGAATGGAATGTACAATAGTCTATGTTCTTAAATGTCAAGATAAGGATCTTGTATTTCAGCCATGTGATGTAATTGTCATAGCCTATTGGACTTAACTTAAATAAAATATTGCCTTTTTACACATTTGACCTTCAGAAGGTTTTACCCTCTTAGTGACCATACCATTTTTTGCTATTCAGCACTGGTAATTGCTCGGCCATTCAACACTAAGTAAAATTTATATATATATTTTTTTTCAAATAGAGCTTTTTTTTTGGTGGCATTTGATCACCACTGGGTTTTTTATTATATAAACTAAAAAAAACATTAAAAAAAAAGAAAACAACAATATTTTCTACTTTGTTATAAAACCTATCCAATAAAATATGATTTCCTCAAGTGTAAGCCAAAATGTATTCTGCGTATTGTATTAATTGGTTCGTTTGAAAGTTAAAGGTTAAACTGCTGGTTGGCAAATGGTTAAAAAAAATAAGTATCCCTATCCCTAGTGTGTTAGCTTTGTGAATTGAGCCTTATGTACAGACATAGCCCACTTTTAAGTACACAATGGGGTTTATTTACTAAAGCTGGAAAGTGCAATATCAGGCTCACTTCTGCATAGAATCGAATGAGCTTCTAATAACCCCAGCTTGTTCAATTAAGCTTTGGTAATAAAACCTGGAAGCTCATTGGTTTCAAGCAGAAGTGAGCCTGATTTTACACTTTCCAGCTTTAGTAAATAAACCCCATTGTGTACTTAAAAGTGGGGTATGCCTGTAAGTTGAATATTGGACCATATTGTAGGGGCATTTATGCAGAAATTCAATAACTTCAGCTGCATGTTGTCAGCTGTTTTAGGCAGGAGTTTCTTCCTAGGCCAATTCACACCTCTGCATTACAATATATTGTATGTTATTCATTCATTTTGCATGCCATTCCATTTATCCTCATGTAAGACACACTTGCTGCGAACCACAAAAAAATGCTGCAAGTTGGATTTTAAAATACACCAAAAACTAAAATGCGTAGATGTGAACTGTAAGCCTTTACTTTGTATATACCGTATATACTCGAGTATAGGCCGACCCGAATATAAGCCGAGGCCCCCAATTTACCCCCAAAAAAACTGGCAAACTTATTGACTCGTGTATAAGCCGAGGGTGAGACATGCCTGTCCATCCCTGTGTGTGTGTCCGTCCATCCCTGTGTGTCCGTCCATCCCTGTGTGTCCGTCCATCCCTGTGTGTCCGTCCATCCCTGTGTGTCCGTCCATCCATCCCTGTGTGTGTGTGTGTCCATCCATCCATCCATCCCTGTGTGTGTGTGTCTCCATCCATCCCTGTGTGTGTGTGTCTCCATCCATCCATCCATCCATCCCTGTGTGTGTGTGTCTCCATCCATCCATCCATCCATCCATCCCTGTGTGTGTGTGTCTCCATCCATCCATCCATCCATCCCTGTGTGTGTGTGTCTCCATCCGTGTGTGTGTGTGTGTGTGTGTGTGTGTGTGTGTGTGTCCAGCCTACCTGTGTCCCGAGCCTTTGTCCCGAGCCTCCGTCCCGTGTCGTGCCTTGCCTTCGTCCCGTCCCGTCCCGTCCCGTCCCGTCCTGTCCCGTGCCGTGCCTTGCCTTGCCTCCGTCCCGTGCCCTCTTCGTCGGCGGCCATTGTAAAATTCAAAAGCCGCGCCTCCTCCTTCGCCTGTGATAGGCGGAACACTGAATTTCCCAGCAGCCTGTGTTCCGCCTATCACGGACGTCGTATCATCCTCGTCCGTAGTACGAGGATGAGAAGATGCCCGTGATAGGCGGAACACAGGCTGCTGGGAAATTCAGTGTTCCGCCTATCACAGGCGAAGGCGGAGCCGGAGGCGCGGCTTTTGAATCATAGAATGGCCGCTGTCTGTCTGCTCGACACGCTGATCGAGCGGGCAGACAGCGATGACTCGAGTATAAGCCGAGGGGGGCACTTTCAGCCTCAAAAAAGAGGCTGAAAATCTCGGCTTATACTCGAGTATATACGGTAGCTATAGAAGATTTTGGATCTATATTATACAAATATATATTAAAAAAATCTATAATTATAATCGAAATACAAATATATAGATAATTGTATAGTAAAACAATCAATAATTCCTTTGTAACAGGTTTTGTACAGATTACTTTGCCTACTCGTTATTCAAACCCTGCATGCCTCATTAATACCTTCTTACATGTCATAGGACCACCCAATTAGTTGACATTGCTTAACATTTTCTAATTCCCTAATTAGCGAGAGCTGAGAAAAGCTTATCCCGCCAAACAGAACATGGATGATGATTGACAAAGGCCTCCTGCTACGTATTTCTGGCACTGTGTATGATCCAGATTGCATCCAACAGGGAAAAATACATTACCTGTCCATGGAAATCGAATCCCTCATATTAAAGGGTTATTACATTAATGTTAGCTATTTATTATATAAAATGTAAATTAAAATTTTATATGACAGTAAAATGTATTATTAGAATAGAATATGACATTTAGCGCATGATAACAGGCCTTGCCATTATCTCCGTTCTGTCCAGTGTCATGATACCACTGTATCGTTGCTTGCAGTTGTGTGTTCACCAGGATGCTGCATGGTTGAAGAGAAGAGATAGTGTAAGTTGAGTGTTTGTTACACTGTTACTGTATTAAATATTTGTTGTTTTTTTTTTGCTACTGTTAGGATTAACCGCTTAGGAAGTGCGTTGTTTTGAAGGAGTCAGCTGAATCAAAGGCTTGCCTTGTGCTAAGGAATCGTAAAACACAACTACAGTGCAGCATTGGAAATTCCTGTTCATGTAATAAGAAAATATGGCTGCCAACATTTAGTACATATGTAAAACCAGTAAAAAACACCAACAATGACCCATATATATTTTACAAGGTAGTTATAGGCTTGTTATAGGTATACCTTAACAGCAGGGTTTTTTATTTTGTGTGTATGCTTTATAGTCATGTAAAAGTGATTTGCTGAAAGGGTAAGTTCACCTTTACAGAAAAAGTATGACCTGTTTTATATTTAGCGCCAGCTCCTGAAGAGCACGCGCTACGTGTTTTTCTCTATTTAAAATTCCTAAAACCACAGTTGGGTCTTAGGGTCAATTATACCAAATTATGGTTTCAGTACCAGTCTATCTGGATTGCACTGGGTTCTGCTTGGCCACAGGTGGCACTGTACTACTGGCAAGTGTGAGAATGCAGTTTAGCTAGACGCATTGAGTGCCATTCTTTATCGGAACCAGCCCAGTGGGAGTGTCATCTTGCTGTGCATTCTGGGAGAGGGTACTTAAGGTACTGACATCACATGCTTCTGGGTTCCGGTCCAGTAGATCTTTCTGTCTGTTTGGTCCTGATCCTCCTGACCAGCCCTCATGGCCTGGGGTGCGAATCCATCCAATTCCGAGTCTCGGGGCTGGCTAGACCGAGGCTAAGTAACTGGAAGGAGGATTCAAAGGTGGTCCGGTGCCATCTCATCTGGGGAGAGGCCCAGCAACTGGAGAAGCAACCAGGGGAGGAATCTTCGGGAGAAGGCCACGGTATCGCCGGACCGGCTGCAAGATACTAGTACCGTATGATAGCTCTCTAAATTTCTCTATATCCTTCAGTTTTATTCAAGTCTGTGGCAGAGACTTTGTTCACAAGTGTTCTTCATCCAAGTCTTTGGCAGAGACTTTGTTCACAAGTGTTCTATATGCAAGTCTGTGGCTGAGGCTTTGCTTTATTCAAGCACTCTATCGGCTGCTAGACCTAGTGAGAGGAGGTCTATCCGGTAGCTGTGAGAATCCAGTTGTGAGCAGTAATTCTGGATTTCTATAGTGAGAGACTTCCTATCTTTTGCAGTTCCAAGAGTACCTGAACTTCCTACCCAACCTTCTACCCTTCATTGAGAGACTGTTCTGTCTACTTGTTGTCAAATAAATGTCCTAAAAGTGGCAGTGGCAGTTTCTGCAGTTCTTTGGGCCATCTACCTCGGGAAACCCCTAGACGTACACAAGGTCAAGAACATAACGGGAAGACCAACAAAACCAGCCGCTCCTTCAGGGATCAGTGCTACATATATATAAAAAATTAAATAAAAAAAAACAACCTTTCAAATCACTTTAACCAGTCATACTGTTCATGCACACCATAGCCCCTTTTAATCGTATGGGTAGCTGTACTCTTGGAGACCTCCACCAGTTTACCCATGGGACTGAGTGATGAACAGTATGAAGGAGAGCTGGGAGTGATTGTGCAGCAATAGCAAAGAAATAAAGTTTATTAAAGAGACGGCACCTGGCTGCTCCAGGTCCAAAATAGAGATATGATGGGGTGCTCCTGGCTGACTTGCTCTGCATTTAAGCTCCCCCTAGTCCCAGGCATGAGGTATTGCACTTCACTTTCCTCTTTTCTTTGGGTGTATGACTAGCTTGTACTCAGTCCCCTTTTTGAAGGTTTCCCAAGATCCAGAGTGGCTGCTGTTCTGGCCTTTCTGCTGAACAGGCTGCACTGGCTTTGCTTGGGTTCTACAGCTAAGCCTAGGTGTGCCTGAGATTGGGTGATATCCTGAGGCTTCCTCTCCTCTCTCTCTCCTTGCTCTTGCTCCCTCTCTCCTTGCCCAAGGGGTCAGAGCCGACAGCACAGGGGTCACCTGCAGACAGCTGGACTCTGCTCCTACACTGCCAAGCGTCTGAGTATTTATGGGTTGTTTTGCCATCTTTTGGGCCTGCCACCCCAGAGATTGGTGGAGACTCAATACATTTTCAGGCCACACCCTCTGTCCCTTCACCCACTAGGTTCAGAAAATATCCACAGAGTTCCAGAAGACAGGGGGAGGTAACTGAGCCACAGCCTTTGAAGCACTGCACAGTCTCCTACGACAATGAACCCATGCTACTCTGCAGAGGAGCTAAACTAAATTTACCTACCCTAGCTAACTCTGAGGGTGCTACATCAAAATCTGCACAGTGACACATGCACACAGTTGTCTGAGCTTGCTGCTAAAGCCTGCCCCTGCAATCTCTCATTAGTGCATTATTATGATGGATAACCTCACTGACCAATAGAAATGTGCATGAAATAGGAAGGGGCAGGCTAGCTGACTTTGCCCATCAATTCAGCCATGATGGGTAGATTTTAGAGGCCGGTTTTTGCAAGTGCAGTCTTCAATCCCCGCTCCTGATGGTATGTAGCATGCTTTGAGTAATGGGAAGTGCTCGCTTATGTCATCCTTGGTGCCATCTTTCATCTTTTCCTAACCTAATTAATTTTATTGTGATTAGTTGCACCTACTTAGCACTTGGTAACTAGCTATTGGCACTAAATATTTATGCCACATATGTATTGCTTAATATGTAGTACAGTGCAGTCTAACATGCATTATGTATGCACTCTTGGTGTAAGCCATTTAGTTTACATGCTGTGTTTGCATTAGCCACTAGAGGGTGTTCAGGGTCATTGTTAAGAGAATATTATTTGCTTAGTTAAAAATGTTGTACTACAACTTCATACCAAAGGCAAAATTCTGTCATAAATATTCAGTACAAATAACTACTTACCAAGTGCTAAGTGGGCGCAACTAATCACAATAAAAGTGATCAGGTTAGGAAAAGAGGAGACGGCACCAAGTATGACATAAGTGACCACTTAGCTAAACATGTTTACATTAGCAATCCTTCTGTTTTTTCAATTGTTGGGAGTACAGATGTGTTGCCAGACAGGAAGACTAGATGGATTTCAATATTGGGAGAACCCATGGCTCTAAAGACATTAGCTATGCTTAGAGAAAAAGCAGTAGCAGAAACAGTGCCTGGTTCCGTTATATTCTTTTTATCTGTGTCTAATGCCTACACATTTTGAAAAACAGTGGGATTGATTTACTAAAGGCAAATAGACTGTGCACTATGCATGAGTAGTTGCAGTAATTCCCCCCAGAGCTTACCCTGTTTCCCCGAAAATAAGACCTAGCGTGATTGTCGGTGATGGCTGCAATATAAGCCCTACCCCCCAACTAAGCCCTACCCTGTTTCCCTAAATATAAGTCCTACCCTGAAAATAAGACCTACAAGGACTTTAACTAGGGCTTATTTGGAGGTTAGGGCTTATATTGCAGCCATCACTGACAATCACGCTAGGTCCTATTTTCTGGGAAACAGGGTAGTAAATGTGGTGAAGCTTCACTTGGTAAAGAATACCCAATCGGGTGCTAGGAAAAAAAATGCATTTTTGCTTGCACATGATTGGATGGAGCAGCAGTGTTGTACTAAATTTACTAAGCTCTGGGGAAAATGAGTACAACTGCACAAGTCTATTTGCCTTTAGTAAATCAGCCCAAATATGTTCTCTTATTTAGTATGTATTAAAAGGTACAGTGGCTTGAAAAAGTATTCACACCCCTTGAAATTTTCCACATCTTGTCATGTTACAACCAAAAATCGTGATTGTATTTTATGTGATAGACCAACACAAAGTGGCACATAATTGTGAAGTAGACAAAAAATGGTATAACAATTTTTTTTACAAATAAATATCTGTAAAGTGTGCCGTACATTTGTATTCAGCCCCCTTTACTCTGATACCCCTAATGGAACCAATTGCCTTCAGAAGTCACCTAATTAGTAAATAGTGTCCACCTGTGTGTAATTTTATCTCAGTATACTACAGCTGTTCTGTGAAGCCCTCAGAGGTTTGTTGGAGAAGCTTAATGAACATACAGCATCATGAATGCCAAGGAACACACCAGACAGGTCAGGGAAGTTGTGGAGAAGTTTTAAGCAGGCTTAGGTTATAAAAAAAATATCCAAACATCTCATGGTGCACTGTTCAATCCGTCATCCGAAAATGGAAAGAGTATGCCACAACTACAAACCAAGACATTGCCGTCCACCCAAAAGGATAGGCTGGGCAAGGAGAGCATTAATCAGAGAAGCAGTCCATGTTAACTCTGGAGGAGTTGCAGCGATCCACAGCTCAGGTGGAAGAATCTGTCCCCAGGGCAACAATTAGTCGTGCACTCTACAAATCTGCCCTTTATGGAAGAGTGGCAAGAAGAAACCCATAAGAAGTAGCATTATCAGTTTGCAAGAAGCCATGTGGGGGACACTGCAAACGTGGAAGAAGGTCAGCTGAGACCAAAGTTTAACTTTTTGTCCTAAAAGAAATACACTATATGTGTCAGAAAACGAATACTGCACATCACCCTGAATACACCATCCCTGCTGTGAAACATGGTAGTGGCATCATCATATTGTGGGGACAGGGAAGCTGGTCAATGTTGATGGGAAGATGGATGGAGCCAAATGCTGGGCAATCTTAGAAGAAAACCTGTTAGAGTCTGCAAAAGACTTGAGACTGGGGTGGAGGTTCATCTCCCAGTTGGATAACGACCCTAAACATACAGCTAGAGCTACACTGGAATGGTTTAGATCAGGGATATGCAATTAGCAGACCTCCAGTTGTTGCAGAACTACAATTCCAATGAGGCCTAGCAAGACTCTGACAGCCACAAGCATGACACCCAGAGGCAGAGGCATGATGGGACTTGTAGATTTGCAACAGCTGGAGGTCCGCTAATTGCATATTCCTGATTTAGATCAAAACATATTCATGTGTTAGAATAGCCCAGTTAAAGACTAGACCTAAGTCCAATTGAGAATCTGTGGCAAGACTTGAAAATTGCTGTTTACTGACGCTCTTCATCCAATCTTACAGAACTTGAGCTATGTTGCAAAGAAGAATGGGCAAAAATGTCACTCTCTAGATGTGCAAAGCTGGTAGAGACATCCCCAAAAAGACTTGCAGCTGTAATTGCAGAGAAAGGTGGTTCCACATAGTATACATAGGGGGGCTGAATACAAATGCACGTCACGCTTTTCACATATTTAATTTGTAAAAAATGTTGAAAACTATTTATCATTTTCCTTCCACTTCACAATTATGTGCCACTTTGTGTTTGACAAAATGTGGAAAATTTCAAGGGGTGTGAATACTTTTTCAAGGCACTGTATATGCATAATGATACTGCCAAAGAAGAGAACTTTAATGTTTAACAAAGTGTGGTGAAGGTTTTCTCCTAAGGCATTTACTAATCCAATGGTTTATATTATACTTAGGCGTACACTTACTTCTATTTTTGTTTTGGATCTTGGCATGATCCAAGCAGATTGATTAATAACATGAGATGCTTGGAGGTGGTACACATCACTTGAATGAAGTGCAGCGCACTCACGGCTTTAATGCAGGTTAGCTGCACTTTTCCATAGGGGGAGTCTATGGCAAAACACAGCTAAACTGCACCAAAAATGCAGGTACATGCACCGCATCCGTCAGTTTTACTTTTGTGGGTCAATTTAGTCTTTAGTCTGGATGCATATGAGATATCACAGCGCTAAAAATCTGAATACAGTTCTAAGCCTCCATAATTTATCCACAATTAAATTAAATTGGCAGGAGTTTTACTTTAAAGTAATCTGATATTGGCACAGCTGCAAAGTTGAACTTGTTTATTGCCCAGAGGGGCTCTTTAACAGCAATTGAAAAATGAAACAGCTGCAGGTGCAACGTGTGGTTACTTTTAAAGGTGCATGCACATACTTGCAGTAGCCTCTAAAGCGCCCTTGTCATGGGTGAAACTTGGGATGTTCCACAAGGCAAACTTCCAATACTTACACGTACTGCTAAAGCTCCTCCCCCAACATTTGTATTGATCCAAAACTATTATTTAATGTCTCACTGGCCGATAGGCATTTTCAGAAGGCAGGAATGGGAAAGGGAAGCTTCACACTACCAAGGTCCATATCAGACCCTTATCTGAGCACGCAACCCGGCCGGTCAGGAAAGGGGCTGTACCAGGCCATGTGCCCTCAACATGGGGGGTGCTTTGGGGAAGGGAGGCCGCGCGACGAAGACAGCAGTGATAGAAGACCGGGCCTACCGCTTGTAAAAGAGCTAGAAGAAGGCACGGAGGCCTGGTAAGAAGAACCGAAGAGGGGGACAAGACCTTCCGAAGAGGGGGAAGCCTAAGAGCTTTAGGAGAAAGTTTAAAGATACTTGCAACTGCATTAAAGCAGTCTGCCGGCTTTTTCAAGTTCTAATGCCTCGTACACATGGTCAGAAATTCGGCCAGCAAAAGACCGATGAGAGCTTTTTGTCGGAAAATGCGACTGTGTTTATGCTCCATCAGAATTTTGCTGGCCGAATTTCCGTAAGCGAAAGAATGAGTGCAGGTTCTCAATTTATCAGACGAAATTCCGATCGTGTGTATGCAATTCCGAAATGCAAAAACTCACGCATGGTCAGATTCAACTACGAGAAGGAAGCTATTGGCTACTGGCTATTGAACTTCCTTTTTCTAGTCCCGTTGTACGTGTTGTATGTCACCGTGTTCTTGACGGTCAGAATTTGGTGTGACCGCGTGTATGCAAGACAGCTTGAGCCAAATCCCGTCGGAATTCCATTGGGAAAACCATCAGAGCTTTTTCCAACCAAAATTCCGATCGTGTGTACGAGGCATTCGATTTCAGATATAGATCTGCTTTAATGAAGCACTACAGCTGGAGTGTAAGGTATAAAACCCCATTGTGTGTTGAATTTATATTTAACTTTGCTCTATGACAATTATTTTTGAATGTCAATATTGCTACATGAAGGAATTTGGATCAAAGTTCCAGTTCTGTTTAACGTGTAAACTCCTTTAAAGCAGGCCTTCCCTTTTGTTTTCCCCCTTGCATATGCTATTGTACATTGGCTTTTCTAAGCCATTTATATTTGAAGGGTGTGGGCTGTGAGTAAAGTACCTTCCATTTTCATGTCAAGGTCTGCTTTATTATTGTAGCATTGCAAGTAACAATGTAAGCCTAGTTTGAAGGGTGTCTGCTTTAAGAAAAAAAATTTACATGTTTATTAAATCAGCTTTACTTTTATTTAGTGGGATACAATGCAGTTCACTGTCATACTTGTCATATCTGGTGACTGCGGAGGCCATTGGAGTACAATGAACTTGTCATGTTCAAGAACCCAGTTTGAGATGATTTGAGCTTTGTGACATGGTGCATTATCCTGCTTGAAGTAGCTATCAGAGGATGGGTACACTGTAGCCATAAAGGGATGGACATGGTCAACAACAATAATTTGGTAGGCCGTGGTGTTCAAACAATGCTCAATTGGTACTAAGGGGCCCAAAGTGTGCCAAGAAAATATCCCCCACACCATTACATCACCACCACTAGCCTGAACTGTTGATACAAGGCAGGATAGATCCATGCTTTTATGTTGTTTAGGCCAAATTCTTACCCTACCATCTGAATGTTGCAGCTGAAATCGAGTCTCATTAGACCAGGCAACATTTTTTCAATCTTCTATTGTTCAATTTTGGTGAACTTGTGCGAATTGTAGCCTCAGTTTCCTGTTCTTAGCTGTCAGGAGTGGCATCCAGTGTGGTCTTCTGCTTTAGCCCATCTGCTTCAAGGTTCCATGTGTTCTGCATACCTTGGTTGTAACAAGTGTTTGAGTCTTTCTATCATCACAAACCAGTCTGGCCATTCTTCTCTGATATCTGACATCAACAAGGCATTTTTGTCCACACAACTTTTTTGGAAAATTCTTTGTAAACCCTAGAGTTGGATCCCAGTAGATCAGCAGTTTTTTAAATACTCAGACCAGCCCGTCTGGCAACAGCAATCATGCCACGTTCAAAGTCACTTAAATCCCCTTTTTTCCCATTCTGATGCTCAGTTTGAACTACAGGTACAGGTGTACCTAATAAAGTGCTAGGGATGGCTGCTGGATGGGAGGTATGTGCCCCCTTTGGATTATGGTCCCTTTAAGGGAGTTAGAAATGGCAGAATGAAGTACATACAATTCTCACCTATACAAAAATAGAAGGGGAAGTTCACTTGCAGTTACCCTAAGATTGCTAAGTCCTTATACGGGATCCAGAATTCGGCGGCTTATGGAGGTTTTCCAGCCCTTACTACAGGTACCTTGGTCTTGAAAGGGTTAACTAACTTTTACAGAGGCCTGAAAAAGGGCAGGAAGCAGTCGGCATTTGTCTGTAAGGTGTGAAGTGGAACAGCACAGGCTTGTGTGGAAGAAATGTAGGCTGTTCATTGCTGAGCCACTGCTAGCTGTGGTAACCTTTTCCTGTGAATCCCCTGAAGCAGGTGGGGACATTTTAACCCCGTTGAGGGACAAGTGTCAGTGGTTGTAATCCAAAGTTTTATTTTAATCCAGAGTGATGGAATGTTTGTGTTTTGTATGCCAAAGGAAAGCAATTTTTTATTTTATTTTTTTGCCTATTTTGAAAAATAAAGCACTGTTACAAAGTTGGCTGGCTGGTGTTTTGGGAGAGGGGGGTGTATATTTTTTTGTAAAATGCAATGTTTGTTATAGTGATGGCAGCCTAACCATTATATTTTCTGGGGAAGAAGGGGGATTTAATTAGGGAGCAGTGAAAAATAATAAATAAAAATCTAGGTATCTTCCATTCTCAAGGATTTTAAAACAGATTTTAGGGACGGCAGGGAAAAGATACAAGGCATTTATTCCTACTCAGAATGAAACGACTCATGCCTGCCCTCTCCACTAGGTCTGATAAAGAAGCTGTAGCTTCTAAATGCATTACCATTCCTTGCCACTGTGAATAATCACATTTCCTGTTCCTGTGAAGTCATGGCCAGCTGCTTCTTGTTTCCTGCCTCCTGGTTCCCAGCATAATCTAGATCCCTGTAAGATCACACCAGTGCCCCAGGCTGCAAAGGGAAGACATTTATGAGACTCCAGGACTAGCGATTTTTACCACATACTGAACTCATCTAATTTAGCCTGTGAGTTACTACTTGTTTTTATTAAATATATGATTAAGGGTCCTTTCACACGGGGCGGATCAGTTCTGATCCGCCCCGTGGATATCCTTCTGCTCAGCGGGGATCACTCCGCCGATCCCCGCTGAGCAGGGAGATGACAGCTCCGTCTCTGCACACTGCGCAGGGACAGACCTGTCACAGCGCCGCTCTCCCCTATGGGAGATCGGATGACGACGGACCGCAGTGCCCGTCGTCATCCGATCCGATCCGCAGACGGATGGAAAAATAGCTTTTTCCTCCGTTACACTTTTTCGGATCGGAGCGGGTCGGATGTCAGCGGACATGTCACCGCTGACATCCGACGCTCCATAGACCTCTATGGAGCACCCGTTCAGGTCCGCCTGAAAAACTGACAGGCGGGCCTGAACGGGACATCAGTGTGAAAGAGGCCTTATACTGCACTCAGTTGTTCCACTTTCTGCACAGAGCTCATCGCTTCACTCTAAGGGAGCTGCCTCCAGGTGCTAATCATACAAGATTTCGGATCATTTATGGACATTATGTTTTAAACAAATGTTTTCACCCCTTTTTTTACTGCCCTCTCCGCTAGTTTACTGTGCATGCCGTCGGCTGTGCGGGTTGACAGTGGAGATATGAGCTGTCTGTGTAATACCTTGCTTCTTCCCCCTCCTTCTGTCAGCAACACAGAGATTAACCAGTGTAGTGGGTTTTGTGTAGTTCCCACTTGCTGCCCGCTGTTTTTCCCAGCACCGGAATGTCCACACACTGTCAACAGAGTGGACCGGAGCAGGACACTATGAAGTGGCAGCAGGCTACCTGTTATAATGCCAGCCCACCACCTTTTCTTTCTCTCCCCTCCTACTTGGCAACAGGAATGGGCCAATCAGCAGGGAGGAAAGGAGCATCCTGGGACACATGGGACATGTAGTCCCCAGAGACAGGCTGCCCACTAAAAATAATAGAGGATGAACTACAGCCCCCCCCCCCCTCCACCAAGCTTTGCAGCAGTAGGGAGGAGAGAACCAGATTTTCTTAGGCAAAGTTTGATCCCCAAGTGAGGTACTCGCAGATACCAATTACCAATACCTATCGCCTAGGAAGAGGGGTGGTTTGGGAGGTGGGTGACGGCAGGGTGGGAGTAGGGGGTAAATGAGGGCAAAGTAGTTGAGGGTGGAGTGAAATAGGAATTGTTGTGTGGGAGAGTTGGGATGGAAAAGGCTGTGATCACTGGGGGGGGGGGGGGGGGGGTGGTTATTGGGAAACATGGGGGCAGAGGTCACAGCTGGTAGAGGGAAGGAGGAGGCAACAGGCAGAAGTGACAGCAGTGACTGCAGGCATGGTATAGGAGACCGTCAGACTGCAAGCATGGTACAGGAGACCGTCAGACTGCAGGCATGGTACAGGAAACCGTCAAAGACTGCAGGCATGGTACAGTAGACAGCTAGAGACTGCAGGCATACAGGAGACAGCCAGAGACTACAGGCAAACCGGATACAGACAGAAACTGCAGGCATGGTACAGGAGACAGCCAGAGACTGCAGGTACAGGTACTCTGTAGAGGAGCACTCCACAAACAGGATGGGAGCCTACAACTCCTCCTCCTCTCTGCTCCTGACACTTCTGTCCTCTGCCTCTTGTCCCAGCCCTGAGTGCGGGGATTGGAGAGAAGCTCAGCGGCCATAATGTCCATGGTGGTGGGGCCGCAATTGAAATCTGAGGATCACCACCATAGATCCAGCCGCATCTTCTGTCTCTCGTGTGAGAGGAGCTGGCAGGACAGTACAGTAGAGGGAGAGAGGCTCAATGCAACAGGATACCGCCCATACAGTGTCTACATACAGAGCTCCTCCTGTTCTTTGCCTCAGCATCCAGCCAGGGAGAGCCTGGATCCAGCGCTTTGTGTGGCCGGGAGTCAGAGCTGGGGGAGGGAGGTGTGCAGTGTGGAGACAAGGCTGGTGGGCTGTTAGGACAGAGAGGAGTTGGGGATAGCACTGTCCAGAGGGGAGGAGGAGGCAGTCTGCTCCCTAGCGACGTCACTTCCAGTATCTGAGCATTTTCACGAGTACCAATACTCACAAAAATGGCTAGAATCAGCGCAGATATCAGTATCGATATTGATGCAACCCTAGTGTCTATACACCACAAGGCTTGAAGACTCATCTGGCGTATAGCCTTTTGAGTCCGATAGTTCCGTTAAGTCTTCTCACAGCTGGTGGACCTGTGTGTCTCCCAGAAGACAGCAGGGGGGGCATAGGAGGGGCCTGACATGGTGTAGATCGCCGCGGATTATGCAGTGATCTTTTGCCGGAAGTGGGAACAAATACATGTATTAGACAGGTATCTTCTCCCCTCAAATGAGACATTGGGGGGACCAGATAAGCAGAAGTTAGATTTTTGGGTTTTGTCAATTGGACTTAATTTACCGCATGCAATAATTTATGCAAATGAGTACCATGATACTCTTATAACATGCAGTAAAGCTTCAAGAATTGACCCCTTTATGTTTTTTACACGCTTGTTTCAGGGCTATGCTAGAAAAATGAAACTTCAATCATTGCACTCTGCTGTCAAAACATATCACAAATTAATTGGCTGACATGGTTATGTTCCCCAACATAGATAATTTGTTGTCCCTATCTGCCACACATCAAGACAGATTTTCAAAAGTCTGGCTGGAATAAGGCTTGTGTGTTTCTCCTAAACCTGGTTATGACTCTTCTTCATGATTGGCTATCTATTTGATCCCATCTGTGCTATTAGTTGCCTCCAACCTGTCATGTCCCTGAGGCCACACTCTTTGAATGATCCTACAGAAAATTCCTCATTCACGACTGAAAATTTTAGAACAGCCTATGCACCTACAGTCTTCCTGGACAATCTTTCACTACCTTCCATCAACACAGCCTCTATGGCTTGTCTTCCACTACCTATACATACACTCCAGTTCCTGCTTTGTCTGCGCTGATTCTGGATCTATACTGCAGTTCCTGTTTAATCTGAACAGTGGTGTCAGTATCATATTGATTTTCATCTGTGGATGTCTTAATGGCAAGTGTCAGTACGGTACTCACTGTACATCTGTGGACAACTTTATGGCAGTGTCAGTACTGTAATGATTTTATATTTGTGGACATGTTTCTAGTGGTGTTTAGTGTTGTACTGATTTTATATCTGTGGACATTTCTGAAGGTGTCAGTATGGTACTAATTAGGGATGAGCTTCGTGTTCGAGTCGAACATGCGTTCGACTCGAACATCGGCTGTTCGCCCGTTCTGCGAATTCCGAACGTTTTGGGCCGTTCGCGTCAAATTCGTGTGGCGCTCACGGCCCACAATGCACTGCGTCATCGCAGTGCATTGCTGGCTCATGATTGGCCAAGCATGCACTGTGACCCCGCATGCTTGGCCAATCACAGCGTCAGCAGTGAGGAGAGCCATGATTGGCCACAGGCAGGATGCCTGTGGCCAATCATAGCTCAGGCTGTGTAGTACACGCCCCACACTATATAAGGCCGCCAGTGCGGCGGCCTTGTGTAGTGTGTTGGCGTCTGAAGCAGTTAGTGGGTGTTCTGTGTACCTTCAACATAGTATACACCAATCGTTATCGGCCGATTTTCGATCTTGCTCTTCTGTAGTGGTTGTTGTCTGCGTGCCCTGACCGCAGTATACACCGCTATATTCACCTCACCTATATAGCTAGTGATCTATCTTTTATAATAGAGCTTGCAGTCAGTAGTGTTAGGAGCTTGTGCGTGCTGTCTGCGTGCTCTGTACCCAGTACACACCGCTATATCCACCTACATAGCTCTTCTCTATTTGAGCCCATTTGCCATCTGCAGGAGTTATTGGAAGTTGTGTGTGCCTCCAGCACAGCACAGTATACATCTGTATATACCCCTTTATCTCTGGTGTTCTATAATAAAGGCATCTGCAGGAGTTAGTGGGTGTTTTGTGCCTCCAGCACAATATACACCTGTATCTACCCTTTATTGCTGTTCTCTAATAGAGCCATGTGCAGGGCTTAGTGGGTGTTGTGTGACTCCATTACAGTATACCCCTTTATCTCTGGTGTTCTATAATAAGGGCATCTGCAGGAGTTAGTGGGTGTTGTGTGCCTCCAGCACAATATACACTACCCAACTGCTGTTTTACCCAACTCCCTTCAGGCCTAGACAACAACAGTGCTGGTCGTGGACGCGGTGCATTGTCATCAGCACGTGGCCATGGGACACGCTTGTCCTTCTTTTTGGCAGCTGGACATGTTGAACAGCAAAATGCCAACGACTTGGTAGAGTGGATGACCAAGCCCTCTTCATCCTCTCTCACCCAGTCTCAGGGTACTAGCAAAGCAGCTGCCAACGCATCGTCTTCCCTCGTCTCAATGTCATCATCAGTGACTCCTTCCCTAGACCCACCACGTCCTCCTGAGGAGTCTCCTGAACTCTTTGAGCACAGTGTTGGGTACATGCTCCAGGAGGATGCCCAGTGTTTTGTAGGCTCTGATGATGACACTCAGCTAGAGGAAGGCAGTAGCGTGAATGCAGAGAGAGGGGATGCTCAAGAAGGACAGCAATCTGGCAGTCATATTCCACAAGCTGCAGCATATTGCCAGGTTTGCTACAGCGATGAAGAGGGAGGGGATGATGAGGACACTGACTCCACGTGGGTGCCTGGTAGGAGAGAGGAGGAGGAGGCACATGTCCAACGAGGCAGGATGCCCTCCGGGGGCCAGCTTAGGGGCAGCACACCGACTGAATCACACCGCAGAGCTCCGCCTGTGCAGGGCGCTGCCTCTGCACGTTATTCTAAAAGTTCTTTGGTGTGAGCCTTTTTTGAGACGAGTGCATCAGATCGCACCGCTGCTATTTGCAACATATGTCTCAAGCGTATCTCGCGTGGCCAAAACATCAGCCGCTTGGGCACCACATGCTTGACCAGACATATGTTGACCTGCCATGCAGCTCGTTGGCAAGCTTACCTCAAAGACCCACACCAAAGAACAAAGTGGACCTCTCCTTGCTCCTCATCAGCTGGCATCTCCAACCCCACTAGACCTTCAGTCCTCTCTGAAACCTGCTCTGAGAGGAATGAAGGTGTAGAATTAGGTGTGTCACAGCCAAGTGCTTCCGGGCACTCTGCTAGCAGTACACCCATGGCCGATTATAGCAGGCAAATGTCCCTGCCCCAGCTGCTGGACCGGCGAAAGAAGTTCACTCCCAGCCATCCACATGCCCAGCGGTTGAATGCTAGCTTGGCTAAATTGCTAGCACTTCAACTGCTGCCTTTTCAGTTGGTAGACTCGGCCCCCTTCCGTGAGTTTGTACAATGTGCGGTTCCTCAGTGGCAGGTCCCCAAACGCCATTTTTCTCACGGAAGGCGATTCCAGCTCTCTACCGGCATGTGGAAGGCAATGTCCTTGCCTCGCTGGACAGGGCGGTCAGCGGTAAGGTGCATATTACCGCTAACTCGTGGTCCAGCAGGCATGGACAGGGACGTTACCTGTCTTTCACGGCCCATTGGGTCACTCTTCTGGCAGCTGGGAAGGATGCAGGACAAGGTGCAGTAGTGTTGGAGGTTGTTCTGCCACCACGCCTCCAAAATGCTACTATTGGTTGTGACACACCTCTCTCCTCCACCCCCTCCTCTTCTTCTTCCTCCATGGCCTCTTCCAGTGCTCTGTCCTCAGAACCAGCGGTGCTCCGTAGGCATTCCAGGGGCTACGCAAGTACGCAGGCAAAACGATGCCATGCCATGCTTGCGCTGGGTTGTTTGGGGGACAGGAGCCACACTGGGGCGGATGTTTTGTCAGCTCTGCAGGGGCAGGCCGAGAGGTGGTTGACGCCACGCCAGCTTAAGCCAGGAATGGTGGTTTGCAACAATGGCACCAACCTCCTCTCCGCCCTCTGACAGGGACAACTGACCCATGTGCCCTGTGTAGCTCACGTCCTTAACCTGGTGGTGCAGTGGTTCTTGGGCAGGTACCCCGGCTTACAGGATGTCCTGAAGCAGGCCAGGAAAGTCTGTGTGCATTTCCACCGATCATTTAATGCCTGTGCTCGGCTGGCTGAGCTCCAAAAGGAGTTGAACCTGCCCAAGAACCGCCTTATATGTGACATGCCCACCAGGTGGAACTCAACGTTGGCCATGCTGCAGCGGCTGCACACACAGCAGAGGGCCATCAATGAGTACCTGTGCGACTACGGCACCAGGACAGGGTCAGGGGAGCTCGGTTTTTTCTCACCACGCCAGTGGGGCATGATCAGGGATGCATGCACTGTCCTGTCACCGTTTGAGGAGGCCACAAGGATGGTGAGCAGTGACAGTGCATGCATCAGTGACACTGTACCTCTTGTCCACCTCTTGGAGCATATGCTGCGTGGAATAATGGACAGGGTACTTGAGGCAGAACAGAGGCAGGAAGAGGAGGACTTCCTTGCCTCTCAAGGCCCCCTTTATCCAGACAGTGTTCCTGCTGTGCCACCCATCACACAGGAAGAGGATGAGGAGGAGGAGGAGGATGATTGTGTCAGCATGGAGGTGGAGGCTGGCACTCAGCATCAGCAGCAGCAGTCTTGTAGGGATGATTTACAGTCCCAAGAAACACGTGGACTTGTACGTGGCTGGGAGGAGGTAGCTGCGGATCATGTTGCCCTTAGTGACCCAGAGGACTCCGTACCGAATGCCTCAGCTAACCTACGCTGCATGGCCTCCCTGATCCTGCAAAGCCTGCGGAAGGATCCTCGTATTCTTCGGATCAAGGAGAGGGACCATTACTGGCTGGCCACTCTCCTTGATCCACGGTACAAGGGTAAGGTTGCCGACCTTATCTTGCCATCGCAGAGGGAGCAGAGGATGAGACATCTCCGGGAGGCCTTGCAGAAAGGTCTGTGCAACGCGTTCCCAGAGACTGGGAGGTTACAAACTCCTAGTCCTGGACAACGTGTTGCTGAGGGATCGGTCAGAAGGAGCGGTGGAGAAGGTGGCCGTCTGACTGATGCTTTTAGACAATTTTTTAGTCCGCAGCCCCGAGGTATGATCGGTTCCAGCAACCATCGCCAGCGTCTGATTTACATGGTGCAGGAATACCTAGGGGCAAGGTCAGACTTGGACACCTTTCCCACCGAAAATCCTCTGGCTTACTGGGTCTTGAGGATGGATCACTGGCCAGAGCTTGCACAGTATGCAATTGAGCTACTGGCCTGTCCTGCATCCACAGTTCTTTCGGAACGCACCTTCAGTGCTGCTGGTGGCTTTGTTACCCATCACAGGGTGCGCCTGTCCACCGAATCAGTTGATCGACTGACCTTCATCAAGATGAATCAGTCTTGGATCACCCACAGCTACCAAGCACCTGAAGCTGATGTAACCGAATAATTTTTTGGGAAATATCACATCCCTTCAAGACTGCCTATGCTGATGCTGAGTGACTGTCCTGTTATGTTGATTGTCTATCCTCTTCCTCCTCCGCTGATATGTTGGAAGAACATTTCTGGTTCTGGGTGATGCTATCAGCCCAATTTTTCTGCCCCTGTTTAACAGGGGCGTTTAATTAAAATTTTTGATGCAATGCTTTGCAGCAGGGCTAATTCCTGCAATAAAAATAGAGTATATGGGAGAGGTTGCAGTGTGGTGGCACCAGCACCAGTGCCTAAGGCCCAATTTTTCTGCCCCTGTTTAACAGGGGCGTTTAATTACAATTTTTGATGCAATGCTTTGCAGCAGGGCTAATTCCTGCAATAAAACTAGAGCATATGGGAGAGGTTGCAGTGTGGTGGCACCAGCACCAGTGCCTAAGGCCCAATTTTTCTGCCCCTGTTTAACAGGGGCGTTTAAGTACAATTTTTGATGCAATGCTTTGCAGCAGGACTAATTCCTGCAATAAAACTAGAGTATATGGGAGAGGTTGCAGTGTGGTGGCACCAGCACCAGTGCCTAAGGCCCAATTTTTCTGCCCCTGTTTAACAGGGGCGTTTAAGTACAATTTTTGATGCAATGCTTTGCAGCAGGGCTAATTCCTGCAATAAAACTAGAGTATATGGGAGAGGTTGCAGTGTGGTGGTACCAGCACCAGTGCCTAAGGCCCAATTTTTCTGCCCCTGTTTAACAGGGGCGTTTAATTACAATTTTTGATGCAATGCTTTGCAGCAGGGCTAATTCCTGCAATAAAAATAGAGTATATGGGAGAGGTTGCAGTGTGGTGGCACCAGCACCAGTGCCTAAGGCCCATTTTTTCTGCCCCTGTTTAACAGGGGCGTTTAAGTACAATTTTTGATGCAATGCTTTGCAGCAGGGCTAATTCCTGCAATAAAAATAGAGTATATGGGAGAGGTTGCAGTGTGGTGGCACCAGCACCAGTGCCTAAGGCCCAATTTTTCTGCCCCTGTTTAACAGGGGCGTTTAAGTACAATTTTTGATGCAATGCTTTGCAGCAGGGCTAATTCCTGCAATAAAACTAGAGTATATGGGAGAGGTTGCAGTGTGGTGGCACCAGCAACAGTGCCTAAGGCCCAATTTTTCTGCCCCTGTTTAACAGGGACATGTAATTACAATTCTTGATATAATATTTCACAGGAGGGCCCCTTCCTGTGCCCACCCAGAGTAACTGTGAGGACTTATAGTGTTGTGGCACCAGCACCACAACCACCAAAGGTCAATTTTTTTACCACTGTTCAACAATGGCATGTAATTACAATTCTTGATATAATCATTCACAGCAGGGCGCTCCAGCACCCACCAAGAGTCACTTTGAGGGCTTACAGTGTTGTGGCAAAACCAACACCTTGTTCCGCCATTTCTGCAGAGCATATAGGGCAGGCCCCTACTTTCAAACATCCAACTTACAAACATCTCCTACTTGCAAACGGAAGGAGACAACAGCAAGTGAGATGAAAAAAGATGGACGACAAAACAAATTATACAGGGGTGATAACGTTTCCCTAGGTTTTCCAAAAAGCTTAAAAATAGTTTTTTTGACTGGAGCTACACTTTAAAAATGTACCAGTTGAAAATTACAAACAGATTCAACTTAACACAACAAACCTACACAGTCCCTGTCTTGTTTGCACCGCCTGTATACTGCTGTTCTGAGTATATAGGGCCTGGGGGCCACACACATTTCCTTTTTTTAATATGGGTACAGGGTTCCCCTTAATATGCATACAAGACCCAAAGGGGCTGGTAATAGGCAGGGAGGGCTACCCATGCCATTTTTCTCAATGATTTTCAACCATATTGCAGGAACCAGATATAACATTAAAACCGCAAGCAGTTTTAAATGGTGTTATTTCCGTTAAATGTCATTTTGTGCAGGGACTGTTCTAAACACGGGAAACACGTGGCACTTCAAAGGCATACTACAGACACCCCCCAGGCACCATATTTAAAGGAATATTTCACTTTTTTTTTCACTTTAATCGTCATTAAAATCAGTGCTCCCGCCAAAACAGCCATTTTTAAAAACATTTTAGGCATTGATCCATGTCCCCTGGGGCAGGAGCCAGGTCCCCAAACCCTTTTTAGGACAGTATCTTGCATGCGTTCGAGTCCCATAGACTTCAATGGGGTTCTAAAGTTCGTACGAATTTGGGGTCCGTTCGAAAGTTCTGGTGCGAACCGAACCGGGGGGTGTTCGGCTCATCCCTAGTACTAATTATATATCTGTGGACATGATTTTGGTGCTGTCAGTGCAGTACTGATTACATATCTGTGGACTTGTCTCTGGCAGTGTCAGTACGGTACTGATTTTATATCCATGGACATGTTTTAATGGCAGTATCAGTACGGTACTGATTTTATATCCATGGACATGTATTAATGGCAGTGTCAGTACGGTACTGATTTTATATCCATGGACATGTTTTAATGGCAGTGTCAGTACGGTACTGATTGTGCATCCATAGACAAATTAATGGCAGTGTCACTATGGTAGTAGCTGTATATCTGTGGACACAACACTGATGGTGTCACTACAGTAATGATTTTATATTTGTGGTCATGTTTTTGATGCCTTCACTACGTTACTGATTGTATATGTGTGGACATGTTTCTGGCAGTGTCAGTATGGTACTGATTTTATATCTGTGGATATATTTTCACGTTGGTGTCAGTTTGGAACAGAATGTACATCTGTGGGATGAGTTTATGGCACAGACATTACAGTACTAATTGTATACCTGTGGCCATGTTTCTGGTGGTGTCAGTATGATACTGATTTTATATATATTTTTTTACTTTTTTTCAAATTTTTGTTGTCTTTTGGATTCATTTGGATGCAGACACTGTTCAGCTGAAAAATTTCCAGCAGGCTCCTCCTCTTGTTGAGCAAAGCGGAACCAGCAGGGCCACCTACTGAGCAACTTTCATTCCTTGCTTCCTAGTTCACCTGAGTTGTCTCCAAACAGCATTAAACTAGACCGTGTGAGCAACTTATTGTGTCATTTGTTGATGATTGACAATGAAAACAGTGGGAAGTGATAAGGTGTAACATTGTTAGTTGCAATATATGCAGCAAGGAGGATTTTTACTACTCGACGGAAAAGCTAAATTAGAATACAATCAATACACCCAACACCATGTTTGCATACTAAATAAAACACCATAACATTGCCGCAAATAGTTCTTATCGCGTCAGCTTCCTTTGACAAATAAGCACAACATTTCACAGTTTTGCATTCTTCTAGCATTGCTATTCTTTGCAACTCTCTACAGTCAAACACCTAACATCTCCGAGTCGCAAAATAATTCAATTCTGGAGGATTATCCTCTGCTAGGCACTGTGATTGCAGGTCTGAAAAGGAGCACATAATCCCCAGGAGCTCTGACTGCAGGTCTCGCTCTGATTGAGATCTGTATGGGAGAGTATCTCTACTCTGCCATCAGCCCTAAATATGTTCTTTTTACTCAGTGGTGTCTCCAGCTTTCATATTTAAGGGGGGCACATGGGGATCTGGGACAAATGTAGTATAAAACACAAATATATATATGTAATTTCAAGAATAGAATGCACTCCAGAGGTCTTGTTACAAATTCACCTTTGCTTTTATTCTCCACTATCCTGACCTACCTTTTTTCACATAGTAGGCGAGGTCAAAAAAAGACATCAAGTCCAACCTATGTGTGTGATTATATGTCAGTATTACCTTGTATATCCCTGTATGTTGTTCATTCAGGTGCTTATCTAATTGTTTCTTGAAACTATCGTTGCTCCCTGCTGATACCACCGCTTGTGGAAGGGAATTCTGCATCCTTGCCACTCTTACAGTAAAGAACCCTCTATGTAGTTTAAGGTTAAACCTCTTTTCTTCTAATTTTAATAAGTGGCCACAAGTCTTGTTAACCACATGCCGTCCAGCTGGCGCAGTTGTACTGAAGCAGAATGGCACGGCTGGGCGAAACGACGGTATGTAACATCACTTCACCACACAGTTTCTGGTTCTTTGAGGGGAGAAGTGACAAATCGTCTGTTCATACAGAGTATGAACAGCGATCTGTTATCTTCCTTGCACAGTCCCCACCCCCCTTCAGTTAGAACACTCCCTAGGACACACTTAACCCCTTCACTGCCCCCTAGTGTTAACCCCTTCACTGCCAGTGACATTTTTACAGTAATCAATGCATTTTTAATCGCACTGATCGCTGTATTAATGCCAGTGGTCCCAAAAATGTGTCAAAATTGTCTGATGTATCCACCATAATGTCGCAGTCACCATAGATCGCTGCCATTACTAGTAAAAAAAAAAAGAAATTAATAATAAAAATGCTATAAATCTATCCCCTATTTTGTAGACGCTATAACTTTTGCACAAACCAATCAATATACGCTGATTGCGATTTTTTTTTTTTTTTACCAAAAATATGTAGAAGAATACATATCTGCCTAAACGGAGGAAAAAAAGTTTTTTTATGTATTTTTGGGGGATATTTATTATAGCAAAAAGTAAAAAATATTGCAAAAGAAAGCTCTATTTGTGGAGAAAAAAGGACGGACAATTTTGTGTGGGTTCAACGTTGCATTATCGCGCAATTGTCAGTTAAAGCGACGCAGTGCTGAATCGCAAAAAGTGCTCTGGTCAGGAAGGGGGTAAAATCTTCCGGTGCTGAAGTGGTTAAACTCCCTTCCACAAAAAAGTTTTATCCCTATTGTGGGGTCACCAGTACGGTATTTGTAAATTGAAATCATATCCACTCTCAAGCGTCTCTTCTCCAGAGAGAATAAGTTCAGTGCTCACAATCTTTCCTCATAACCAATATCCTTCAGACCCTTTATCAGCTTTGTTGCCCTTCTTTGTACTCGCTCCATTTCCAGTACATCCTTCCTGAGGACTGGTGCCCAGAACTGGACAGCATACTCTAGGTGCAGCCGGACCAGAGTCTTGTAGAGCGGGAGAATTATAATTTTATCTCTGAAATTAATCCACTTTTTAATACATGCCAATATTCTGTTTGCTGATTCCTACCCTGTCCTACCTGTCCACTACACTGACCTACCTGATTCCTATACTGACCATTGCACTGACCTACCTGATTCCTACAACGACCACTACACTGACCTACCTGTTCACTACACCAACCCTTACACTGACCTACCCAATTCCTACACTGACCACAACACTGATCTACCTGTCCACTACACCAACCCGTACACTGACCTACCTAATTCCTACACCGACCAACCTGATTTTGACTCCCTGAGGGGGAGTGGGATCAGTAACTCTCACTGCTGTCACCTGTTAGCGTCCACTTCATTCTGCCTGCATGCAAGAGGAGAGAGAGAGAGGGGTGTGAGAGAATGGGGTGGAAGAGGGGGGTGAGAGAAATGGGGGAGAAAGAGAGGAGGGTGAGAGAGAGAGGGAGGGTGGGTGAGAGATAGAGGGGGGATGAAGGAGAGAAAGGGGAGTGGGTGAGAGAGGGGATGGGGAGACCCCCTAGCCCTGCCTGCAGTCCCTGCTGTCCCAGCCACTGTCTGTGGGTAGGTGTGTGTGATGCACCTACCCTCCCACCCATCCTCATTCTCTGGGCCCTCGGTCAACCTGTCTTCCTTCTTGGTAATGACAGTGACAGCTGGGAGAGAAGGTTGTTGAAGGAATGCAGGCTCTGGGAGGTTCCAGGGATGCTGTTCCCACTGCTGCTCAGGTCAGGGTGGTGGTGAGGTCTTCTCCCACTCCCTCCCAGGCAGTTGGTTCTAGCCAGCCTTGTGCTGCTCACTGGGGCTGCCCGCTTGCTATTTCAAGATGTTGCTGCTGTTGGCGCAGGCTTTAACTCCGCTGCCCTGCACCCTGCCGCCACTAGACCAGCAGGACTGTAACTCTCTAGGACCATGACAAGGGGGTGGCAGCCGGGCTCAACTCTAAGGGCAGTTGCTTTGGGCCCCAGGAGCACTAGGCGAGGAGGAGGAAGTTAAATCCTCCTCCGCTTTCAATGCTGGGCATGTAGGGAGTTGTGGCTGTGACTTCACTGGTTGCTAGACGTTAGTCAGCTCTAGCAACCAGTGGCCAGGAGTACAGTCAGGTGGAGGCGAAGCCGGAGCCAGCGATACAGAGGGTCAGTCCATCCCTATCCCCTGAATTCCAGACTGCTCCCAATGTCCGTATCATTTAATTGGGGGTGGCACTGGATAATGTTGGGGGGGGGGGCAGACTTCCTCTGTATATATTTACAGCTCTACTATTACAATGTATCCCAAAGTATCAATTGAGTCCAAGATGTGCTGCTATGAATTCTCTCATACAAAAAGGGTAATAGAAGCTTCATTGTGCAGTATGTAAAAACATCATATATTGTTTATTGTATAAAATTATATTGTTGCATTTACATATAAAAAGCAGATCAGAAGCAACACAAACAAATATCCAGCACAGCTGTGGACCTCGCTAGCAGGTTCATGCGTAGTGACATCACAAATCCGTGTCTCTCTGAAGCATTTCCCTGTAACAGGCCATGACTGGGAGCAGAGGCTCTCGTAACAAGCATCGACTGGGAACAGAGGCTCCCGTAACAGGCATAAACTGGGAATGGAGGCTCCGTAACAGGCATTGACTGGCAATGGAGGCTCCCATAAGAGACATCACTATGCATCGTTGCACTTGCATATAAAAAAGGGATCAGAAGCAAGACAAACAAATATTCACCACTGAATGCACTGTATATATGTATACTGTGTAGGCTACACTGAATGCAGAGTATATATATATATATATATATATATAGATAGATAGATAGATAGATAGATAGATAGATATAGATATATACATATTTATTTATTTCAGGTACTTATATAGCGCTGTCCCACCCTATTAGATTGTAAGCTCTTCTGTGCAGGGCCCTCTTAATCCTCTTGTATTTTATTGTATTGTAACTGCATGATTTCCTTTTTATATTGTAAAGCGCTGCGTAAATTGCTGGCGCTATATAAATCCTGAATAATAATATTCAGCACAGTCATGGACCTCACTAGTGGGCTAGTGCGTAGTGACATCACAAACCAGGGCCACCTGAAGCGTTTCCCTGTAACAGGCATCGTCTGGGAATGAAGGCTCCTGTAACAGGCATTGACTGGGACCAGAGGCTCCCATAAAAGGCATCATCTGGGAATGGAGGCTCCCGTAACAGGCATTGACTGGGAATGGAGGCTTCTGTAACAGGCATCAACTGGGAACCAAGGATCCGTAACAGACATTGACTGGGAACAGGGGCTTGTAACAGGCATCGACTAGAAACGTAGGCTCTCTAACAGCCATCGACTGGGAATGGAGGCTCCAGTAACAGGCATCAGCTGGGAACGGAGGCTGGAAAATGGCTCTCTGTGGGGGCACCCAGTGAAGAGGAGGGGCCAGGAGCACTGCCGGGGGACCCCAAAAAAGGAGGACCAGGGCCAATCTGTGCAAAACCCTTGCACAGAGAAGGTAAGTATAAAATGTTTGTTAATATAAAAAAATCACTTTAATTGAACAAGATGAAGTTAGAAGCTGACATTAGAAGGTGCGCATGTGCACCAGATTTTGCACTCTTCATGTTTAGTAAATCAACACCTGTGTGTTTATTATCACTTTAAGGTAGCCACACTTTTGTTTTTTGTTAGCCTGCAGATTCATTTATCTAACAAATTCATCCATTTACACTAAACAGCACGTTTGGACAAATCTCCTGCTTAAGTTATTTATTTTATTCTGAGAGCTGGCAATCCGCCAGTTGCCAAAATGCCTGTACAGTGCCTGCATCTGTAATTTAAAGCGGAGGTCCCACCCAAAGTGGACCTTCCGCTCATCGGAACCCTCCCCCCCTCCGGCGCCACAATTGGCACCTTTCAGGGGGGAGGGGGGTGCAGATACCTGTACAGTACAGGTATCTGCACCCACTTCCGGGATAGCTCTCTGCGGAAAGGGGCGTAGATTACGCCCCTTTCCGCAAGTGCCCGCCCCTTTCCGCAAGTGCCCCGCTGCCTGCTGGGAAACACACAGATCCCAGAGGCAGCGGGGACCGTCCTTATTGCGCAGCGCGACTCGCGCATGCGCAGTAGGGAACCGGGAAATGAAGCCGAAAGGCTCCATTTCCTGATTCCCATACCCAAGATGGTGGCGGCAGGACCCGAGAGACGATCTAGAGATCGGCTTCGGGTGCCGACATCGTGGGCACGCTGGACAGGTAAGTGTCACTATTTTAAAAGTCAGCAGCTGCAGTATTTGTAGCTGCTGGCTTTAAAAAAAAAAAAAAACGCGGAGTCCTGGCGGACTCCCGCTTTATGGTAAATCACTCATATGTCAAATTTGTATAAATCATTAGAATAGGTATGACTAACACTGGGACTGGTGGTGGTAACCAAACGGATAACATATCTACATCACTCTCTTTACTGACTGCTGCTCCAAACACTGCTAATGCTTTAGTCGTACACTCCCAAATTATTATCTGTGGACAAATCATTGCCACTACTCCTCATCCACAAAGTACAATGGTTGCAGGTGCAATTGTAAAAAGCAAGGATAAGAAACAGTACTTATCCATGTTTTTTTCAAGAGAAGAGAAAATAATATCAGAAACGACTCACATACCCACCCACTCCTCCAACTGATTTTGTTGTCCGAAAATTTGAGATCTTAAATTTTGTGTGACGGTAATTCCGATGGAAAATGTCAGATGGAGCCTACACATGGTTGGAATTTTTGACAAAAAGCTCCCATCGAACATTTTCCATCAGAAAATCTGACCGTGTATACGGGGCATAACATAAACATAAATAAACCTAAAAAGAAGTCCCAAAAATGTCCACCTCAAACTAACTCAAATATTTGGGCATTTCTAACATAAGTTAGGATATAAACCGATCTAAAATCATAAAATCTCCTAATGCAAATGTGAGCCCAACTCAAATTGTGGCTTTGGAAAATTTAAGTAAGAACTTTGACCTAGTCATTAAACCATCTGACAAAGGTGGAAATGTAGTATTGATGAGTGTGCTCCAATACAGGAATATGTGCTGGGATATCCTTAAAAACAAACAATCGTACAAACCTATTCTGGAGGAAGTAGTAAATCTATTTAATCAAGGATTTAATGAGACCATCTTTCAAGCATATATGGAGGGTACAATTAATAAAGACACATATGAGGGCATTCAGGTACCATACCCAAGATCCCCCACTTTCTATGCCCTACCAAAAATGCACAAAAATATAACCAATCCTCCTGAGAGGCCCATTATATCGGGGATTGGATCTCAAATGGAACTCCTTGATATTAACATCAATATCAACTTGAATGGCTCTATTGATATATCCCTATTTCGCAAACCTACAGCGGGAAACACAATCCTGCATTCTGATCCGATCCTCCAGACAGATGGAAAATAGGGTCACCATCTGTCTGGATTTCACGGACAGGAATGTCAACGCTGACATCCGCCGTGCCATAGAGGTGAAAGGAGTGTCCGATCAGGTCCGCCTGAAAAACTGACAGGCGGACCTGATCAGAAAGCCCACGTGAAAGGGGCCTAAATGTGGAATGAAATCCTCCTATCCTTCACAGCCAAGGAAGCTGCTTCTGTTTGAACTGAAACTGCCATGGAGCTGCACATGTGATCAGTTATGACACCAGCCATTTGATGGTTTGACCGTTTGGTTGAGGACACAATCGAATGTGTATGCATTTCCAGCATTCCAGGAATGTAACTTTGTTTGAAACTATTGAAATTTGAAATTGATGGGTTTAGTTCCTCTTTATGACTTACTGCTGTTCAGGGGCTCTGGGCTTTAGCAAAATGGCAGCCTCTGCCAAGAAGTAACAGCGCCTAGAGGCGATTCAGTTTGCATTGTGCGCTATACAAGTATTTCATTCATTCATTCATTCATTCAGTAGCAATACTGGAGGCATTTTACAGCACACACTAATTTTGATAGCATTATTATTAATGTAGAATGTATGTTCCTTGCTAAAGAATATTATTTTTTATCAAGTTTTTATGAGTAAAGTTCCACTTTAAAGTAGAAGTTCACTCTAAAACTAAAATCTGTTAATCTATTTGCATCCATAATCTAAGACTAACCTATCCAGTCCTGTAAAGAAGAAATTTCTACACATACCTTTTCTCAAGCCACTCCAGTCCCACGCTGAGCTGCCAGCGGTGGGTTCTCTGTGGATGTGTGTGCAGAGGAGGCAGCTGACAGTGGAAGCCCCATAGTAACTCTATGGGTTCGGTCACTTCACAGGCATTTCAAAACTGTTGCCAGCCCTCTCCTGCACACAGCATCTGCTGCTGGAGACCGAAGCGGCTTCAGAAAAGGTATGTATAGTGATTTCTTCTTTACAAGGTTAGATAGGTTTGTCTTAGATTGTGGATGTCTGTAGATTTTTACAGATTTTAGTTTTAGGGTAAACTTCTACTTTTAGGCAGTCAGGTGCATGTTCATAAGAAACCAACCACAATTCACTTTGTGCATGGCCAGCTTTATCTATTTCTCCTCTGTAGATATTAAAGAAAGCCTTGCTAGCACTTTCTACAAGTGGCTCCTAAGTGGAATGCTCTAATCACACCATGTGCAAGCACTTTGAAATTAGACTACCAAAGATGAAATTCCTATTGCATAGGATGCCTTAATTTGACTGCTGTGAAGTCTTCTGGGAAAAGCAGTCAGCTAATCACATGAACAAAGCGATCAGAACTCTGGAAAGTGCTATGCTAATTTTTGTAAGGAAGAGAAATTAGATGTATGTAATGCTGAAAGAAAATCACACCCAGTTGTAGAAAAAACTAATTTTTAATAATTTTAACATAAAAAATGCACCTTTAATTTAGTTATAGCACTTTAAATGAACTTTGTTAAAAAAGTTGAGCTTTCCTTAAAAGAATAGTGGCTATTAGGGATGAGCCGAACACCCCCCGGTTCAGTTCGTACCAAAACTTTTTCGAACGGACCCCAAATTCGAACGAACTTTAGAACCCCATTGAAGTCTATGGGACTCGAACGTTCGAAATGAAAAGTGCTAATTTTAACAGCTAATATGCAAGATACTGTCCTAAAAAGGGTTTGGGGACCTGGCTCCTGCCCCAGGGGACATGGGTCAATGCCTAAAATGTTTTTAAAAATGGCCGTTTTGGCGGGAGCACTGATTTTAATGACGATTAAAGTGAAAAAAAAAAGTGAAATATTCCTTTAAATATGGTGCCTGGGGGGTGTCTGTAGTATGCCTGTGAAGTGCCACGTGTTTCCCGTGTTTAGAACAGTCCCTGCACAAAATGACATTAAACGGAAATAACACCATTTAAAACTGCTTGCGGTTTTAATGTTATATCTGGTTCCTGCAATATGGTTGAAAATCATTGAGAAAAATGGCATGGGTAGCCCTCCCTGCCCATTACCAGCCCCTTTAGGTCTTGTACGCATATTAAGGGGAACCCCGTACCCATATTAAAAAAAGTAAATGCGTGTGGCCCCCAGGCCCTATATACTCAGAACAGCAGTATACAGGCGGTGCAAACAAGACAGGGACTGTGTAGGTTTGTTGTGTTAAGTTGAATCTGTTTGTAATTTTCAACTGGTACATTTTTAAAGTGTAGCTCCAGTCAAAAAAACTATTTTTAAGCTTTTTGGAAAACATAGGGAAGGGTTATCACCCCTGTATAATTTGTTTTGTCGTACATCTTTTTTCATCTCACTTGCTGTTGTCTCCTTCCGTTTGCAAGTAGGAGATGTTTGTAAATTGGATGTTTGAAAGTAGGGGCTTGCCCTATATGCTCTGCAGAAATGGCGGAACAAGGTGTTGGTTTTGCCACAACATTGTAAGCCCTCAAAGTGACTAACAGGGGCAGAAAACGCCCCTGTTAAACAGGGGCAGAAAAATTGGGCCTTAGGCACTGGTGTTGGTGCCACGACACTGCAACCTCTCCCATATACTCTAGTTTTATTGCAGGAATTAACCATGCTGCAAAGCATTGCATCAAAAATTGTACTTAAACGCCCCTGTTAAACAGGGGCAGAAAAATTGGGCCTTAGGCACTGGTGCTGGTGCCACCACACTGCAACCTCTGCCATATGCTCTAGTTTTATTGCAGGAATTAGCCCTGCTGCAAAGCATTGCATCAAAAATTGTACTTAAACGCCCCTGTTAAACAGGGGCAGAAAAATTGGGCCTTAGGCACTGGTGCTGGTGCCACCACACTGCAACCTCTCCCATATACTCTTGTTTGATTGCAGGAATTAGCCCTGCTGCAAAGCATTGCATCAAAAATTGTAATTAAACGCCCCTGTTAAACAGGGGCAGAAAAATTGGGCCTTAGGCACTGGTGCTGGTGCCACCACACTGCAACCTCTCCCATATACTCTAGTTTTATTGCAGGAATTAACCATGCTGCAAAGCATTGCATCAAAAATTGTACTTAAACGCCCCTGTTAAACAGGGGCAGAAAAATTGGGCCTTAGGCACTGGTGCTGGTGCCACCACACTGCAACCTCTCCCATATACTCTATTTTTATTGCAGGAATTAGCCCTGCTGCAAAGCATTGCATCAAAAATTGTAATTAAACGCCCCTGTTAAACAGGGGCAGAAAAATTGGGCCTTAGGCACTGGTGCTGGTGCCACCACACTGCAACCTCTGCCATATACTCTAGTTTTATTGCAGGAATTAGCCCTGCTGCAAAGCATTGCATCAAAAATTGTAATTAAACGCCCCTGTTAAACAGGGGCAGAAAAATTGGGCCTCAGGCACTGGTGCTGGTGCCACCACACTGCAACCTCTGCCATATACTCTAGTTTTATTGCAGGAATTAGCCCTGCTGCAAAGCATTGCATCAAAAATTGTAATTAAACGCCCCTGTTAAACAGGGGCAGAAAAATTGGGCCTTAGGCACTGGTGCTGGTGCCACCACACTGCAACCTCTGCCATATACTCTAGTTTTATTGCAGGAATTAGCCCTGCTGCAAAGCATTGCATCAAAAATTGTAATTAAACGCCCCTGTTAAACAGGGGCAGAAAAATTGGGCCTTAGGCACTGGTGCTGGTGCCACCACACTGCAACCTCTGCCATATACTCTAGTTTTATTGCAGGAATTAGCCCTGCTGCAAAGCATTGCATCAAAAATTGTAATTAAACGCCCCTGTTAAACAGGGGCAGAAAAATTGGGCCTTAGGCACTGGTGCTGGTGCCACCACACTGCAACCTCTGCCATATGCTCTAGTTTTATTGCAGGAATTAGCCCTGCTGCAAAGCATTGCATCAAAAATTGTACTTAAACGCCCCTGTTAAACAGGGGTAGAAAAATTGGGCCTTAGGCACTGGTGCTGGTGCCACCACACTGCAACCTCTCCCATATACTCTTGTTTGATTGCAGGAATTAGCCCTGCTGCAAAGCATTGCATCAAAAATTGTAATTAAACGCCCCTGTTAAACAGGGGCAGAAAAATTGGGCCTTAGGCACTGGTGCTGGTGCCACCACACTGCAACCTCTGCCATATGCTGTAGTTTTATTGCAGGAATTAGCCCTGCTGCAAAGCATTGCATCAAAAATTGTACTCTAACGCCCCTGTTAGACAGGGGCAGAAAAATTGGGCCTTAGGCGCTGGTGCTGGTGCCATCACACTGCAACCTCTCCCATATACTCTTGTTTGATTGCAGGAATTAGCCCTGCTGCAAAGCATTGCATCAAAAATTGTAATTAAACGCCCCTGTTAAACAGGGGCAGAAAAATTGGGCCTTAGGCACTGGTGCTGGTGCCACCACACTGCAACCTCTCCCATATACTCTAGTTTTATTGCAGGAATTAGCCCTGCTGCAAAGCATTGCATCAAAAATTGTAATTAAACGCCCCTGTTAAACAGGGGCAGAAAAATTGGGCCTTAGGCACTGGTGCTGGTGCCACCACACTGCAACCTCTGCCATATACTCTAGTTTTATTGCAGGAATTAGCCCTGCTGCAAAGCATTGCATCAAAAATTGTAATTAAACGCCCCTGTTAAACAGGGGCAGAAAAATTGGGCCTTAGGCACTGGTGCTGGTGCCACCACACTGCAACCTCTCCCATATACTCTTGTTTGATTGCAGGAATTAGCCCTGCTGCAAAGCATTGCATCAAAAATTGTACTTAAACGCCCCTGTTAAACAGGGGCAGAAAAATTGAGCCTTAGGCACTGGTGCTGGTGCCACCACACTGCAACCTCTGCCATATACTCTAGTTTTATTGCAGGAATTAGCCCTGCTGCAAAGCATTGCATCAAATATTGTAATTAAACGCCCCTGTTAAACAGGGGCAGAAAAATTGGGCCTTAGGCACTGGTGCTGGTGCCACCACACTGCAACCTCTGCCATATACTCTAGTTTTATTGCAGGAATTAGCCCTGCTGCAAAGCATTGCATTAAAAATTGTAATTAAACGCCCCTGTTAAACAGGGGCAGAAAAATTGGGCCTTAGGCACTGGTGCTGGTGCCACCACACTGCAACCTCTGCCATATGCTCTAGTTTTATTACAGGAATTAGCCCTGCTGCAAAGCATTGCATCAAAAATTGTACTTAAACGCCCCTGTTAAACAGGGGCAGAAAAATTGGGCCTTAGGCACTGGTGCTGGTGCCACCACACTGCAACCTCTCCCATATACTCTTGTTTGATTGCAGGAATTAGCCCTGCTGCAAAGCATTGCATAAAAAATTGTAATTAAACGCCCCTGTTAAACAGGGGCAGAAAAATTGGGCCTTAGGCACTGGTGCTGGTGCCACCACACTGCAACCTCTCCCATATACTCTAGTTTTATTGCAGGAATTAGCCCTGCTGCAAAGCATTGCATCAAAAATTGTAATTAAACGCCCCTGTTAAACAGGGGCAGAAAAATTGGGCCTTAGGAACTGGTGCTGGTGCCACCACACTGCAACCTCTGCCATATACTCTAGTTTTATTGCAGGAATTAGCCCTGCTGCAAAGCATTGCATCAAAAATTGTAATTAAACGCCCCTGTTAAACAGGGGCAGAAAAATTGGGCCTTAGGCGTTGGTGCTGGTGCCACCACACTGCAACCTCTGCCATATACTCTAGTTTTATTGCAGGAATTAGCCCTGCTGCAAAGCATTGCATCAAAAATTGTACTTAAACGCCCCTGTTAAACAGGGGCAGAAAAATTGGGCTGATGGCATCAACCAGAACCAGAAATGTTCTTCCAACATATCAGCGGAGGAGGAAGAGGATAGATAATCAACATAACAGGACAGTCACTCAGCATCAGCATAGGCAGTCTTGAAGGGATGTGATATTTCAAAAAAAATTATTCTGGTACATCAGCTTCAGGTGCTTGGTAGCTGTGGGTGATCCAAGACTGATTCATCTTGATGAAGGTCAGTCGATCAACTGATTCGGTGGACAGGCGCACCCTGTGATCGGTAACAAAGCCACCAGCAGCACTGAAGGTGCATTCCGAAAGAATGCTGGATGCAGGACAGGCCAGTAGCTCAATTGCATACTGTGCAAGCTCTGGCCAGTGATCCATTCTCAAGACCCAGTAAGCCAGAGGATTTTCGGTGGGAAAGGTGTCCAAGTCTGACCTTGCCCCTAGGTATTCCTGCACCATGTAAATCAGACGCTGGC
Organism: Lithobates pipiens; assembly: GCF_037356315.1. Taxonomy (NCBI): domain Eukaryota; kingdom Metazoa; phylum Chordata; class Amphibia; order Anura; family Ranidae; genus Lithobates; species Lithobates pipiens. The sequence continues at coordinate 296,472,557 of NW_027507758.1, forward strand.
GATGGGTGCTGGAACCGATCATACCTTGGGGCTGCGGACTAAAAAATTGTCTGAAAGCATCAGTCAGACGGCCACCTTCTCCACCGCTCCTTCTGACCGATGCCTCAGCAACACGTTGTCCAGGACCAGGAGTTTGTAACCTCCCAGTCTCTGGGAACACGTTGCACAGACCTTTCTGCAAGGCCTCCCGGAGATGTCTCATCCTCTGCTCCCTCTGCGATGGCAAGATAAGGTCGGCAACTTTACCCTTGTACCGTGGATCAAGGAGAGTGGCCAGCCAGTAATGGTCCCTCTCCTTGATCCGAAGAATACGAGGATCCTTCCGCAGGCTTTGCAGGATCAGGGAGGCCATGCAGTGTAGGTTAGCTGAGGCATTCGGTCCGGAGTCCTCTGGGTCACTAAGGACAACATGATCCGCAGCTACCTCCTCCCAGCCACGTACAAGTCCACGTGTTTCTTGGGACTGTAAATCATCCCTACAAGACTGCTGCTGCTGCTGATGCTGAGTGCCAGCCTCCACCTCCATGCTGACACAATCATCCTCCTCCTCCTCTTCCTCCTCCTCATCCTCTTCCTGTGTGATGGGTGGCACAGCAGGAACACTGTCTGGATAAAGGGGGCCTTGAGAGGCAAGGAAGTCCTCCTCTTCCTGCCTCTGTTCTGCCTCAAGTGCCCTGTCCATTATTCCACGCAGCGTATGCTCCAAGAGGTGGACAAGAGGTACAGTGTCACTGATGCATGCACTTTCACTGCTCACCATCCTTGTGGCCTCCTCAAACGGTGACAGGACAGTGCATGCATCCCTGATCATGCCCCACTGGCGTGGTGAGAAAAAACCAAGCTCCTCTGACCCTGTCCTGGTGCCGTAGTCGCACAGGTACTCATTGATGGCCCTCTGCTGCGCGTGCAGCCGCTGCAGCATGGCCAATGTTGAGTTCCATCTGGTGGGCATGTCACATATAAGGCGGTTCTTGGGCAGGTTCAACTCCTTTTGGAGCTCAGCCAGCCGAGCACAGGCATTAAATGATCGGCGGAAATGCACACAGACTTTCCTGGCCTGCTTCAGGACATCCTGTAAGCCGGGGTACCTGCCCAAGAACCGCTGCACCACCAGGTTAAGGACGTGAGCTACACAGGGCACATGGGTCAGTTGTCCCTGTCGGAGGGCGGAGAGGAGGTTGGTGCCATTGTTGCAAACCACCATTCCTGGCTTAAGCTGGCGTGGCGTCAACCACCTCTCGGCCTGCCCCTGCAGAGCTGACAAAACATCCGCCCCAGTGTGGCTCCTGTCCCCCAAACAAACCAGCGCAAGCACGGCATGGCATCGTTTTGCCTGCGTACTTGCGTAGCCCCTGGAACGCCTACGGAGCACCGCTGGTTCTGAGGACAGAGCACTGGAAGAGGCCATGGAGGAAGAAGAAGAGGAGGGGGTGGAGGAGAGAGGTGTGTCACAACCAATAGTAGCATTTTGGAGGCGTGGTGGCGGAACAACCTCCAACACTACTGCACCTTGTCCTGCATCCTTCCCAGCTGCCAGAAGAGTGACCCAATGGGCCGTGAAAGACAGGTATCGTCCCTGTCCATGCCTGCTGGACCATGAGTCAGCGGTAATATGCACCTTACCGCTGACCGCTCTGTCCAGCGAGGCAAGGACATTGCCTTCCACATGCCGGTAGAGAGCCGGAATCGCCTTCCGTGAGAAAAAGTGGCGTTTGGGGACCTGCCACTGAGGAACCACACATTGTACAAACTCACGGAAGGGGGCCGAGTCTACCAACTGAAAAGGCAGCAGTTGAAGTGCTAGCAATTTAGCCAAGCTAGCATTCAACCGCTGGGCATGTGGATGGCTGGGAGTGAACTTCTTTCGCCGGTCCAGCAGCTGGGGCAGTGACATTTGCCTGCTATAATCGGACGTGGGTGTACCGCTAGCAGAGTTCCCGGAAGCACTTGGCTGTGACACACCTAATTCTACACCTTCATTCCTCTCAGAGCAGGTTTCAGAGAGGACTGAAGGTCTAGTGGGGTTGGAGATGCCAGCTGATGAGGAGCAAGGAGAGGTCCGCTTTGTTCTTTGGTGTGGGTCTTTGAGGTACGCTTGCCAACGAGCTGCATGGCAGGTCAACATATGTCTGGTCAAGCATGTGGTGCCCAAGCGGCTGATGTTTTGGCCACGTGAGATACGCTTGAGACATATGTTGCAAATAGCAGCGGTGTGATCTGATGCACTCGTCTCAAAAAAGGCCCACACCAAAGAACTTTTAAGCCGCGTACACACGGGCGTCCTGTCTGGCCAACTTAGTCCGTCAGACAATCCGACGGACAGTCCGTCATACTTTCGAATGAACGGACTTGACCACACACGGATACACAAACAGTCCGTCGAAAGCTTGCGCGATGACGTGTACAGCACGTACGACGGGACTAGAAATAGGAAGTCCAATACACAGCAATGCAACCTTTTGCCATGTAAATCCTTTCTGAGCATGCTCCATACTTAGTCCGTCGAACTAGCCTACTGACGAGCGGATTGTCCGCTGAAACCAAAGTATGACGGACAGTATTACGGAAATTCCGAAATACTTAGTCCGCCAGACTGCACGCTGAAAAAGTCCGCTGAAGCCCACACACGAGCGGACTGTGCTGAAATGTGTTTCGACGGACTAAGTTGGCCAGACAGTCCGCCCGTGTGTACGCGGCTTAAGAATAACGCGCAGAGGCAGCGCTCTGCACAGGCGGTGTGATTCAGTCGGTGTGCTGCCCCTAAGCTGGCCCCCGGAGGGCATCCTGCCTCGTTGGACATGTGCCTCCTCCTCCTCCTCCTCCTCCTCCTCCTCTCTCCTTCCAGGCACCCACGTGGAGTCAGTGCCCTCATCATCCCCTCCCTCTTCATCGCTGTAGCAAACCTGGCAGTATGCTGCAGCTTGTGGAACATGATTGCCAGATTGCTGTCCTTCTTGAGCATCCCCTCTCTCTGCGCTCACGCTACTGCCTTCCTCTAGCTGAGTGTCATCATCAGAGCCCACAAAACACTGGGCATCCTCCTGGAGCATGTACCCAACACTGTGCTCAAAGAGTTCAGGAGACTCCTCAGGAGGACATGGTGGGTCTAGGGAAGGAGTCACTGATGATGACATTGAGAGGAGGGAAGACGATGCGTTGACAGCTGCTTTGCTAGTACCCTGAGACTGGGTGAGAGAGGATGAGGAGGATGAAGAGGGCTTGGTCATCCACTCTACCAAGTCGTTGGCATGTTGCGGCTCAACATGTCCAGCTGCCGAAAAGAAGGACAAGCGTGTCCCATGGCCACGTGCTGATGACAATGCACCGCGTCCACGAACAGCACTGTTGTCTCTAGACACAGAGCCTGCTTGCCCTCTTTTATCGTCTCGCGCCTGTCTGCCTCTCCTTGCTGGCCTTCCAGACATGGTAATGGCCTGAAGGGAGTTGGGTAAAAAAGCAGTTGGGTAGTGTATATTGTGCTAGAGGCACACAACACCCACTAACTCCTGCAGAGGCCTTTATTATAGAACATCAGAGATAAAGGGGTATATACAGATGTATACTGTGCTGTGCTGGAGGCACACACAACTTCCAATAACTCCTGCAGATGGCAAGTGGGCTCTAACACTACTGACTGCAAGCTCTATTATAAAAGATAGATCACTATATAGGTGAGGTGAATATAGCGATGTATACTGCGGTCAGGGCACGCAGACAACAACCACTACACAACAGCAAGATCGAAAATCGTCCGAAAACGATCGGTGTGTACTGTGTTGAAGGTACACAGAACACCCACTATCTCCTGCAGATGCCTTTATTATAGAACACCAGAGATAAAGGGGTATATACAGATGTATACTGTGCTGTGCTGTGCTGGAGGCACACACAACTTCCAATAACTCCTGCAGATGGCAAGTGGGCTCAAATAGAGAACAGCTATGTAGGTGGATATAGCGGTATGTACTGGGTACAGAGCACGCAGACAGCACGCACTATCTCCTAACACTACTGACTGCAAGCTCTATTATAAAAGATAGATCACTATCTATATAGGTGAGGTGAATATAGCGGTGTATACTGCGGTCAGGGCACGCAGACAATAACCACTACACAACAGCAAGATCGAAAATCGGCCGAAAACGATCGGTGTGTACTGTGTTGAAGGTACACAGAACACCCACTGCTTCAGACGCCAACACACTACACAAGGCCGCCGCGCTGGAGGCCTTATATAGTGTGGGGCGTGCACTACACAGCCTGAGCTATGATTGGCCACAGGCATCCTGCCTGTGGCCAATCATGGCTCTCCTCGCTGCTGGCGCTGCGATTGGCCAAGCATGCGGGGTCACAGTGCATGCTTGGCCAATCATGAGCCAGCAATGCACTGTGCCATCGCAGTGCATTGTGGGCCGTGAGCGCCACACGAATTTGGCGCGAACGGACCAAAATGTTCGGACTTCGCCGAACGGACGAACAGCCAATGTTCAAGTCGAACATTCGTTCGACTCGAACACGAAGCTCATCCCTAGTGGCTATATTCTACAGAAATATTGCCTCTTAGAGTAGTAGTAAATTTCATATAAAAAAATAAAATAGGCACTGGGCAGTTTAACCTCCCTGGCGGTATGATTATTTCAAATTTTAGATGCTGAAAGTGGTACCATTATTTTGCATGAAAATTTGGCTTTTATATTGTAGTCCTGTAATTCTTAGGAATAATTCACTTAAATCTGTCCAAACCAGAGTCTAGCAGACATCCCGGGTATGATAAAGTTTGAAAAATTAAATTATAAATTATAATATAATAAATAATTATACCAAATAATAATATAATAATAATAAAAATTATTCAATAATGTAATCAAATCAAAAACACTGAAATTTGCTCAGTTGCAGAATTGACACTGTCATTACTTTTCAGTATTTGATGACGGATCTCCCCACAAATCACTATCGCTCAATTCTGTGAGTGATTCTAATTTATTATCGTTTTTTTCTAGCTGGTCTAAAGGGACAGTTTTGGTTTCTATGGACAATCTCCAGTTTCCAGGCATAAAGAACAATTTTTATAATATGAAACTGCATGCAGGGCACTGGAGAAACCACTAGGGACAAAGGGGATGTGAAATAATTACATACAGCAATGTAATCTGTAAGATTACATTATACTGTATGTAATGTGTGTGTTTTACTTTTTGAATTTGGCACCGTTCTCCTTCCCCGTGCGTCGCAACGCTTGCAGGGAACGGAGCCCGTCGATGTGATACATCGAGCGGAGGACGAGCCGCTCGCAGTGCGGGGAGACATCACTGGATCCAGGGGATAAGGTAAGTAAGCTCATCCTGCATCCAGCGATGCGATCCCGAGTCTGGCTCAGGGTTACCGCTTTTGGTTCTGAATTTTCACCCCGAGCCAGACTCGGGAATGCCGCCAGGGGGGTTAAGTCATAATACCAGCACATTATGACAGACTTACCTGAAAACAAAGCCCTCCAGCAACACTCTGTCACCGCTGAAGGTGCTTCCATTTTCACCCGGTCTTCTTTGCGGGTTCACGGACATGAATGGCTGAGCCGGTGATGGCGTCACTCCCGAGCATGTGCGCGGGAGTCGCTGCTTATGGCAGGGCTCTGAAGGAACGGCACAGGTATGCACCTGCTGCATCACTGGCTGCATCTAAAGTAAAAATCTCCCAAACAGTGTACATATAGGAGATATTTACTGTACCTATACTGAAAGTAAGCCTTATTACAGGCCTGCCTATAGATTAAAATCATACATGGGAGTTTATTCGCACTTCAAATGACCACAAGTGACCCTGTCATCTAAAATTGTTTTGTGAGCTTCACAAAAGTATTATTTGTAACAAGTTTGTCATATGCAAATGGTCTGTATCTGAAGTTAAAGCACAATATAGACCACTGGGCTATTAAAATAATTAAAGTCTGATGAGTCATCTTTCTTTCTATTTCCAATTGTATTGTTCCTACATGAAAAGCACATGAAAAATGGTTTATTTGTGTACAAAAACCTACAAACACTAGGAATCCGATACTGATTTCTAGGACATCACAATTTAGCTGACATGCATTCCAATGCAGGGGAGTGTTAGGTACCTGGTGTTGAATCCCGACTTGTAGGTTCAGGAGCCACTGGAATGGGAACAGTGATCTCGAGAGCACAGTGGGTAGGAGTGCCTGCTGGAGTAGGGTCTGCTGGTATCGGTGGCTGAGTAGAGATCCCTCTGGGATGGCTGGACGGCAGGTGATAGTGGACCAGGGCTGGCAGAAGACTGAAGTGCTGATGGACATAGTGCTGAAGTGCAAGCAGCAGTTACAGGAGCCAATGACAAGAGCCGAAGGTACAGCAGAACACTGGACAGGGCAGCAGGCTGGCGCAAGGTTGGACGGTCCGGGTCAGTAGGCAATCAGACAGGTGGAAACAGCAGGCAAAGGCAGCGTCGGTAAAACAGGCAGAGGTAGGCAACGGATCACAGGCAGAAGTAATAGCAGGGTCAGGCAGGCAGCGGGTCGGGTTTGGAGAGAGTAGAGAGGTCAGACAAAGCCGGGTCAATTCAACAGACAAAACAGCACCGCACCAGCGCACTTGGAGAACCTTTATGCGCTCAGTGGCGGCAAACAGCCCTGTCGAGCACACACGTGTGCCTAACGCACGCGCCGCCGCATTGTGGTGGGAACGCGCTGAAGCTCAGTTCGTGAAGAAGAAGTGCGCACGCGGGCACGCAAATGCGCCTATCACTGTAGGTCCCTGACAGGGAGAATACTATTTGGCATGCTGCATTTTAAGTGTATTAGGTGTATGCACTGTACATTGTCATTCCTGTGGTCATCTATGTGAACAACCTGTGAGTGTAGTAAAATACAATTACTGTACAGTATTGCAGAGCCTGAGTATGTAATGAGTAAATAGAAACTAGGTAACAGGCATTTGCAACCATATTAACATGAAGCTGATATTTTTTCACAAACAAGTACAAGGATACGTTTAATGTTTACATATCAAGAAAAACTGAAGTCTGAAAGCTGTGCTCCAAAAAGAGGCAGAGGGCAGAGAACTAGTCACCGGTATTACCTGTGGTCTCCCTGGAGCGGATCTTTCCTCATTACTGACTTATAATGCCTTGTTCTGCACTGTGTCTCCAAGTAGTTTCATAGTTTCATAGTTAGTAAGGTTGAATAAAAACACCAGTCCATCCAGTTCAACCTGAGTGAGTGTATACCCCTATCCCTGTACATTGCACACTCACATTGGTCTCTACCATCAAGGAGCCCACAATCCAAGGTCCCCATTCTGTAGTGTCCATCTTGGTACAGGCAGGGCTTTGTCTTCATATGTCAGAGCCTCCAGTAAGCAGAATAGATTGCAGTACCAAAGTGACATCACCAGATCTCACTGAGACTGTCAGAGGCTGCAGTGCCCTAGATGTCACACTGAAGATACACAGCTATGAGCCTAGAGCAGTGGTCTCAAACTGGCGGCCCTCCAGCTGTTTGCGAAACTAGAAGTCCCATCATGCTTCTGCTTGTGGGAGTTATGCTTGTAACTGTCAGCCTTGCAATGCCCCATGGGACTTGTAGTTTTGCAACAGCTGGAGGGCCACCAGTTTGAGACCCCTGGCCTAGAGGAACAGAAATGACTCAGTAACCTCACATACTAGGAAGTACTTTTAGGAGTACTTTTTAGGAGGAATTATAAAGAAAAGGTACATTCTTAAAGAGGAAGTAAACCCTGATAAGTTTACTTCCTCTTTCATTCCCTGCAAAGGCAAAGCATAATGGACTACTATGCATCACATAGTAGGCAATTATGTGTCACTTACCTGACACAGGAGCCAGTGAAGTCACCACTGTCCCCTGTAGTCCGGCGCATCCATCTTCTTGGTGGGGTCTCGCATGCGCACGGGAGCCGACACGCACGGCAGCTCAGTAGTTGAAAATGACGCGCTCAGTGCGCCTGCGCGCCGCTGTCTATGGCGCATGTGCCGTAGACAGTGGTGCCTGTATTCAGGCAAATATCTCCTAAACCGTATAGGTTTAGGAGATATTTCTTGGACCTACAGGTAAGCCTTAATCTAGGCTTACCTGTAGGTCAAAGTGTGTTGTAAGGGTTTACAACCACTTTAAATATGCTGCTTATGCACAATTACCATTCCTAGATTTCTAGTTCTAGACTTTCTAAACCAAAAATTACCTGTATAGACTTTAGTAACAATCTTTTTTTTAAGTGCATGTTTCCAAATGATAACAACAATCTAATTTGCTGTTAGGGCCAACACAAACAGTCCATCTTTCTGAACATAACTAAACGAAGCTCAGAGTACATATTACCTCCTTTTTATTATATGTTGTAGATACGTAAAAAAAAAACACTATTATGTGTTCCTGATTCAATTTTATAGAGAAGCGAGAGAAGGGACACAACCACACAAACCACATCTGACCAGGCGGAAGAGGTGAACAACTAAAGCAGCAAGCTGTCTTATGATTGTAGTGATAAAGAGGTGTACTACTTTCACAAAATGGCAATGTAAGGCAATAAAACAAGATGCTCTCAACGTGTTATTGTGACCTGCCAGTAACATGCTTAAAAATGATGGTGTGTCTGTCTCGCTACCTTCCTGTCTGTCCATTTGTGTTAGTTTGTCTGTCTATGTGTTTGTGTATCTCTCTGTGTGTTTTTGGATACTATGGGGGGTTTAATAAAGTTGATGCACACAGAATCTTATGCAGCTGAGCATAGTTACCAATTGGCTTCTAGGTTTTAGGCCCCTTTCACAACAGAGATCCGATTGGGTCCAGCTGTCTGTTTTTCAGCCGGACCTGATTGGACCCTCTATTCTCCTCCTTGGAGCACTGGATATAAATGGACTTGTGTCTGTTTACACCCGACTGGCCCCGGGTCAGATCTGCCAGAAAAAAATGGAAGGGGGTCCACTCCCCTCTGGGTGGCCAAATTGTATTGGAGGGCAATTGGGTCTAAACGGACAGCTGGTCCATTTACATCCGGCTGCCCATAGAGCATAGTGGGCTGTGTCGTATCCTGCTCTGCATAAGCAGTGTAGGCACGCACCGGTCACGTAGCTGTTCTGCTTAGCTCAGCAGGGGATCAGCGGATTGATAAGTGTCTGTCTGCCTGTGTTTTTGTATGAGAGTTTGTCCATGTGTTTGTTCACTTTGTGTCTGTCTGTCTGTTTTTCTGTGGGTGTTTGCATGTGTATGCATTGTGTGTGCGTATGTTTGTATGTATGCGTGCCTATCTGTGCATGTATGTCTGTCTGTGTTTCTTTGTATATGTCTGTATTTGTCAGTTTTTTTATGTGTTTGTGTGCTTGTCTGTGTTTGTGTGTGTACATGTCAGTCTGTCTGTCTTTTTGTGTGTTTGTGTGCGTGTCTGTCTGTCTTTTTGTGTGTGTGTGTTTTTTTTTTTTTTACAGTGGGGGTGTGTGTGTCTGTTTTTTTTTTTAGTGTGTGTGTATGTCTTTTTGTGTTTCTGCGTGTGTGTCTGTATGTTGTTTTTATTATGTGTTCATGTGTCTTTCTGTGGGTGTGTGTATGTCTTTTTTTGTGTTTCTTTATATATGTCTATCTGTTTATCTGTGTGTGTGTGTGTCTTTCTTTGTGTATTTCTGTGTGTGTGCATGTGTATGTCTGTGGGTGTGTATGTGTCTTTTTGTGTTTCTTTGTGTTTGCCTGTTTGTGTGTGTGTGTGTGTTTGTCTGCGTTTGTGTCTGTCTGTGTGTCCTTGTTCATTTGTGTTTGTCTGTGTTTGTGTGTCTGTTTGTCTGCCTGTGTGTCTTTCTGTTTATTACTGTCTGTGTTTCTGTGTGTGTCTTTCCATTTTTGTGTCTTTCTGGGTATTTCTGTCTGTCTGTGTTTGTGTGTGTGTCTTTCTCTGTATTTCTGTGTGTGTGTGTTTCTATGTATTTCTGTCTGTCAGTGTGTTTTTTTGTGTGTGTGTGTGTGTGTGTGTGTATATTTCTGTCTGTATGTGTATCTCTGTTTCTGTGTGTGTGTCTGCCTGTGTTTCTGTGGGTGTGTGGATCTCTTTTTGTGTCTGTCTGTCAGTCTGGGTTTGTGTGTGTGTGTGTGTCTGTCTGTGTCCGTGTGTCTGTGTTTCTGTTTTCAATGTGTGTGTGTCTGTCTCTGTATCTGTGTGTGTGTTCATGTGCATCTGCCTGTGTTTCTGTGGGTGTGTGTATGTTTTTTGTGTGTGTGTGTGTGTGTGTGTGCGCGCCAGGAACCTTGAATCAGGCAGAGACCGAAAATGCAGTTAAAATCACACCTTTTAATACAATGGTAAAAATGGTACAAATAGTAAACATAGTCAAAACATAGCCAGAATACGGTAGCCAAAGCAGGTAGTCAGAACAAGCCAGTAATCGTGAAGCCAGAGATCAGCGTAGTTGACATTGCATGTTACTCAATTCCATCAAGGCAACCCAAAGGGGTTAATGGTGAAAGGTATCTTTGTCCTGAATCTTCCTTTAAGAAGAGGTGACTTTGATACCATTTTTTTGCAGAAGGAAATGTGGATTTATAACCTGGGTTCTTTAATTCCAATTCTGGGTTCTTTAATGCAACCATTTTTGAAAGTATAGTAGATTTAAAGAGGAAGTAAACTCTCCCACTCCGATGCTTCTTTTCATTTAGTCCATTATAATAAGTAATTATCAAACTATAGCCACTGTAATCCAGGCCAAATCACATATTACTTACTGTTTAAAAAACTTTAAAAAAAACTTGTTTCCAGGGGTTAGGCAGCGCCATCTTAAGTATTGTTTTCTGAGTCCACAGTGGAGTGTATTTCCGCCCTTACATTGAGCACTTCCTGTATTGTTAATCAAGCCTCCTTCTCAATCCAACATTTCTATGGCAACCCTGCTTCCCTGTTCATAGCTGACTTGTTTTATTTTATAGTATTTACTTGTGCCGGTTGGCTAATGTTTGCCTGTGTCAGTCTTATCAGCTTCAGCTGATAAGACTGCAGTAATGGCCAGGTTTACAATGCATGTGATGTCACATGGTCACATGGGGTGTAGGAGGAAGCTCTGAGTGATTGTGCAGCCTCCTGGGATTTCAGTGGTGTGCCGTAGGAAGTCCTGATAACAGATAGATAAGCACATAGAGAGTGTGCCGTAAATCAGGGGAGATCTGGGCATGCTCAGTGACGTCATTCTAAAGAACAAAAGGATTACAACAATACTAAGCAAGTAAGGAGATATCTACAAGCAGTGTTCATTAGGTTTTTTTTATGCTGGTGGCATAAATGGGACAAAGTTGTGGGGGAGAGCTTATAACCACTTTAACATCTATTAAGCTGCTATTTCAGTGTTAGTAATATTGGACAGTAATAATGGATGATATTATGTAATTTTGACCAGTTTTATATAATTATCATCTACTATTACTTTTGGGGTAAGAATGAGAGCATTCAAATATTCTCTATTATTATTTTCTATTATTTTTATTTTAAGTAAGTAGTCTCTTTTCCTCTCTTATGCCGTGTACACACGACCGGACTTTTCGACGGACTAGGTCCGACAGTCTTCCCGACGGACTTTCGGCGGAGTTCTGGCAGACTTTCTGAATGAACAGACTTGGACACACACAATCACACCAAAGTCCGATGGATTTGAATGTGATGACGTACGACCAGACTAGAATAAGGAAGTTCACAGCCAGTAGCCAATAGCTGCCCTAGCGTTGGTTTTCGTCCGTTGGATTAGCATACACACGAACGTATTTCTCGGCCCGGCGGAGTTCCGGCGGAGTTCCGGCGGGAAAATTTAAAACATGTTCTATATCTAAAGTCAGCCGGAATTTTGGCAAGCAAAGGTCCAATGGAGCCCACACATGATCGAATCCCGTCTGACCTTTGCTGTCAAAAAGTCCGGTCATGTGTACATGGCATTAGTCTTTCCATCAAAAAGATTGGGGAGGGTAAAAGTATGGTTAGACATCTGGAAATTACTCCCCCCCCCCCCTTTTCCCCACACTGGAGAGAGATAGGTGGCAGCCAAGTGCACTCAATGGTATTTTTTAATTGACTATTCTCAAGCGTGACGTCAGCATGCACGTGACATGGGATCGCAGCCCATTGCGGTTTGAGAGGCGATGGTGAATTGACCCCTGGAGATAAATCTGGAGCCAGTGACACCACGATCATAGCGGTATACATCGGTATACAGTGAGGCGCATCTGGAGGCTTACAAAACAGAGCCAGGAGTGAGAGGTGGATATACAGTGGAGACAACGGAGGCGGTGAGAGATTTTTTTTATTACTCTGGTAGGATACAAGCAGAAGCTGACAGTGCTACACAGGTGGTTGCGGCCTTCTCTCCCCTGCTTTCAATTCTCCCTTCCCACTCTCTATTTTAAACAGATTATCTTTCTTCCAGTAATACAACCTTACAAGTGGGTGACTCGCCCCAGACTGATCTTTGACATATTCAGTCTGTATCAGCCAGGTAACTATCATGTCTCAGTGATCATTAGGGATGAGCCGAACACCCACCAATTTGGTTTGCACCAGAACATGGGAACACCATTAAAGTCTATGGGACACAAACATGAAAAATCAAAAGTGCTTATTTTTAAGGCTTATATGCTTATAAGTTATTGCCATAAAAAGTGCACAGGGACCCAGGTACTGCCCCAGGGGACATGTATCAATGCAAACATTTTAAACACAAACGTTTTTTCAGGAGCAATGATTTTAAGAAGTAAAACAATAAAATGAAATATTCCTTTAAATATCAAGCCTGGATGGGGTCCCCTTAGTCTGCCTGTAAAGTAGCCTGTAAACTCACGGCTGTAATGTATTGCCTGGTCCTGGATATATAGATAAAATTCTAGGAAAAAAATGGCGTGGGTCTCCCACCCCCAGTCCATACTAGGCCCTTTGGGTCTGGTATGGATTTTAAGGGGAACGCCATGCCAATTTAAAAAATTGGCGTGGGGGTCCCCCAAAATCCATACCAGGCCCCTAGTCGAGCATGCAGCCTGGAGGATAGAATGGGGGTGGGGTCACTCGGTTATGGCACCCTTGCCTTTTTAACAACTGTCACCGAGAAAAGAGAGCAGTCGGCGGGACGCCTCCCATCAAGGCGCAGCTTCTTTTTTTTTCGGGTCCGTCGGTCCCATGATTGAAGATGGATGGACATTGTGGGACATTTTTTTTTCTTTTTTAATAAAGGAATTGTCAAAAACTGTCTTTTGTGGGTTTTAATTTTTTTTTGGTGAATGGGTAGGGGTACAATGGGGTACCCCATACTCATTCACATAGGGGAGGGCAGGATCTGGGAGCCCCCTTGTTAAAGGGGGCTTCCATATTCTGATAAGCCCCCTGCCCACAGACCCCCACAACCAGCATCAGCATGGGGACAATGTGCTTTTGGGGGGACCTCAAAGCACCCTCCCCATGTTGAGGGTAAGCAACCTGGTATGGTTCAGGAGGGGGAGGGGCACTCACTCATCCCCCTCTATCCTTGCCTGCCATGCTGCTTGCTCGGAAAAGGGTCTGGTATGGATTTTGGAGGACACCCACACCATTTTTTTATTTTGGTGCAGGGTTCCCCTTAAAATTCATACCGGACCTAAAGGGCCTGGTATGGATTTTTGGCGGGACCTCCACGCCATTTTTTTTTTATTTTGGCGCAAGTTTTCCCTTAAAATCCATACCAGACCTGAAGGGCCTGGTGTTAGGATTAAGTTTACCTGCTGGTAGCACTATCCTGTTTTCTGCAGCTCCAGTGTCCACCAGCAGGTGTCTCCCAGGAGTCAGCAGGCTGTGGTAATCAGGCAAATTAGTGTTTAGCTACCAGGGGTGCTACATAAGGCTGCTCCTCCCTTCCCCTGGCGAGTCACTATTCTGTTCCCTTCCTTCCAGTTTGTTCCTGATTGCCAGATCCAGCCTGCACTCCTCTGCCTCGCACTTGCTTGAGTTCCCAGCCTTGATCTCCTCTACCCAGCATCCCTACATTCCCTGTACCCTTAGCAGTATATTCTATATATTTGTATTTCATTAGTAAGGTTTATTAGTAATTCTAGTTCTTCTGCATTAGGGGTTTGGTTCTTCTTTGTCTTTGGGGGTGTTCATGTTTATTGTTTGCTGTGCTCATGGTTTGCTGTTTTTCACTGTAAATATCACCTTAAAGATATATACTTTGGACTGATTTGTTACTTTTTTAAGGTCCAACAAATTCAACTATTTAATTTCTTAGACAATAGACCAATTGGTATTGTGATTGACTGAATGAAGGGGTGCGTGCGCAACTGCGATTTCCATATCATGACAACGTTGTCTTTTTAATATTGTTTTGGAAGATTATTCACTGAATTTTGCTGTTTTGTGATTTTTACGGTGTGTTTTTCTACAATAAAATATTTTTTTTAATCCGTGTGTGAACTGAAGTGACCTTATTGGTAGGCTTTCCTCCTTTTGTTTATAGTTGGAGGCAACAGACGGGATCAAGAACCAGAATGTACATCAGCCTGGCAAGTCTTCAACAGGAACACAGCAGAGAGTCTCCAGATATGTTTGACCAAGGCACGGAAGAAACAAACCAGGCAGTTTGAATAGCTAGAAGGGGCTGGCTGTAGGTTGGACTGACAAGCAGGAAATGATCACCAAGTTAGTGTCAGGTCACCTTGAGGCGAGGTGACAGATGCACACCGTAGGGATCAGGAGTGCACCGCAAGGTTGTGGACCCTACGGCTGACTGCTACGGATGGGAGACAGGTCCCACCGGGGTTAGAGTGTAAGATTCCCTGGGGCACGGAGTCTAAGAGCCAGCAGGTGTTCACCAGAGCCTTGAGTGGTGAGGATGGACTTGGCTGCAACTGGCTCCAGGTCGCGACCCCCAGGGTCCCCCAGCTCACACCCACAGTAGGCAACAGGAGGATAGGGATGGTGAGGGACAAAGCCAAGGTCGGGGCCACAAGCAGACAGAAATAGTCAGGGGCACGCCAAAAGGTCAGGATCACAGGCAAACAGGGATAGTCAAAGACACGCCAAAGTCGGTAACGGAACAACACAAGAGCACACGGCAGGTAACAGGAAGCTAAACACACAAAGGAATACACAATGGTTGATCAGCACTCTTGGCTTGCCGTGCACAGGTTAATATAAGGTTCCCTGATAGGGCCTGGGGTGGAGCCATGCTTAGAGGAGAGGTTATAAAAATCACCAGGTGGAAGTGGCTGGCCTCTTAGTCTGAACACATGAGGGGAGGTAAGCAAACAGGAAGATCACTGCATAACCATGACAGTTAGCCGCTGGGGAACGAAGAGTGCTGCCAATTAACCAACAGCTGAGCACTGAGAAGGGAGGGCAGAGAGCCCAGGCCTGACAGTACCACCTCTTCAACGCCCCCTCCCCCTCAGAGGGCCACCAAGTATGAATGTCTATGGAAAGCACAGAGGAGGACAGGAGCATGTATGTCTGAGGATGAGACCCAAGAGCGTTCCTCCGGACTGTATCTTTTCCAATGAACCAGGTACTGTATGCGCCCATGGTACCTACGGGAGTCAATGATCGATTGTATCTCATACTCTTCATGGTTCTCAACCTTAACCGGGCGAGGACGTGGTACAGAGGTGGTGAAATGGTTGCACCAAAGGTTTTAATAAGGAGACAAGGAATTCGAAATACGCATGTTAGAACGAAGGTCTAATGCTTAAGCCACTGGGTTGATCCTACAGAGAATACAGAAAGGACCAATAAACCTTGGTGCCAGTTTCAGTGAGGGAAAATGGAGTCAGAGGTTATGAGATGACAGCCAGACCCTCTCCCCAACCTGGTAGGTAGGCGTCTGTGGGCAGCATGGAGTCTATCCCTCTCACCGGCAAGTTGCAAGAACTCTTGGACCTGCACCTAAATGGAATGAAGATCAAGAAGATGCTCCTCTAATGCAGGAATTCTTTGAGAAACAAACGAGTCAGGCAACATGGTTGGAAACCATAATTCGCCATAAATAGAGACAATCGGGAAGCAGTATTGATGGCACTATTGTGAGCAAACTCTGCCCAAGTTAAAAGGTCTGACCAGTTGTTATGGTGGTCCAATATATAGCAACATAGAAACTACTCCAAGGCTTGGTTGGCTTGTCCAATGAACTGCAGGTTATACGCAGAGGAGAAGGAAAGCTGAATTCCTAACTGTGCACAAAAGGCTCACCAAAACCTGGGGACAAACTGGCTACCCCTGTCCAAGATGATAACCTTGGGTAGCCCATGTAACCGAAAGATCTCCTGAGCAAAATGGATGCCAGTTCTTTGGATGTAGGAAACTTCTCCAGTGGAATACAATGGAGACATTTTCGAAAACCGGTTAACCACCATGAGAATAACTGTGTTGCTCTGGGAGTTGGGTAACTCCACAATTAAATCCATAGACGGGTGGATCCAAGGCCTCTCTTCATTGGGTATGAGTTGTATGAGAAAGGACTATTAGGGCCCTCAGGGCATGTTTTGGTGAACATAGAAGTTTCATTGAGAAAGGCCAAGATCATCATAGTGTCCCCAAACACTTCCTTAATCCCCATAACAAATCTACAGTGGGTCTCACGGTTTGGGTTATAGAATCCATTTCTAAGTTACTCACTGCAACCGAACATTTTAAACATCTATGCCAACAGGAATCTTTTTGGATTTATTCCCTGGGTACTCTGGCACCAGGGGGGTTAAATGAAGACATAGAAGTCCATACCCTCTTGTAATCCCTCAGGTTACATCACGATCCCTGCGTGGGTGTAGGGCGTGTAGTTTTGTTGGATTTTATTCTACATAATTTGTTCCCCCTTGGTTTTCTCTTTTAGCAGACCCTTATGGTCCTTTTTCATTATTCCTTCTGCATTCAATACCAACACCCATAGTAAGTACTGCATATATTAGTTTCACGTTGCTCTTGATTTTGTAGCATGACCCCTTCCTCTAGCTTACATTGCTCTATGGGTCTGTATGTTTCCATCATGGCCTATACATGTATGCATGTTTGGGTCAGTGGATGTGGCTTCATGTGCAGCGATGTATAGATCCTCCTATATACCCCTACTGGCATTTGTGCCATTTATAGGTAGCTTCTATCACTACCGTAAATCCCCTACACACCACTTACCTTTGCTATTAAATATCCCTTAATATCATTTTAATGCTTTTTCAGTAAGCACAAAGTTTATGGATATACGTATGTTGATATATATATATATATATATATATATATATATATATATATATATATATATACATGAAATATTTTTGTTATTATTATTTTCATTTTTATTGTGATTCCTATCCATCTATATTGTTATATTTTAGTGTTCAAAAAATCAGCTAACCTTTTATGTGTACATATATGATATTTAAAAAAATAATAATTTATGTATATATTTTATATCATATAACATATAAATTTTTAGATCTTTCTATCTGTGATCATATTATTATGTGTATATTTTACAACATTTATATGTAGTGTATGTGAATAATGATTTATGTATGCACACATTCTTTATGCATGTTGTACATTTTTAACTATTTTGAATGCTTATTTCTCAATGTACCATCTTTTGGCTATATAATCAGTGTCTATCCTAAAAATCCTGGGCCAACCCATACTATTACCCGTGTGGGTGCTGGTGGTGCCACGGCCAGCCTGAGTACTTAAATAGCACCTTTCCAGCACTGCCATGTTAGGCTTGTAGAAGGAGCTGATGCTCCGAGCGTGTAGCCTGCCTATTCTGCCCATCTAGAACGATCTCTCCTTTCATTCACTTTCGGTGACGTAATTTCCTTGTGTTCCACGCTGGTTCTGGCTGGCTTCCTGGTTTCCACAGGACTGCCTAACAGATCCCCTGTTATCTCCCTCATGCCTATGTGTGTCTATTTTTATGTTTCTGTGTGTGTGCGCCTCTGATTCTGCATGCGCGTCAGTCTTTATGTTTCTATGTGTCTGTGTGTGTCTCTGTGTGTGTCTCTGTTTCAATATTTGTGTCTTTTTTTTTGTGTTTCTGTGTGTGTGTGTCTGTTTCTGTATGTACAGTGGTGTGAAAAAGTGTTTGCCCCCTTCCTCATTTCCTGTTCCTTTGCATGTTTGTCACACTTAAGTGTTTCGGAACATCAAACCAATTTAAACAATAGTCAAGGACAACACAAGTAAACACAAAATGCAATTTGTAAATGAAGGTGTTTATTATTAAAGGTGAAAAAAAATCCAAACCATCATGGCCCTGTGTGAAAAAGTGATTGCCCCCTAAACCTAATAACTGGTTGGGCCACCCTTAGCAGCAACAACTGCAACCAAGCGTTTGCGATAACGTGCAATGAGGCTTTTACAGCGTCCTGGAGGAATTTTGGCCCACTAATCTTTGCAGAATTGTCCTAATTCAGTTACATTAGAGGGTTTTCGAGCATGAACGGCCTTTTTAAGGTCACACCACAACATCTCAATAGGATTCAGGTCAGGACTTTGGCTAGGCCACTCCAAAGTCTTCATTTTGTTTTTCTTCAGCCATTCGGTGGTGGACTTGCTGGTGTGTTTAGGATCATTGTCCTGCTGCAGAACCCAAGTTCGTTTCAGCTTGAGTACACGAACAGATGGTCGGACATTCTCCTTCAGGATCTCTTGGTAGACAGTAGAATTCATAGTTCCTTTTATCACGGCAAGTCTTCCAGGTCCTGAAGCAGCAAAACAGCCCCAGACCATCACACTACCACCACCATATTTTACTGTTGGTATAATGTTCTTTTTATGAAATGCAGTGTTCCTTCTACGCCAGATATACTTGGACACACACCTTCCAAAGAGTTCCACTTTTGTCTCATCGGTCCACAGAATGTTGTCCCAAAAGTCTTGGGGATCATCAAGATGTGTTGTGGAGAAATTGAGACGAGCTTTGATGTTCTTTTTGCTCAGCAGTGGTTTTCTCCTTGGAACTCTGCCATGCAGGCCATTTTTGCCCAGTCTTTTCCTGATGGTGGAGGCATGAACGCTGACCTTAACTGAGGCAAGTGAGGCCTGCAGTTCCTTGGACGTTGTTGTGGGGTCTTTTGTGACCTCTTGGATGAGTCGTCGCTGCGCTCTTGGGGTAATTTTGGGCGGCCGGCCACTCCTGGGAAGGTTCACCACTGTTCCATGTCTTCGCCATTTGTGGATAATGGCTCTCACTGTGGTTCGCTGGATTCCCAAAGCTTTGGAAATGGCTTTATAACCCTTTCCAGACTGATAGATCTCAATTACTTTCTTTCTCAATTGTTCCTGAATTTCTTTGGGTCTCGGCATGATGTGTAGCTTTTAAGGATCTTCTGGTGGACCTTACTGTGTCAAGCAGCTCCTATTTAAGTGATGCCTTGATTGTGAACAGGTGTGGCAATAATCAGGCCTGGGTGTGGCTAGAGAAATTGAACTCAGGTGTGGACAACCACAGTTATAGTATGTTTTAACAAGGGGGGCAATCACTTTTTCACACAGGGCCATGAAGGTTTGGATTTTTTTTCACCTTTAATAATAAACACCTTCATTTACAAATTGCATTTTGTGTTTACTTGTGTTGTCCTTGACTATTGTTTAAATTGGTTTGATGTTCTGAAACACTTAAGTGTGACAAACATGCAAAGGAACAGGAAATGAGGAAGGGGGCAAACACTTTTTCACACCACTGTATGTCTGTTTTTATGTTTCTGTGTGTCTGTTTCTGTGTCTGTCTTTATGTTTCTGTGTCTGTCTTTATGTTTCTGTGTGTGTGTGTCTTTATGTTTCTGTATGTGTGTGTGTCTTTATGTTTCTGTGTATGTGTGTGTGTCTTTATGTTTCTGTATGTGTGTGTGTCTTTATGTTTCTGTGTATGTGTGTGTGTGTTTATGTTTCTGTATGCGTGTGCGTCTTTATGTTTCTGTATGTGTGTGTGTGTGCGTCTTTATGTTTCTGTATGTGTGTGTGTCTTTATGTTTCTGTGTGTGTGTCTTTATGTTTCTGTGCGTGTGTGTGTGTCTTTATGTTTCTGTATGTGTGTGTGTCTTTATGTTTCTGTATGTGTGTCTTTATGTTTCTGTGTGTGTGTGTCTTTATCTTTCTGTGTGTCTTTATGTTTCTGTATGTGTGTGTGTGTCTGTATGCCTGTTTTTATGTTTCTGTGTGTGTGTCTTTGTTTCTGTACGTGTGTGTGTCTTTATGTTTCTGTATGTGTGTCTTTATGTTTCTGTATGTGTGTCTTTATCTTTCTGTGTGTCTTTATGTTTCTGTATGTGTGTCTTTATCTTTCTGTGTGTCTTTATGTTTCTGTATGTGTGTGTGTGTGTGTCTGTATGCCTGTTTTTCTGTTTCTGTGTGTGTGTGTGTCAGCTGATAGTTGTGTGCTAGTAGGCTTCTGATGAGGTGGAGGAGGGGAAGCCAGGTAGAGCCACCAGCCGTGTCCCCATGCATTAACACATGCCATTCCCAATCACTGAGAGGAGCTAATTATATTCCAGGGCAGAGTTAGGTGACTAGTGATTGCAGGCAGAGTAATATTCATGTGGTGATAACACAGGGCTGCCTACATCTGCATAGACAATAACCTTGGCGGTTTTGTAGTCTAGAGAGAAGAGTAAACCATAACAGGAAACCCTCACATGGCTCCATACGCTGCTATTCATCATTTCTCCTATATATACAATGTATCTCTATGTGTGTATAGGATCCGTATATAATGTTAGCCGAGTAGAGGAGTCGGGTTGGTGCACAATGAGGACAAAGAGATGTTACAGTCTGGTTTCTATAGCAACAGAAGATGGTGTAGTTCTAACCAAAATACTTGTTAATAGCAAAGTGTATTGTGGGGGTTGTGCTGAGGGGGTAGGTGTCTTCTAGAAGCGTCCTCTCCCCCGGACCCCTGTACATACACACACACACACACACACACACACCGAGCACGCTGACACTTTCCTATAGTGACATGGTTGTGTGGCTGAGGAGCTGAGAGGAAGGGACAGTAGACACACACACACACACAGACACACACACAGGCCTCGTTTTGTGCATGTGAAATGTGTGTGTTCTGTAAAAGCTAGTGGTTGGCTGCTTTTCCGGACATGATGTGGTTGAATCTGTCATCGTAATGGAAATTCATTGCTGTAGCTATGGTAAATCGAGTTTTCTGCCTGTGCTGAATGCATTAGTCTAATGAGATGTTTGCAGCTGGAGAGCTGAGCTGCTGGAGACTTCCAGCCTGAGAGCAGACGGGGAGAAGATGGCTTGTGCGGGGGGCTGTGTGCATGGGCTGCCGATCATCTGTCCTTCCAGTCATAACATCAGCTCTATGTAGAGCCTCTGACAACTGGGCTGCCACAAATATCCACCCCACCAAGGTAAGGAGGAAACATTCATTGCTCTGCACACTCACCATGCATGCACACAAGGGTGCAGGGAGCAGACACACTCTGCTACAAATACTTCTCTATACATCATGATCTATACACACTCATCTATATACACTCATCTATATACACTCACCTATATACACTCATCTATATACACTCACCTATACACACTCATCTATATACACTCATCTATATACACGCTCTGCTACAAATACTTCTCTATACATCATGATATATACACACTCATCTATATACACTCATCTATATACACTCACCTATATACACTCATCTATATACACTCACCTATACACACTCATCTATATACACTCATCTATATACACGCTCTGCTACAAATACTTCTCTATACATCATGATCTATACACACTCATCTATATACACTCATCTATATACACTCACCTATATACACTCATCTATATACACTCACCTATACACACTCATCTATATACACTCATCTATATACACGCTCTGCTACAAATACTTCTCTATACATCATGATATATACACACTCATCTATATACACTCATCTATATACACTCACCTATATACACTCATCTATATACACTCACCTATACACACTCATCTATATACACTCATCTATATACACGCTCTGCTACAAATACTTCTCTATACATCATGATCTATACACACTCATCTATATACACTCATCTATATACACTCACCTATATACACTCATCTATATACACTCACCTATACACACTCATCTATATACACTCATCTATATACACGCTCTGCTACAAATACTTCTCTATACATCATGATATATACACACTCATCTATATACACTCATCTATATACACTCACCTATATACACTCATCTATATACACTCACCTATACACACTCATCTATATACACTCATCTATATACACGCTCTGCTACAAATACTTCTCTATACATCATGATCTATACACACTCATCTATATACACTCATCTATATACACTCACCTATATACACTCATCTATATACACTCACCTATACACACTCATCTATATACACTCATCTATATACACGCTCTGCTACAAATACTTCTCTATACATCATGATATATACACACTCATCTATATACACTCATCTATATACACTCATCTATATACACTGCTCTATACACACTCATCTATATACACTCATCTACATACACTGCTCTATACTCACTCATCTATATACACTCATCTATATACACTCATCTATACACACTCATCTATACACACTCATCTATATACACTCATCTATATACACACTCATCTATATACACACTCATCTATATACACTCATCTATATACACACTCATCTATATACACTCATCTATATACACTCTCATCTATATACACTCATCTATATACACTCTCATCTATATACACACTCTGCTACAAATACTTCTCTATACATCATGATATATACACACTCATCTATATACACTCATCTATATACACTGCTCTATACACACTCATCTATATACACTCATCTATATACACTCATCTATACACACTCATCTATATACACTCATCTATATACACACTGCTCTATACACACTCATCTATATACACTCATCTATACACACTCATCTATACACACTCATCTATATACACACTGCTCTATACACACTCATCTATATACACTCATCTATATACACACTCTGCTACAAATACTTCTCTATACATCATGATATATACACACTCATCTATATACACTCAGCTATATACACTGCTCTATACACACTCATCTATATACACTGCTCTATACACACTCATCTATATACACTCATCTATATACACTGCTCTATACACACTCATCTATATACACTCTTCTATATACACACTCATCTATATACACTCATCTATGTACACACTCTGCTACAAATACTTCTCTATACTTCATGATATATACACACTCATCTATATACACTCATCTATATACACTGCTCTATACACACTCATCTATATACACTCATCTATATACACTCATCTATACACACTCATCTATATACACTCATCTATATACACACTGCTCTATACACACTCATCTATATACACTCATCTATACACACTCATCTATACACACTCATCTATATACACTCATCTATATACACACTCATCTATATACACTCATCTATATACACTCATCTATACACACTCATCTATATACACACTCATCTATATACACTGCTCTATACACACTCATCTATATACACTGTTCTATACACACTCATCTATATACACTCATCTATACACACTCATCTATACACACTCATCTATATACACTCATCTATATACACACTCATCTATATACACTCATCTATATACACTCATCTATACACACTCATCTATATACACACTCATCTATATACACTGCTCTATACACACTCATCTATATACACTGTTCTATACACACTGATCTATATACACTGATCTATACACACTTATCTATACACACTCCTCTATATACACTGCTCTATACACACTCATCTATATACACTGATCTATACACCACACTCATTTATATACACTCATCTATACACACTCATCTATATACACTCATCTATACACACTGCTCTATACACACTCATCTAAATACACTGATCTATACACACTCATCTATATACACTCATCTATACAAACTCATGTGAAAAAAAAACTTCTCTATACAGCATGATCTATACATACTTATCTATACCTACGTCTCTATACATCATGATCTATACACACTGCTCTATATATACTCATTTATACATACTTCTCTATATACATCATGATCTATACACCCTCATCTATACATACTTCTCTATACATCATGATATATATATATATATATATATATATATATATATATATATATATATATATATGTATACATACACTGCTCCATATATACTGCTCTATACATACTTCTCTATACATCATGATCTATACACACTGCTCTATATACACTCATCTATATATACTTCTCTATACATCATGATTTATACACATTGCTCCATATATACTGCACTATACATACTCTATACATCCTGATCTATACACACTGCTCTATACATCCTGATCTATACACATTGCTCTATACACCCTGATCTATACACACTGCTCTATACACACTGCTCTATAGATACTGCTCCATATATACTGCTCTATACATACTGCTCTATATACACTACTCCATATACACTGCTCTATACACACTGCTCCATATATACTGCACTATACATACTCTATACATCCTGATCTATACACACTGCTCTATACATCCTCATCTCTATACACCCAGATCCATACATCCCGATCTATACATACTCCTATAAACATCCCGATCTATACATACTCCTATATACATCCTGATCTATACATACTCCTATATAAATCCTGATCTATACATACGCCTATATACATCCTGATCTATACATACCGCTCCATATATACTCCTCAATACACATGCCTCTATACATCCTGCTATATACATACTGATCTATACATACTCCTCTATACATCCTGATCTATACACATTGCTCTATACATACTGTTCTATATGCACCCCTCTATACATCCTGCTATATGCATCCTGCTCTATACATAATGCTGAATACATTGTTTTCTATACATAGTGCTCTATACATCCTGCTATATACATCCTGCTACATACATACTCCTCTATACATCCTGCTATATACATACGGATCTATACATAATGATAAATACATACTGCTCCATACATACTCCTTTTAAACATACTCCTCTATACATACTGCTCCATACATACTCCTCTATACATACTGCTCCATATATTGTTCTATACATACTCCTCTATACATCCTGATCTATACACACTGCTCTATACATGCAGCTCCATTTATACTGCTCTATACATACTGCTCCATACATACACTCTCCATCATCTCACATTACAGGGATATGACATTTATGCTGGCAGCTGTTATGGTATATGGATACTGTATGGAGAGAACAGAAAGCTATACATCCCTGTCTGGAACATCAGCCAAGAAGGTTAAATTGTTAATTTGCACCATGATAAATCTATGTGTTTATGATGCAGGCTTGTAAATGGAGGCTGCATTTTATTAAAGGTGTGATCATAGATCATTTTCTGCTGCTAATTTTTCAGGTAATTTGTAACTTAATAAAGTGAAATCTATTTTCTACTGCACCATCCTAGGAAGAAAGCATTTTCACCTAGTGTAGGATCCAAATTGCTAGCCACTATAATAGCGCCACTCTGCACAGTCAGGTCTACTTCCCAGTGTCATCAGAAAGGCCCATCAGCATGATTGGTCCTGTGTCTCCTCTCCCTGGACATCACCTTTAAGGGGATCTTTCTATCCAGCTGATCATTTGATTGTTTGTGTACAGCAATTTCTCTAACCTCCAGTAATGCAGCTTGAATGCTTTTACTTAAAAAAAATGTGTCAGTGGGAGGTATGTTAAAACGTTATTTTTAAAAAATGTATGTATTACGTGATTTATATATCAAATTAGCAGCTCTTGTGAGATTGCATCCATAGTTTGACCTAGTTATGGGAATGACAGAAGTTGGACCTGTGGCCAGCTCAGATGGTAAAGATGGCTGGAACATTTCTAGTTTGTTTATGCTGCACCATTTGTTTGTACATTTTATTTCAACTTCTGAATCAACATGTCCATTTGTAGGTAAATAAAACAGTGGAACATTTGTAGAAAAACATGACCAACACAAAATAAAATTCAAGTGCAGATGTCATTTAGTCATCATCATTTAGAAATAGATATATTTTATTGTAGCCAATCTACAGCTCTCTTTCTTTTTTTATATGTCTTTTGTAAAGAGGCTTCTGAATCTTTTTTTTTGTTTTGTTTTTCCTGTAGGTAGGATAATGCTTATCTGCAGTGCAATATGTATAACAAAATAGCAGTTCTATTTGTTACATTAATTACATTACATTGCAATATTTGTTACGTCAATTACATTATATTACATTATTCGTTACATTAATTAAATCACATTATGTTGCACATGTCATATATCAGTACATTTTTTTTTTATTGTATTTTTTAAAATGATGGCTCTGTTACTTTTTCATGATCTACACCCACAGAACACAGTGTGGAGTAAAATGTAATTTAGAATGAACCAGTCTGAAGATGAAAGTCTGGAGCAGCCTATTTCTTAGAATGCTGCTTTACAAAATGTATGTTTAATATATATACATATTTGTATAACTATAATGTATGTGCATTTAATTCTGTATACAATATATACCCACCGTGTATATATATGTGTGTGGGAGTGCATGTATGTATATATATATATATATATATATATGTGTGTATTTTATATATATATATATATATATATATATATATATATATATGTGTGTATTTTATATTTATATATATATATATATATATATATATATATATATATATATATATATATATATATATATATATATAATTTACATTTTTTGTTGTATATCATGATTAAGATTCCAATTGACTATACACATTGCTATCGAAAGAGAAAGGCTTCTTAATGAATGTCCTTGGCTGTGTCACTTGGCAGTATATCACAAATTCACATAATATACACAGAATATGCAAACTCACATCCAGTATCCTAGCAACGCAAAATAGTGTAATGTCATCCCAGTAGTAATGCATTTTAGACAAGCACGTAAGGAGGAAAGGAAATTCACTCGGCGAGCACCAACAGAGCACTATTTTGTTGTTAATGCAGTACAATATAATAGATAAACATGAACATTTTCAGGTCGCCTAGAGTGCTTTGCAGTGTTTGTAGCTGTACGTTGTAACCTATGTTTTATGTCTCTGCTTGAACCACCTCTTATAGCAGTGGGTGGTTATCATTGTAACCACAAAATTTAGAACTGCAAAGTGTAGGCAGCAAAAATACTGATCTGTTCCCCTGCGGTCACTGAAACCTGACTGTCACTGACAAAGAAAGAGAAGAGTTTGACTAATTAGCAAAGGAAGACCTCAATTAGCCTTTCTGGAGCTTTCACATATTACTAGCATCATTTATAACATGTTAATATTTACTCTTTGTTAACTCCTTAAGGCTTCTCATGCCTGCCTACTGCTCTACAAGGGGTCTATCTGGGAACCTTTCAGTTTCTCGCTTTTCTAGTCTTATTTTCCCTCAGTCAGCAATTTAAGAGAATTATTTTCAAACCTTGAACAATACAGTTTCCATGAAGGCTGTGAGATGTGGCTGATTAACCTGCCATCTAAAATAATAAAGAATTCTACCATAATTACCAGGGCCCAAATGTCATCGGTCTCAATAGCAGCTTTTCTGACTTAAGGGCAGGAAGATAATTGGAGGTAGTGATTGAAAACATACATAGTTTTAATTACATTTTGTATCTTGTGCTGATGGTTCCTCTTTTGTTTTAATATTGTAAAATGATCTGTCATGAATACCAGATGAAAATAAAAATATAACCTAAAAAGCCATAAACGGTATACCATTAAATTCACAAACATTTTAGTAAATGAGTCACAAAGCTGGGCAACTAAAACTGAGGAAATTGTGAAAAAATACACAACTTTTTTTAGGATTTTGTTTTTAATCTTATTTTTTCGCTAGTGGTTAAGCCAGTAATGCCTTGTACACACGGTCAGACATTCCGGCCACAAAATCCGTCGGATTTTTTCAGACGGATTTTGTCCGAAACTGGTGTTGCATACACACGGTCGGGCAAAGTTGTCAGTAAATCCGATCTTTCGGAACGTGGTGACGTTCGTTGCGTATGACGGGACTACGTAGAGGCTAGTAGCCAATAGCTTTGATCTCGTAATTTGATCTGAGCATGCGTGGCACTTTTTCCGTCGGAATGCTCTACAAATGATCGGAAAAAGTCAGATCGGATTTTTTTGTCAGAAAATTTTAGATCCTGCTCTCAAATTTTTTCTGTCAGGATTTCCGACAGAAAAAGTCCGATAAAGCCCACACACGATCGGATTTTCCGACAATATAATTTGATCGGACTTTCGAACCGTGTGTACAGGGCATAAGTCTGTTTACATACTTTACTTTTACCTACTTTAACAGACCAAGCTGTCCAGACACAGTAGCATATAGCCAAGAGGCTATATGCTACTGTGCAACAGGGATGGAGGCAATTGATTTTTTGATCATTTAAGTCCCACATTCCCTTCTTATGTACAGACACAGTAGCAGTTAGAGGGTTAAGACAAATCATTTACTTCTTGATCAGGGGTACAATGATAAGCTTTTACTAATTTTTTATAAAACTTTTATCCCAAAACAAAAAAAAAAACGATTCCTTTAAATGAATTGCCCAAAAATAGTTAGATGCAGTTCAGCTTTAAAGCTGTTGTAAACGGTATATTTAAAAAAAAAAACATGTCATACCTACCTGCTCTATGCAATGGTTTTGCACAGAGCGGCTCTGATCCTCTTCTTCTGGGGCCCCCCACTGGTGCTCTAGGCCCCTCCTTTTCATTGCCTCCCCACGGAAAGCCGCTTTCCATGGGAGCACCCCTGCGGGCTCACTCCTGAGTCCCGTTGCTGTATCCATTGACACAGACAGTGGGACTTGGCCCCGCCCCCCCACTCGCATGTCACAGCTTTTGATTGACAGCGGGAGCTGCCGTGCATCTCCTCTTTCCTCCTCCTAGGCGTCCAATAGGATCGCTTGGCGTTTTGGCCAATCAAGAAACAGGTATCACAACCCACTTCCTGATTGGCGGGGAGTAGATTTAGTGTGAAAATAGTGAATATTCATTTACTATTGTCACACAACTGGGTGGGATCAGGGCGCAGTGCTCTGCTCCCTGAGCCCACCTTTTCTTGAAGCCTATTAGAGCCTCTGGCTCTAATCATGTTCTTAAAAAAAAAAACACCCCCCCCCCATTGGAATCCATAGTCTGGTCCATTTGTAGATCAGGCGGCCAGACGCATGGATAGAGGGGGCAGCACTGCTGTAGAAAATGTAAAAATATGTCACCAGGACATCTTAGCATAAAAAATAGGTATCTTTTTTTTAATCCATCGGAACATAAAAAGAAATCAATTCCTGGAAAGATTAACCCTCTTTCTTGGTCATAACCCTCCCTTTCTCTATCCAAAATGAAAAAAAAAAAAAGCTTTTGCCTATAGTTCTACTTTAAAGAAGAAAAATTGTGTCATCTATCAGAATACAATAGCTGTCAGTGAAGCATCCACACTGCTTAGCATAGATAGGAGCAGGACTTCCATTAGAAATTGCGGGCCCCACAGACCCTGGCTGTCAGTGTTTTCTCTTCCACATTGAGTAGAGATGAGCCAATGGCTCAGCCTGAACCTAGGTGTGGACCAAACTTTGGATGTTTGGGAGTTTGGATGAGCACCTAAACTGTTGCCTGTTCATCCCCTGTTGAACATCATATATGAAAGCAGAATTTATACATGACAGGTTCCTGCTCACACTGGTCCCTAAGGGCACAAAGAATTATTCTGCCTAATTCTAAAAATGAGTAAATAGTCCCCTTCTGTCTTGAGACAGCTGAACTAAGGGGTCCCAGGGAACTTTTATTTATTGCTTGGATCCACGGCCTCTGGGATTACTGTGCATACTCAGATGTATTCAGAATCCCCTCTCTGTTCCTGGGCCCCCTTGTGAATGATGGGACCTTGGCCCCATACAGGAGGGCCAGCTCTTCCTTCACTATCAGAGGTCCTGGATGGGCGAATCTATGGATTTTCCTGGCTCAGATCTTTCTCAAACTTACTGTTGCTGGATGCAACAGGGACGATGTGGCATTGCAAGCTATTATCAAAAAAAAAAAAAAAACTTCATGCAGTGCCTGATATTGTAGCTCAAGTTCTGTACATACTTTTGGAAAAATAGCAAGCCAATCAAATGATCAGGAAATTCAATTTTTTTCTCTATTTGTGAAAACCATGGCTGATTGATTAAACATTATCGATGAAGCAAAATTGTTGACAGCAAGAATAAAATGCAAATGTCTTATTGAACAACAAAACAACTGGAGGAGTTGGAATTGCATTCCCCTGTACTAAAATTATTATTACACAGTGCTTGGTTTAGGCATCTGGTATAGGTCCTAATGGTTGCTTGTGTCAAAACCATTCACTGCAGAGTGTGGTGCTAAGTTCATGGGTAGAAATGATTAGCTCCCATGCTTCAAAACTAGCCATACGTCCAGGGCCGGATTAAGAACATCATGGGCCTGGTGCTGAGGATTTTGGTGGGGCTTTTTATAAAAAAAAAAAAAAGAAAATAAATAATTAAAATAGCAAACAATTTTTTGTTATAACAAATTAAATTAAATAGAGAGAGGAAGGATGAGAGAGAGAGGGGATGAGAGAGGGGTGAGGGGTAAGGGAGGGAGGATGAGAGAGAGAGGGGGGAGAAGAGAGAGAGCGAGGATGCGAATGAGCATGTATGGAAGTGAAAGCAACACAGCCTGGCCAAGGCAAGTGACTGAAGGCACAGAACCTGGAAGAAAGACAAGGTGAAGATGGAACAAAAGTGTGCCCATTCTAGAGCTGGTAACATTGAGGATATTCAATATAACTTTAAAGAACTGTTTTTGTGTGTAAGAGGCATAGGGGTGGAGCATGGATGGTATAAAAGTGGGAAGTATGTGCAGGTGAGGGAGAGGAATGTGGGGGGTATAACAGTGGGCACAATGTACATGAGAGGAGTGTGGAGGGTATGCCAGTGGGCAGTATGTACAGGAGAGGAGGGCATGATGGGGCAGTATGTACAGGAGAGGAGTGTGGAGGGTATGATAGGGGCAGTATGTACAGGAGAGGAGTGTGGAAGGTATTATGAGGGTGGTATGTACAGAAGAGGGGTGTGGAAATAAAGATAGTTGGCACTTGGCAGTATGTACAGGAGAGGAGTGTGGAGGGTATGACAGTTGGCAGTATGTACAGGAGAGGAGTGTGGAGGGTATCACAGTGGGCAGTATGTACAGGAGAGGAATGTGGAGGGTATGACAGTGAGCAGTATGCACAGGAGAGGAGTGTGGAGGGTTTGACAGTGGGCAGTATGTACAGGAGAGTGTGGAGGGTATGACCGTGGGCAGTATGTACAGGAGAGGAGTGTGGAGGGTATGACAGTGGGCAGTATGTACAGGAGAGGAGTGTGGAGGGTATGACTGTGGGCAGTATGTACAGGAGAGGAGTGTGGAGGGTATGACAGTGGGCAGTATGTACAGGAGAGGAGTGTGGAGGGTATGATCGTGGGCAGTATGTACTGGAGAGGAGTGTGGGGGGTATGACAGTAAGCAGTAAGTACAGGAGAGGAATGTGGAGGGTATGACAGTGAGCAGTATGTACAGGAGAGGAGTGTGAAGGGTATGACAGTGGGCACTATGTATAGGAGAGAAGTGTGGAGGGTATGACAGTGGGCACTATGTACAGGTCATTATGCCTTTTCCTTTGCAGGTAGGAAAAAAAAA
This sequence comes from Lithobates pipiens, assembly GCF_037356315.1. Classification (NCBI taxonomy): domain Eukaryota; kingdom Metazoa; phylum Chordata; class Amphibia; order Anura; family Ranidae; genus Lithobates; species Lithobates pipiens. The sequence continues at coordinate 296,504,413 of NW_027507758.1, forward strand.
ACACATCAGTGGGTATACAACCGCTTTAAGTGGGCCATACATGAATTGAAATTAAGCCAATTAAGCAGAGACCAACCATAGTCGATCTATGTATGGGCTAGCTGGTTATATACAAGTCAATCTATTAATCGATTTAAGTACAACCAGCCTGTCAGGTTTTTCCCAGTTTTTTCCAGTTTTTCCTGCCAGCTATAGTTAGCAACACTGATCATTGTATTCTGTGGGTAGGGAAGGCTCCCCACTGGCAGAACACAATAACACTGCGGGAGTGATTCCCCCATCCACAGGTCAGCAGGTGAGAGGGTGTGTGCGGATAGGCTGGGGAGAGAGGTCTGTCAGCAGGGGGGTGTGAGGTGGTCATGGAGGGATATCAATCAGCAGGTGGAGGGAGTAACTGAGAGTGATATCTTTTGGAGTAGGGTGTGTCATCTGCAGGTTGGGACATGGTGGCTAACATGGAAAGTGGCTGGGGAGTGACCTGGTTGGTGGGGAGTGACCTGGTTGGTGGTGAGTGTGAAATGGATGATGTGTTTCAAGTTTCTTTCACATTTGCAGTAATGCTTACTGCCCTCTGAAAAGCAATCTGTGGTGTATTGCTTTTCAAAGAGTGGTAGAGCAGCAGCTGACAGGCGTTCATGAGGTGCTACTGTGCCTCCTTTTTTTTTTTTACATTGCTGAATGCCAGTTTTACATTGTTGGACTATTCTGCTACTGTGAGCGAGTTTGACAGGTGGTGCTGCCTGTCAAACTCTGCAGGATCCAAGCTATCCATTGAACTCAGTGCTTCTAAAAAGAATTAAGGAGAGGTACTGTGAGCTCATCCTCTGTCTGCTGCAAACAGAATGTGCCAGCTTGTATTTAAACAGGCTGGTCTGTATGCAGCTTCTGACAGGCTGTGCAAAAAGCCCCGTATCTCCAGGACCATAGCTGATAGGAGCCCCAAATTTTGACCAGTAGTGGGGTAGACCTTCAGCTACAGCTCCAATGGCTGCAGCTCCAATGGCCCGTATGTCAATCCGGCCCTGTATACGGCACTCTGCTTCTGCTTCATGGTTACAGAGGAAATCCCGTGATGTCATCTCTCAGTAGAGCAGAGCCAGTCCAGCTCTGCTTTACCCCCATTTGCAGCACCAGATCACTAATAGCGTTATGCTGTTTTCTGATAATGGAAAGCAATAGATCCTTATTGCAGCGTTTTTTCCTGCCTCTATTCTAGAAGAATAATTGTTAAGAAATGATTTGTACATTGTTAAATGTTGTGAGGCCTCTATTAATTTTAGAGTTCTTGTTAGATATTTGATGTAGGTCCAAATAAATAAAATTAAGCTAAATTACTTTAGTGTCTTAATATAATTCATTAGACTGTTAGTGATTTACTTTATTGGAATTGAGCCTTAGTTCATAATATTTTCGTTTTTTCAAACATAGTATACAGGTAGGATTGTGTTTTACACAGTAGTCTAACTATTCTTTAGTCTGTAATCTAGTCTTTAATTTGTAACCTTATTTTCCCTAGCATTTTATAGTTATTGTACCCTTTTATTCCTGGCATCTCTTGATTCATGTTTATGTTTGCTTTTTGGAGTGTCATCTTTTATGTGTAATTATATACTGTATACTGAACTCTGCAAAAGTCTTAAGCCGGCCATAGATGGTCTGAATCTCGGTCTGTGTTTTCCGTCAGATTAGGCGACCCGTCAGATTTTGTAATGGAAGTGACGTTCTGTCACGGCCATCTTGGTACACCCTGCACTCAGCCCCAGTAAGCCTACAGTCAGAAGGCGGCAAGCGGACATCTTTTTCCACCCACCGGAGTCTTGCATTTCACACTAATTTTTACCTCTAAACTCAGCTTATAAAGTGAAATATAGTATTTTGAAATCCATCTGGCTGTTTTGATGTTGAATTTTAAAAGCAGCGGTGTTCTGTCAGATTAGCAAACCTGTGAGATCAGCAGCCCGCTGCTTTCAAAATTGAACATCAAAACAGTCAGATGGATTTCAAAATATTATATTCCACTATATAAACTCAGATTACTGGTAAAAATAAGTGTGAACAGCAAGACTCCGGTGTGTGTAAAAAGATGTCCGCCTGCCGCCTTTTCTGCAACCGCCACCTGTGTTTTCAGAAAAGAAAATCACATCAGCTATGGCCTGCCTTAAGCAGGTGTAAATAAAAAATGGTGTAAACTAAGAATACTTTCAGAAATAGAAGTGTTGATAGTTAATTTACTTTCCATTTTGTTAATTGATAAAAAATAAACAGAAGAGAAAAACCAAATCAATATGTGGTGTGATCACCCTTTGCCTTCAAAACAGCATCACTTCTTCAATTCTTCTAGGTACACTTGCATATACCTGATGGCAGGCCCGGACTGGCCATAGGGCAGACCGGGCATTTGCCTGGTGGGCCGGGGCCGCCCGCTCCATAGCATGTTGCTGTTTAGGCCGCACAGCGGGAAGTAAGCGGCGACCGCGGCCTGAACATGGTTAAAACAGGCCGTGACCGCCGCTCGCCGCTACCGCTATGCGGCCGTTCCGTGTCTCCTCCGGCGGAACTGGCGGCTGCATGGGCTGAGCTGTGTGTCTCTCTCACACACAGCTCAGCCTCAGCGCCGCGCTGACAGTTCCGCTCTCTGCTCCCAGGGGCTGCTCCTCCTCCTCCAGCCAAGGTGTCCGCATGTTGAGGCAAGGGGCGGAGCTGCTGTCAAGACGTTTCCCCCGCTCGCGCCCCTCCCCCTTCTCTTGTCGGCAGCACATGTGAGGAGAAAGCTTCCCTCACCATTGGCCACAACAGAGGGCCATTCGGAGACCTAGAGGGGCATCATGGGAAATGTAGTCCCAGAGATAGGTAGCCCAATTGTTTTATGCAGGGAGCTGACTACACTCCCCAGCATGCACACTGCTGGGGGGGGAGGGAGAGAAAAACCTGGAAACAAGCAGAAGTGCCTGTAGCATCTACTACAGGAGACATACAAAACGAAAGAGAGGACTGTGCTGGGGAACTAATAGCCCCAGCACCACCAGAGAGAGCCACACTGCACCGCACAACCAGAGACAGAGTCACGCTGCACCGCACCACCAGAGACAGAGCCGCGCTGCACCGCGCCACCAGAGAGAGAGCCGCGCTGCACCGTACCACCAGAGACAGAGCCGTGCTGCACCGCACCACCAGAGAGAGAGCCGCGCTGCACCGCACCACCAGAGAGAGAGCCGCGCTGCACCGCACCACCAAAGAGAGAGCCGCGCTGCACAGCACCACCAAAGAGAGAGCCGTGCTGCACCGCACCACCAGAGAGAGAGCCGCTCTGCACCGCACCACCAGAGAGAGAGCCGCGCTGCACCGCACCACCAGAGAGAGAGCCGCCAAATATTTTCCATTTTGACTCATTAGTCCAAAGCACCTACTGACATTTTTATGCACCCAGTTCCTATGTTTTTGTGGATAATGGATTTGTTTAGCCTTGTTTCCATTTTCTTTTTTTTGTTGGGGGGGGGGGGGGGGGGGTGGGATAGCAAACATGTTATGCTTACCTGCCCTGTACAATGGTATTGCACAGAGCAGACTCAAAATCCTTCTTCTGGGATCCCCCACTGGCACCTCCTCTTCTCCTCCTCTACTCAGTGCCCCAGAAGCCGGTTGTGATCCTGTGGACTCTATCCTCTGTGTGCCGAGATTGTCCATGGCAACCAAAAAGTGTCCCTTTATGCCCCTTTCAAAGTGGTTTTAGATCAGTTAGAAAACAGCGATAATAAATTAGAACACTTGCAGAATTGAGCGATTGAAGTGAATTGTGGGGAAATTCATTTTATTATTATTATATTATTATTTTTTATAATTATTTATAGTTATTTATTATATTATAATTTATGATTTTGTGTTTCAAACTTTATCATGGGTTGTCCTGGGATGTCTACTAGGCTCTTCTTTGGACAGATTTAAAGAGGAAATAATGGCACTTAAAAAAAAAATGCAACCTGCAAGGCAAAGGCATAATGAGCTAGTATGCATAGCATATGAATAACTTACCTGAGAACGAAACCCCCGAAGCGGTCCTCTTCCGGGTTTTGCTGCTCCAGCGCTGTCATACGCCGGAGCCGCGATGACGTCACTCCCGTGCATGCGCACGGGAGCCGACACGAGCGGCATATCGCTGCGATCTGCGGCCTGCCCAGTGCGCCTGCGCGCCACTGTCTATGGCGCATGCGCCGTAGACAGCGGTGGCTGTCTTTTTGTAAATATCTCCTAAACCGTATAGGTTTAGGAGATATTTCTTGGACCTACAGGTAAGCCTTAATCTAGGCTTACCTGTAGGTCAAAGTGGTTTGTAAGGGTTTACAACCACTTTAAGTTTGTTATTACTAAGAATTACAGGACTACAATATAAAACACCAAATTTCTACGCAAAACAATGTACCGCTTTGAGATGCAAAGATCTGACATAATCATACCACCAGGGTGGCTATGAAGTCCTTAAAGTGGTTGTAAAACCCTTACAACACACTATGACCTACAGGTAAGCCTAGATTAAGGCTTACCTATAGGTCCAAGAAATATCTCCTAAACCTACACGGTTTCGGAGATATTTGCCGAAAGACAGGCACCGCTGTCTACGGCGCATGCGCCGTAGACAGCGGCACGCAGGCACTCCGCGGTCAACGGCGATATGCCGCGAGTGGCAGCTCCCACGCGCATGCGCAGGAGTGACGTCATCACGGCTTCGCTGAATGACAGCGGCGGAGCAGCGAGACCCACCGAGAAGATGGATGCGGCGGACTACAGGGGACAGCGGTGACATCGCTGGCTCCTGTGTCAGGTAAGTGACACATAATGGGCTATTATGCGATGCAAAGTAGTCCATTATGCTTTGCCTTTGCAGGGAATGAAAAAGGAAGTAAACTCATCCGGGTTTACTTCTTCTTTAAGAACATTTTTTAATTTTTTTTTTATATTGAACATTGTAGTACAAAACTAACTTTAAATAATTATTATTATCGGTTTGGTAATCCCTATTATTATTATATTCTAACATCTGTCTGTCCATAGCTCTCATTTCTCCATCAAGAATAGTTTTATTGTACACCTTCTGTTTTGTGCATTGATTCCATTAAAGAGGAAGTAAACCCTGATGAGTTTACTTCCTCTTTCATTCCCTGCAAAGGCAAAGCATAATGGACTACTATGACGTCACTCCCGCGCATGCGCACGGGAGCCGACACGCGCGCCAGCTCCGTCGTTGAGAATGCTGCGCTCAGTGCGCCTGCGCGCCGCTGTCTACGGCGCATGCGCCGTAGACAGCAATGCCTGTTTTCGGGCAAATATCTCCTAAACCATACAGGTTTAGGAGATATTTCTTGGACCTACAGGTAAGCCTTAATCTAGGCTTACCTGTAGGTCAAAGTGGTTTGTAAGGGTTTACAACCACTTTAAACACCTACAGGTAAAATTAACTGAAATCTGATTGATTGGTATTGGTTCCTGTACTTTACACATCATCGCTTCCCTTTGCACTACCAAACTACTAAATAATGTATTTTTTTAGCAGAGAAACGGTTTCTTTAGTAATCAATTGATGTTCAAAATGTCTATTACAGCAAAGTAAACTCCATTCACGTTAGAAATATTCTACTGATCACTGAAATGCATTCTGCATATGTAACAATTATTGTATGAATAATGTGTGGGAAAAGCACTGAAAACTACAAGCAGCAGCCGAGAACAATGATCTCAAGGATCATCATTTGCTACTGTTGTATTCACAAGTGGTCTTCCGCTTTGCACAACAAATACTTATGAATCTTGACAACGCTTGAGAATCTATGGTATATGGCACGCTGCTATACAATATTGGCCAAGAAGCCTTCAATGGCTAGGATCCTGATTGTATTTGTTGCTTGCTGTGGTGCTTGAATGAATGAAAATCTATCATGTGTATTAGCTCTGCTTACCAACACTGCAGTGCAGCATAATGATCTACAGCTCCTAGAGAAAAGCTTTGTGGGTTTGAGAAAGGACAGGCTCTTTCATAACTACCATACCATATACTGCATCTCTTATGTATCTTTGTTGCATGCATGTTTGCGACTATTTCAGACATTTAAGTCATTTATGGATCAATTTTTCTTAAATATATTTACATATAAACCCCCCCCCCCCCCAAAAAAAAAATTGGACTTTAGATTGGCAAAGACAAATTTGTGTAAAAATTTTGTTGATTTATTACACAAGAAAGACAAAAAGACTATGCTAAAAAATCATCTACACATGATGAATAATTAAACAAACACTGACAATAACACAATTGCACATAAAAAACAAAGGTATCTTGCAATAAAAATGTGACAATACATATACAGAGTAGTTTCACTCCAATGTCCAGCAGTACTTTCCGGTGTCCAACATCCGGCATAAGTCCTAGCGGTACCTACTGCGTTTCAGGTTTAAAGTCCTTTCATCAGGCGTAATTATATAGGAGGATTTATATTCTGATAAACAGAAAAGTACACTGTAGTTTATGAAACAAACCCATAATTTAAACAATCATAATGAGCATAGTGCAACTGAGTTCAGATGCAGGCAAGGGAAGGGCTGGGGTAGAGAGGAAGGAGGGGAAGAGAATAAGGTAAGTGGCATCATGATCAAGAACAAAAAATTGTGATATTGCAGCAAGAATACATAAATATAGCATTGTCAGTGGATGGCGTGTATAGAGGTTTTTATTTAACCTGCCCACTTTGAAGTACTTTTGACCCAGTGGGAGATAATCAGACTGGTCCTTCTGATAGAAGTTTAAGCACAGACATAAAGCTGAATGAAAAAATGGAAGAACAAGGAGAAGGAGAAAAGAGAATGGCAATGTGAGCTCGTCTTATCAAACAATTTCCCTCCCCAAATATTGCTATCAATAGTCCCATTATATAGTCTCAGGACTCCAATGATAAGAGAATAATTGACTATTATGAGGATCTTTATACAGACATAGAATACAAAATAGTCACTAGTTACCTTGTAATTTAGAACGAGGAGTATCGTAATATAAGCAACTTCAGAATTATAATTAGAATCCTACATTGAATAATGCTGTTGCAGTAAGATAGTCACTAATGTCTGTTCAAGCTGTGAAAAAAAGCAGAGGAAATTATGATACTATCCACCTGGTCTCCCTTTGGAGAAGGATCTTGTCCCAGTCCCCACTCCTCGCACTGGGGTGTATCTGGTCAAGTATAAGAAATTTAATATCCGGGAAGTTTCCCTGGTGGACATCTCGTACATGTCGCCCCAGGGGTAAATCCGGGTTTCAGGTCTGCATACTGTGGATATGCCTATAGGCCCTTTTATGAAATTCCAATATGGTCTTCCCCACATAGACACCGCACGAGCAGCTGAGGTATACCACTATCCTGCAGTTAGCATAATGTGAGGGCTTGTATTTCTATCCATTTGGTAAGTGTATATTAGGGCCCGTATGCATATACTGACAGTATCTGCACCCCCCACATTTGAAGGTTCCCTTCCGTTTACATGAGTCTTTTCTAAACTCTCCCGTACACTCACTTGGTCTTTGAGTGCTCTTGTTCTCTTAGATGTAATTTAGGGGGTTTCTGCTACAAACTAGCTCAATATTGGGTCTATTTTTAAGATATGCCAGTATTTGGTTAGGATCTTTCTGATTTTGTGTTGTTTGGTGCACCTCGTAATGATCCTAATTTGATTTTTTTCTTCTATGCCCTGTCTGTCTGTACCTATCCTCTTAGTCCTAAAGAGGATGTCCTGCCTAGTCTGATTTTTTGCGTGTTTAAATGCTTTTTTGTGGCGTGTTCTAGAATAGCCTCTCTGCAAAAGTCGTCATTTTAAATTATTAGCTTCCAGCTGAAATGTTGCCTCATCTGAACAATTTCTATGAATCCGTAGATACTGGCTGTAAGGTATAGATTGTATAAGGTGTTTAGGGTGGGAGCTGTCAACACACAAAATATTATTCCCTGCTATTTCCTTACGGTATAGTGTACTTGTCAGTCTACCACAATACCCTTCAAGATAGTTACGTCCAAAAATGCAATCCTATTTGGATCCGATTCTACAGTGAATTTCAAATTGAAATCATTTTGATTGATGGCCATGATACATCTATTCAAAAACTCAGTTGCTCCACTCCAGATGATAAAAATGTCATTGATAAATCTATACCAGGTTAAGATGTTATCGGTAAGATTGAGACTATCATTGGCCAAAAATGATCTTTCCCACTCCCCCAGGTACACGTTGGCGTAGGATGGGGTGGAACATGTCCCCATAGCTAAGACCTGCATCTGGAAGAATTGGGAACCGTCAAAGGAAAAAAACATTGTGGCTCAATATAAATTCAATAGCCAATTAGACAAACTCATTGAATTTTTACCATCCCTATGTGTCTGGGATAAAGAATGTTTAATAACTGGTACGCCCTGTTGGTGGGGGATGGAGCTAGATAGTGCTTCAACATCCACCATCACCAATAGTGCGTCAGGTGGTATAGAGAGACCCTCAAGGTTTTGCAATAAATGCATAGAAGAAGAGAAGAAGAAAACATAGAAGGGAAGATTGATTACCATTAGTCGCAACTGCTCGTCTATAAATCTACTCAGATTTTCATTTAATCCACCCCTGCCAGACACTTTCGGTTTGCCAGGTTTTTTTTTTTATCCTTGTGGATCTTTGATAGACTGGAAAATGTGGGAATACGGGGATGACTGGTGCTTATATAGTCCCATGTTTATTTATTATATTATTCAGATAGGCACTGTCCACCAAGGAATGTAATTTTTTATCAAATTTCTCAATAAGTGGTCTCGGAATTAGTTTGTACCAGTCTTTGTTAGAAAGGATTTTCTTACACATTGTTTTGTATTGGTTGGTGCTCATTACAACATTATTTCCTCCCTTAGTCGAGGGCTTTATGATGAGCTGGTGTTGATTAGTCAAAGATGTTAATGCTTGGCTTTCCAAGTCTGTTAAATTGCCCTGGAGAGAGGCATGTTTGAGTTTGCGAATTTCGTATGTTGTCATAGTCAAAAATGCTCCTAGATTGGGAATAAGATTTGGGGAGGGAAACTTGTTAGATTTCTTCTTTAAGGTAGAATTTTCCTTTCTATTTATTGTTGTTGTGTTTGAAGTGTCATATTTATTTCCCGTTTCTTGTTCCTCTAAAAGAAATATTAGATTGTCTAAAGCTTCCTTCTCCTGTGTTGTTTGTGAACTGGGCTGAGATGCATAAAGGGTATGCAGTATTGGCTTGCGAGCAAACAACTGCAGGTCCTTGATGACCTCAAACGCATCAAAGTCCAAGTCTGGGCAGAAGGTCAATCCATTTTCTAATAACTGCAGTTCCTCAATAGGTCATTTATAGTCTGACAAATTGATAACACTTAGGTTTTCAACCTCTCTAAAATGTATCAGCTTCATATTTAGTGCTATAGATTTTCAGGGGTATCATCTCTGATCATCTCCCCAGATGGTACTACCGCGTTTTGTGTACCATTTTTAGGTGTCGTACCAGTAGGATGTTTACCTTGTCCAGAGGGACCACCACATGCATTACCTGACTTTTGTGTGCAATCAGGACCCATCACCATCATAGTTGTGTAGGAACCGTAGCTTCTGTGATAGGTTTCTTATTTGTTGCTCCTTTCCTTGGGGAGCACCATTTATGTTTCTGGGGTGCTTTGCATTCCTGAGGAAGAGGGAAAAAAACAATGCGCTGAATAAGATACGCCAATTGCAAGAGAGAGATGGAAGGCGTGTGATGCATTGATCAAGATGTTATAGTTTATTCATAAATAAAGGGGGGGGGGGGTTGAATCCATTCAAAAAATATCTACGTGTTCACCAAGTTACAAGTATACACATTAAATTAAGAAAATAGACATGCCCACGCAAGGGCAAGTGCTAGAATTTTCCTGACGCGTTTAGAGGAAAACCCTCTTCATCAGTGCCTTGTAGAACGACAAGAGAGGTCTGTACAGTATTGTGGATCAACATACTGGGGAGTGGCTAGTTGGGAGGAGTGTCACATGGTATGTGATGAGTTCTCCTAAGCTCTAAGTTTGTCCACATCCCTGCGCTTTATATGTCATAGAGAGATGTGATTCATATGTTCCTTGGGGCAATTCAATGTGTATCTGTCGGTTGTGCCTGCATCCAGGTTTACAAGAAGGATGCAGCCTGCATTCATCTGTTTGAGAACAGGAGGCAGTTTCTTCTGTTATGCCCTGTACACACGGCCGGACTTTCCAACAGAAAATATGCAATTGGATCGTGTGGTCGGAAAATCCGATTGTGTGTGTGGGCTCCGTCTGACTTTTTCCGTCGGAATTTCCGACACACAAAGTTTGAGAGCTGGATCTAAAATTTTCGGACGACAAAATCTGATCGTTTCAATTACGATCGTGTGTAGACAATTCCTAAGGACAAAGTGCAACACATGCTCAGAATAAATTACGAGACGAAAGCTATTGGCTACTGCCCTCTTTATAGTCCCGTCGTATGTGGTTTACGTCACATCGTTCTAAACGATCAGATTTTCCGACAACTTTGTGTGACCGTGTGTATGCAAGAGAAGTTTGGGCCTAAATCCATTGGAAAAAATCAGACGGATTTTGGCGTCGGAATGTCCGACCATGTGTACAGGGCATAAGAGTTCTAGGTAGCTCCAATCAGAAAGAAGTCTTGTGTTGCAATAAGGATATCATCTGGTTAAATCTTGTAATTGACGGTTATGTTTTTTTTAGGTGCATACTCAATAAATCATGAAAAAAATCATTAAAATGTATACATTTTATTAATTATCATTAAAAGGTAAGTATTTCATAAAAGCAATGCAGTGCATTAAAAAAAGACTCATACAGTACAGTCCTTGTGGGTACAGCATGGTGGCATGGTTCCCAACATGTTTTGCCCTATAACTGGGGCTTCCTCAGGGGATGCTGTCCACTTGAGTAACAGAGCCTTCTAACAAAAGGAACATAAGAATACATATATTGTCTCACATTTCATAATCAAAATATTTAAAATATTTTAACATCAACATTGGTATTACTGCATAAGAATCCCCACTTACCCCAGAATATAGCATTTGCAATTAATGGTGGTTTAGGGAGTTAAACAGACACCATATGACCAAACACCAGACTGCAGGCAACCACAGGAGGCATTAAATGACTAGCTACAAAAATAATATTTAAATAAAAAAAGCAGAACGTACGTGTATCAGTAATATTGATTGTTGCAGCAAAAATGCCTATAAATGAAATGTACACTTACGGAGTCTATTTTGCAGAAAAAGAAAACATGAGGATGGTAGATTCCTATTAAGGACACTAACAATCTGAGCTAGAAAAATATCTAGAAGGAAAAGGACAATTCATTCATGTATGCTTGATCCAAAGGCCACCAATACATTAAAAGTGAAAAAACAAAAGCATACTTCACAAGGAGAACATCCTACAATCCCCTGCTACAACAGTAGCCTCTGGGTAATGCTTCACTTAAAATAAATAATTTTTGTGTTAATTACCTAAGGTCCTGTATAGAATGTATATTTCCTTGTGGTTCCAACTAATGTGTTTGCCGGAAGTAGTGGCCTTAAACAAGATCACGCTGCGCATTCATATGCGTGCCGCTGCTGCGCTCGTCCCCTCCAAGCCCCATGGTCCTAGCACTGGCATAAGATGGACAGGAGGAGAGCGTCCTCTGCTGCCCAGGAGGGACAGTAACAGCCAGGTAACCAGGACATTGAGTCACGGAGACAACAGGCAGAACCAAGATGGTAAAAATGAAATGAGGCACACCAGCGCACACAGTGTGACGAAAACGGCATCCAACGGGGGAAAGAGGATTAACCCCTGAATGGAACGCCCTGGGCATTCGTATGGTTACCCAAATGTCTAGGATGGTCATGTGTCAGGACTCCCTGATAATTAGAATCTCAAGTTAAAAAGAAAAAAGGGTGGGGGAAAAAGAGAATTAAACATGCACATATGTTTACAGCGTTATGCGTAGGTATAGTCAACATTATCCATATGATTTAAAAAAGGATGTCATATATATTAAAAGATATTGTATTATAATCTTACATTATTATTATGAAAAAGTAAAAGAAAAAAGGATAGAAAAAAGAAACAAATAGCTAATAAAAATGATAGCCTACAAATCATTTACAATGGCCAAAGGTTGCAGAAAAGAAGGGTTTCAAAAAGAAGAGGTGGAAAAACGGGGGGGGGGGGGGCACTGGTAGGTGAGAGGGGAGGGGAAAGGAAGGGGGAATGGAAGAGAAGGAAGGAGGCACAGGGGAAAGGGAGAAATTTAAACTAAAAAAAGGTTTAAAACTTAATGTCTCATTGACACAGGAGACATTGTAGCTTTAAGGAGATGAATCCAATGGGATTTATATTTGTAAAAGTTTTTGATCATTACTACCCCCCGAATATCATTAGGGATATGTTCCAATGCCATAAATGTAATAGTATGTAGACTAGAGCTATGATATAAACCAGCGTGTCGACTAATAGGACTTTCCATTTTCTGCTTCTTAATAAGAGAGACATGATCTCTAACTCATTTAAAAAAAGGCTGTTGTTGGTTGTTTTCCCAACATAGAAACAGTTGCATGTACATTTCATCAAATATACAATGCCTGGAGTTTGGCAGGTAACTGTGTCTAATAAGATTCATTCGATTATTAGGAAGTATTAGTATTAGTCACATGTTCTACAAGAAAAGGTTCCAGGAGATGTAGCAAAATCTTTTAAGGCTGTATAGTGACTTTGAACAAGGCGATCCTTCAAGGAGTTGGATCGTCTATATATAATTTGCGGTTGTTTTTCAATATACTTACTCACTACAAGGTCAGCTAATAGTAAAGGACAGTATTTGTTCATCACTTGTTTCACTTGTCTGTGTTGTTGAGAATACGTTGTAATAATTCTAACTGGTTGAATTTTCAATTGAATTTTGGTTTTGTAGATCAAATTTGTAGATCAAACATACGGGATTTGGCTCTATTGAAAGCCTTTTTTAGATAATTATGAGTTTAGCCTCTTTGGCGCAATCGCAAGTAGAGTCGATGAACCTCAATTAAGAAGTCTTCATCTCTACTGCAATTCCTCCTTAATCTTAAATACTGACTAAAGGGGATACTCTTTAAAAGGGACTGAGGATGAGAACTGGAGGCATGTAAAATAGTATTGCCAGCAGTTGGCTTCATGAATAGTAAAGTACCCAGGGAGCCATCTGGTTCGACACAAATTGTGACATCCAAAATGGTGATTGATTTTTAGTCACATGACGTGGTGAATCTGAGATTGTATTTATTCAGACTTAAGGCCCGTACACACGATCTGACTTTTTGACAACAAACATGCAAATGAGCTGTTTTAAGGCAACATCCAACCGTGCGTACGCTCCATCGGACAAACTTTTTTGGTTTTCATCGGACAAATGTTGGCTGTGCGAACAGACAAACTTTTCAACAACATAAGTCTGATGGAGCAAAGTCCGATCGTGTGTACAGAAAACCATCAGACTTTACAAACACGCATGCTCAGAACCAATGCAAAAGATCAGTCAACAATACAGAAGTTGACCAAAGGTGGTGGTAAAAAGAACAGAAAAACCACATGATTTGGTGAAAGTTGGCTGAAAAATTCCAATCGTGTGTATGCTTAACAAGTTCACGTCCCCAAAGCCTTTTGTACAGAAATCTGCTGAAAAGTTTGTTTAAAGTCCGATCGTGTGTGAGGCTATAAAATGTCCATAAACTGAAGTAGTTCATGATAAGTCCCCAACCTTTTTTCTTTTTAACTTGATGTTCTAATTATCAGGGAGTCCTGACTGACACTTGAACATCCTGGACACTTGGGTAACCATACGGACGCCCAGGGTGCTCCATTCGGGGGTTAATCCTCTTTCCCCCATTGGATACCCATTTTCGTTACGTTGTGTGCCCCATTTCATTTTTACCATCTTCTGCTTGTTGTCTCCGTGCCTTACTATCCTGGTTACCTGGCTGTTACTGTCCCTCCTGGGCAGCAGAGGGTGCTCCCCTCCTGTCTATTTTACGACAGTGCTAGGACCCTGGGGCTTGGAGTTGACGGGCAAAGCACTGACGCATGCGCAGTGTGCTCTCGTTGTCTGCATCCGGCCATGCTCCTTTCAGCAAACACATTAGCTGGAACCACAAGGAGATATACATTCCATACAGGAGCTAAGGTAATTAGCATGAAAATTATTTTCTTTTATATGAAGCATTACCCAGCAGCTACTGTAGCGTTGTATTGTAGGATGTTCTCCTTGTGAAGCATCCTTTCGTTTTTTTTCACTTTTAATGTATTGCTGGCCTTTGTTATCTAGCTTACATGAATTTCCTTCTAGATATTTTTCTAGCTCAGATTCTGAGTGTCCTTAATAGGAATCTACCATCCTCATGTTTTCTTTTTCTGCAAACTAGACTCCGTAAATGTACATTTCATTTATAGGCATTTTTGCTGCAACAATCTATATTACTGATACACTTACATTCTGCTTTTTAATTTAAATATTATTTTTGTAGCTAGTCATTTAATGCCTCTTGTGGTTGACTGCAGTCCGGTGTTTGGTCATATGGTGTCTGTTTAACTCGCTGAACCACCATTAATTGCAAATGCTATATTCTGGGGTAAGTGGGGATTCTCTGAGGTGTACTTGCACACATGTGGTAATACCAATGTTGATGTTAAAATATGTATGTGAGAATATATGTATTCATATGTTCCTTTTGTTAGAAGGCTCTGGCCAGCATCCCCTGAGGAAGCCCCAGTTATAAGGTAAAACATGTTGGGAACCATGCCACCATGCTGTACCCACAAGGACTGTACTGTATGAGTCTTTTGTAATGCACTGCGTTGCTTTTATGAAATACTTACCTTTTTAATGGTTATTAATACAATTTATATATTTTAATTATATTTTCATGATTTATTGAGCATGTACCTAAAAAATCCCATAACCTCTAATTACACAATTGTGCACATATTGTAATTTTACCTTTATTACCGCTGTGTTTTGCCTGCAGCTCTCTTTTTATTTGTTAATTGTTTTGTGTACAAATCTTGATATAAAATACGAATATAAAACATTACCTTCTCCAGTACAGCAACTTTGCAGTTCACAAAAACTGGCTGCAGAATTAGACAGTCTTGGCTTTTAAAAAAGACAGGTACTGAAAGTATTATCACTATGCCAGTTGGCTGTTCTTTTCAATCTCTTCAGGGACATTCTTTCCTTAATTAAAATATTTCTTTTCCACAATAAACACCAAAATATTTTTCCTACCACCTTTCAGCAACTATTTTGTTATTGTAGTGTAGTACAATATAATATCGTGGTGTATTGTTGTGATTGCCACTGATTTTTATTAATTAGAGCTTATCTAGAGTGGAATTAATATTTGTATTCCGACTGTTGACATCAGAATACTACAGAATATTAGAGTTGGAAGCATATTACCTTGCATAGCTGGCCTTAGATAAAAAGTGGCTATGGTATTATAGAGTACCAGCCTCAGTTATTAATAATATTCTTATTGGAAGCATACTACATGGCAGATGTGGCCTGGGACTAGAAGTGGCCATGGCCTAATGGAGTACCAGCCTCAGTGCGTATCCATAAGGTCAGAAAATAATCAGTGTCTCATTAGGTAACACTGGGTCAACACTATCTTAAAAAGACTGATGGTAGCCCTTGTGGTCTTGCTTGTACAAGCCATTTCCACATCTCCAAACTTGGTTTGATACTTGATAATAAAACTGGCACATGAATAGACATTTCTGGTGCCATGAAACTGATAAATACTAAATATGGGCAGTTGTCACAATGGTTTCAGCAATGTATATCAGTTAAAGTGATTGTAAATGATCACCTTGTAAAACAACCCATTCCGTTTAAAATAGAAATGAAAGGCGATAGATATAAAAAACATTGTAACCGCTTCCAGACTGGCGGCATGACGGTGCTGAGACACATACATGTATGTAATTCAGTAACTACGGTTAGGGGGTGAATGCATGTGTGCCGGCTGTGCGGTCATTTGCTACACCACAAGCCCATCAGTGGGTCCCAGCCAATGGCCGGAACCCGATGATTGGCTGAGCGAATGACAGAAGAGGGTTTCATTCCCTGCTTGGCAGGGAGGAAAAAAACAGCTCATCGCTGCTGTCTGTAGAGAGCCCTGTGTTGTTTACCAACACAGAGTTCTCTACAGAGAGCAGTGATGTGCTGTTTTTTTATCCCTCCTAAGCAGGGAGTAAAAAACGGCACATTGTTTAGTAAAAATAGCACACAGTAAACATTTTTAGGCACACAGTTAACCATTTTTTTGCCCCTAAATGTTGACCCCTTCCCAGCAAGTGTCATTAGTACATTGACAGTGTATATTATTAGCACTGATCACTGTATAGGTGTCACTGGTGATGTCAGTGTCAGTTGGTCAGTTCCACAAAGTGTCAGATAGTGTCAGCTTTACCACCAAACTTTATTTAGGCCCCATTCACACCTCAGCGTTTTGTAGCTTGAAGCTCAAAGCTCCAAAACATTGGGAGTAGAAAAAATCAATTATTCTCTATTGAGAGGGTTTATATCTCCACTACAAGTTGCTGGAAGCCAAACGCCTGAAGAACAAAAACGTTCTGGAGCTTTTTTGTAGCTCGAATTGGGCAGATTTGAGTATTTTTGCCATGTTTTTGTTCTCATAGAAATTAATAGAAACACGCCATTCACATGCTTTTGTGTGCATACATAATTAATAACTAACCTTAAAATTTTTTAAATAAATTATTATTATTATTAATAATAATAATAATAATAATAATAATAATAACATAATAAACACCCAAATCAAACAAAAAAATATTAATAATAATGTATTTATTTATTTATTTATTTTGTGTAAGGGTTTTTATTTATTTATTTTTTGTTAGGGGTTGGGGTTAATTATCTATTTATTACTACTTAGTATTCATTTATTGAATGTATTTATTATTTATTTATGTATATTTGTATTTATTTGTGAATTTATTTTACATTTATGTATTAATTTATTACTATTATTATTATTATTAGTAGTAGTAGTAGTAGTAGTAGCAGTATTAACTCCCTAACCTAACAAAAAATAAAAAAAGAATTAATAAATAACCCTAACCCCCACCTAACCTTAAAGTGGAGTTCCAGCCATTTCTGTGTATATTAAAAGTCAGCAGCTTCAAAAAGGGTCCCACAGTCCAGCGATGCGGCCGCCTGAAGCCTTGCTTCTCTCCTTCTCCTCTCCGCGGGCATTGCAAGTGTGGGCACACCAGGCTGTGACAGCTTGTGATTTCACAGCCGGGTGCGCACAAGTCGCGCTGCTTGTCCTGAATCTTCTGGGACCTGTGACGTATCCCAGAAGATTGCAGGGAGGGAGGGGGTAGGAGAACATCCACTCGTGGCACTGCAGCGCCACGAGTGGGAGCTGGGTACTTGTCAAAACTAGGTACCCGTGCCCCCCAAAAAAATGACATGCCAAATGTGGCATGTCAGGGGTTCAGGAGTCCTTAAAGCGGAAGTTCCACTTTTAAGTGGAACTCCGTTTAAACTCTAATCCCATACCCTAATGAAAAAAACAAAATAAAGAAATACTAATGAAAAAAAAAAAAAAGCTAATATAAAAGCTAAAAAAGCTGAAATACCCAGCAATAAATAATGCAGCAGAATAGTTTTCTCTATTGGCTAATACAAATACACAAAAGCTCAAAAACTTATAAAAATGCGCAAAAATTATGCATAAAACACACCAAAAAATGCAGAAAAAAATGCTTAAAGACGCTACGCTACGCTCAGGTGTGAATGCAGCCTCACAGTCACACTTTAGGTCACTGATCATCACCGCCACTAGTATAAAAAATAAAATAAACGTTCCAGTATATATCTCTGTAGACGCTATAACTTTCACGCAAACCAATTAATATACATTATTGTGATTCTTTTTTACCCAAAGACATGTAGCAAAATACATTTTGGCCTAAATTTATAAAGAAATTCGATTTTTTTAATGTTTTATTTGGATATGTTTTATTTTTTTTTAATTTCAGTCATTTTTTCATTTATATAGTAAAAAATTTTAAACCCAGTGGTGATTAAATACCACCAATAAGCTCTATTTGTATTTAAAAAAAATATATAAAATAAATTTGGGTACATCGTTGCATGACCACGCAATTACCACTTAAAGTAGCGCAATGCTGAATAGCAAAAATGGCCTAGTCATGAAGAGGACAAAATCTTCCAGAGCCTAAGTGGATAACTATCCTCTGTTGTCAGTTGTATAAGAGCTGGGGGAGGAGAAGCAGCAGTGCACTGATCTTTCCAGTGAAAGGCTGTGCAGGGGAGGGAAGGGAGTTGTCAGGGCAAGTCTGAACATTGGAGGAGAACAGGCTAAGTTCCCAGCAAAGCTAGAGAACTTACCATGGCATGTTCTCTTGCTTAGTGTGGTCAGTTTTTCATAGGAAAGAAGGGGGACTGGCAGGAACACCAGGGATTTCACACAAACGAAGCTATACTAAGAGAACAGGATACTTTTTTGTACATTTACACTGTACAGCAGGTACATATCATGAAAATGAAATGTTGGGGTAACATATTCTTTAACCACTTGCCGACCAGCCACAGTATATATACCGGGCAGGTTGGCTCTATTGCGTGAAACAATGTACCTCTACGTCGTTTCATGTAATAAATACAGGCGCTCCTCATGGAGGCAAAGCGGGGATCTGCCAATGTAAACAAGGCAGATCCCCATTCTGACAGGAGTAGAGAGATAGTGATAAGGAACAGCCATCTCTCTCTACTCTCAGTAAGCACATCCCCCTGACAGTTAGAAAGCACCGCCTTAAGGAACACTTAACCCTTTGATCACCACTAGTGTTAACTCTTTTCCTGCCAGTGCCATTTATACAGTAATCAGTGCATTTTTACAGCACTGATCTATGTTTTGGTGTCACTGGTCACCAAAAAGTGTCACTTAGAGTAAGATTTGTCCACCGCAATGTTTTCAGTCCCACTAGAAATCGCAGATCGCCGCCATTACTAGTAAAAACAATAAAAATAAAAAAAGTCCCTAAATCTTTCCCCTATTTTGTAGATGATATAACTTTTGCGTAAACCAATCAATATACTCTTATTGGTTTTTTTGTTTACCAAAAATATGTAGAAGAATACATATTGACCTAAACTGATGAAAAAATTCAATTTTTTTATTTTATTATATTTAGGACACAAGCATGTTTCATGAACAGATTGATCTGCATTTTCTGTAATCATTTGAGCTCTATATTATTAGAAATTATAACATGCTTTTAGATTATTCCTGAGTCACTGTATATCCATATTTATGCCAACTATCAGCCACTTCTTTTTTTCCTCAAATCACTCCTCTGTTCTCTGTTCCTTGTATTTTAGAATGCAAAAACACTCATACTGTAGCATTCTAATATTTTTTTTTTTGAAATATAAGTCTTATTGTTTTTTAACCACTTCCCGACCAGCGCACGACGATGTACGTCGACAGAATGGCACGGGCAGACATATTGGTGTACAGGTACGTCCAATATTCATTGCCGCCCTGCCATCGGGAGCGCGCCGCCGGCGGCGTGCTCCCGCGCTGGTCGGGACCCCCGTGAGTCCGGTCGTGGGACCCGCGGACTCGATCGCCGCGGGCATCCCCGCGATCGTCTCACGGAGCAGCCGAATGGAGGAAATGCTGTGTAAACAACATTTCTCCATTCTGCCTAGCAACTAGTGACGCTGATCTCTGCTCCATGTGATTGGAGCAGAGATCAGTGTTCACTAAATGAAAGCCCAACCCCCCCACAGTTAGTAACACACCCCTAGGAACACTTAACCCCTACACTGCCACCCACTGGTTAACCCTTTCACTGCCAGTGTCATTTACACAGGAATCACTGCATTTATAAAGCAGTGATTACTGTATAAATGACAATGGTCCCAAAAATGTGTCAAAAATGTCCGATGGGTCCCCCACAATGTCGCAGTCACAATAAAAATCGCTGATCGCCGCCATTACTAGTAAAAAAAAATAATAAAAAATTATTAATAAAAATGCTATAAAACTATCCCTATTTTGTAAACGCTATAACTTTTGCGCAAACCAATCAATAATCGCTTATTGCGATTTTTTTTACCAAAAATATGTAGAAGAATACGTATCAGCCTAAACTGAGGGAAAAAAATGTTTTTTATATATTTTTGGAGGATATTTATTATAACAAAAAGTAAAAAATAATGTGTTTTTTTCAAAATTGTCGCTCTATTTTTGGTTATAGCGCAAAAAATAAAAACCGCAGGGGTGATCAGATACCACCAAAAGAAAGCTCTTTTTGTGGGAAAAAAAGGACGTCAATTTTGTTTGGGAGCCACGTCGCACGACCGCGCAATTGTCAGTTAAAGCGACGCAGTGCCGAATCGCAAAAAGTGGTCTGGTCTTTGACCAGCAAAATGGTCCGGTCTGCAAGTGGTTAAAGAAAAGTTAGGGAGGGTACAGTACAATAATGCTCATAACAGAAAATGTAAAATGTACTTGGGTGACAACATTGATAAGAGCCGCCATATTGTGAAACACATAATATTATTAATCGGGGTTAATGTAATATTTTTCCATGACAGTGTTAGACACCTGACATTTTTATCCCATGTGATTGGGTGAGAGATGTCTCTTTGACCTCTCAGTCCAATATTCATGCGGACTGTCCGATCCCCAATCGTGGCCTGCGTTCCGGTTTTGAACGGCCTGCCTGGTTATCTGGACATATACATCTTTTGTGGCCCCAAACGATGTCCCAGCGCCAGGGCCACAAAAGATATATATGTGGCTGCCGTGGAGGGAACAGGGAAGAGGCAGGACGAGTGCCGTGCACACAGGAGTATTCCCTGTTTACACGGCAGCCTCTGTAAAAGAAAGTCCCGTCATTGGGAGGCGGGACTTTGCATTAAAGAGACCACGAGAAAACAGGAGTTTTTCCTGTATATAATCTTTTGGTGCTCGTACCGCCCCCCTCCCTGTCCCCTCCGAGGCTGGAGATGGATGGGCATCAGTCAGGCTGCACTGATTGCAATGGTGAGTCTGAATTCCTGGCAATGGTGGGTGCTGCATTCCTGGCAATGGTGGGTGCTGCATTCCTGGCAACAGTGGATGCTGCATTCCTAGTAATAGGTGGTGCTACATTCCTGGCAATAGTGGGTGCTGCATTCCTGGCAATGATGGGGGCTGCATTCCTGCACAATAGTGGGTGCTGCATTCTTGGCAATGCGGGTGCTGCATTCCTGGCAATACTGGGTGCAGCATTCCTGGCAATACTGGGTGCTGCATTCTTGGCAATGGGGGTGCTGCATTCCTGGCCATACTGGGTGCTGCATTCCTGTCAATGCGGGTGCTGCATTCCTGGCAATACTGGGTGCAGCATTCCTGTCAATACTGGGTGCTGCATTTATGGCAATGGTGGGTGCTGCATTCCTGGCCATACTGGGTGCTGCATTCCTGTCAATGGGGGTGCTGCATTCTTGGCAATACTGGGTGCTGCATTCTTGGCAATGGGGATGCTGCATTTCTGGCAATACTGTGTGCTGCATTCTTGGCAATGGGGGTCCTGCATTCCTGGCAATACTGGGTGCTGCATTTCTAGCAATACTGTGTGCTGCATTCTTTGCAATGGGGGTACTGCATTCCTGCCAATACTGGGTGCGGCATTCCTGGCTATAGTGGGTGCTACATTACTGGCCATACTGGGTGCTGCATTACTGGCAATGGAGGTGCTGCATTCTTGGCAATACTGGGTGCTGCATTCCTGGCCATACTGGGTGCTGCATTTCTGGCAATGGTGGGTGCTGCTTTCCTGGCCATACTGGGTGCTGCATTCCTGGCAATGGAAGTTCTGCATTCCTGGCAATGGTGGGTGCTGCACTGATGGCAATGGGGGTGCTGCATTCATGGCAAAGGTGGGGCTGAAGATGGGCACTGACCCTTATTTTGCTTCACAGGTCTTTATTTAAAATGTAGGTTTTTTTCCTGAAACTTCCCTCTTAAAGTGAAGGTGTGTGTTATACGCCAATAAATACGGTATATCCAAATAACATGCCTGAGCTCATCTCTTTACTCGTACACAGCCACAAAAGCAAGAGAATTCTTGTTGGGCAGTGTATTAGTGCTCGAACTAACACACAGACCGAATTTTAATGGTTCAAAGAATGTCAGGCAAAATGGCCGGCCCTCACGCATGTTCACTTCATCAAATCTGGCCCTCTTTGAAAAAAGTTTGGACACTCCTGGTCTAGGCAGTCCAAGGAAAGCTAATTTTTGATTTGTCACTAAGGATTACTGTAGCTTGCTCTTCTTCGCCTTAACACACATAGGCCTACAGTTCTTCACAGCTTACCTGTAACAATATAAATAATGTACATGATGTTTTTCTGGCTGCTTTATAAGCAAATGACATGACAAAAAGGTAATGGACAACTCTTCTTTCATTACATAAAATGGACTTTGTTGTTTTACTGCTGTAATCTATTGTGCGTTTATTAAGTTCATGTAAGCTACAATAATTTATAGCTACACTACTTGTATGTATTTTCTAAATTTACTCTAATTAAAGCCTTATGCTATAAATCAAATTGTTTTACAGATTTTATCAGCATTTTTCACTCAAATGAGGATAGAAAACTGATAAATAAGCACATTAAAACTATTGCCACCTGCTGAAGTCCATAAGCTGCTGGTAAAAGACGTGCAGTGATTACTGCTTGTGTTCTTCGTTTTTTTTTTCCTTTCACTGAACTGGTAACATTCGTATTTTTTTGATTCGGTAAAACATGTACTTATGCAGAATCATAAAGCTCTCTTTTGCAGACCTACTTGTTAGATTGGTGACCACTGTGCACCAGCTAGGGCATATGGTTGTTGGGCTGAGGTGGGAGAGGGGAACACAATATATCATTGCTGACAATGGCAAATTTGTGCATAACCAACATAAGCTATGGTCTAGGGCAGAAAGATGGCATACATCTAATTTCACATGTCACTGGCTACTCAGACTTCCTAAGTGCTAGCAGAATAGATCGACAGTGCGCCCTATACCTCTGGCTGTTGGTTCTACAGTGAGGGAAAAAAATATTTGATCCCCTGCTGATTTTGTACATTTGCCCACTGACAAAGAAATGATCAGTCTATAATTTTAATGGTAGGTTTATTTTAACAGAGACAGAATAACAAAAATATCCAGAAAACAGCATTTCAAAAAAGTTTAAAATGAATTTGCATTTATTAGTAAAATAAATATTTGATCCCCTATCAATCAGTATGTGGTGGCTGCATTTGTTCTCTCTTTTTTTTCATTTTTTTTTTTTTACAATAACACACTTCCTGTCTCAGGGTGTCTCCACCCTAGATGCAGGAGCAACAGAGACACCTTTAGACCGCAGCATTGTCATTCTGGACAGAGGGTAGTGTTAGATGCACTAGAAGATTAATTGTCTTCTCTAACAAATTCTAATGGGACTCCTTTTAATCCTTTCTAAGTAGCAAGAGCAACATTTTTTTTTGTCCTATTGGGATAAAAGTTTTACATAAATAAATGAAAGCTGACCACTATAAGCACTCTTGTCAGTAATAAATGGTTTGTCTAAGCCCTTGTACACACGGTCGGACATTCTGACAACCAAATCCGTTTTATTTTGTCCGACGGATTTTGTCCGAAACTGTTGTATACACACGGTCGGACGAAGTTGTCGGAAAATCTGATCGTTCAGAACGTGATGACGTTATTTCGTTACGACGGGACTACGTTCAGGCTAGTAGCCAATAGCTTTGATGTAGGAATTTGATCTGAGCATGCATGGCACTTTGTCCGATCGGAATTCTCTGCACATGATCGGAGTATGTCTGATCGGAGCAGTTTGTCGGAAAATATTTCCAGCAAGTTGGAAAATTTGGTCCGACGGATATTCCGACGGAAACAGTCCGATGCATACCACACACAGTCGGAATATCCGATAAAACGGTCCGATGGGACACATTCCGTCGGAATCTCCGACCGTGTGTACAAGGGCTTAGCCTTGCATCTGACACTTTTGATCTTAGGAAGTTGAAAAACAGACTGCTGACAGGTTTATCAGGTGAATACAAAGGAAAAAAAACACTAAAGAGTTAGTTCACCTTTACCAAAAAACTGCCTATTCAGATAAGGGGCATCTGTAGATAAAAATAAACTGCGCAGCTCTGGTTAAAGTTGAATATTGCCCTTGCCATAGGTGAAGCCCATCTACATATCTCCCAAAGTCTTACTGGAATACTCCCAGTACGCTGCTAAGATGTTGCTAACTGCTGCTTACCGCCTCTGTCACAATACCTTGATTATTTTATAATGACATGAAATAGTCTAAGGGAAAAAAATATTGTGTAAAGGAAACTTAAAGTGAGTCTAATAAAAAATAAAAAATAAATAACAAACATGTTGTACTTACCTGCCCTGTGTAGTGGTTTGGCACACAGCAGCCCAGATCCTACTCTTCTTGGGTCCCTCTTCAATGCTCCTGGCCCCTCCCTCATGTTGAGTGCTCCCACAGCAAGCAGCTTGCTATGGGGGCACCTGGGCCGAGCCAAAGCTCCCTGTATCTATTCAGACACGGAGCCACAGCCCAAGCCCCACCCCACCATCTTTCTCTCCTCATTGGTTGACTGACTTTGACCACATCAGGAGCTAATGGTGCAGTACTGCTGTTTCAGCCAATGAGGGGAGTCCAGGGCACACTCCTGCAACATGGCGGGATCTAGAGGTACCTCAGGTAAGTATTAGGGGGGCTGAGGGGGGCTGCTGCACACAGAAGGCTTTTTATCTTAATGCTTAGAATGCATTAAGATAAAAAAAAACTTCTGCCTTTACAATCACTTTAACCCTGTTGCCAGTATCAACTAATTAATTTCACAGATTTGCTTGCTATGTCATTTTGGTATTTAACTACAATTAAACACCCAGTTTCACTTGCCCTTTTTTTAAGCATACATACTGTATTTTCATGTACAGAACTTTTTTGTTCAGATGTGTGCACAACACATTTTGTATAAACCCTGTTTGAAAACACATGGGTCAGTTATTTCTGCGTGTTTACTGGCAGGCACCCTTTTGTCGAAATGTCCTTTACTATAAGTGGTGTAGTCTTCCCCAACAATGTAGCAGCTGTCCAGTGATGAACTGTATGTGTATGCTGGATTGACTAATGCAAAAATTTGTTTTGTTTTGCATCTCTGTGAAAAATACCAAAGTTGAACAAATACTTTAAACAACCATTAGGAATGTTTATTTTTCATCAGATTTATATCAGTGAAACAAACATGTGTCAGTAAATTCTGCCCTTTCAGTAATGCTTGCTAAAGCAATAATCTTGAGGAAGCTGCAGTTAGTATTTTTTAAAGGATTCTACAGGAATTTGCAGTTCTTTGTACAGTATATAGCATGGTCATAGAGGTTCAGGTTGGGAGAGAAATGGACAGCACTTTACCCTTTCTTTCCTGAATTGAATACTGTGATCCTAACAATTGAAGCCAGCTTGTAAGGAGGAGGATGGGTGGGGGTTAGACTGGTGTTCTGTCACATTCTCCATATTTCCCTCTCTTGTTGGGCCCCAAGCAAGGGTCACATGAGAGCTTCCCCTTCGGGATGGATTCTTGGACTATACCAGGCATTGAACAAGGTAAACGACTCTTGCACTGGGCAATACTTTGCCCGAGGGCGTGCTCACCAGAGCCTGGGGACCAGGCAGAAGCCCGGTGGCCATGTGAAAAGGCAAACATTAAGCCAGTCTCCTAACTCCATTATGCGCCATGTGTGTGCAGTACCAAGGATATGGAGGTTCTCCTTAACCACTTGCCGACCGCCGCACGACGATGTACGTCCATTTTTTGAAGAGGGATATCTCGGTAACGGCAGCAGCTGCTGCCACAACCAAGGTATCCATCTCTTCAGGCGGCGGTCGGCTGTACGATAACGGTGGTCTCCGCGGCGGATTCGCCGCGAGATCACCGCTATCGGCGGCGGGAGAGGTGCCACCCCCCCTCCCGCCGCCCTCCCGCACCTTCCGCCGCTTACCGGAGCCGTCGGTAGCGGCGGAGGCGATCGGGTCCTTCAGTCAGCTGGGCATAGAGACAAGTGAGGCTAAGATGGCCCCCACTCGTCTCTATACCATAGGAGGGCGGAAGCGACGTCAAAACGTCACTTCCGCCCATACCTCTTAAAGCTATATTTTTTTTTTTTTTGTTGCATCTTAGCCCAAATATGAGATCTGAGGACCTTTTGACCCCAGATCTCATATTTAAGAGGACCTGTCATGCTTTTTTCTATTACAAGGGATGTTTACATTCCTTGTAATAAGAAGAAAAAAATTCATCTTATTTTTTTTTTTTAAAAAGTGTAAAAATAAATAAAATAAATTAAAATAAATAAGAAAAAAAAAAAAATTTTTTAAAAACACCCCGTTACGACGAGCTTGCGCACAGAAGCGAGCGCATACGTGAGTAGCGCCCGCATATGAAAACGGTGGTCAAACCACATATGTGAGGTATCGCCGCGATCGGTAGAGCGAGAGCAATAATTCTAGCCCTAGACCTCCTCTGTAACGCAAAAAATGCAACCTGTAGAATTTTTTAAATGTCGCTTATGGAGATTTTTGAGGCTAAAAGTTTGACGCCATTCCACGAGCGGGCGCAATTTTGAAGCGTGACATGTTGGGTATCAATTTACTCGGCATACCATTATCTTTCACAGTATAAAAAAAATTGGGCTAATTTTACTGTTGTCTTATTTTTTTATTAAAAAAAGTGAATTTTTTCCAAAAAAAGTGCGCTTCTAAGACCGCTGCGCAAATACGGTGTGAAAAAAGTATTTCAATGACCGCCATTTTGTTCTCTAGGGTGTTAGAAAAAAAACAATATAAAATGTTTGGGGGTTCTAAGTAATTTTCTAGCAAAAAAAACTGTTTTAAACATGGAAACACCAAGTCCGAAAAAGAGGCCTGGTCCTTAAGTGGTTAAACTTCCTCATATAATGTTCTACACACTTGTGCTGTTGTATGTGTTGCATTTGGGGGGGCAGGCTGAGCCACCGTCCACTTCATAGCAACAGAATGGGGTAACCAGGCATAGATTTCCGTAATGCTAGTCCACTTCTGGTGACCGACGGAGATGGACAGCTAGGGAGGGAGCCCAAGCATTGACCCCCTCGCTACTGAGGACCTATCTCCTATTAGGTACCACACCAACGCTTGGTTGCTGTTTCTCCTCGTAGTCTCTTATGAACCTTTACTGTAGTGTTGTTGTATTCATCCCCCTTGAAATTTGTTACATTTTGTCATGTTACAACCAAAAATGTAAATGTGTTTTATTTGGATTTTATGTGATAGACCAACACAAAAGGGCACATAATTGTGAAGTGGAAGGAAAATTATTTGCATTTAGTTTTCAAAATTATTTACAAATAAATATATGAAAAGTGTGGCATGCATTTGTATTCAGCCCCCCTGAGTCAATACTTTGTAGAACCACCTTTCGCTGCAATTACTCGTTATTTTTGATGCAATTACAGCTGCAAGTCTTTTTGGGGATGTCTCTACCAGCTTTGAACATCTAGAGAGTGACATTTTTGCCCATTCTTCTTTGCAAAATAGCCCCATCTCTGTCAGATTGGATGGAGAGCGCCAATTTTCAAGTCTTGCCACAGATTCTCAATTGGATTTAGTTCTGGACTTTTAACTGGGCCATTCTAACACATGAATATTCTTTGATCTAAACCAGGAATATGCAATTAGCGGACCTCCAGCTGTTGCAGAACTACAAATCCCATGAGGCATAGCAAGACTCTGACAGCCACAAGCATGACACCCAGAGGCAGAGGCATGATGGGACTTGTAGTTTTGCAACAGCTGGAGGTCCACTAATTGCATATCCCTAATCTAAACCATTCCATTGTATCTCTGGCTGTATGTTTAGGGTCGTTGTCCTGCTGGAAGGTGATCCTCCACCCCAGTTTCAAGTCTTTTGCAGACTCTATTGGGTTTTTCTTCTAAGATTGCCCTGTATTTGGCCCCATTCATCTTCCCATCACCTCTGACCAGCATCCCTGTCCCTGCTGAAGAAAAACATTCCCACAACATGATGCTGCCACCGCCATGTTTTACGTGGGGATGGTGTATTCAGGTTGATGTGCAGTGTTAGTTTTCCGCCACACATAGCATTTTGCTTTTAGGCCAAAAGTTTAATTTTGGACTCATCTGACCAGAGCACCTTCTTCCACATATTTGCTGTGACCCCCACATGCCTTCTCGCAAACTGCAAAAAAGACATCTTATGGCTTTCTTTCAACAATGGCTTTCTTTTTGCCATTCCTCCATAAAGACCAGATTTGTGGAGTGCACGACTAATAGTTGTCCTGTGGACAGATTCTTCCACCTGAGCTGTGGATCTCTGCAGCTCCTCCAGAATTACCATGGGCCTCTTGGCTGCTTCTCTGATTAATGCTCTCCTTACCCAGCCTGTCAGTTGTAGGTGGACGGGCATGTCTTGGTAGGTTTGAAGTTGTTCCAAACTCTTTCCATTTTCAGATGATGGATTGAACAGTGCTTCATGAGATTTTCAAAGCTTGGGATATTTTTTTTTATAACTTAACCCTGCTTTAAACTTCTCCACAACTTTATCCCTGACCTGTCTGGTGTGTTCCTTGGCCTTCATGATGCTTTTTGTTCACTAAGGTTCTCTAACAAACCTCTGAGGGCTTCACAGAACATCTGTATTTATACTGAGATTAAATAACACACAGATGAACTATATTTACTAATTAGGTGACTTCTGAAAGCAATTGGTTCAACTAGATTTTAGTTAGGGGTATCAGGGTAAAGAGAGTCGGATAGAAATGCACACCACGCTTTTCAGATATTTATTTGTAAAATAATTTGAAAACGGTTTATCATTTTCCCACCACTTCACAATTATGTGCCACTTTGTGTTGGTCTATCACATAAAATCCCAATAAAATACATTTAGAGCTCAAAGTTGTCAGTTCATGTTGCCGGGTTCTTCCGGTGATTTGGTGTTCCAGGCAGACCATGGGTTCCAGCAAGGCTTTAGCGTACATTCCTCATATGTTTCACAAGTGTTCCCCGGAGCCCCCCTTTGCTGCAGCAACTCTGTGTGTGGCTGGAGACTACATGCTGGGTCGTGTCAGCCCACCCACCTTTTATTAACAGCACAGAGAGGCACAGTTCAGCAGTAAATGCAGGAAATAGGTTAACTGCTTCCCTTCCTGCTGGGGCAGCATTAACCACTACCTTCCTACAAGCTGATTGGAGGAGAAGGATCAGAGATGACCTCATCAGTGCTGCTGTCCATTCACCAGCCAGTCACTTTTTTGACCATGTAATATTATGTTAATTTTAGTAGGAAAATTAAGAAATCAGAAAAATAATGGCTGAACAGAATTACATTTTTGGCAGGTGAGACAGTTTATAAATTACACAATAAATGTGTACTTAGCTGCTTGCCTACAGCTAAATACATAAGAATATCCCAGTGCCAAAAGCTTAACCTCAGACTAAACATATTTTAACAGAAAATAACTATTATACGCAAGCCATTTTCTGAAAAGGTCACAAAGGCTGCATCCTAGGGAGGAACATTTTGGGGCTTTATGAAAGCATGAAACACAAATCCATATCCATTCAGTTACATACACGTATTTATTTCATGTTAGAAACTATGCTTACTTTTATTCAAAATCATACAAAAAGTACAATGTAATGGTTTAGGGAGTGCCCGATTAAAATCTGACCCTAATCGTAATTCATTTCTCGCTAGTGGATAGAAGAAGGGATGCAAAGTTAAATGCTGAGTTAGGGGAATCTAATAAGCAATATTTATTTTTATTGGCCAGTTAAAGTCTTCCTTTTATTCTCCAGTCCATGTGAGTTTCAGTTTGATGGGTCAGATATTACCATAGTACAAAATAAACCTTTGGAGGTATTATACTGAACCAAGTAGGAAGAATAAAACCACCTTCCACCTTTTTGGAAATACTGGTGAAGACATTAATTGGTATTCATGGAAATTCTTGCACCCTTTTTGTAAGTGTACTGTCTATATATTTTTTCAAGGTCATATCAACTAGTCATCCGTGCTTTTC
Organism: Lithobates pipiens; assembly: GCF_037356315.1. Taxonomy (NCBI): domain Eukaryota; kingdom Metazoa; phylum Chordata; class Amphibia; order Anura; family Ranidae; genus Lithobates; species Lithobates pipiens. The sequence continues at coordinate 296,534,688 of NW_027507758.1, forward strand.
TAAGAACAGCTGTCTATTCAGTGTTTCTGGGGTTTTTTCGTGAACGTTTCCTACAAATGATAACATTTAGGCTTCATCTGCTCAACAAGTCTAGTGAGGTCATTCAGAATATGAAAAGAAGACAAACAATGACTGTCTGCTCTGTGAAAAATGTAATTGTTTATAAGACAATACCTTGTTATATGCTTGATCTGTCTCTCTCTATATACAGTTGTGCTCATAAGTTTACATACCCTGGCAGAATTTATGATTTTATTTTTCAGAGACTAGGAATGATAACACAAAATCGTTTCTTTCACTAATGGTTAGTGTTTGGCTGAAGCCATTTATTATCAATCAACTGTCTTTAGTCTGATTTTCAAATCATAATCACAACAGAAACTACCCAAATGACCTTGATCAAAAGTTTACATACCCCAGTACTTAATACCATGTATTGCCCCCTTTAACATCAATGACAGCTTGAAGTCTTTTGTGGATGAGGCTCTTTATCTTCTCAGATGGTAAATCTGCTAATTCTTCTTGGCAAAAGCCTCCAGTTCCTGTAAATTATTGGGCTGTCTTGCATGAACTGCATGTTTGTGATCTCCCCAGAGTGGCTCAATGATATTGAGGTCAGGAGACTGAGATGGCAACTCCAGATCCTTCACTTTATTGTGCTGTAGCCAATGACAGGTCAACTTGGCCTTGTGATTTGGATCATTGTCATGTTGGAATGTCCAAATATGTCCCATGTGCAGTTTCCTAGCTGATGAGTGCAAATGTTCCTCCAGTATTTTTTGATAACTACATTCATCAAACCATCAATTTTGACCAAATTTCCTGTGCCTTTGTAGCTCACACATCCCCAAAACATCAGCGATCCACCTCCATGTTGCACCGTGGGAATGGTGTACCTTTCATAGGCCTTGTTGACTCCTCTCCAAATGTAGTGTTTATGATTGTGGCCAAAAAGCTCAACTTTGGTGTCATCACTCCAAATAACTTTGTGCCAGAAGGTTTGAGGCTTGTCTCTGTGCTGTTTGGCGTATTGTAAGCTGGGAATACTTTGTGGTTTTGGCATAGTAATGGCTTTCTCCGGTGACTCGACCATGCAGCCCATCTTTCTTCAAGTGCCTCCTTATTGTGCATCTTGAAACCACACCACATGTTTTCAGAGAGTCCTGTATTTCACCTGAAGTTATTTGTGGGTTTTTCTGTGCATCTTTAACAATTTTCCTGTGGCAGTTGTGGCCGAAATTTTTCTTGGTCTACCTGACCGTTGTTTGGTTTCAACAGAACTCTTCATTTTCCACTTATTGATTAGAGTTTGAACACTGCTGATTGGCATTCTGAATTCCTTGGATATCTTTTTATATCCCTTTCCTGTTTTATACAGTTCAGCTACCTTTTCCTGCAGATCCTTTGACAATTCGTTTGCTTTTCCCATGACTCAGAATCCAGAAACGTCAGTGCAGCACTGGATGCATGTTGCAAGGGTCTGTCTGGAGTCCAGAAACTCATTGACCTTTTATACACACACACCACTTAAAAGCAAACAGACCACAGATGAGGATGGTTACCTTCAATAGCCCTTCAAACCCCTTTGTGTCAGCTTGTGTGCATGTTATCAGGCAAAAATCAACAGGGTATGTAAACTTTTGATTAGGGTCATTTGGGTAGTTTCTGTTGTGATTATGCTTTAAAAAGAGTAAACACAATTGATTGAATGGCTTCAGGCAAACGCTAACCATGAGTGAAAGAAACGTTTTTGAGTTTTCATTCATATTCTCTGAAAAATGGCCAAGAAATCATAAATTCTGCCATGTAAACTTATGAGCACAGCTGTATATTACTTAAAGCTACCCTGAAGCTATACCAAAATTATGTAGTAAAGCCATACCTTTAAAAAAAGAAGATTCTCATCCTGCCCATGCCGCCCAACACCAAACCAATGCCGTGAAATTGTAATCTGAAGTCTGCTGGAGAGACACTTCAGGGATTGTCGATCTTCTTTGTTCCCTACTCTCTTTTTCTGCCTACTCACCTCCACTTCACTACTGTATACTTAATATATAATACCTGTAATGTGTGCTGGGCACTCCCTACTGCTGCACTGAATAATGTTTGTGTAACGAAGTGTGGGCATTATGCAATAATAATCATAGCCCATGTTGTTTGATCATACTTCCCCAGGAGGCAGGTCCATGACAGCCGGGGCTTGGAAAAGTGGTTTGAATGATGCTAGCCATCATGCAACCTGAAGACTGAGGACATCTGGTGTAGCAAAGTAATTACTGCAGATGACAGCTCAAGTTTTTAAGAAAAGGCTGATTTTTTTTTTTTTTAAATAAGTAATCATTTTTGTTTTGGCTGAAGTTATTCTGTAATATTTCACATCAATTATTTACGTGGATTTAGGTGTTTATTTTATATCCTTGTAAAAGCAGCAGATGGATTATTGCATTCTTGGTTAGCTTTGTGATGGCTGAAGTACATGGAATATAGGTGTGAATGCGTATAGATACATCCATCTAGTTTAGTTGTACTTGGCCTTTAATAATTTTGAAGGCAGAAACCAAAAAAAGCACATCAACCCACAATAGTTTTACCATTATTGACAGCAGTTTATTTATTTTATGTTTGAAATTAGGAAAGCAGAACATAGAAAAGGAAATTTTCCTCCACTTAATCTGTTGGCTGCATCATTATTTATTTCTGAACTCAGTTTGACGCTTGTACCAATGCCCTTGCAATTAAACCGTGGTGACATATTTAAGCCCACTGGTGGAATGTTGGAGATATTCATTTTTAATACTTTACTATATTGTAAGGCAACAGGCAATAATTCTTGCTGTATACTTTTAATGGGAAAAGACATTTTAAAGTGATTGAAAAAATTGTATTAACTATGGATTTTAGCCCTGTAATGCATATTGATTTTCTAATGTAATAAAGGGCTTGCCAGGCAGTGTGTCTTTAACAGGTTGTTTACCTTTTTTTTAGATTGCATTTGGTTTAAAGTGGATACAAGCATTTATAGTCTTGCTGAGATGGGTACATACAAGTTATAAAACAGATGAAATAATTATTTTTAACCAGTAAAATGCTCAGTCAGGCTTCCTCTAAGGGCTGGCTCACACTGGAATGGAGTGCGTTCCAGACGATTCTGTGCCGTGCGAATGGGCTGGAATCACACTGGATTGTACCAAAAGTAAAGCATGCACTACTTTTAAAAACACACTGCAGCTGGATTGCATGATACTGCGGTACCATGATATGAGGTGCGGGAAAACGCACTGCGTTAGCAATCTGCATTTAGGATGTTGTCAGGACTAAAGTAGAACTATAGGCAAAACTTTTTTTTTCATTTTGGATAGAGCAAGGGAGGATTATAACCACTGTCAGATTTTTTTTTTGCCATCTGTGCCTCATTGCAGAGATTTCCCTTCACTTCCTGTCCTATAGCAAAATAGGAAGTGAGAGAAAATCCCTGCAAATTAAGGGAATTCCTTGGGGACCCCCAGGTCACCAGAACTACTGTCCCCATTGGAAGATTTTCCTTCTGTTACTTTTCTGGGAACAACCCAAAATATTGGATTTTCTTTTACTTTCACTTTCAATGATAATGGTAAACAGGAGAAATAGAGAAGATGAAGCTCCATAACGGGGGCACAGACAGCAGTAAAAATGGACAGGGGTTATAATCCCTCTCCACTCTATCCAAAACTAAAAAAAGTTTTACCTTTAGTTATACTTTAAGTTGACACCTGCAGCAAATCACACACGCGTGTGGGACGTGGGTTTCCCACACCGTGTTCTGACTACCTTTTTGAGCACAGCATCCAGAGTTAAATAACTTTTTATTCGTTTCCCACAAATTCAAAATTAAAAGAGTAAGAGCTTTGCTGATAAGTAACCAAAACAGCAGGTTCAGCTTATGTTAAAAACAATTTTCCAAAAAACGCAGGCACTGGTCAAAAACAATGACTCTGCATACTTAGAGCATTATAGCAAGAGACTCTCTGTCCTTCTCCTACAATGTAGCTGATGCTAAATTGCACAAAGCTTTGTCTCCCCCTTTCTCCTTATCCTACAGGCCTACATGCATCCTGCTCCTGTGACTCTTTATGATGAGTGTCTATGCACTATAAATTTGCTGATCTGCTGCCGCTGGCAGTAGGGATTTCTGGGTCATCTATGATGCAGAAGGTGATAGGGAATAGGGAGGCTCTCCTATGTAACAAAATATGCATGCATGGCAGCAAAATTCCATTAATAGTGGTAGTATATCGTACTGAATATTAGACATGTGCACACTGAAATATTTTGTTTCGGAATTTCGTCCAAAAAATACATTTATTTCGTTACTCCTGAAATTTGTTTTTATTTATTTAGTTTTTCGTTAAAAATTGCATTCGTCTGAAAATCCAAATTAATTAAGGTCGAATCTGTCATTGAAGGCTTATTGTGTCTGTCGAATGTTCAAAGAAGATTCGACAGAGCAGCTAAACTGTATAACTCCGTATAGTTTAGCTGCTCCGTCAAATCTTCTTAGAACTTTCGACAGACACCATAAGCCAAAGATTCGACGTTTGTATGTTTTTCGCTGCTTTGTCTAATCTTTGTCGTTCATGTTGAATGTATATAGTTAAAACAGAAAATGGACTGGTGATAGTAATCACTGATCAGACAGGTAACGAGATAGGTATATAGAATCTCAAGGTATAATATAGAATCTATAATAATAAATCCCCCCGCTCCCCCCCCCCCCCCACCACAACATGGGCAGCCTCTGAGGCTATCACAACACTAGTATCACTATCAGGTTAACAACACTAACACAATAGCAGCAGATTATTATGAAAAAGTTAAGTTGAACTGGTGCTTGCTTCACTATTGTTCTGCTGCTGTGCTTATGCTTAATTGCTATATAATTAAGGTTCTCTGGCAAACGGACCAGCTAAGATTGACTGTCTTCTGAAATGATTCAGTGTGTGTCTCTCTCTGCTAGCAATCATACGTGAAAGTAAGTTGGCTGTACGTGTGTACTTAGTTCTAGCTATTTTACTGCTCCTCCTCTTTGGTTACAATCAGCCAATAACATTCATCATCATCATTATTTTTATTTTACTTCCCCCACCCAATTCCAGCAGCGGTCTTTTCTCTCCATGTCGAATCTTTTCTCTCTATGTCGAATCTTTTCTCTCCATGTTGAATCTTTTCTCTCTATGTCAAATCTTTTCTCTCTATGTAGAATAATCCTGGACTAATAGAGTTAAGGTTAGGCACATTTGACTACAGGTTCGATAGACACAGATTGTTATTGTCAGCGTCATATCGAATCTCCTATCTATATCGAACTGTTGTCACAACAAAAACAAAAATAAAGCATTTTTTTATGTCGGATCTTTAGTTTTTCAGATTCTACACTTTCGTTATCGTTTGTTAAAACGATAACGAAAATACCTGAAATTTGGACGAAAATTCATTCGGACGAAAACGAATGCACATGTCTACTGATTATATCTGAAAGTTCCCACCTTGCAAGTGGCCTAGTATGCAGTAAACTGATTCTTTTGGGTTTTCTCATCCCTGCAACAATGCATACAGGTAGACGTGGGCCGGACCTGCCCCAAAGCACCCACCCCCCATGTTGAGGGCATGTGGCCTGGTATGTTACAGGAGGGTGCTCGCTCACCCCCCCCCCCCCCTTTCCTGTTAAGGACGCCGCAGGCCGCTTCCCAGCCCCACTCCTTAACAACCAGCTTACACTGCGCCCTGATTGGGCAAAGCTTTGCCCAATCAGGGTTCAGAATGCATTGCAGGGTGGGGTGAACACCTAGCAAATTTATGTGTTCGGCAAATGGCCGAACAGGCAAATGATCGGCCCGAACTCTACATACAGTTAGGCCTAGGTTATCCTAAAGTCTTTGTTTGTGTAGCAATTGATCTTTGGTCTCAAGAACAGCACAATTACTTCCCTAATTACCTAAAGGAGTCAACAGCAAGTGAAGAAAAAAAAATGGTTCATTGACCTTACCTTGATAGACCAAGTTAGAGATGTTACTTTAGAAAGAAACAGTTGCATTACCAGGAAATGATTCATTCTACATTGACTACTAATGCAAAGGCCTAGACTGACTGCGTCCAAATGAAACAAAGACATTGGCATGTAGTAGCCGACTCAGCAGAGTGTCAAATGCAGCAGTTTTCTTGAAATACTGGCATCAATAGATCATTAAAAGGCGCACCATTATAAGATGACTGCATCATGACTGACCCATTTGAATTGTAAAATAATAGCAGCAATTACATTTGAAATCCACTGGGAACTGGTACACGATTTTTAAACTTTCACACTCACTTACTATTAATGCTAATGGTCCTGAAGTATTTCCAGAGGAATCACTGAAAAAAAGCATTGCATCTAAAATGAGTTTTAGCAATTAAAATCTGCACACATACCATGAATAAAATACACAAAAAAATAGTAAATCAGGATACACCTTAATACTTCAGATAAGTAGCACACAGCATTTTACTTGATAAAACATTTCTAAAGCGAAGATTACATGTGATTTTAATTAAAATAGACAATTTTGTCTGTGCTCTTTTTAAATCTCATACATTTTTTAAACAATAAAATATGTATACTGAGAACTGACAAAACACAAATTAAAACCCGTCACAAGACACAATGGGGGTTATTTATGAAAAGGCAAATCCACTTTGCACTACAAGTGAAAACTACAAGTGCAAAGTGCACTTGAAATTGCACTGAAAGTGCACTTGGAAGTGCAGTCGCGGTAAATCTAAGGGGTAGATCTGAAATGAGGGGAAGTTCTGCTGATTTTATCATCCAATCATGTGCAAGCTAAAATGCTGTTTTGCATGTCCCCCTCGGATCTGCAGCGACTGCACTTCCAAGTGCACTTTCAGTGCCATTTCAAGTGCACTTTGCACTTGTAGTTTGCACTTGTAGTGCAAAGTGGATTTGCCTTTTGTAAATAACCCCCTTATACTGTATATATATTTTTTGTTTTGCATAGACCAGGCAAGAGGTAGAACTTCAACTGCAACTACACTGACAATAACTATATTGTAGATATATATATGTATATATACTGTAAGTGTATACTGTATACTGTTCTCTCTGCCTTTTCACCCTCTGCACTTCCCCTCTGGTGCTTCTTACCCCTTATAGTGCTCCTTTTCACACTCCCCCCATATCATTGGACTGTGTGTGTGTGTTGGTATAAGTTTTAAATTTTTTGCTCTGAGTGAGAGCATTGCTTCCTATAAACTGCAGTGAGTCTGTGATGTAGTAAGGCAGCCTCCCAGCAACACGTTACATAGCAGCAAGCAAGCAACCTCCATGGGACGTGTAGGATATGACCAGCAGCACATGTGTAGGATATTTGGTGGACTGTGGATGATGTGACACAAATGCATACCAAGATTCTCTTTTGCTAGGGATGTGCAGTAGCCACAAAAACAGGGCCTTGTGGCAAAATATGATGCCCCCCCCCCCCCCCGGTAGTCCCTTTTATTATTGCTTCAACATTTGGCATTTTGCACCACAGGCCCCTTTACCTATGCACTCTCATGGGGTAACTGCTCTTACATTTATGGTCAGTGAACAACCCACCTAGTAAAATTCCTCTTTATATTGATTGGCAGGTAAAAAGACAGGATTTCTAAGCTATTTACATTGGTGGTCAATGTAAAGCTAGGTTTATGCAGTTTCTGGCAAGTTTGTGGCGCATTTTACATTTTTACATTCATTTTTAATGCATTTTTTTCTCCTTAAAAACTGTGAAAATCTGGTTGTTAAGGAGCGGGTGGCTGCCGCATCTTTAATAACCGATGACTCATCAGCTGTTAGCAGGGTTCCCCTCTGAGACCTGAATATAAACCAAAGAATCCTGGCATTAAAAAACTGTGTTTTTTTTTTAAATGGCGTGTTGTCCCCCCTTCCCAGAATCCATCCCAGACCCTCATCCGAGCATGTAGCCTGGCAGACCAGGAAAGGGGGGAAGAGCGAGCACCCCCCCTTCCTGAACCGTACCAGGTCAAATGCCCTCAACATGCCCCCCCAAAGCACCTTGTCCTCATGTTGATGGGACATGGGCCTCTTCCCCACAACCCTAGCCAGTGGTTGTGAGGGTTTACTGGTGGGAAGCTTATCGGAATCTGGAAGGGGCCCCCTGATACCGCCCCCTCCATGTGAATAAGTATGAGGTACATTGTACCCCTACTCATTCACCAAAAAATGTGTCAAAAACAAATAAAACACAGAGACCGTTTTTACCAATTCCTTTAGTTAAAAAAAAAAAAAAAACTATAACAAAGTCCCCTGAAGTAAATCCAGTCAAAGTAAAAAAAAAAAAAGAAAAAAAGGTCAGCTTCACCATCTGACATTGTAACCGGGTGTCTCTGCTATCTTGTGACGCCATCGACCCCACATGCCCTGGGTCGATGCTGTCATTTATGACATGCCCACCAGGTAGAACTCAACGTTGGCAATGTTGCAGTGGCTGCATCAGTTCAAGCAACGATCGTCAGCTTCTGCATTACATGGTGCAGGAATATCTAGGGCAGGGGTCTCAAACTGGTGGCCCTCCAGATGTTGCGAAACTACAAGTCCCATCATGCCATTGCCTTTGGGAATCTTGCTCTTAACTGTCAGCCTTGCAATGCCTCATGGGACTTGTAGTTTTTCAACAGCTGGAGGGCCACCAGTTTGAGACCCCTGCCCTAGATATTCCTGCACCATGTAATGCAGAAGCTGACGATCGTTGCTTGAACTGATGCAGCCACTGCAACATTGCCAACGTTGAGTTCTACCTGGTGGGCATGTCATAAATGACAGCATCGACCCAGGGCATGCGGGGTCGATGGCGTCACAAGATAGCAGAGACACCCGGTGAGGGGCAAGAGCAGACTTGGAGACCTTTCCAACAGAGCATCCACTGGGTTACTGGTATTTTTGGTGTGCAACAGAATTGGATCGCATGAGTGTTCACACCCATGTGATCCAATTCCTGTCTGTATTTGCTTTGCTTGATTTGGGGGTGTCCTTAGCTTCTACTGACACTCCCAGCAGTTGGCATATTGCAGTGTGAACTGCCTGTAAGTTGTATGTGATGCAGGAACACGCACTTGATTCACAGGGTTCCTGCATCGCTCCAATGTGAACCGGCCCCGAGCCTAGGTGTTTTGCTGTTTGCAGAAATGCTCTACAGACCATTTAACATGGTTTCCTATGGTACTAAGTCACATCTATGCGTTTTGCGTCCAGTGCGTTTTTGGAAATGGTTGGGGACTTTTTTCCCACGATTTGCAGGTAATAGATTTCAATGGAACTGCACCAGATATGCAACTGTTGCTTTTGTGATGCCATTTGGGATGTGTTTTGCGGTTCTTATTTCAACACTGTATATAGCTGGTTGCTAACCGGGGTGCCGGGAAGCCAGCCATCACATCCTTAACAACCACAGTCATCAGCTGTCAGCGGCTTCCCCACTGAAAGTAAAAAAAATTCAGGCACTGCAATAAAACTGTGTGGGGTCCCCCCCCAGGTTGATACCAGGCCCTTCGGGTCTAGTGTGGATTTAGAGTGGACACCCCCCAAAAAGTTTTAAAAACAGAAGTTTTTTCAGGAGCAGTGATTTTAATAATGCTCCAGAAAGGCCCTAAAGGGCCTGGTATGGATTTTGGGGGACTCCGACGCATTTTTTTTTATTTTGATGCGGGGTTCCCCTTAATATTCATACCAGACCCAAACTAGGGGTGGAGCGCATGCTGTTTTTTTCAATGATTTTTATCTATATAGATCCGACAATACATTACCGCGAGCAGTTTAAATTAAATTTTTTCCCTTAGAAATGTTCTTTTGCTGTGGTAGTGTTATAAACATGGGAAAGATGCGCTACTTTACAGACAGACTAAGGAGACCCACAGGCACGATATTTAAAGGAATATTTCATTTTTATTGTTTTACTTTAAGCATTAATAAAATCACTGCTCCTGAAAAAAAGTCAATTTAAAAAAAATTATTGTACAGAACGAAAAGTATCAAACATTAGTAATTGTATTTTCTATGTGTGATTGTGCTCAGCTCCGCAGCGTAGTGGCATGCCCTTCTACTTTCAAAGGTTCAAGCCATGGGTTTGAATCCCGCCAAAGGTAGCGCCTCCTGAAATTGTGCATTGTACTGAGCAGCATAAGTAGCGAATGCACATCCGTTTAGTTTATTCCATGATTTTAACTCTTCAAATGCATGCAATGGTATGCAATTATTCAATAATATTATGGTGTGGAATTCCAAAAATCCAGTTATTCAAAAACCAAGGAAAAAAATGGTCACCCCCCCCCCCCTCCATTGCATGGTATGGATTTTAAGGGGAACCCCAAGCCAAAATGTAAAAAAAAATGGCATGGGGTCCCCCCAAAATCCATACCAGACCAGATCCGAGCATGCAAACTGGCAGGCTGCAGGAAAAGGGGGAGCGAGAGAGCGGCTTCCCTCCTCCTTAACCATACCAGTCCACATGTCCTCAACATGGTGTGGGTGCTTTGGGGTCCCTCCCAAAACACCTTGTCCCCATGTTGATAGGGACAAGGGCCTCATCTCCACAACCCTTGCATGGTGGTTGTGGGGGTCTGCGGGCGGGGGGCTTATTGGAATCCCGATCCCCCATATGAATGGGTATCGGGTACATTGTGACAAAAGACAGTAACCGGTTTTTGACAATTCCTTTATTAAAATGTCCTCTTATTTCCCCCACTTCTTCCTGCATCTTCCTAAGTCTTGCTTTGGTCTTCTTCCTCCAGCTTCTTCTTCCCCTGCTTCTTCCTCCATCTTCCTCCGGCTTCTTCTTCCCCTTTTTCATCCTCCATTCTTCTTTCTTCACCCCAAAGCACCCTCCCCATGTTGAGGGCAAGCGGCTTGGTATGGTTCAGGAGGGAGGGGGGCTGCTCTCTTGCACCTGTGGCCTGCCAGGTTGCATGCTCGGATAAGGGTCTGGTAAGGATTTTGGGGGGGGGGGGGGGCCCACACGCCATTTAAAAAAAAATTGTTGTGGAGTTCCCCTTAATGTCCATACCAGACTCGAAGGGCCTGGTATGGACTGGGGGGGGGGGGACCACACGCTGTTTTTTTTTCTTGATTTTTATGTATACTGCTGAGATCTGGCAATACATTACAGCTGTGGGCAGTTTTAAATGATTTTCTTTTCCTTTAGAAATTTCATTTTGCTGCAGCAATGTTCCACACATCGGCCAGATGCGCTACTTTTACAGGCAGACTAAGGACACTCCCCAGGGACAATATTTAAAGACATTTTTCCTTTTTATTGTTTCACTTTAAGCATTACTAAAATCGCTGCTCCTTTAAAAATGGGCATTTAAAAAAAAACTAATTTACATTGATACATGTCCCCTGGGACAAGACCCAGGTCCCCATACACTTTTTATAGTAAAGAACTTGCATATAAGCCTTCAGCGAGAACTTTGGATTTTGCAGGTTCGAGCCCCATTGACTTCCACTATTTCCACATATGTGATCTAACAGGCATGTTCGCCAGCAATAGCACGCTTTCCATTTGCATGTGCGCCCAGTTTCTGAGAGTTGAATTGGCCTTAATTGGGCGCTATTTTCCGTGACTGCAGGATCATTTATCGGCGCTATAGGAAATGACCCCACAGAGTTTTGTGTTTATAAAAACGTAGAACTCTGTGTTCTGTGAACAGCGATCTGGCTGTTTCTAAAACACACATATAGTAAATAAACACAGCACACATTACACTTTTTTAGGCACACAGTTAACCCCTTTCCAGTCAGTGTTATTAGTACAGTGAAAGTTTATAGTAATACCTATGATCACTGTATTAGTGTAAATTCCAGTATATATACTATAAATTTCACACAAATCAATTAATATACACTTATTGGGTTTTTCTTTTACCAAAGACATGTTGCAGAATACATTTTGGCCGGAATGTGTGAAGAAATTCAATTTTTTTTAATTGGATATGTTTTATAACAGAAAGCAGAAAATATCTGTGTTTTTTTTTACATTTTCTTTTAGTATACATTGCAAAAAAAACAAAAAAAAAACAGCGATGATCAAATACCACCAAAAGAAAACTCTATTTGTGTGAAAAAAGTGATAAAAATGTCTTTGTGTAGAGTGTTGCATAACCGTGCAATTGACAGTTAAAGTGACGCAGTGCTAAATAGTAAAAAATTATCTGGTCATGAAGGGGGTAAAACCTTCCAGAGCTCAAGAGTTAAAATAAATGTAAATGTTAGTTTTGAATACATTTCTACTTTTTGTTTACTGTTGTGAAAAGAGTAGGGAACCTTAGTAACTCTTTTGGTATGAATTATTGTGAGAATTGGGAAAATGAGGGCTGGCCTCATTGGGGGAGTTCTATGTGCCAGTGGTGTAGCTAGCACACCTGGCACCTGGGACTGGACATTTTTTTGCACCCCCCCAAGAAAAATGGTATGTGCCAATATAGCGGTGCCATGCCAAAACTGGGTGTGGTCATATTGCATCAACAGTCAACAGTGGGGTGGGCTTAAAAGGCCATATGCTTTAATGATTCCTCTATGCTGAGCCACTTTTTGCTGCATCTGCATCCACCTTCATCAATGGAAGTGGGTGCACAGAACCGAATGCAGACACTGTGCGTTTGGATCCATGCATCCCTTCCTGTCTACATGTCCATGCAGCTGCCTTATCCAAATTGACTTTGACTGGACTGCCTTCACAGGGATGCACAGAACCATGGCTGAGAACCGAGTAATCAAACAGCTGATCACTCGGTTCTCAGAGCTCCCTGAGCAGATAGCTGGTGGCTGTCAGTCTCTGGCTCTCTGCTCTGTGCCCTCTCCCCCCCCCCCCCCCACCTTTGCTAACTGAAACACTGAGGCTGTAGAGGGGCCAGAATTGGCCAGCTCAGGCTCACAGCGGCTTGGTAAGAGGCTGAGCTGGGTGACGGTAAAGGCATGTGAGCAGATCCCAACTATATGGTTGCAATCTTTCCCCAGCCTGGACAGACTCTGTCACTTAAGCCCGCTCTCAGCTGAAAATGGGTAACAGGAGTAAAAACACAATCTGCACTGATGTGATTAACAGGAGAAGGACAACCAAACAGGCTTTGGTTTTATTTCTCATTTATTAAATCTATCATGTGACCCGTCTCTCTGCTCCTGTTTGGCATTACTTGCGACAATTGATAGATGTCCCCATTTATGTTATGAACTCATCCTCCAGGGCCCAGACAGGCTCTTCCTCAGCCCAGGCTTTAAATCCAGGCTTTCTCCCCACAGCTGGAAGGTCCTTCAGGCACCCTCTTTCCTACTCCAAAGGGCCTCCACAGCCCCCCTCTCATAGTCCAGGGACTCCAGACACCTGCTGCCCTTGTCCACTTTAGCTGCAGGCATCATTCAGATATTCAGACAAAAAGTCAAGGACGTCATATGACGGTGTGCGGCATTGAAGCGGTTAAAAACCAGACAGAGGCTCTAAACTTTCCCACTGCAAGTTTTTAATTCATTATAAACAATGGACAATTGAATTAAGAATTTAAAAGGGCATGCATTTTGTTTGGTTTTTCTTTATTTTCAGAACTAAAAATATATCTTTTTATTATTCATTTAGGCAAATGAATGTTTGCTAGCTAGCTCTATGCTTAAAGAGCGTGCAATTTGATTCCTTGAGTTTTATTCAGAGCACACTCAATGGGTCATAGGAAGGACAGCCCCCACCCCCTCCTATCTCTATTTCATATGAGAATCCTAATAAGAGAGACAGCCCAAAAGTGAGCATCTGTTGATGGGCTGTCATAATCGAAAGACCCGAATGCTCGGAGATGCACTTGGTGTTAACAAAGTACTCTGTATGCAATTTTTATTTCTAAAATTACACATAATTAAAAAGTTACATTAGACATCATTTTATAAACTTGCAAACATTCAAAACAAATTAGAATATAATTGACCAAAATCATTATAGTTTCCTTTTCAGTAATATGAATACCAAACAAAATGGGCTTTTGTATACTGTATATAGATTAAAAAGGAGAAGTAACCCTTGCTGGATGTGAAAGGGTATTCCTTGACAGATTTTGTCTGCATCAGTTGGACGCTGGAATATTGATTTTCTGGCATGTATAGATTCAGGTTATGTAAAGCTGTACTAATTATGTTTCTCCATCAGACAGGAGGATCTCACATTGTAATTTACTAATTTGTCTTGTTTCCTTGCTTAACATGCAAACAAACAGCTTATAACAGAGGCTCCCAATTACATTTTTGCTACTTTTCTTAAAGCAGTTATAAAAATAGTGACATGTACCTTTTCAGTTTCCATAGAATAAAAAGAAACATAAAAAGCTGCATGCTTTCTGTATACTAACAAAACATTAATAAAGTCATGAGGAATGATGATCCGCACTCCGGTGATTGCTCTTAAAAAATGTTGTATTTATTAACAAGCCACAGTGACCAAACGCGAATACGAAAGGTTGACGCGTTTCAGCCTCTAAGGCCTTAGCCATAACCACCGTTAATAAAGTCACCCTGTTGTGTAAAAGTGGTGGACACAATACATTTGTGCAAATAGTACAATATAATATCTTTTTTTTAACTTTTATGTTGATTCTGGTAATCTTGATGATTATAAGGAACTTATTTAAACTTCACTACGCTTTTGGTAACACTTATGGGCCATCCTTTCCCAAACCAAAGATCTGCTGTTGCTTACAAGGGCTCTGCTGCTCTAAAGTTATTTCAGAATTTGCAAGTACATTTTTCAATTTTTATTCCAATGTAAAAGTGATTTTTTTTTTTTTTTTTTTTTTCACATGCTCTTTTTACTGGGGGGCTTGATATTACAGATGTTTCTCTTTATCAGTTGTCTCAATTTTTGTTAATAATATGTAAGGGTCGGTATATTCCTTACATTCACTTTTATTTTATTTTTTACATCCAATTTTAAAGTATTTTTGATGGGTGAGTTCAGGCTGGATCTCATTGAGCAGTGTACACTTGTGTTTATTGATGCCTTTGCCACACATCTGGTTCCTCTATGCAAGTCAATTTGAAGGCATTTCAAATGCATCGCAGACTAATCTCAAACCAATCTGAAATGTACCTCACATTGATCTTCGATTGACCTAAAATTGATCTTAAATGCATGCAATTTTTCTTTACTTTGATTCTGGGTCTGCAGGCTGTGTACACAGGAACTGGAGGTCAGTTTTAAAGCGGAACTAAAGTCTCAATTGTAGACAGCAAGCATGCAGGCTCTTTATTGTAGAGTAGAGATGCATTATCTCTTCTGCAATAGCATAAAACGTCCTGTCTGCTTGCAGTCTTCTTTGCAATGTACACTAAGCTGTGCAGGTGCTGCTCAGTTTACATTCTGACACAGATCATGTGTGCCAGGTTGACTTAACCGACTTAACCCCTACACATGCACAGAAGTGACATCACCCTAGATGGCCCCAGCCTAATACCCAAAAGAAGCCAGGTAGAAGATGCTGGGAAGGGACATTAAACCGTTGAAGAAAGGGTAAGTATCGCAGACTTTAACACACACTTTAAAGGAGGACAACATTGCATTTGAAATCCAGAACACAATATTTAACAAAACTTCCCCATCTATTCACGTCTCCATGTTTTTTTGTTGCCGAGAAATCACTTTGAAAAACACCCCCTAGCATGTCTGTCCATGGTCATCTTGATAAGGGGCAAATGATTCATGTAGCATTTACTTCCTGGAATCCATCTGCCCTTAACTTAAGGAAGGAGGATGTGCTTAGCTGAGAAAACCCCTCCTCCCCTCCTGAAGACTCACACAATGTATGACATAATTTGCTTAGGCCTAGAAACCAGAAAATTACTGAAGAAATGTAAAAAAAATGTTTTACAAACTGATGTCAGAAGAAAACTACAAATGTTATTGTACAGTAATTCTGATTAGTACTGTTTGTGTTGATGAGATTTTTCTGTAAATGCCATAATTTACCCTAAAGAATTGGTTTGTGAAAATGCAATTTTTTGCTCCAAATGCAGTGCATGTCTAAGCCCTTGTACACACGGTCGGAGATTCCAACGGAATGTGTCCGTTCGGACCGTTTTGTCGGATATTCCGACTGTATGTGGTCTACATCGGACTGTTTCCGTCGGAATATCCGACGGACCAAGTTTTCCAACATGTCGGTAAAATTTTCCGACAAAATGCTCCGATCGGACATACTCCGATCATGTGTAGAGAATTCCGATCGGACAAAGTGCCACGCATGCTCAGATCAAATTCCTACACCAAAGCTATTGGCTACTAGCGTAAACGTAGTCCCGTCGTAACAAAATAACGTAATCACGTCGGATTTTCCAAAAACTTTGTCCGACTGTGTGTATACAACAGTTTTGGACAAAATCCGACGGACGAAATCCGACGGATTTGGTTGTCGGAATCTCCGACCGTGTGTATAAGGGCTTAGACAACAGTGCCCCACCATTTATAAATTATGCCAACTAAACCATGTGATACATGATTACTGATCTTCCTTCTTGGTATCCTGAAAGAAAGCCAATGGTGAGCCTGGCTTGAAGATAGGACACCAGTATCATTGCCGCTGGGAAGAAAAGAGAGAGCAGCAGCAGCAGAATGAAGGGTGAACATGGGGGGGGGATGATCAGGCAGCAGGGCAGAAACAGGGGATCACTGGATGGTGGAAGACAGAGAATAGGGATTAGGGCAGTCTTGCGGTATGGGAGTAGACAGTGGAAGGGCACACCATAGAGTGCAAAAAGCAGATGGTAATGGTGCAGGGGGAACCAACATTTTTTGTGTATGGCTGTGATTGATTTCTTGTTGGGCGCTGATCATAGCCATACACAAATCCTTACTTGTGGTTCTCTCTTGCAGTGGGGTTGCACCCATACTGCAAGGGGTAAACAGTCGTTTATGTCTAATGGACCAGGTAAAGTGGTTTTACTTACCATTTACTTACCTCCTCTCCCTCGCACTCCAGTGGTTGGGTGTGCTCTGAAGTTATCAAGACCATAGCCCTTCATTGGATGGGAGGATGTCAAGGGACAGTCCAGTGTAGGAGTATAGGGCAGTGCTGTTTGCTTGGGTACAGAGAATCATGTAAGTAAAAGTGCTTTTGCTGTCCCCTAGACATAATTGAGCAGTCAGACCTTGCAGTGCAGACTCAGTCTGGAGTTGAGCTTTAAATTATTAAAATATACCCAATTTTGTTGAGCAAATATTTTCTTCAGGAGAGATATATACATTAGAAATACATGGGGGCCGCAACCCCGAAGACCAATACATAACCAACATAAGCAATAAATACAGCAGTGCAGTATCATTGGCATGAAATGTTTATTGGTTTACCAAATATTCATACAAATAATAATAGCAAGAAACCTCTTATTTACTTATTTAAGAAATAAAGAATACATCCAATATCATCACCATTTGTGCTCAGTTAATAGAACTCAAGGAGCATTTACTAAATTACACCCCCCTCCCCCCCCCCCCCCCCCCGTATCCAGGCTGGCAGAAAATCATATTAGATACAGCGATGGGATGAAAGGAGCTCTTTTGCTAGAAGGTCCAAAGAGGACAAGATCCAGTCTGTCCACACCTTATACAACCTTGCAAGGTTTTCCAGAAGTTTCTCGGTATTCTCATTGGCTGGAATATATCACAGGCTAAAAAAATTCTTAAAGGGGCAGTATGCCCAAAAATGTCACACAGGAATATTTACACATATATTTACTAGAGCTGCACAATTAATCGTTAAAAAAACGTGATCTCGATTCACCCCCCTCTGATGATCCTCCTGCAGAGGTTGCCAATTCTTTCATATAAACAAGTGGAGAAACTATCTGCTCACTCAGCTGTCAAAAGAAAACATCCAGGCAGTCTACCAATTTTTTAAAGTTGCAACATTGTAACCTAGCTTCCTTCTTAGATCAAAGGGATAGAACTTCTGTCTAAATAAATAACTGGGCAGACTGCCAAGTTTTCAACAACCTGTAAATGCAGGAAGTTTAACCACTTAAACCTTTTTCTGACACTTCTTTCTTAAGTTAAAATCAATATTTTTTTTCTAGAAAATTACTTGGAAACCCCAAACATATATATTTTAGCAGAGACCCTATGGAATAAAATGGCAATTGCTGCAATATTTTCACACTGTATTTGCCCAGCGGCCTTTCAAATGCAATTTTTTGGGAAAAAAATCACTTCAATGAATAATAAAAAAATGAAACAGTAAAGTTAGCCCATTTTTTTTGTTTTAATGTGAAAGAAGATGTTACGCCGCAAGAATCGTGAGAGAATTGTAATCTATCTTCTAAGCAAAAAAATTGTACTTCTCATTTTAGCCAGAATCGTGCAGCTCTAATATTTACACATAACTAAGAGCAGAATAGAATGGGTGGGGGGGTTGATCAAAGGCCCAAATTTAATGGTACCAGATCTTGGTACACCCACTTAGCTTAACTCTGTTACGAAGAAACTGATATTTGTTTTTACATATCCATTTTCAAATTTATTGAGGGAGTCAGAAAGAGTTTCCTATCACCATTGGAGCAATCTTAGCCCTTGTACACACGGTCGGAGATTCAGACGGAATGTGTCCTATCGGACCGTTTTGTCAGATGTTCCGACTGTGTGTGGTCTCCATCGGACTGTTTCCGTCTGAATATCCGACGGACCAACTTTTCCAACTTGCCGGTAAAATTTTCCAACAAAATGCTCCGATCGGACATACTCCGATCATGTGTAGCCTACTCCGATGGACAAAGTGCCACGCATGCTCAGATCAAATTCTTAGACCAAAGCTATTGGCTACTAGCCTGAACGTAGTCCCGTCGTAACGAAACAACGTCATCACGTTATGTACAATCGGATTTTCCGACAACTTTGTCCGACCATGTGTATGCAACATCACTTTCGGACCTCTTCCGGAATTAATCCATCGGAATTACTCAAACGGATTTGGTTGTCGGAATCTCCGACCGTGTGTACAAGGGCTTAGTGCTATAATAATATTAAAAAAACAATCTGCAGCCGTTTAGTTGTAAAGTATAATAAAAACAAAACAAAAGCTCTCTAATATGGCTCTAAGATTTGTGCATACTTTTGAGAAAAGCACTAAGCGGCGCCCCTAAAAAAACGTTTTTTTTTCAATGCAGCACAACGCACAGATGGCTTCTAATGCGCACACAGCACATAGAGGTTTTACATCGCACACACAAAGCACAGATGGTTAATATCCGTGTGCTTTGTTTTGTTGAAATACAGATGTATAGGTGTGTTTGCAAGGTGCATTGTTGTGCCATTCAATATAATGGCACCATGCATTGTAAAGCAATCATTACTGTAACGCTCAGGTCTAAATTGGGCCTATAAACAGTATATTTAATCAGGATTTTATTTTTTTTCAAAAGTAAGGTTTTCTTTTAAACAGAACTAACTATGTACAGAGAGGACAACAAGGTAAATATCTTGTATATCTTGTATAATCTTGAATTACGGAGTCACTCTCCGAATAGCAAGATGTAAAAATAACATGAAAGGCCGTAATAACACAAAGAACAGGCTAATTTTGCACTGTTAATAGAAATAGCTATATTGCAGCATGATCAGGTAATCTTTTTCAACACTCTTATCAATTTCTCAGAAGGTCATTAACAAAATAATTGCTTAGTTGTCAAAAGTCGAAATTATTCTATTAACTGATATAATCATTGGCCCATACAATATATGTATCTTACTCAACTACAATGACCTGCCCAAAATGCTCTTACAGAGATAGATATACTTTTCTCTTGTATTAGATCAGTAAAAAAAAAGGTTTTGCTATTAAATTAAAATGTAAAATATAGTGCATTTCAGAGGCACCAAAATGGAATATAATTCCAGGGTGATAACACTAAGTCTGGTGTACTTACCTATACAAATCATACATCATTTATTATGTTGCTATCATGAGGTTTTACAATTTGTAGTTGATTAATTGTGAATTGCGACTTGTGGGAACTTTTGTGGCAGACATAGCCGTGAGCAAATGGAGACCTTTATCAGCAGAGTCATCTCTTGATCATTGGGTAATCAAGCCTGCTTAAAGACTCTAGGGAGATCATTTGTCAATGTGTCCTAGCAGCAAATCAGCGTTAAAACTAACACAAAGTATAGAGAAAGACATTTATTAGAGCCGTACTATAAGTAACGTGAAACTAGAATACTGTTTTTATTCCTTTTTTTAGTAATTTGCCAGATAAAATCTGCTTGATGATTTGCTAAAGAGATTGACAGATTATTAGGTTTCAAGAAAGTGACAGCAATCCACTTACACAATGGTATGCTTGTCACATGTACTAAATGTATAAATCATCAGTAGCAATTAAAATGACTGTACAAGTAAGGGGGACGGAAGTATATTTACTAAACTGAAAACGTTATACTGTATGCTAACCATATGCTATAGTGTATACTTTCCAGAAAGCTGAGTCCATTGGCAACAAGCAGCCTTTCTTCTCATGTCAATGCTGCTATGGGATTTTTTATGAGGTCATTAGTAGTTATACTGCAAACATAACTATTCCCTCAGAATTATATATATGTAAATGTTTCTAATACTATTATTGTATCTGACAATGACAATATTAAACAGAAGCACAGTGCTTTCTTCATATTGCAATGGCATCTGCAGGCCAAATGTTTATTTTGTAAATTAACTCCCAGCTTGCATGTCATCACCATGGCATAACTAATACACTAATCACATGATTATGAACCACTCTAATTGGTTCTCAAACATTAGTGGGGAGGGGAGTTCTCAGTGATAGCACTGCCTGGGAGCTAGCAGCCAGCTGTTTATAAGTTTTCAATCTACTGTTTTAACTTTTTTGCATGTATATAAAATATAATTTTTCAAACATATATTTAACCACTTCAGCTCCAGAAGGCATTACCCCCCTTCATGACCAGGCCATTTTTTGCAATTCAGCACCTCACTATATTAATTGGCAATTGTGTGGGCATACAATACTGTACCCAAATTAAATTTATATCACTTTTTTCACAAAAATAGAGCTTTCTTTCAGTGATATTTGATTACCGCTGGGTTCTGTATTTATTGCGATGTAAACGAAAGAAGGCTGAAATTTTTGAGAAAAAAAAATAATTTTCTACTTCTACTACTTTCAACTAAATGTATTGTGCTACATGTCTTTGGTAAAAAAAATCCCAATAGGTGTATATGAATTGGTTTGCGTTAAAGTTATAGTATTCACAAACTGTGGTATATATATATTTGAAAATTGATCAATCCTGATGTACTGATGGCCTCTCATTTCTTGAGGCCCTAAATGCTAGGACAGTACAAATTTCCCCCAAATGACTCATTTTTGGAAAATAGGCATTCTGAGGCGTTTAGTAAGAGGCATGTTTTTTTAATGCTGTAATTTTTTTTCACCATTTTTTTTTTAACATGAAGAAATTAAATAATTTTCTTTTCACCAATTTTTTTTTTTTTTTTTTTACTTACTGTCCCATGTGCAGTACAGCGTCATCATTTGACTGATGTGACAGTGATCAGGCACACTGACAAGTAACAGTATGTTAATAATAAATTGTGAAATAAATAATAATAAATGTTCATTAATATAAAATAATAATATGTTTTTATTCAAAATGTTTATATATATTTTTTCATTTTTATAATATAATTTTTTTTAAATATTATTTTTTTTTACATGCTTTCATCACCATGTGTCACCATAGCAACACTACTACCTCAGAGGGGGTGGTCGGGGATTTTTTTTTTACATTTTGTTTGCTGTTACCCTGAAAATCATGGTAACAGCAAAGTATTTAACTGTCATGAATAGGTTACATTCATGACAGCTGTGATCACTACTGATCTGTGATTGGCTACAGCTAATCACATGGTACAGGGGTTCGGTGATTGACCCAGATATCATGTGATAGCTGTGGGACAACCATAAGATAGGAAACACAGCTGTTGTGAATGAATAATTTAATAGCAGCTTTGTTGACATTGTAATCATGTGATCGCATATACTGTACATATATTAATACACTGGGCCATGATCTCTGAGAAAAAATCTACTCACTGTCCACTCTTCACTCCCCACAATGCCACACTTTAAGCACTTGAGGACCAGCCACCACAGTTGTACTGTACTGTGGCAGGTTGGCTCTCCTGGGCGAATAACTCTCATTGTGCGTTAGCTGCTAAAAGAGCTCTAGGGGGCGATGTGCGCTGGCCAACTGCGATCGCTCCACAAAGAGCCAGAATGGAGATCTGTCAATGTAAACAGACAGATCCCCGTTCTGACGGGAGGAGAGACAGATCTGCTGCTCCAAGTGATTAGGAACAGCGATCTCTCTCCTCCTCCAATCAGTCCCATCCCCCCATAGTTAGAAACACCTCCCAGGGAACACATTTAACCCCTTTGATCGCCCCCTAGTGTTAACTCCTTCACTGCCAGTGACATTTAGACAGTAATCGGTGCATTTTTATAGTACTGATCGCTGTATAAATGTCAGTGGTCCCCAAAATGTGTCAAAAGTGTCCGATCTGTCCATCACAATGTCGCAGTACCACTAAAAATCACAGATCGCCACCATTACTAGTAAAATAATAATAAAAATACTATAAATCTATCCCCTATTTTGTAGGCGCTATAAGTTTTGTGCAAACTAATCAATGTACGCTAATTTTTACCAAAGATATATAGAAGACTACATATTGGTCTAAACTGATAAAGACGTTTTTTTTTGTTTTTTTTTATATTTATTACAGCAAAAAGTAAAAAATAATATTGCTTTTTTTTCAAAATTCTCACTCTTTTTTTATTTATAGAGCAAAAAATAAAAACAGTTTTTTTTGTGGGAAAAAAAGGACGAATTTTGTTTGGGTACAACGTCGCACGACCACACAATTGTCAAAAATGGTCCCACTGGGACCCATGGTTGGGCTGGCCCTGTGTAGAGTCACACATGTGAGTGTATAAACAGTGGTAAACGACAGCCTATTCACTTCCTCCTCGTCC
The DNA here is from genome assembly GCF_037356315.1 of Lithobates pipiens. NCBI lineage: Eukaryota > Metazoa > Chordata > Amphibia > Anura > Ranidae > Lithobates > Lithobates pipiens. The sequence goes on from NW_027507758.1 coordinate 296,557,789, forward strand.
ATGCCCACTAATCAGCTAAACACAATGTAGGCTGGATATTACATGTAGATTATTGGATGCTTCATCTCCCACAGGCTGGAGGGGTGTGACATAGACCGTGACTGGCAGAAAGCTGCCCATGCCATGTTATTGCCAAAATATAATAAATATTTTATTTCAAATATATATTTGTATGATTTTTTTTTTTTTTGTGAACATGTGATCGGCAGCAGAGCACTAGAAGCTCCTCCTGCTTATGTTTCCCTGCAGACAGGCTGGGAAAGATCTGTGTCATGTGACAGCTGTGTATCGATTTGGAAAAAAGTACTTAGATTAATCGCAGTGCCATTAGCCACATACAGATATAGAAGGGGCAATGTAAATTAAACAGGGTGTGTTTAGTATCAATTTAAGACTAACCTAATTAATATGTACAAAGCCTAGCGCTGCACTTGCTGATTGGCTATAGATGGATATTTCATATTTGCTTGACCAAAGAAAGGTTCAGTTCTGAACATTGTAAATTAAAGAAATGTCAAGAAAACAATAAATGTTTGTGGTAATTCATTTGTGCTGGCAATATACTGTCTTCAACATAATAATATATATGTAACAATAAAGAAAAGCAGAGTCTCATCATGCCAGTCCGAGTCTTAAAAAAAACAAGAACTGCCCAGGGGTACTTATCCTCCTTGTCACCATGAATACATTTCAACAGATTTAATTACAATTTGCCAGTTATTGCTACAGAAGGTCTAGATTTCTTACTTCCAGTAAAACTGTAATTTATCCACACTATTAGAAATGGAAATGATGCGCTGAGTTCTTATTTATTGTAACCAGTATGACTTTAGCTAATGCAATTGAAGACTCTGCTATTTAATGCTTATTTGACAATTAGACCTTTTTTTCACAGAATTTTAAATAAAGGTACTGCTTACTGTTTTGAAAAAGCCAGACTTCATTATTTTAATAATATAAGTGCAGCAGAAGTAATCCTCAATAAAATATAGATATAAATATATGATAGCAAATCTCTCACAAGCAAACAGTAGATAAATATGTGCTGGAAGTGAAAGAAAGAGGTTGAAAAAAGACACATATATATCCTACTTGACCTATCGGCAAACAATTCTTGTATCTTTAGATTACTAAAAGTCAGGGCTTTATTTCCAGCGGAAATGCGGGGGGAGCCCAGCTGCTGGAGAGCATATTGATGCTGGCTGCTGGAGGATCTATTGTTGCTGGAGTAGGGGGGTTCAGTTGCTGCTGGGAGGAATTTACTGCTGAGGGAGTGGTCTATTGTTGGCAGTTGGAAGGTCTATTGATGCTGGCTGCTGGGGGATCTATTGTTGCTGGGGTAGGGGGGTGCAGTTGCTGCTGGGAGAAATGTCCTGTGGTGGGAGTGGTCTATTGTTTGCTGCTGGAGGGTCTATTGATGCTGGCTGCTGGGGGATCCATTGTTGCTGGGGTAGGGAGGTTCAGTTGCTGCTGGGAGGAATCTACTGTTGAGGGAGTGGTCTATTGTTGGCTTCTAGGAGATTTATTGTTCCCGGCAGGGGTCTACTAATCCTGGGGTGAATCTATTTTGAAAGGGGGTGTGTTGTTACTGGCTGTAGGGAATATATTGTACAGCTTATTAACAAATTCCATACAAATTACCGTAAAATGATACTTGGTTCTGTATTCTCTAATAGGGGTGGTATTGGGAGGTGGATAGTGGGAGGAATCAAGGGATGGTACTCCAAGGTGGGTAGGGGGTGGAGACAAGGAGGGGCTTGAAATGAGGATTTCCTGCACCAATTTCCTGAGAAAAAAAAGCTCTGCTAAAAGCTACTATGGATTCAGAGGAAGGTAAAAAAAAAGTTGGGATAAGCCCACAATCCTGGACCAACATCTGGCTCAGCCTCTCAGCGAGCCACTGAGAGCCTGAGCCAGACACTCCCACCCTCTCCACAGCCCAGCACTCCAGCGAGCGTGGGGGACAGAGCAGACAGTGGTGACTGACAGTCACCAGCTCTCTGCTCACGGAGCTCTGAGAACTGAGCAATCAGCATTCTTTCTGGGTTCTCAGTTTTAGAGCTGGTGGGGGACAATTGCAACATCCACCTAGTTAAGTATGATTTTGAAAAAAAAAACCCTATACTTCTATTTTAGGAGCATAATCTGGTTTGTCCTTTCTGTTTGCCAATGGTAATCAGTCAATCACTTTCTGGATCAATCATTTACAGTGTTGTTTCATTTTAATAGCCAGTTATATTTTGTGCATTTAAAGCGGAGGTCCACCCTAAAATGGACCTCCGCTCATCGGAATCCCCCCCCCCTCCGGCGCCACAATCGGCACCTTTCAGGGGGAAGGGGGGTGCAGTTACCTGGATAATCCAGGTAACTGCACCCACTTCCGGGCTAGCTCTCTGCGGAAGGAGCGTAGGTTACGCCCCCGTTCCGCAAGCGCCCGCCCCCTTCAGCAAGTGCCCCGCTGCCTGCTGGGAAACACACAGCTCCCAGAGGCAGCGGGGACCGTCCGTATTGCGCCGCGCGGCTCGCGCATGCGCAGTAGGGAACCGGGAAATGAAGCCGAAAGGCTCCATTTCCTGATTCCCATACCCAAGATGGCGGCGGGACCCGGCAGCCGAGCGAGCGATCGGCTTCGGGTGCCGACATCGCGGGCGCGCTGGACAGGTAAGTGTCACTATTTAAAAGTCAGCAGCTGCAGTATTTGTAGCTTCTGGCTTTTAAAAAAAAAAAAAAAAAACGCGGAGTCCCGGTGGACTCCCGCTTTAAATTGTTTGTCAATGAACATGGAAAATGATCAACCCACTGAAGTACCTGCTGAAAAAAGTGCCTATAAGGATACTGTGAGCTGTTTATGTAACTGACACCATCAATTCCATGTAGGCAGGGAAGATATCATTGAAAAATTCATGCATAGAGGGACAACACCACGTATTTGGCATTTCCAGAGTGCCTGAAAGGTGATCTTCAGCTTGGCACTACTACTCCTCTGGTGTACAAGCTGAAACTGAATAGTGTGAAGAATAATCATACTTTTCCATTTCGAACTTGAAATTATTTATTAGTGGCCTTATCAACAGGGATAGCCATAATATTTTAAAACATTAACACAAATTAGATCTTTGCTGGCAAATAAAGTGTAAAATGTAAAGTACAATGTAAAGCCAAACTTTCACCCCTTTCCTGCCCAGGCCAATTTTCAGCTTTCAGTGCTGTCACAATTTGAATGACAATTGCGCGGTCATGCAACACTGTACCCAAACTAAAGTTTTATCAGAGAGAGCATCCTTTTGGTGGTATTTAATCACCACTGAAATTTTTATTTTTTGCTAAACAATCAAAAAAGACTGATCATTTTGAAAAAATGGGCACTGATAGCGGCCATCGATGTGCACTGATGGGCAGTTGTAGGCTGCACTGATGTGCACTGATGAGGCTGCATTGATGTGCACTGATAGGCAGCACTGATGGGCAGTGTTAAGTGGCACTAATGGATTGGCGGCACTGATAGGCCTCCCTTATGGGCACTGATTGGCAGCACTGTGGGCACTGATTGACAGCACTGATGGGCACTTTTGTGGCTACAATGATGATCAGGACACTGTGTGGATTTGCTGGTTATCAGCTCTCTTCTCACACGCTGTCAATGTAATCCTGTTTACATTGTGATCAGTTGTGATTGGCTCTTTAGCCTGATAACAGATCACTGCTGAAGCATGCCGCAGGGGAGCACGCAGGTAGGATGAGCACAGGAGCATGAGAGGACATCAGATTAACAGGATAGAGTAGGGAAGGGTTGAAACCCCTGTCTGTGACCCTTCACCTACTCTCTTTGTCCTGGTGACCATTATTTCTGGTACATAAAGCAATAAAAATGTATACTTTTGGAGTTGTCACAGGACCAGGAAGTAAAGAGAAATCTTTCAATTGAGACATCTAATTTTTGTTTTAGGAACATTTGTTTGATTTTCTAAACCATAGTGACAAAAAAAATTCAAAGGAGCAGGATGGAAAATTCTTCTCAAATGAACAAGTTTCTAACAATGTATGTTGTTTTTGTTTGGGAAATGAAATTTATTTCAAAATTGATTGTTAAAAGTAAACAACATTTTGAAGCACTTTCGAACAGCATTTACCAAATCATTGAATGTAGAAAATATTTTTGTACGATTGTTTGTATGAATTAAGAGGGGAGTTTCCCTTTCTGTGGAGAGAAAGGACCAACAATAAGGGGGACATTTCCCATATGGGACACAGACAGCTAAAAAAAAAAAACTCACAGGAGTCCTAACCATTCTATATGTCCAAAACCAAAAAAAAAGAGTTTTATCTTTATATGTACTTTAACCACTTGATTCTTGGATACCCTTTAAAATGGCATAGAGAGAGTGGCATTTTAAAATAACACCCAGACTCGTCATGACAGTGTTATTGTTGTGTGAATGTGGCTTTGGAGTGGTAAGAACTCTGTTGTGACGGTGGAAGGTGCGTGGAGATAACCCTAGTCTGAGGCCTATGTGTGGAAGAGCTATGAGAGTGCTGAGAGAAGAAAGGGTGCACACCTATTGAGTGGTAGGAGGACAGGAAGAATGCCATCACTTTTGCAGAAATGAAAGTGAGGTTTGATTCTCAAAGGTAGGTAGGTATCGGGACCAGTTCGCAATCTTAGCAAGGGCTGGGTATGTTCTGATGAATACAACTCTGAATGCAATAGGAAATGTAAGATTGGACTGTATAAACTTGGACTGTAAAGCCCCATACACACTATCAGATTTTTCCTTCAGATTTACCAAAACCATATAATATGAGGTCAAACCTTAGGAGTTGTATGCAATCAGGCAGGCCCTTGCACTACATGGTTTTGGTAAATCTGAAGACAAAAATCAGCAGAAAATCTGGTAGTGTGTATGGGGCTTAAGAGTTCTGGTGAGATTATACTGGAGACTGCACTCAGGAGTTAATCCTTGAAGAGTTAAAGCACTTGATAGGATTTTGTTTTTTGCCATATAATATATGAGTGTGGTCACAATTAACCACTTAGGGACCGGAAGGATTTGTCCCCTTAATGACTAGGCCATTTTTGGGATAGGGCACGCTTTGCTTTAACTGACAATTGCGCAGTTATGCGATGTTGTACCCAAACAAAATTTGTCCTTTTTTCCCCACAAATAGAGCTTTCTTTTGGTGGTATTTGATCACCTCTACGGTTTTTATTTTTTGCGCTACAAACAAAAAAACTTTTTGCTATAATAAATATCCCCCCAAAAAATCGGAAAAAAATTATTTCTTCCTCAGTTTAGGCCAATATATTCTTCTACATATTTTTGGTAAAAAAAAAAATCGCACTAAGCGTATATTGATTGTTTTACGCAAAAGTTATAGTGTCAATAAAATAGGGAATAGATTTATGGCATTTTTTTTACTAGTAATGGCAGTGATCTGTGATTTTTAGCAGGACTGCGACATTGGGGCGGACAGATAGGACACTTTTGACCCTTTTTTGGGACCATTGACATTTATACCTCGATCAGATCTAAAAATAGCCACTAATTACTGTATAAATGTCACTGGCAGGGAAGGGATTAACACTAGAAGGGCGATCAAGGGGTTAACAATGTTACCTAGGGAGTGTTTATAACTGTGGGGGGATGAGACTGCCTGGAGTCCGATCGTTGTTCATAATCAGTAGGAACAAGAGATCTGTCTTTTCTCCCCTGACAGAATGGAGATCTTTCAATTTACATTGACAGATCTCCATTCCTTCTCTGTCGAGAGTGATCGCGGGTGGCCGGCAGGCATCGCGCCAGCCGGCCATGCAAATTGGCGTCAGTGCACGCCCCATACTCCTATTAAAGTGGCCGACATACAGGAAAGGCAATTCGCCCAGGGGAGCCATCCTGCCGTCGTATCGCTGCGGCAGCTGGTCCTTAAGTGGTTAAAGTGTCATGAGAGAGAAATATCTTGTCTAAACTGTTCACTGCCTGAGACTCAGGAAGCAGTGACTGCCTCCTACCCTGCTCTGAAAAGTACATTGTTAGGGGTTACATACACCATAAGGACCTTAACCACCTCCCTACCCCCATTGTGTAAAAAACGGCAGGGAGAAAGATGTCTATTTCTGGACTGGCATTTATAACTATCACTTCAGAAAAAGCCATAGGGTAACCAGTGCGCCCATTAATAGGTGTTCTCAGACATGCTGATTTGAGTGTCTCTATACTTTATGGTTGCTGTGAAGATGAATCAAAGCAATTACAATCGTATAAACAGTACAATTGTTTACACCTGAGAGCCCACCCGTTCTTCTCATAACAGAAGAAAGAGGAACTAATGAATAAATGATCATTCATTAGTTCCCGAACTTCCAGAGCACAAGTAGCAGCAGATTTAAGGTGGTTGGGGGGGTCAGTTTGAGTGCAAGATTTTTTTTTTTTTAACCCTTTCACTTTCACCTTCTCTCCTGCCTGTACTGTCCTGCCATTTTATTTGCTAAATTTTATAACATAATATAATTTATTCTATAAAAGTAGGGAGATTTTTTATTTTTTTTGCAACATTTTTGGACTTGAAGTGTTTAATAAATACCACCAAATGAAAGAAAAAAGAACTAATTTGGGTACGCTAATTTATAAATGAGTAATTGTCAGTCAAACTATGAAAGCAATGAACATTGAAAAGGGGTATATAGTGGCTGGTACTCAAGTGGTTAATGTGCTGTAGCAATGTTGAGTAAGTGACTAAAGTGATGGGTAGTCCATGTGGTACATATCATATCATATCATATCATACATATCATTACAGAAGCAATAGACACAGTGAGGCTGATTTTTTTTTTTAAAGGGGAGAATGTTCCCTTAAAAAGTTTTGTGAATATTTCCTTCAATTTTACAATCATATGAAATGCAAATTCTTGATCATTTAACCACTTGCTTACTGGGCACTTAAACCCCCCTCAGTCCCAGACCAATTTTCAGCTTTCAGCGCTGATGCACTTTGAGTGACAATTGCGCGGGCATACAACACTGTACCCAAATGAAATTTTTATCATTTTTTTCCCACAAATAGAGCTTTCTTTTGGTGGTATTTAGTTACAGCTCGGAGTTTTATTTTTTGCTAAACAAACAAAAAAAGATGCAAAAAAAAAAAAAAAAAAAATCATGTTTTAATAGTTTGTTATAAAATTTTGCAAACGGGTCATTTTTCTCCTTCATTGAAGTGCGCTGATTAGGCGGCACTGATAGGCTGCATTGGTGGGCACTGATGGGCTGCATTGGTGGGCACTGATGGGCTGCACTGGTGGGCACTGATAGGCATAGTTAAGGCGGCACTAATAGGCACAGATAAGGCGGCACCGATGGGCACAGATAAGGCGGCACTGATGGGCAAAGATGGGCACAGATAAGATGGCACGGATGGGTGGCACGGATAAGTGGCACGGATGGGTGGCACGGATGGGCACTGATAGGTACCACAGATAGATGGGACTGATGGGCACTGATAGGTGGCACTGATAGGTGGCTCTGATAGGTGGCACTGCTGGGCACTGATGGGCGGCACTGCTGGGCACTGATGGGCGGCACTGCTGGGCACTGATGGGCGGCACTGGGGTGCAGCACCTTTGAGGCAGATTGGGTGGCACTGTGGGTGGCACTGTGGGGTGGCACTGTGGGTGGCACTGTGGGTGGCACTGTGGGTGGCACTGTGGGCACTATGGGCACTGACAGGGGGCACTGACGGGGGGCACTTACTTTTTCTTTTATTTTACTTCAGGATGGCACTGCGGGAGGCAGGTGGGCACAGGCAGGTGGCAGGTGGTCCCTTGTATTGATGGCCGTGATCGGGACTGATGTCCCGATCACGGCCGCCGGTGATCGGCTTTTTTTTTCTCTCCTCGCGCTGTCAGCGCGAGGAGGAATAATAGCCGATTACCGGCTCCGTTCTATCACATGATCAGCTGTCATTGGCTGACAGCTGATCACGTGATAAGGGGTCGGGATCGACCCCTTACACGGATCGGTGATCAGGCGAGTCTCACGGACTCGCCGATCACAGAGCGCGCCGCGCGCGCCCCTCAGGGGGCGCGCAGGCCGCTCGTAACCAGGACGACGTCAATAGACGTAGTCCTGGAAATGTAGGTCCGCGCTAATGCCGTCATTTGGCAATAGCGCGGATCTGAAGTGGTTAAATACCTAATCATTCACAGAGGCTTTTCACATGATTGGATAATTGAGGTGAATATTCATACAACTTTTAAATAAAGATTTTCTACTCTTTTAGTTAATTGACCCAGATCACTGTATGTCATATAAATGTGCAGATACGAACTGCATAATCAACCTTCCTGTGTATTATTCAGGCAAATAACTATTGTGAAGGAAAGCCAGTTGCAGCACATATGCATACTTGATCTTCAAATACAGTATACTGCAACAAAGGTTGTTTTTATAGCACCTCATTGCAGCCGTGTCAGTATCTATGGTGATGGGGATTCTGTGTGGCCAGGGCAAGAAGAGACAATGAAAATGATATTTGACTGCATGCACAAAAACACACGGTGACGCGTAATATCGGGTTCCAGCAGCAACAATAATGCCACGTTTCCAATCATTAAAACTTATTGGAATTCAAGATGTTAATGCAGTATACAGTAGCACCAATGTATTTGTATGACCGCCTCTAAAGAGAATATTGTGCTGTTTTATCCACCACAATCTCTCTTTATGTGTCCCTCTCAGTACCCCTCACCCTCCATTTTGTTTTCCTATATTACCCGTTTGCTTTTTTCACTAGATGCAGGGTCAGTTTTAGATAAATTGGGGCCCTGGGAAGACTTAAAATCAGGACCCTCTTGACTGTAATAGTGCAGATGCTTTGACACAACCCACTTTATAGGGTACAGATTATTCCTTGCGAGATGTGTTAAAAGTTTAAATTTGAGTCAAATTTGGAATGCTACACTATGAGTGTTTTTGTATTCTAAAATACAAGAAGAGAACAGAGGAGTGATTTAAGGAACAACAGAAGTGGCTGATAGTTGGCATAGGAATGGATATACAGTGACACAGGAATAATCAAAAAGCATGTAATAACTTCTAATAATATAGAGCTCAAATGATAACAGCAAATGCAGATCAATCTGTTCATAAAACATGCTTGTGTCCTAAATATAAGATCTTTAAAACATAATGTATGCTCTAAGGAAAGCCTCCAAATATTTTGCAACATGGGCAAAAATGGAGTCCATACCAGACACAATTGAATGCCCCTGGAAAACTTTAGGAAGAATATACAAAAGAGAGTTAATTGTTGTTTTGGTTGTCAGTATGTTGGTAATTTCCCAACAATAATACCTCTCTCCAGGTCACCATTAACCATCAGCATTATAAAAAAACAAAAAAAACAAAAACAGATCAGTATCTAAATTTTAGCATGTAGAATGGCCTTTCTCAACCTTTTCAACACAGAGGAACCCTTGAAATAGTTCTCTGGTCTTGAGGAACCCCTGCTAAAAAATAGAAATCTACAACTCATGATACATTAATGTGATGGTCAGTGGGAAGAATGGTTCTTAAACTTGTGGTCATTGGGAAGAATTACCTCCTTACAGATAGCTAAAAAGATCAATGGTGTGAGTGGGAACTTATCTGAGAGGCAGAAATTTACAAATGCTTAAGGAACCCCTAGCAACCTCTGGAGAAACCGTAGGATTCTATGGAACCCTGGTTGAGAATCACTGACGTACAGGTATCCAACAGAAGAGAATAACTGTGTTCTGCATAAAGTAATCGGTCCATGATTGCTCCTCCCTTGATGGCAGATTTCCAAATTAGACCCTCATCCTTAGGTTGAGGTTGTTTTTCCTCACTGAGATTCCTCTTAAATCCCTGTATTTGTCGTAGTCAGAATTTTTTCTTGAATGCATCCATATCTCACCTCCAATAAAAACTTTTCAATAGCTGAATGATTCGGAGGGTTAAAAAAACAAAAAAGGTTGAGTTTAGGCCCTCGAGATTTGGACAATCACCCGCCTCTGTTTTGTTTCTCATTTTGGCATTATAGCAAAATTATAAATTAAGATGTATGTCTGAAATCCTCTGTAATCCAATATCTAATTCAAAGAAATAAGGAAGAGACACTGGTTAGCATAGTCCAAGTTCCAAAACTTATTTTTGTTCCTCTGTGAGTTGTATAGAAGAGATGTTCAAAACTAGAGACACTGACTGTGGAGGTGTCATCGCTTCTTCCCGTTGTATAGGTTGAAATTCCTTCTTTTGCTTCTTCTGTCACCACACCTGAACATTTCTTGTTTTCTTTTGCAGAATCCTCCATTGAAGCTTTACCTGTGACCGATTCTAAAAATCTTTTGAGGTTTCATCATCCGTCATCTGTGACACTGTCCTATGTCTCCTTCGGAACACACGACCCATCAAATCACTATAAGAGGATTGATTCTGAAATAGTTGCTGCACCTATAGCCCGTCGGATAATCAACAGTATCGTGTTGAAATATCGCCTTTTAGTGACTTCTATATTACTACGGTGATTCTTCAATATATCATATCATTTTGTTTAATTCTCAATTGAAATCTACACTTCTTCATTCCATAGGGCTGTTTATCAGTAATGGGGGTAGAGTTTATGTTTATGTTATGTTTGAACAAATTCAGTTCCTCGTCATTTCCTCTAGTTGCAGAAGTTGGGGTGGCCCTACACTGTATTGCTCCTTAATAAGGTCAGTGTTGATTGGCATTGGGAAGTGTAAATGATGTGGTAAAGCTAATGTAGCTCCCCACCAGGTTCACTGTGTAGAGGTCCGGGATGCAGTTGGTTTGGCTCAGTGGTAGAAATTCAGACTGAGAGGTCCTTGGTTCAATACTAGGTGCTCTTTGTGTGATTTAGTCTTTGGGTCATGTGATACTGTTCAGCAATAATAGATACTAGAGAGTTTAGCTTGTGTATTTACAGTTATTACACTATACATCTAGTCTGCTGTGTTAAATGAGTTATGATGTGATTCAATGAGATGGGGTGCTTTTTTATACTGTGTAAAAGGTTCACCTTTAGATCTGTCTCTTCTTTTTGGAGGCTCTGGTTTTGATTGAATGTAGGCTGTATTTATTTTATTTTTTTACTGATCATAGTTGCAGTTCCTCATCAGGTCCACATAATGCTGTCTGTCTAACGGTTCATCTGTATTGATGGGGTCTGTGATTCATTATGGGAGTATTTAAACATGTGTTAGTATTCTGTGTTTGTACTTGACTGGACTTGATAAAAAGGCTAGTGTGGACATGTAACATTACCATTTTTTCACCTTTTGCTGCAAAATGTTCTGGTTGACCCTGTGGATGCTGATGGGTTGGTGAGTACTTCATTGGGAATGAAAAATCCAGTAAAATCCACTTTTACTGCATACAGCAACTCCCTCTGTCTGACTTGCAATCAGAAAGGCCTACATGTAGGGCCTTTTTATTGCAGGGGCTAGTCTATGGCAATCAGGGGCCATAGTATGGGAGCCACTGCTATTAATGAAAGGACACATAAAAAAAGGGAGTATTAATTTGGTAAAAAGCAGGAAGAAACATATACAAGAGTTTTAATAATTTTGTACTTTTAATGGGTTTATTGTAACTGGCACAGTTTTGATCGTGTTTTAAAATAAGGGAATCTGATGTACTATATTATTTGCACTGTTTTTTTATTTACATATTTGTCACATTATATACTCTCAACATATTCAACCTAAATATTTATAAGTTTTGACATCTTTTGACAACCTAGGAACTTAGAATAATAAATCTTGTAAAGTTAGCACCTCTGTCACCTAGGAAACAAAATGTGTTTTGGGCATCTTCATATTCATTTTATATATACGTTACATCATCATTCAGATTTGGATAAATAATAAGAAGCACATATCTACATTCAGTCCATAATCAGTTCAGGGACTAGCAAATTTAACAGATCCCTTTATGTTTGTGTGGCTTTATTTAATAGAGAGTTTTACTAGTCAAATAGCACAGACATTGTTTAAATTGAAATATTTTTGAATAACTGTGGTCAGTCCATGGCACTGTCCTTTGGTGGGTATCATGATAAGTGTGACACATTGATAAGCATGATCTCATTGGAGCGAACAAACATAATTTCAGTTACGTGGAATTGTGTTTTATGCTATAGAGCCATTTTTACTTAACAGTAAAAGAAGATTATCTTATTTGTAAAAAAATTACATGGTATTCAAAGATATCGATCTTCTCCAAGATCCATTGGGTGTGTATATATGTATGCATATATAGTGAATAATATTGATCTTCTAGTATAAATGTTCTGGATTACTTTATGGTTCCTATTAAAGATCACACAAGGCAGCTGTGAGTATATGGCTCATTTTCATGTCTGATCTCTCTTTTCAGTGTGCTCTTCAGTGTTTTGTCTTTTTTTTTTTTTGTAGATTTTCCAATAATTTGAGATAATGTAATGTTTCAGGACTGCTTTTAAGGCTCAGTCATATTTAGAAATCATGACACCATGAACCCTTAATTATTACAAGTCAAAGTACTTTAATTAGCTTCATAGGTCATACATATGGTTTAATCGATATTTCATGATTCAAGAGAAGCTGTATTGTGGATCTTTCAGTGAAAAACTGACATGTTAAGACTCATAGAAATCCACCAGAAAAAAAAAAACCTTGCAGCTTAGTGCAGTCAAATGAAAGCCGATTAATGAAATGAATTCTTCTCTTTTATCCCATAGAGTGTATCTTGTAGACCCTATGGGGTTGAGTTACCAAAACTGGAGAGTGCAAAATCTGGTGCAGCTGTCCATGGTAGCCAATCAGTTCATAAATTCAACTTGTATTTTATTAGAGCTTCTGAAGAAGTGCATCAGTCGTGAAACATGTTGAGCTGGGGCATGGCTTAGCTATGGAAGCATGAGGACGCACCGACAGGAGCTCTACACAGGAACGGGCTGAGAGCCACCTGTAGTATGCTCCAGATGAGCCAGCTTCACATGCCAGGGGACCGCAAACACCCACTGGCCACCAAGGAATGGAGGGGACCCAAGATAACCCACTACTTCCTACGGCAGCACCCGGTCTCCTCGCCAGCCGCACGGACCAAGATGGCGCCACAGGGAGTCCCTCTAGCGAGTACCGCAGCACTAAGTAAGAAGGGCACACAGGCGGGCGGCCGCAGCGGTGGAGGAGGATTTCCCCCCTCTCATGCCCAGGGCACACTCTCCAATACAGTCCCCTTCCATCCCCATCACAGACTCACAGCTGCACACTGAGGATGCAGGGGGATCGAGTGGCCTCACAGAGGGATCTCTGAGGGAGATGGTCTCAGGTCTGCCCACTAAGCAAGGCTTAAATGCCATGGCAGCCTCGATAGTGAATGCTCTTACAAGGGAGCTACATGACCTGAAACAGCAAGTCGACACAGTGGAGGAGAGGATAACAGTGATAGAATCCAACAATGCCACCACTGAGGCCCGCATTACCTCCCTAGAGACAGAACACAGGGCTTTCCGCCGCCATCTTGTAGATGTCCAACTGCAGCTGGATGACGGCAAGAACAGGAGCAGGCAGAACAATTTGCGCCTCCGTGGCATCCCGATGCCACCATGGGTCCAGATCTCTGCACTACTGTTGTAGTCATCCTGAACCAAGTTCTGGGTAAGCCACCCACCGCTGACTTGGAACTGGATAGGGTCCACCGTATACCGGGCCCCAGGGTCCTACCTTTAGCACCACGGACTTCTGCCACCATGGATCTCCCACGTGATGTTCTCTGCAGGGTGCATAACTTCACCATCAAGGAAGACATCTTATGCCTGGCATGGGAAAAGGGGGCGATTGACTTTGATGGGGCCTCCATACATATCTTTTCCGATATCTCCAGGCAAACCGGAGAAACATCGTTATGCGAGGATGGCTGTGACCGCTGTTGGAGGTGATACGGGAAGCTGAAGCTATATACTGTTGGGGCCATCCCTTCCACCTGATCGTTAGGAAGCAAGGATCGGAGTTCCATCTCCGCTCACCTGACCAACTCCCTGACCTATTAGCTTCATCGCCAAGCCAGCTGCCAGTATCCCCAACTGTTTTGACTACTAGCTCTCACAAGAGACACCTGGCCTACCCCTGTCCAGCAACAACGGGGCCCCAGTGATCGCGCTCACGTGCACCGAACCACCAGATCACATCCAATATCCTCGGAGGCTTGACCGCTTCCCCTACTCCACGGACTGGTAAGACTTTGTAGTATCCCTTCTTATGGCTCCTCTCAGAACAGAACTGTCCTCTCAGGACCTTGGCTAACACATTTGGGGCACATTGCTGTTGACCTCAGGGGGAGGTTTTTTCCCCCCTTTTTCTCCTTTCTTTTTTCTTCCCTTTGTTTTATTGACTGTCCCGACATGCTTCCAACAGAGGCGGAACTTTGTTTCCAATATGGTTTTTGCTCGGAGGGGGGGATTTTTTTTATTGCTTTATATGGAACTAGGTTTAGCTTAAGTTGGTTCATGTGGTCTGGCTACCTGTCCTCCCCAGCCCGCATTCCTCACTGGCAAGCGATGGGGGGGCTGGCTATGTAGACTGGGGTCAGCTGGATGGGCCCCACTCCCTGAACCATAGTCCATATTTAACATTCTGTGGCAGTTGATAGGATGGCCATGCCTAACCGAACCACGGAAAGACCTGTTTTCTGGGTTCTCCTGGGTGTACACGGAACCCTACCCCCTCCCCCCCCACAGCAGGCATCGGATGCTGACCCTCCCAAGTTGGGGGAATAGTGGGGCCTGTCCGGTAGAAAGGCCTCTATAAGGTTAACTAAATGTTATTACCAGTGTGACTATTCTTGTTATTGTATCCCTAACTCATTTTTTCTATATTTCAATTTTTTTTCTCATTACAACAAGTGTCTATTTACATGCGAGGACCGTGCCCCCCGATCCTGGTGCCTATGGGGTGGGGCGCGGGACTCTGTACATGCTCTACTGGCTGATGCACGTTATGCAAGCGGGGTCCTTTCGCTCAGGATTCCTCCCCGGTGCATCATCGTGAGCAGCTACAGATGCTAGACCTCCTCATTTGCTGCATAAGCACCAGTTGTTAATTAGAACGGTTTATATATGTTGTTAAGTTGGCTCTAATGTTATTTTTTATGTGGTTCTCATTGCCCTCATCCTGTGCATCTCCTAACATGATGATTCTTTTGTTTACATTTTCTGGTTATACCACTGCTTGGTTTAAAGCAATCCTTACCGCTCAAACTACCCCCTGGCTAGGGACCACTACGCACTTCACCTTGCAAACATTGGTCGCCACCTTGCCAGAAGGCACTATGGGTCTCCTGAAGGTCACCTCCCTCAATGTACGTGGCCTCAATGTACCAGAAAAGCGATCACAGCTCCTAACTGACTTGCGCAAAGGCAGAACTCAAATTTCCTTTTTACAGGAAACGCACTTTCATGGTGAACGTATTCCTAGATTGACAAATGGGGCCTTCCCGGTGGCATACCACAGCACATCGCCCATCTCCAAGTCCAAGGGGGTCAGCATCCTCCTGGCAAAGTTGGTGCCGTGGACGTTTGAGGAGCAGTGGGTGGACCTGCAGGGCCGCTTCCTCCTTCTGAAAGAGAGGGCGTTTGACGTGCAGGTCACCTTCGCCAATGTTACTTCCCTAATGTAGATCACCCGCAATTTCTGAGGAAGCTGCTACCTCTGACAGTTCTCAGGGGGTATGCTCACCTTTGGGGGACCTCAATTTTACAATGGATCCATCATTGGATGCCTCACGAGGCGCCTCCCATCACTCCTATTCGAGATTGGACTATCTGTTGTTGACACATAAAAACGTATCTAGGGTGGTGTCCGCCGCCATTGATGTCATATCTTTCTCGGACCATGCACCGATACACCTGGCACTTCAGTTGGGCCCAGTGATCCGGACCCCTCCCTCATGGAGACTGAATGAGGCCTTGCTGCAATCAGAGGAGACCTGCTTAGAGGTACTGGCCACGCTGCAGGAGTATTTCTCCATTAACAAAGCCTCAGTCGCCAACCCCCTGACGGTATGGGAGGCCCACAAGACGGTTGTAAGGCACCCTAATTAAAATAGGGGCCCGCCTTAAACGGGAGAGAACACAACGTACAGACGAACTCCTTGCCCAGATCCGTTCCCTAGAGTGCTCCCACAAAGCCAGTCTCGCACGTTCTACCCACCAGGAACTCCTCAAAGCACGCAAAGAACTCTGTTCGCTTCCTTTTCATAAAACAAAACAAAAACTGGCATGGGCAAACCGTATGATATATGGATTCTCTAATAAACCTGGCACATTGCTGGCCAGAACACTGCGAGGTCCCCGCACCAAAACTTATATCTCACACATCCCGACATCCTCTGGCCAAAAAGTGACCACATCATCAGATATGGAGGCGGAGTTCCGGTTATTTTATGAAGGCCTCTACAATTTAGACAGATCACATTTGGATGACCCTAACTCCGCTGAAGGATTCACCCCATGGTCATACCTAGCCACATCTGGCATGCCCTCACTGGAGGAACTGGAGGAACCTATTACAACAGTGAAGTTGGGGGTAGCGCTTGCACACTCAAAACCAAAGAAGGCCCCTGGCCCTGATGGCTTCACTCTAACATACTACAAAGCCTTTTTTGAGACACTTTCTCAACCTTTGGTATCGGCCCTGAACTCGATTACAGAGGTCAACTCCTTCCCGATAGACACCTTAAGAGCCTACATATCCCTTATCCCAAAGGAGGGGAAGGATCCACTGCAGTGTGGGAGCTACTGCCCGATAGCTCTCTTGAACCCTGACCTAAAATTGTTCGCCAAGATACTGGCCAATAGGATACTCACATACCAAGCCTGATTCACAGGGACCAAGTGGGTTTCGTTCGGGAACCCCGGGATAATACCATCAGGGTGGTAAACCTAATTCATGCGGCCAAGTCGTCATGCGTCATGCGACCCCTTCTCCTGCTGTCAACCAACGCGGAGAAGACTTTTGACCGTGTAGATTGGTCCTTTATACAGGCCACCCTAGAACACATCGGACTTCGTTCCTCGATGCTTAGTTGGATCCTGTCCCTTTACTCTCACCCTACGGCTGCGGTTAAAATCAACAATACAAGGTCCAGCTACGTTAACATCCGCAACGGTACACGACAGGGCTGCCCCCTGTCTCCACTGATTTTTATACTCTCACTGGAGCCCCTATCATGCAGAATAAGGGCGAAACCAGGCATTATTGGTTATCACAAATCTTCTGGGTCCCACAAGGTAGCCGCCTTTGCAGATGCCCTAATCTGCTTTCTAACAGACTCACTCACCTCGCTCCCTAACCTACTTCACTCTATACAGGAGTACGGGGCCCTTTCTTTGTTTCTAATCAATCTATCCAAATCATCCCTCCTTAACATTACAGTGGACAAAGAAATTGTCGCCTGCGTTCAGAGTATCAACTACGCTGGGCGACCAACACTATTCCCTATCTGGGAGTTGACATTGGCGCCGACCCCTCAGATCTCTATCAAGTGAACTTCGCCCCACTTCTTCTTCGCCTCAAAACTGACTTCCACCACTGCCACTCTTTAACTTTAACATGGTTCGGGCGATGCAATGCCATCAAGATGACCGCCTTACTTAGGGTATTATACCTACTACAAGCCCTCGCCATCTGTCTCCCCCCTCCATTCTTTAAGCGAATCGACTCGATGTTCCGTGACTTTATTTGGTCACATCGAAAACCGCGTATCAGACTGCAACTCCTCCATATGGCAAAGCACACGGGAGGAGTTGGCCTCCCAGACATAAAGGCCTACTATAGGGCGGCCCATCTTACTCGAGTGGTCAACTGGCATTGCCACACAAAGGCCAAACAGTGGGTGGCGATGGAGTTGGAGGACTCTGATGAAATGGACAAGAGCTGGCCATGGATCACCACCCCCCTGCCGAGGGACCTTGCCGACCATCCCATGCTAGGCAGCACCATACATGTTGCCAGAGATGCCTTCCGACACTCCTCGGTGTCCCCGATGCCCTCCCCTATGGTACCAATCT
This sequence comes from Lithobates pipiens, assembly GCF_037356315.1. NCBI lineage: Eukaryota > Metazoa > Chordata > Amphibia > Anura > Ranidae > Lithobates > Lithobates pipiens. The sequence continues at coordinate 296,575,873 of NW_027507758.1, forward strand.
TGGGTATCCCGGACTTTCCACCCGGCCATCTAAACCCTATCTTTGGGTGTTTGACTGCGGGGGGGGGGAGGCTTCACCTTCACGACTTTCTGGGCCCGGACAGCAAACTTACAACAGAAGCGGGGTGTCTTCTACAGACCACCCGTTGGACTTCTGGAGTGGTCTCCAACTGCGTAATTTTTTGCTCCGGTGTGCACGGCCCGCGGGCATATCTCATCCACTCACGGAACTGGAAGAAATCTGCCACCATAGAGAACCAATCTGTCACTGTCTATCTCTAATCTACTCCTCCTTGATCTCACCAGCTGAAGGGTTTATCCCCGCCTTCCTCTCTAAATGGGAGGCGGATTTAGGAGTCGGATTTAATGACTCACAGAGGGAGAAGATCATACACTACGCCCAGAAGTCTTCCATAGCCACCAGAGTCCAAGAGACCTGCTATAAAATCATGACCCTTTGGTACAGAGTGCCTACTACTCTGCATCGCTTCTTCCCGCAGGTCCCCAGTCTTTGCTGACGATGCGTTCTGGAGGAGGGAAAGATGCTCCACATCTTCTGGGTTTGCTTTAAAATCAAACCCTGCTGTTTGGAAGTGACATGCATGATCAAGCACCTGACTGATGTCACTCTGGAGGGGGACTGATAAGCGACCCATCAAAAAATACAAAGCTTCCCTTACCATTCAGCTATTAAACGCAGCCAAGGCATGCATCCCCTTGTGCTGGAGATCAGAGATTCCGCCGGCGAAATCCATGTGGTTTGCCAAGGTGAATGAACTAAGAAACATGGAGGACCTCACTGCCACCTTGTACGGAAGGGAGGAAGCCTTTCGGGAGACGTGGCGGCCATGGCAACATTACATGTACACCGAAGCATACCTTTGTGAGGTCGCACGGCCTGATTAATTCTTGTGGTTCCAATTACTCCCTGGTCGGGGGGCACCACCATCCCCCCCTCTTTCCCCCCCGCCCCCTCTACACCGCTCCCCCCTACCTACTTTTCCCCTTACCCCTAATATGAATAATATGAATATCCTACCTTACATCACCCGTTCCTTGTGCTACATGGCTGGGTCCAGCTGGTACTTGGGAGATAACCCCCCCAGACAGCTGTGAATTAATCTCTTACAGTATGGCCTTGGTAGCTATACTAGTCATAGTGGATTATCAAGGTAACATTCTGGAAGCCATCCCGGTATAGCGCTCAGACAGTTTTTACACACAGCTGCAACCTAACGTATATTCTACAGAGTGCATAACCAGGCGAACTGATATTTGACAATGCTGATAGAACATCTAACCCTATCTGTTACACGTTTCTGTTTTTATTATAATCACTGTCATCTTTTTTGACTGTTAAATTTTATCATCTTGAAAAGAAATAAAGGAATTATAAAAAAAAGAAACACTTTGAGCTGGATTTAGAGCTGGACTTACCCATCTCAGACAGTGGTCTTCCACGACAATTGTTTATTTTGAGGCAAATTAGTGCATGTCTACCAAGAGGCATAGTCAGTTGGCCCAGATTTCATCTTGGGTTAGGTATTATACCAGCGACTTTGTATGTTGTTTATCACACAAATCTATTTTAAATATTGTATTTTTAAAGTTTATGTTGAATAAAGCTTATCGATTTTTAAACAATTTATAATTGTGGTGCCTATAAAGTCCATCTATCTGTTAAACCAGTTGTCTTCAATATTAGGACATGGCACCATTTACTAATTGATGTCCATAGTACCTCCCAATTAGGCTTTGACAGAACTCCTGGAAGCTGAAGGTTTCTATGCAGAGCTGCACCAGTTTTTGCACTAAGTAATAAACCCTACATCATATATTTCCAGATAATCTATTGACCATGTTCATGAGTGTGTATCCCACATTCAAAGATGAGGCAAATGACCCTGTTTGCTATGTCACTCCAAACCTCTTGTAAGTAGGCTGACTGAGAAGGTTCTGGTAGAAGAATGTTAATGTAGGAAGAATACAAAATGATGTTCTGTGCTTGCTTACTACTACTATTCTTGGAACGAGATCTACTTTAATCACAAGATTTTACCTAGAATTTCTTTAAAATGTACATTCCAAGAATGTATGGATAAAAGAATCCAGCATGCCACAAAATACACACAGCTTACCCTAATGGGATACTGATATATAAAGGGAAATTCAGTGGTGTAAACATCTTTCTTTCAGTGAGTTACAAAAAATATAGCTGTATATTTAAAAGCAAACAGATTTAAACCTTTTTTCCATATAAGTGCTAAGATTTCTGAAATAGTTTATTCAATTTTTGCAGTACAAGCGATGCATATACACAGTTTTTCACAGAAGATTGTTACATGAATTGTCACAAGGTGGATGGCCAGTACATTTAGGCCGGAGAAAGATGTGCCAGCTTTTAAGTTACAATACAGTAGGATATGGGTTTTGGAGACATTAGATTTCAGCAGTACCAAGGGAGGAGGTTCAAGGAAAAAGGATATGGGGAGGGGGGGGGGGGCAGGATACAGGTTGAAAGGAGGAGAGGGGGGGGGGGGACATAGGGAAAGAGGAGGCGGGAGGGGGATGTTCTCCTCTTTTACATGGTATCTACTAGTCATACAGTTCTGAAATGTATCTGTGAGTAATTACCATTATCTCATTAGTGAAACTATATAAGCAAACAAACAAAAAAAAGACTAAATATACAATAGATGTTTGCCCATTAACATTTATGTGCATAACATGTCTTTTGAGTGAACTGAAATTAAAGAAAATCCTAAATTGCCTAAATGATGTTAAATACGCAGGCATGTATAGAACACAGTTATTTCTACAGTGCTAAGCAAAAACAAATCCAGAGATTCATTGTTTTAAACTACAAAAGGCTCCAAGTTCCAGCAGTGTACGGATTATTGGATAGACATCATATGCATATTTCAGTTTTACACAATGTTTCCTTTGGGAATAAAAATAAATTTAAGGAATGCTGAGTACACAGTGTCCCCTGCAGTATAAAGCTCTCTGATCTTTTCAATGCATTGTTTTGTTTTAAAGAGAAAAGGGGTTACAGGCATGATTATATACTTTCCAAAATATATATTCTATACCAGCGGTCTCCAAACTGTGGCCCAGGGGCCAAACATGACCCTTTGCTTGCTTTTACCTGGCCCTTAGTTCACTGTTTTCATCCTCTGATACCAACAATGGGGCATAATTCCCCCACTGACACTAATGAAGGGGTAGAATTCCTCCCAATGAAACCAAAGATGGGGCACAATTCCTCTGAATGACACCAATAAAACCAATGATGGGCACTCACACTGACACCAACGATGGGACTCTGTTCCTCCCACTGACACCAAGGATGGGCCATTGTTTATTCCCACCGATATCCAGACCTTTTTTGATCCCAGTAACCAGTCAGGCCCCCTTTAAGTCTGAAGGAAAGTAAACTGTCTCTCTCATTATAAAGTTTGGAGACTCCTGTTCTATACCCAGCTTACTTCTGGCCCTCAGTGATTTATAGCAGTATGGGTTCTATTCATAAAACATTTATTGGACGAACATGACAAGCATTTGTCCAGGCTACACAACTTTTCCCCTTATTTTCTCTAATCAATTACTTCCATTTAGTGGCCAAAATGCAGTATATTTTCTAATTGAGGTATTTAAAAAAAATATACCACATTTTGACCACTAAATGGAATGGAAGATCAAGGGAAATAAATAGAATTAGGGAAAATATGGGGACATTTTTTAGATCCTGAAAAAATGCTTGTAACATTCATCCAGTTAATCTTTTATAAATAGACCCTTTTGTGTTTTCCCCAAAATTAGGTAGAAGCACAATGCAATAATTAGTAAAATAGGGACTACAGCCCCCTAAGCACAGGCTGAATGTGGGGTAATATTGGCCGGTTCAACATTCGGCCCATGTGTAAGCCAACCGGTTCGTCAGACCTGGTCGTTTGACCGGCTTCTTTTGGATAAGCATGCTGGAAAACCAGTAGCTCACCAACTCCTGATCAGCGCTCTCAGCCAATGGCTGAGAGTGCTGATCAGGGTGTTCTGGCAGGTGGGCCGTCCCCCTGTCAGAACACAACAGCTCAGTGGTGGAGATTGCTTTACTAACGTCAGTTGATTAGTACAGCTGCTCTGACTTAAGCTTTCTGGTTTCAGTCTCTGAATTTGATGCTTTTGAGCTGCCTTGGTTGATAGCCTATTGTCTATGTTGCTCTTGTAGATACACTACCATCCAAGGCTCATCAGGAATGTAAGAATAATTTGTGTGTAGGAGCGTGCTACTGATTGAACATACAGTCAGCTCATGCCTACACACCAGAATGCTCATGAAAACCTATAACGAACTTCAGTTAAAACACTCTTTTTAGGGAGGAGCCTAAAATTAGCTGTTACAGTGGAATGCTGGGTCTTTCTGAGCTAACTGCTCCCTCCAACATTCTTATTAATGAATTATGATGGGCAAGCCTTGCTTGCCAATAGGAATGTACAAAAGGTAGGAAGGGGCAAATTTTGCCACTTACTACCTGCAGTTGTTTTTTTTTTTCCATGACAATTTTTTTTAATGTCAATTTAATAGACACACATAAATGTGTATTTTGCTGAAAATGAGATATATGATTCTCTTTGTTTTCCCTATTAGGTCTTGTTTGGTGCATGAATATTTCTTTAATTGCTGTGAAAGATCAAAGTTTGGGGATGCAATCTCCTAGAATTCCTGGCAGAAAACGAGGGAGGCCCCCACTCCACTCCAGTCCCCTGAAAATGACAGTCCATAATATCTATTCTGGCTCAGCTGGATCCATCCCACCTGTTAAAATTCCAAAGAAGAGAGGAAGGAAACCTGGTTTTAAGGTACAAACCATCTCTAAAATGAAATGTCATTTTTTATAGTGATTAACCTTTGCGATATCTGAAAAGGAATACAATCTAAAGCAGCTGTTGTATTGTGATCAAGCAGGTATGCTTTTATAGACTGACCATTATTCGAACAGAATGTATGTGTAATGCAATGATAACAGTCTGAGTGGGTTTTGTACTAAAACACAATGTCGTGATAGCAAACAGTAGCCTTGCTTGGTTGGTGATACAAGGGCATCATTGTTATGAGGCAGGCAAGCACGACTTCTAGCAAGGCAGACAATGTCCTTGCAATAGATAGTAGAGAGTAAAACAGGCACTTTTTATGTAACCTGTGTGCTACCATAGAATAAATATTTTAAGGGGATTGTAAAGTCACAAAGTTTTACTGCATAGAATATGTGCATTTATGCACACATGTCTGCATATGTGTCTGCATATAGTGTGCATACAGGTCTGCTTATAGTGTGCAGCAGCACCCCTCAGTCCCCCTAAAACTTACCTTTCTCTCTGTCCAGCGATGTCCATGAAGTGTCTTAGCCATCCAAGATTGGCTGAGACACAGCAGCGGCACCATTGGCTCCCGCTGCTGTCAAACAAAGTTAGCTAGCCAATCAGGAGAGAGAGGGGGCATGCTAGGTCGGGGCTCCATGTCTGAATGGACACAGGGAGCTGTGACTCAGCTCGGGTGCCCCCATAGCAAGCTGCTTGCTTAACAGAAGGGAGGGGCCAAGATCACAGAAGAGGCACCGGAGTAGAGGAGGATCTGGGCTGCTCTGTGCAAATCCACTGCAACAGAGCAGGTAAGTATAACATGCGTGTGATTTTTATAGGAAAAAATATGAGACTTTAAAATCACTGTAACATGTGTACTGGAACTAATGAATGTTCTAAATTAAATGTGTAATGGTTTTGTACATATGTCATTTATGTATTATGGTTAAGAGTGAAAAATATATTTTTTAGCCAGGTAAATATGAAATCATTAATATTTATATTTTGTGTTCTCCCTTTGAGCGACCAGTTGAAGATTGTGGCTCCCTTTACTATTTATAAAGCTCTGTTGATCAAGCTTCAATTTACAGACAAGTGAATGAGTGATATATGCTTTATTGGACTTCACTGTATGAAGTTTGTATCAGAGAAAGTGAAACAAATGACAGGCAGCTAGTGCTGTCCCTGGTGTCCCAGCTCTTTTTCTAACCCCAGTGCTTTGGAAATCCTTTGCCATATATTAAATGTTGATGTGCAAAAACAGAGATTGTATACAATGCATAACACAGTTTGGCAACCTACAAACCTTACCAAAACAAAAATTACAGTAATTACCCTTTAAGCCTTTCAGTGATGGCTTTATTTAATAACCATCCTTTCAGGGGTAGCAGGTACAGGTAGTCAGTGTTTTCCTTCACCCTTCCATGTACTTTGCAATAATAAGTACAGGCATTGAGTAATAGTTTCTCCTCTTTTTGTCTTCATCAAACGCGTGTATGATGAGAGTTGTGGACAAAAGGGGACATGATGATTTAATGCATTTATTCACTGATCCTGATCATTAGCGAAGGGGCGCTGGCAGCACCTGAGCTGGGTAATAAAAAACACAGATGACATGGTCATTGATTCCCCTGCTATTCTGCAGTGATTGATTATATCTGTTTGTAAGGCAGTCCAATACTAGGTCAATACTGCATGTGATGTAGCAATGTTAGAGAGCCGAGGAGACCTCAATTACGGTATACATATTATTTGGCCTTAATTATACTAACTGTGTTCATAAAAAAGGCAAGCACACATACACACTATGCTTTAATTTTAGAAACACTCAACCTAAATTTTACTTCAGCTTCATGTTTGGAAATCTAATTTCTGCATAGATACTTCATACAGGATTAAGGGTAACACAGAAAATAATTCAGATTAGGACATACATCTGTATGCTAAACTTGTACATCTGTTCAGATGGCATGATTATATGAACAAACGTTTTCTGCAATAAACCATATATTTATGCTCAACTTATATTTTGTACCCGCCACTGGAAACAAAAGACAGAAGTACATTAAACAGCATGTGTGAAGCTAGCCAAAGTAGTTTAACTTACGCAGTGACAAGCTCAAAACTGTTTTATAGATCAAAAAAAAAATAAGCATATTTGTAGAATAGAAAGCATGAACTGCAAATTGGTCCTTAATAGGGATAAAATAGCCTAATTTTATATTATGTTTCTGCAAAGTTATTAACCAGTGGCTCCAAGTATCATTTTTAACTGGCTAAGGGACAATCCTTGGTGAGGTATAAATCCTACTGAACAGTAATGCCCTGTCTGACGGAAAATGTGAGATTGGATCTTGTTATCGGAAAATCCAATTGTGTGTGGGCTCCAATGGACTTTTTCAGTCGGAATTTCCGACACACAAAGTTTGAGAGCAGGATCTAAAATTTTCCGACAACAAAATCCGATCGTTTAAATTCTGATCGTGTGTAGACAATTCCGAAGGACAATGTGCCGTGCATGCTCCAAATAAATTATGAGACGAAAGCTATTGGCTACTGCCCCCTTTATAGTCCCGTCGTACGCGAGCTATGTTACCGCGCTCTGAGCGATCGGATTTTCCGACAACTTTGTGTGACCGTGTGTATGCAAGACAAGTTAGGGCCAAAATCCGTTGGAAAAAATCTGACAGATTTTGTAGTCAGAATGTCCGACCGTGTGTATGGGGAATAAATTTTTTTTTTTTACATCTAGCATGAAAATTAATACCTGAGGGATTTGAACTTCAGGCCCCTTTGCAGGTATAACTATGTAAAACATTAAAAATAAGTGCCTATACTGTTAAACTAGTTAAGGACCGGAAGGATTTGCCCACTTAATGACCAGGCCAATTTTTGCGATACTGTGCTGCGTCAATTTAACTGACAATTGTGCGGTCATGTGATGCTGTACCCAAACAAAATTGATGTCCTTTTTTTCTCAAAAATAGAGCTTTCTTTTGGGGGTATTTGATCACCTCTGCAGTTTTTATTTTTTTTGCGCTATTAACAAAAATAGAGCGACAATTTTTGAAAAAATACCCCAATATTTTTTACTTTTTGCTCTAATAAATATCTCCCATAAAAAAAATGTAAAAAAACAAATTTCTTTATCAATTTAGGCCGATATATATTCTTCAACATATTTTTGGTAAAAAAAAAATCGCAATAGGCGTTGATTGGTTTGTGCAAAAGTTATCACGTCTACAAACTATGGGATAGGGACTTTTATTTATAGTTTTTACTAGTAATCGCAGTAATCTGCGATTTTTACCAGGACCGCGAAATTGCTGCGGACAAATCTGACCCCAAATTATACTTTTTGAGGACCAGTGACATTACTATATTGATCAGTGCTATAAAAATGCACTGATCAATGTAAAAATGACACTTGCAAAGAAGGGGTTAACATTAGAGGGCGATCAAGGGGTTAACTGTGTTCCCTAGGTGTGTTGTAACTGTAAGAGGAGTGCACTGCCTAGGACATGACAGAGATCACTGTTTCCGAAGACTGGGAAGAGTAGATCTCTGTCACATCATCTGTCAGAATGGGGATCCACCTTGTTTACAAAGGCTGCACTAGGGGAACTCGGGTCGCGGGCGGACATCGAGCCCCCTCGACCATCTCAGCGGGCGCGAGAGTGTGCCTGCCCACGCCGACGTACCATGATGCCAATTTGCCTAGGAGAGCCAACCTGCCGCAGTACAAATGCGGCAGCTGGTCTTAAAGTGGTTAAAATCCAGTAATATACTGTCTCACCCTGCTCTGCACGTGCTCAGTTGCTCTGAACTTTTAGACATTTTTAGGCACTGCTGTGTTTGTAGGGCTGATCTGCTGACAGCCTTAAAGCAGAATTAAACCCTCCTATCCTTTACAGCCAAGGAAGCGGTTTCTGTTTGATCTGCAACTGCAATGATGCTGCACCTGTGATTAGTTATAATACCGGCCATTTGTTGGTTTGAAAATTTGATTGAGGACACAATCAAATGTGACAGTTTGCATTTCCAGCATTCCAGGAGTGTAACTGTCTTTTGAAACCGGTAAATTGATGGGTTTAGTTCGGTTTTATGATTTACTGCTGGGGCTCCAGCAAAATGGCAGCCCCCGGCAAGAAGAATCAGGAGCAATACTGGAGGCAATTTACAGCACACACTAATTTTGGTAGCAAAATTAATAATGTGGAATGTATGTTCCTTGCTAAATAACATTATTTTTTATTAGGTCGGTATGGGTAAAGGTCCACTTTAACTTATTGGAGGCCATTGTGGACTGCTATGCATGGCGTTAAACATTAAATTAGACTGGATTCTAGGTTTCTGTGATGATGCAGGCTTTTTTTTTAGGGAGAAATCATAGTTTATGGGAGCAGAGAACCAGCCCTGCTTTTTTCCCATTAAGTTGAACATTATAAAGATTTACCAACATTTTATCAGAGTGTTCAATCATTAATACAAAAATATTGTATTTTAATAACTGTATCCAATTAAAACCTGTAATGATTATATTCAGTAAGCAATCATTTTTTTATGTCATCTCTTTTTGTACATTTATCCATATTTACATGTCAACCAAGCTTTCCAGCAAAATTCACAGTGACAGCAGTTGGGACAAACTATAACATGCATGCATGACCAACTGTACACTGCTGGGTGTGCCTGAGCAGTTAAAACCACAGTTTTAGAAAATATATTTGAACTATTTGAATAAAATAAAAAATACTGTATAAAATTAAATTAAATTAAATTACTAGTATAAAAACAGAAAATAATTTGTAGTCTTAATTCATGCAATCAATATTATATATGTAGTATGTAAAGATGAAATATTATTAGCACAGGAAGTGTACTGTTTTCAAAAAGTTGGCTGACTTGTAGACTTGCTTTTTGCAGAAAAGTAAAGCACAGCTTTTGTGTACTACTACTAGGCTTGTGCAGTTTGTTTCGTAACGAATCGAAATTCGGTCGAATTTTGCATCTTTCGGACATTCGGATGCATCGAATACGAAAGAAATTATAGCAGATATAACGGATGAATTCGACATGATTCGGTAATTCTTTAAAAATCTAATTAAACAAAAGGTCAGCTCTAAGTAAATCTTATAGTCCAATCAGTTGATTCATTTTGTGCCGGAGCTTGGATTACTGGCAAAGTGCATTCCTGAGAACTGAGTTAGAAGGGTGTTGTATTGTATTTGAGCCGAGGAGAAGAGACGTTGTCATTGTGTGTGTTAAAAGATTCAATAAACAAACGACTTTCCAAACCACGAATCATTATCACGAATGTCTATACATACATAAATATCGAATTTCAACTAATACGAACAAAATTAAAGCACATATAACGAATGAATGCAACAGGATTCTAGATTCAGTATAACGAATATCGACACTCTACGAATAATAACGAATTATCCGAAAACGTACACATGTGCACAAGTCTAACCACTACCATACAAAATGCAGATACTTTATAAATAATGAACAAATATGACTTGCATGTTATAAATACGTTTTTTTCTTCACAATATAGAGGCTATCATTGTTGTCTTTCTGCTGAAAATGCTAGTTTCCTGGTTATCTCTTGCTTCAGTGTTTTGAATTACTGACAAAGAATATGCATGCAGATAAAGAGACAGTGTGAAGGTAGATTTTCTGTGTACTTCTTCTAAGTCAGTGATAAAGAAAGTACTGAAGCCACTGGATCTGCATGACAGTTAGGGAAAAATAATTTTCAAAAGGAGAGGTCAGCAATAGTAGCCATCCTACTTCCTCTACAGCAGGGATATGCAATTAGCGGACCTCCAGCTGTTGCAAAACTTGTCCCATCATGCCTCTACCTCTGGGTGTCATGCTTGTGGCTGTCAGAGCCTTGCTATGCTTCATGGGACTTGTAGTTCTGCAACAGCTGGAGGTCCGCTTATTGCATATCCCTGCTCTACAGAGTGCCTTTAACCACTTAATAACCGCCCTATAGCCGAATGACGGCTTTAGGGCGGTTTCTTAACTGTGGGAGGCCGTCATATGACGTCCTCCCAGAATTCCGCTCTCGCGCGCCCCCACTCGAGAGCATCCGTGACCGCCGGGTCCCGTGCATCACGGATCACGGTAAACGGCCGCTCGTCGCGGCCGTTTACCACGTGATCGCTCCGTCAAATGACAGAGTGATCACTTGTAAACAAACCGGCGTCATGTTATGACGCCGGTTCCTCCCTCCCCCTCTCTGTACCGATCGGAACAGCGGAGGGGGAGGAGATCGGTGTCAGCAGCGATGTGGGCTGCATCTGCAGTGCCCACATCGCTGCTCACCGAAAATTAACCCCTCAATTCCCTGCAAATACTCTGCAATACCCTGCCATTACTCTGCATTACTCTGCAATACCCTGCAATACCCTGCATTACTCTGCATTACCCTGCATTACTCTGCATTACCCTGCATTACTCTGCATTACTCTGCATTACTCTGCATTACCCTGCATTACTCTGCATTACCCTGCATTACTCTGCATTACCCTGCATTACTCTGCATTACTCTGCATTACCCTGCAATACTCTGCAATAGTCTGCATTACACTGCAATACTCTGCAATACCCTGCCATTACTCTGCAATACCCTGCAATACCCTGCAATACCCTGCAACACTCTGCAATGCTCTGCAACACTCTGCAATGCTCTGCAACACCCCTGCAACACTCTGCAATGCTCTGCAACACTCTGCAATGCTCTGCAACACCCACCAATACCCTGCAACACTCTGCAATGCTCTGCAACACCCGCCAATACCGTGCAACACTCTGCAATGCTCTGCAACACCCTCCAATATCCTGCAATGCTCTGCAACGCTCTGCAACACCCGCCAATACCCTGCAACACTCTGCAATGCTCTGCAACACCCGCCAATACCCTGCAACACTCTGCAATGCTCTGCAACACCCGCCAATACCGTGCAACACTCTGCAATGCTCTGCAACACCCTCCAATATCCTGCAATGCTCTGCAACGCAATACTCTGCAACGCCATACTCTGAGATACCCAGCCATACTCTGATATACCCAGCCATACCCAGCCATAGTCGGTGATATCCTGCAATACCCAGCCATAGACACCCCCCCCCCCTCCCGCCGCCTTCCGGTGCTTCTACCGACTCGCCAATACTATCAAATCCAGAATCTTTTTTTTTTTTTTTTTTTCAGGCTTCCCAGCTTAGAGGTGAGATGCGGGGTCTTATTGACCCCACATCTCACTGTAAAGAGGACCTGTCATGCCATATTCCTATTACAAGGGATGTTTACATTCCTTGTAATAGGAATAAAAGTGATCAAAAAATTTATTTTTGGGGAAAAAAATGTCAAACTAAAATAAATAAAGTAAAATGAACAATAACATTTTTTTTTTTTTTTTAAAGCGCCCCTGTCCCCATGTGCTCGCATGCAGAAGCGAACGCATACGTAAGTCCCGCCCACATATGAAAACGGTGTTCAAACCACACATGTGAGGTATCGCTGCGTACGTTGGAGCGAGAGCAATAATTCTAGCCCTAGACCTCCTCTGTAACTCAAAACATATAACCAGTAAAAAAAAAATTAAATCGTCGCCTATGGGGATTTTTAAGTAGCGACGTTTGAGCCATTCCACGAGCCTGTGCAATTTTGAAGAGTGACATGTTAGGTATCGATTTACTCGGTGTAACTTCATCTTTCACATTATGCAAAAATTGGGCTAACTTTACTGTGTTTTTTTTTTTTTTTTTAAGCACAAAACAGTTTTTTTTCCAAAAAAAAGCATTCGAAAAATTGCTGCACAAATACCGTGCGAGATAAAAAGTTGCAACGACCACCATTGAATTCTCCAGGGTGTTTGCTAAAAAAACATATATAATGTTTTGGGATTCGATGTAATTTTCTAGCAAATAAATGATGATTTTTACATGTAGGAAAGAAATGTCAGAATTGTCCTGGGTGCTCCAGAACGCCTGATGGCGCTCCCTGCATGTTAGGCCTCTGTATGTGGCCGCACTGTGTAAAAGTCTCACACATGTGGTATCGCCGTACACGGGAGTAATAGCAGAATGTGTTTTGGGGTGTAATTTGTGGTATGCATATGCTGTGTGAGAAATAAACTGATAATATGACAATTTTGTGAAAAAAAAAAAAAAGTAAAAAAAATCTTGATTTTGCAAAGAATTGTGGGAAAAAATGAAAACTTCAAAAAACTCATCATGCCTCTTACTAAATACCTTGGAATGTCTTCTTTCCAAAAAGGGGTCATTTGGGGGGTATTTGTACTTTTCTGGCATGTTAGGGTCTCAAGAATTGAAATAGGCCGTCAGTACTTCAGGTGTGATCAATTTTCAGATATTGGCACCATAGCTTGTGGACTCTATAACTTTCACAAAGACCAAATAATATCCACCAATTTGTACTTATTTTTACCAAAGATATGTAGTGGTATAAATTTTGGCCAAAATTTATGAAGAAAAAATTACTAATCTGCTAAATTTTATAACAGAAATGAAGAAAAATTCATTTTTTACAGAATTTTCTGTATTTTTTCTTTTATAGCACAAAAAATAAAAAACCCAGCGGTGATTAAATACCACCAAAAGAAAGCTCCATTTGTGTGAAAAAAAGGACAAAAATTTCATATAGGTCCAGTGTTGCATGACTGAGTAATTGTCATTCAAAATGTGAGAGCACCGAAAGCTGAAAATTGGTCTGGTTATTAAGGGTGTTTAAGTGCCCAGTGGTCAAGTGGTTAAAATATTAAGCTTACCAGTATTATTGTTGGTAAGCTTACGCACAACAAGATAATCTCTTTTATGAGTTTTTTCTTAAAAAAATTAAAGTAATTCACATTCCCTTGTACATCCAACTCGCTTTGTTGATTCTGGAGCTTGGTTCTAACAAGTGATAACGTCCTCATTTTTATATGAATGATACCTGTATTTGGACTCCAAATAGTAGAGTTTGTGATTGAGTTGAGCTGTTGTGAAAGTAACCCCAACATTGTTACACACTGTGAAGAGGGTGAAACACATTCTTCCATTAATATAAATGCAGTCAAGCTCTGAATATAGTAAATTACCAATTTGACATTGCCCTAAAGCTAACACACAGGCCTCTTTGTTTCTATTTTCATTTTATTTCCAAAGTTGTATCCATCAATTCCTGAACCATACTGCGCAGGGATTCTTTTTAGTGTGCTCAGTTGATTAATTTTCCAAATTGTTTCTGCTTTTTACAACACCCACTTTGACAATTCTTTCTGCTATCCATTTCTAAATGTCACAGATTATTCAAACTGTTTATTTGAACTCATCAGGATTAGTCAATCCATGAAGCTCTCAATGGCTCTATCACCATGGTTACAAAATTTAATTTGTAAAACCTACGCTGACTGTCTAAAGACTGAATCCCATTAATATTTTTCACTTGGCTTCTGTGTGATGTATTTCCTGTGATTTCTTTTTTTTTTATCACACAAATTTGATCTAAGCAGCCACTACAAAGCATCGTACGGTACAGGATATCAATTGCTTGTTTTCCCTTGTGCCAGCTACCATGACACAGATGTGTATAAACACAGGATAAGAGATAAACTAATGTAAAAATAAATTATATCAGAGAATCGATTTTCCATATTTTTCGTCATCATGTCACAACTACTTCAGATAAGCCACTGGGTCCAAAATTAAGATCATTTGGGGGGTTATGGCTCTGGAGTCCGAATTCTGTTAAAGAAAACTTTGCTGATATATATCTAGATGCAGGGCGCTGGACGCATGGATTTCAATGTTTTTTTTTTTTTTTGACGCACATGATTAGAGCTCTAATTGACGTAAAAAAGGGTGGGCTCAGGGCACAGAGCCCCTCCCCCACTGTGTATATATGTATATATATATATATATATATATATATATATATATATATATATATATATATATATATAGGAAGGCCAGTTTTGTGGCCTGCAATTATGGGAGGAGCCTGGAGGGGTATTTAACCAGCCCGTTCGGCTGTCTTCCTTGTCGGTTCCTGTGCGCGATATCTGCTACGTCAGAGATCTAGGGCCGACTATTTGAGACCAAACGTTGTGAGTTCAGTGTTCGTGAGTTCCCGTGTTCGTTAGTCCCGAACGTGTGTCCGTGTTGTCAGTTGTCTTGTCTTCATAAGCGTTCGTGTGTTTTCCTTGTCCGAGTGTCGCAATACTCAAAAAATTGCCGTTGTCGTACAAGGCATCTGGGCCGGCTGTCGCAGGTAGGGCTTCGGCTCCCATTTTTTCATTTCATGTCTACTATGTCACTAAACACGATACCCTGAACTCACGAACCACTCACATTACATTTCACAAACTTATTTTTTCAATCATGTCACCAGTACTCGTTACCTCAAATATCACTACTCCTTTTCTTCTCGAGAGAAGTTGTTGTCACTCGTTTGTGACATATCGGTCATGCCACATCAGGCACCTCATTTCGTACACATTTCATTTCAATCGGACTACTCCCTAGTCATTTCTAAAAATATATTCAAATCGTTCGAATCATTTCTAAAGTCATAGGCGGCTGCTCGTCATGTCAAATTCTAAGCAGTCCGAGTCATTTTGAAATCATTTTGAATCATTTCAAATAATTTCGAATCATTTCAAATAATTTCATATCATTTCGAATCATTTCAAATCATTTCATATCATTTCAAATCATTTCATTCATTTCTGTCACTTACCGCGCTCCGATTCGAATCTAGTCGCATCTCCAATGCACCGTTCGCTTCGGTGTGCCCCAGTTTTCGGCCTCATTTCATTACATGCTCCAGAGACGGAGTCACTTGCAGGTTCAGGCTCAGTCCCTGATTCTCATCTTTGTCATGGCATATCATTTCTTGTCACGTATTACGCGCCGATACGAATCCAGTCGCATTTCAGGTATGCACTGATTCGCCTCGGTGCGCCCAGTTGTTGGCCTCATTTCTGTACATGCTCCAGAGACGGATTCTTTGTTAAACCATCGGTCCACTCGTTGATTCTTGTCTCTGTCATGGCATATCATTTCTGTCACTTATTACGCTCCGATTCGAATCCTGTCGCATTTTTCAGATGCACCGATTCGTTCTGGTGTGCCCAGCTGTTTGGCCTCATTTCGGTACATGCTCCAGAGACAGGATTCATTTGTCAATCATGGGCTCACCCTCTGATTTTTGTCTTTGTCATGGGTATCATTTCGTTTCACCTATCACGCTCCGATATGAATAGTCACACCTGTGCACTAAATTCGTCTCGGCGTGCCCCAGGACAGGCCTAATTTCAGTAGATGCTCCAGAGTCCGTTTCGTGCTCAGTCGCAAGATTACGGCATGGCGATCCGGGCCTCTGCCATGGCGGACTCACTCATTTCACTGTCACGTACTGCTCCCCGCTTCAGGATCCAGTTGTTCTACAATGTTCCGATCCATGCCGGGGGCCTTGCTCATTGGCCTCATTTCACTAATTGCCTCATTTCAGTACATGCTCCAGAGTCCGGTTCGCTGTCAGTTGCGTCTGCGACACGACCGAGTCGCGCCTCTGTCATGGCAGATGTTTCATTTTGAGGGCAACATTTCATTGTGTTTGTTTGTCTCATTTCATTTAATTTTGTTTCATTTCATTTCATTTCAAACTCACCACCCCCATTAAAGTCACCATTTAGCCAGTTGTCTGTGACAGGTATGGAACTCTCAACTAGTTTTGCCTTCATATTTGCAGGTCAGTCGAGTCCAGTAGCATCCGCCATGCACTGATTTGTCTAGGCATGCCCCAGTTGTCTTGACCTCATTTCGTTCTGTGCTCCACAGTCTAAACTCATCGTTAATCACAACATACCAATTCTTGCCTATATCACGGCAAACATTTCATTTATTTAATTTCACATACTCATCATTTTATCGAGTCGAATCCACTCAAACCATCAACGCATTGATCCGCACCCGTAATTTCAGCCTTACGGGTATAACTCAACAATTCATATCGGATTAATTTCATACACTCCACGATCGCTTGTGTCAGATTTATCGCATACGACCAATTCATAGGATTCATTTCATACCTACATCCGATTCATATCGGATTCATTTCGGACACATCCAAGTACAACTTTGTGCAATTGTTGCTAGCATGCATCCAATCACAAACGTCCTGCAATCACCGCAAGCACACCCAGGCATAACTCCCTGCAATCGTGGCAGACTCACATCCAAGCATAGACTTCTTGCAACCGTTGCAAGCATGCATCCAAGCATAGACTTCTTGCAATGGTTGCTAGCACACATCCTAGCATAAACTTTGCAGTTGTCGCTAAGCAAACCCCAGGCACAAACTTATTGCTATCCTTGCTGGCAAGCAGTTCTGGCTGGCTCAGTGCATTGCTCTGGGTAAGGCCTGGATACTTTCCTAACGTACGTAATATTACGGGGTGCTATATTGTAGGTAGGTTGATCCAGGGAGAAATCTGATTGCCCCTTGGGGGATCAGGAAGGAATTTTTCCCCCTGCTGTAGCTAATTGGAGCATGCTCTGCGGGTTTTTTTTGCCTTTCTCGTAACACTATCAGGCTATATCTAGCCAGCATCCGGCATTTCTATCCTTACAGGACCCCGGTGAGCCGTCTCTGTTTACGGCCCATACAGTAAGATCCCCTCTACCTGGTATCCAGAAGCATCAGCCCGTAGCTAACGCCAAACGCTTGCCCATCACAAACTGCCATCTTTAGGGACAAAAGACAAGATATCCTCGCACGCCAGCTTCCCCCTTGACAAGCTGACCCTATCAGGTCAGTTTTTCAACACTTCACCCACACACAGGGGTATACCTAGAAGCAGCTTCAGTCTGTTTCGAGAATGCTCAGTTCTGCAATATGGTCAATCCCCAGGGTTGATCTTTATGTCATGCATCCTGGTCTTCCCCTCCCAGATTCAGGACCCCTGTCAGATCCTTAATCTGGACGCCGTGGATCTTTCAATGTCAGAGGTTCCGTACTACGTAGATCGGTATATCAATGTTCATACCATCTATCTCGCCCCTATCACCCCAGGTAGTGACAGATGTAGCGACCATCACAGGCTTCGCTGCAATTTTTGGCCACCATTGGTATACAGGACCATGGCGTCCAGAAATATTCTTAAACCCTGGGTTTACCCGGATTTCCTCCCTCTTTAGCTACACCCCGTCATGGCAGCTCTGTCCCATAGTAACAGCCGCACAGCTCTGGGGTCATTGCTCGACAGGGCAAACTATGGCCTTCACCACCGACAACCAGCAGAGATTATTGCAAAGATAGGTCTAAATCCCTAGCAGTCATGTCCTTCCTGTGTAGGCTGGTACAGCTGTCATTATAAATTCAGTTTAAAGTTGACTATACATTGTTCCCGGGCTAGAGCAATCTCGCAGCAGATGCGCTTTCGTGTTTAACTACAACTTCTTTGCACAGGTGCCAGGAGCTGATCCAGTATCAGCCATTATTCTTGGTCGGTCTCAGCTAAACCCCTGTTTAGCACAACATCTGCAAACAGCGACCAAGCTCGTCAACGTCTCACTTTCTCACAACACCCTCAACCTACCAGACGGCCTGGAGGGCCTTCAAAAATTCCTGACACACCACTTCTGTGAAACTTCTAACATCAGGCAGATACTGGCCTTTATCTCATACTGTCATACCCAGCTAGCCCTATCCCACAACACTATTCGGCTATACCTATCCGGCGTGCAACATTTCTTGTCCTTGCGGGACCCCGCAAACCTTTTTTATTCATGTCCCACGCTATTTGAGCCATGCTACGTGAAGTCCAGGAACTCCAACCGGTGGTCGGTGCCAAATTCTTACCCAAACGGGTGACATCCTTAAGGGTATACCAACCATCCTGACTTCCTCTTCGTTTGGTCTCTCCCCTAGCATGGTCCTACAAGCACCCAGGTGTTGGCCTACTACAGGTCCCTGCAACCTGGAAAAGTTCACCTGCAGCAATACAGCAGGCCAAGAGCTACGTAGATGCTACTTAGTCTGCTACAAAGATCACTTCTTACTTCACCTAGCGGTTTCTAAAGAGCAGCAAGTAGGCTCCAGGGTAGACATCCACTTTACAGAATCGATAATAGCGGGTGTCCAGTTGCCACACTCAACCAACTGTTGACACTACTCCCCTAACAGTCGAACTCCAGTCCCCTTCTTCCTTTCTCGTCAAGCCCTTGAGTACTGGTCAGTTTATGAAACACACGAGGGTACTTCTACGCAACTTTCACCTGAACCCTATCCTGTTCTCCCGTCACTCCTTCCGCATTGGGGCCAGCCTCAGCAGCATCCCATCACGGGGTCCCAGACCATGTCATTCAAAGGTTAGGCAGGTGGGAGTCTGCCTGCTTCACCCGGTACAGCCACAATCCGCTAGTGGAAATGGCTCAGGCATTTATTAAACTCACTCAATGGTCAAACACAATTAATAAAGAACTATCCCCTATCAGAATGTTTTTGCCCCCTTATTTTGGTATACTGTACATTAGACCAAGGCACACTTTCAGGTCCATTTCAAGTAGTGAGTTTATGTTAACCCTGTTTGTCATCCTTATCCGTACCGGCCATAGGGCTCTGAACCATAAATAAGAAGGCCAGTATGGTGGCCTGCAATTATGGGAGGAGCCCGGAGGGGTATTTAACCAGCCCGTTCGGCTATCTTCCTTGTCGGTTCCTGTGCGCGATACCCACCCTCCCATCCCCTTTTTAGGGCATTTCTCAAGCATCATACTCCTCACGAGAGTACTCATTTCACTTCATTTCATGTTCATTTCATTTAATCCTCATTTCTTATCTAGGGTATGCCCCTTTATTTTGGTACACCGTACGTTAGACCAAGGCACACTTTCAGGTCAATTTCAAGTAGTGAGTTTATGTTAACCCTGTTTGTCATCCTTATCCGTACCGGCCATAGGGCTCTGAACCATAAATATATATATATAGATTTTGTAAGTTTGTACACTCACAAAGAAATTAAGGGTCTATAATTTTATCATATATGTATTTTGAATACCGTAATAAAGACAGAATATCAACCAAAAATCCAGAAAAAACACATGATACAAATGTTATAAATTGAGTTGCAGTTCAGTGAGTTAAATAAGTATTTGATTCCTAAGCAAAACATGACTTAGTACTTGGTGGAGAAACCCTTGTTGGCAAGTACAGAGGTATGACGTTTCTTGTTGTAGGTTACCACCAGGTTTGCACACATCTCAGGAGGGATTTTGGCCCACTCTTCTTTACAGATTTTCTCGAAATCCTTAAAGTTTCTTGGCTGTCGCTTGGCAACTCAAAGTTTCAGATCCTTCCATAATTTTTCTATAGGATTAGGGTCTGGAGATCTTAATGTGCTTCTTCTTGAGCCACTCCTTTGTTGCCTTGGTGGTATGTTTTGGGTCATTGTCATGCTGGAAGACCCCTGCACGAACAATCTTCAGTGTTCTGGCTGAGGGAAGAAGGTTCTCATCCAAGATTTTACAATTCATGACCCTATCCATTGGCCCTTCAATGTGGCAAAGTCGGCCTGTACCATTAGCAGAGAAACTGCCCCAAACCATAATGTTTCCATCTCCGACTGTAGGGACGGTGTTCTTAGCATTATAGTCAGCATTTTTCTTTGTCCAAACACGGCGAGTCGAGTTAATGCCACTTTCTCTCAGTCTTTCTCTGAATCATTTCGATGTGCATTGGCAAACTTCAGATGGGCCTGTAAATGTGACTTCTTGAGGAGGGGGACCTTGCAAACACTGCAGGATTTCAATCCATAGCTGCGTATTGTGTTACCAATGGTTTGTTTGGGGAGTGTGGTCCCAACTGCCTTGAAATCATTCACAAGCTCCTCCTGTGTAGTTTTGGGCTGATCCTTCACTTGCATTGCGCTCCAGACCGAGGGCGATTGATGGTTATTTTGTTTTTCTTCCATTTGCGGATAATCGCTCCAACAGTTGTTTCCTTCTCACCAAGCTTCTTGCTGATGATCTTGTAGCCCATTCCAGCCTTGTGTAGGTCTACAATCTTTTCCCTGACATCCTTTGACAGCTCCTTGGTCTTGCCCATGTTGGTGAGGTTTGAATGGAAGAAAGATTCTGTGGACAGGTGTCTTTTATACACATAGCGAGTTGTCATTAGGTGCACCTTCATAAATTGACAGGACTAATCTGTCTACCACATGAGCACATACTGTAGCCAGTCTATGGGAGCCCGAATTGTTGTTGTTAGGGGATCAAATACTTATTTTACTCACTGAACTGCAACTCAATTTATAACATATCAATTTATAACATATCAATTTCAATTTATATCAATTTATAATATATCGTGTTTTTTAATGGATTTTTGGTTGATATTCTGTCTCTATCATTTAAAATGCTATGATAAAAATTATAGACCCTTCATTTCTTTGTAAGTGGGCAAACTTACAAAATTCGCAGGGGATCAAATAATTATTTTCCCACCGGTGTATATACAGTTGTGCTCAAAAGTTTGCATACCCTGGTAAAAAAGTGAAATTTTGGCATTAATATTGAAAATATGACTGGTCATGCCAATATTTTATGCCATCTTTTATTTAAGGATAGTGCTCACATAAAGGCATTTATTATCACATCGTTTTTTGGATCCTTTTTAAATCATAATGATAGCAAAAATCACCCAAATGGCCCTGATAAAAATTTTACATACCCTGGAATATTTGGCCTTGGTGCAGACACAGAAGGTGGCACACACAGGTTAAAATGGCAATTAAAGGTTAATTTCTCACATTTGTGGCTTTTTAAATAACAATTAGTGTCTGTGTATAAATAGTCAACAAGTTTGTTGGCTCTCACTTGAATGCCCTAAGCAGGCTAGACACTGAGCCATGAGGAGGTACAGTCAAAACAGGTACAGTCAGAACAGTCAAAAGACCTGCGTAACAAAGTAATGGAACTTTATAAAGATGGAAAAGGATATATAAAGATACCCAAAGCCTTGAATATACCAATCAGTACTGTTTAATTTCTTATTAGGAATTGGAAAATTCTGAGATCTTTTGATACCAAGCCAAGGTCAGGTAGACCAAGAAATATCGCAGCCACAACTGGCGGAAGAATTGCTCAGGATACAAAGAAAAATTCACAGGTAACCTGAGAAGAAACACAGCCTGCTTTCCAAAAAGACGATGTGGTTGTTTTTAAGGAGCACACTTCAACAATACTCGAACAAAAAATAGCTGCATGGTTGAGCTGCCAGAAGGAAGCCTTTATTGCGCCAATGCCACAAAAAAGCCCAATGAAGCATGTCAAGGTATTTTGTTAGGAATATTGTAACCAGGCTTTTTTTGTGGAATTTGTGCAATAAAGGCTTCTTTCTGGCAACTTGATCATGCAGCTCTTTTTTGTTCAAGTATCATCGTATTGTGCTCTTTAAAAACAACCACACCATCTTTTTCCAGAGTAGCCTGTATTTCTCCTGAAGTTAATTGTGGGGTTTTCTTTGTATCTCGAACAATTCCTGTGGCAGTTGTGGCTGAAATCTTTCTTGATCTATACCTGACTTTGGCTTGGTATTAAGAGATCCTCAAATTTTCCACTTCTTATTAAAGCGGAGGTCCACCCTAAAGTGGACCTTCCGCTCATCGGAACCCTCCCCCCCTCCGGCGCCACAATTGGCACCTTTCAGGGGGGAGGGGAGTGCAGATACCTGTACAGTACAGGTATCTGCACCCACTTCCGGGATAGCTCTCTTCGGAAAGGGGCGTAGATTACGCCCCTTTCCGAAAGTCCCCCCGCTGCCTGCTGGGAAACATACAGATCCCAGAGGCAGCGGGTCCATCCTTATTGCGCAGCGCGACTCGCGCACGCGCAGTAGGGAACCGGGAAATGAAGCCGAAAGGCTCCACTTCCTGATACCCATACCCAAGATGGCGGCGGCAGCACCCGAGAGACGATCGAGAGATCGGCTTCGGGTGCCGACATCGCGGGCGCGCTGGACAGGTAAGTGTCACTATTTTAAAAGTCAGCAGCTGCAGTATTTGTAGCTGCTGGCTTTTAAAAAAAAAAAAAAACGCGGAGTCCCGGCGGACTCCCGCTTTAAATGATTGAATAGTACTGACTGGCATATTCAAGCTTTGGATATCTTTTTACAGTGGAACCTTGGTTAATGAAAAACAAGCAGAATTCAAGCTTATATGGTGTGCAGTACCGCATTTGGCCAGCAGTGCGGGGGCACTGGTGACATTCGGAATGGTTTGGATCTGTTCGGAAATACTTGGAAAAACTCAGAAACACTCAGAAATACTCCATTCCTGAGGGTTTCTGAGTTCAGCCGAGCTGTCCCCAAGTATTTCTGAGGCTCTCTGGTGCCCCCCCCCCCCCCCACCTCTGGCCACATGCAATGTCGCCTGCAATAGAAGTCAATGAGGAACCAATTATCTTTGTTTCCATTGACTTCTATGGGGAAACTCGCTTTGATATGCGAGTGCTTTGGATTACAAGCATTCTCCTGGAATGGCTTATGCTCGTAATCCAAGGTTCCACTGTATATCCTTTTCCTTCTTTGTAAAGTTTAATTACCTTGTTACGCAGGTCTTTTAACTGTTCTTTTCTGCTCCCCATGGCTTAGTATCTAGCCTGCTTAGTGCATCCATGTGAGAGCTAACAAACTCATTAACTATTTATACACAGACACTAATTGCGATTTAAAAAGTCACAAAAGTGTTAAATTAACCTTTAATAGCCATTTTAACCTATCTGTGCCACCTCCTGTGTCTGTATGAAGGCCAAAAATTCCAGGGTATGTAAAATTTTCATGATCAGGGCCATTTGGGTAATTTCTGGTATCATTATGATTTTAAAAGGAGCCAAAAAACGATGTGATAATAAATGGCTTCATGTTACCACTATCCTTGAATAAAACGGAAAATTTCTATCAAATACTTACCATAATTTTCCTTTCCTGATGGACTCTGTGGCAGCCTACGCATAGGTTAATCCCACCCCCTCATACCTCATAGGACCCCCCTCCCATAAATCTTTGCTTCTGGCCAGAGGCCGTGTTCCATAATTTAGCCTACTCCAGCCACTGGGAGGGAACTCCTGTTGCCATGGAGTCCATCAAGAAAGGAAAATTACTGTAAGTATTTGATAGAAATTTTCAGTTTTCCTGACAGACTCCATTGGCAGCCTATGTGTGGAAAATAACTATCCAAACACACCTGGGTGGGCAAAGTGCTGGGCAAATGAAAAAAGGTTTAATTGGCACCATCAACAGACAAAATATATAAACCAAAATTAACAGAACAAAAAGAGGCTGGCTCTACACAGTAGTGCACCATGAACGTGTTAATTGAAGACCACGAGGCCACTTTGCAAATCACTTCTGGAGCCACGTGACATGAAGCCGCCCATGATATAGACATGCTTCTGAAGGCACGGTCATCGCTTCTGGAGGCGCCAATCCCTTAGCTTTGTAAGCCCACTGAATGGCCTGAACAATCCATGCTGCAATAGATCTGGAAGAGGCATGCGATCCCCTATTCTTTCCATGAAAAAGAACAAACAGGTAGTTGGACAGACGGAACGGAGCTGTAGCTTCTAGATACTGTCTCAAAACATTCCCGACATCTAGGGGATGAACACTGGAATCTCCAGGTTCATCTAAATGTTGAAAGAGTAATCTCCTGATTATCGTGAAAAACAGATGATACTTTGGTGTTTGAACCCAGCATAGGAATCAAAACTACCCGATCAGGAAAAAAGGTTAGAAATGGCTCCTTGCATCTCAGAGAGCTGATTTCAGAGACCCTTTTGGTCGATGTTATAGCCACCAGAAAGGCAATTTTTAGAGAAAGTTCCTTAATAGAGAACTGATTTGTGTGTTCCATCTCTCTTCCTGAAAAAAAATCCAGGACAAGGGGAAGATCCCACTTAGAAAATCTTGGCTTTTTCTGAGGTCTGAGCCTTATTGCTCCGCTGAAGAACTGCGGAGTAAGACGATGTCTAGCCCAGGAAACGCCCGTGAAGGCAGAAATTGCAGAGATATGAACCCGCAACAAGCTGACTGACAAGGAGAGATCCAAACCCGATTGTAGGAAGCCTGCAGCGGAGGAGGTGTAGTCTGCAATTGCAAGACCCTGCAGTGGAGGAGGTGCAGTCTGCAATTTTTTTCCAAATCCTCTGTTAGGCCCTGTTGGTGCCTGCTCTTCTGACATTCAATAATGTGGAGATGGCCCTACTTGGACAGCCTAGGGCCTTTAGCCTTCCCCTCTCAAAAACCAAACCTTCTGGTGCAGATGAGACGGGCATGGATTTAGAGTTGCCCCTTGCGATAGGAGATCTGGTTTGGAGGGCAGAGGAACTGGGTCCCGGAAGCTGAGTTGCATCAGCAGGGGAAACCATGGGCTGTTTGGCCAGTATGGGACTATTGCCACTATCTCTACTTCTTCCATCCTGAGCCTTGACAGAAACCGGAGAATGACAGGAACCGGGGGAAAAGCATAGGCTCTGTGGAATCTCCATTGGTCTGTCAGAGCATCTACCCCGAAAGCCTGGGGATAACGAGACCTCGTGTAGTATCTCTCTAGCCTGAAGTTGCACGGGGAGGCAAACAAGTCTATTTCTGGAATGACTCCCAGGGACAGGACCCATTTGAAGACTTCGGGGTGGAGAGCTATCTAGAGAATCTCTTGACAGAAAAGCTGTCTGAATGCTCTGGACTCTGGGGAGATAGACAGCTGTCAGGTTGGCCAGGTTCATCTGGGCCCAGGTCCTTCAACAGGGAGAGACTGTGATTACCTCCCTGTCTCTTGATGTTTGAGACTGCCGTTGTGTTGTCCAGTCTTAGGAGGACTGAGGCTTGTGCCGTTAAGTGGTGAAAGGCAAATAGCGCCCCAGCCCCTGTTGCTGGCAACTGTTGTGATGGTGATCCAAGACACAGGTGCAATGGAGTGACAGTTGAGGACCATCGTGGACAAGGTTATTTGGATAGAGTGATCCCGGAGCCCTTCTGGAGGAAGCCCTTCTGGAAAGGCCGCATTTTCCACTGCACCCACTTCACCATGGGTGTGGTTGCTACCATGGTGCCGATGATTTTTAGGCACTGTGAGGCTCGGAGAAGAGAGGAGAATGTTGCAAAATGAACACTGTCCCGGATCACTGGAATTTTTTCCTGGGGCAAGGAGATGGTGCTCTTGAGTGTATAAAATTAAGCCCCGTGGAATATCAAGGACTGCGTAGGATCTAGGTGGCTCTTTCCCAGGTTCAGTATAGAAAAGCATTGCTCGCAGAGTAACTTGCCTTCGGGGACCTGGTCCCCACATCCCCTGCAGAGTTTCCTCTTAGAGCGGGTGCAGTGGAGGTGAAAGTGTCGCCCAGAAATTATTTTAAGGCTCCTCTCTGTGTTGCCAATTCTGGAGGACGATCTATGATGTCTGGAGCTTGAAGAGGAGTGACAACGTTCAGGCCAGGGAGGTCTTTATCTTTGCGTGCTGCGTTTTGGTGTTCAGATCTAGAAGGGCTGAGTGAAAAAGAGAGAATATCTGCTTTGACAGCTATTTAAATCTGCCGCCATTGATGATGTCACTGCACCCCGCAATGCGCCTCCACCGGGAACGTCGATGCACGGAGGCAGCGACCGTGCTCATCTTGATGGAACCGCGCATGCTCAAACCAAGCCTCGGTTTCACTCTCGGCTTGCATTTTGGTCCCTAGGAGGAGGTCAAAAAAGGAACACAACCTCTGGTTTGTATAACAATGTACATTTGCTGTCCCCTCAAAATAACTCTACACACGGCCATTCATGTCTAAATCGCTGACAACAAAAATTAGTACACCCCTAAAAACTTCTGCATGCAGCTTCCCCCCAATACCCCCCTTATACCCCTTGTTTACATACTTGAGCCTGATCTTGATCAAGTAATGTGCACAAGAGCAGAGGCTTTTTAGCCTCTCTCCTTTTTCATTGGCTTATTGGCTCAGATACAGCAGCAAGAGCCAGTGGCTCCCACTGCTGTCAATCACAGCCAATGATGAGACACACAGAGTCGGCTCAAGATTGAGCCTGTATAAGTGCCCCCATCACAAGCAGCTTGCTATGGGGCACTTAGTGGGAAGGAGGAGCAAGAAGCACTGGCAGGGGGACCTGAGAAGAGGAGGATCGGGGCTGTTCTGTGCAAAACTGTTGCACAGAGCAGGTAAGTATCACATGTTTGTTTTTTTTTTTTTAAAGAAAAGAAATTATGAGCCTTTACAATGACTTTAAATATTCCCCTTTTGCTAGTTGCTAGGCTGTGATGCTGAAAAAAAGGCTTCAATACTTTTTTGAGTCACTGACTTGGAGGAAGCATGCTGCCAAAAAACTCATAACTTCTGATCTGCATATGTGTTCTGATCCAGTAACTCAGAAAACAGAAGCCACTGAATCAGCATAAATGCCAGGCAACCATGGAGTCAAAGACGGCCTTTGTTAGTTTAATTCACACCAGCTTAATTTAATCCTAGCCCTAACATAAGCCATCTAGCCATATTAAATGAAGTGTGCATGAATACAACTAAATTTAGGACAAGTCTGTTTCAGGAACACACAAAAATGACACTTTTGAAAACCCTAAATGTGTACAATAATAAAATAACAATTGCTGAATATAATTTGAGAGCATTGAAATTAAATTCCAGTATTGGCGGGACATGCCACTCCTTTTTCTCCAGATTTCAGTGATCCCAGTAAAAAGCATAGAAGGAATATGACCAAGTACATCTTAGAAAATTATCTCACACAATTTTTTGTTTGCAACAAGGCATGAGTGATTTTATATACAGTGCTCAGATGAGAGAGGGAACCTAGAAGATTGTAGTTACACTATTTTAAATCATTCAAAAAGACTAATACCACAAAGTCATCACTGCATTCCAGAACTGCCACCTCACATCATTTATCAAAGGTATATACACACCTGCTACACAAAAGCTACACAACAGTAAAATACAATTTCTTTAAACAATGTTAATAACATGCTATAAAACAATATATCCAGCTTGGAACCATAACATACTTCATAAGTGTTTCTTGAAATCCAAATGGATAGTCTTATTTATAGGTAGGTTATTAGAAGGCTTGTAAACATAGAGTACCAATATACCAACTTTGATGCAGAGGAATTGATTTACTAAAGGCAAATAGACTGTCCATTTTGCAAGGGAATGTTCCCTTAGCTTAGTGAATGAGGCTTCCGATTTCCAATATTCAATTATGTGCATGCAAAAAATAATGTTTTTTTTTTTTAACTTTATTTCTTTATTAAAGTATTTATTTTGTTTACAAAGTACATCAAAATCAAACATCCCCTCAGCCCCCCCCCCCCCCCATTCCTCCCATCACTCTATCAGGTAAGTGTATAACAACAATAAATCATTCATATCTTGGGTGGTGCCGTGGGGGCAATCCTGTCTGGTGTTCCATTTCATCTAAATTCCTACTCAGTCACACTTCCCTCTCATCCCCATTCTTTCACTCATCCATCCTCTTCATTTTCCATCTTACTTTAATTCTTATTGGGTCACTTTTCATCTTTAAGATATTTTTCCACACTATTATTATTCACATATCAATCCCTCTTGCTTCTCGCCAAGGTTTCCACATCTTATCATATTTCTTTTAAGTCCCTTGTTTTATATATACCGATTTCTCTTTGAGAATTACCACATTCATGCTATTTATCCATTCTCTACTGGACGGTGGCGACACCGTCAGCCATCTCAAGGCAATCAGTTTCCTTGCCTGAAATAGGCATCTCAGAACCGCCATCTGGGTGCTTCCCGGGTTTCCGACTCCTTCAACTAATCCCAGGAGACAATATTTCGCCTCCAACCTAGTGGAGGTTCCAAACACCCGATCAATGGTTTCTGTGACCTCCGTCCAGTAGCGAAACAACTTCAGGCATCTCCAAAACATATGGATCATATCTTCTTCCATGTCCTCACACCGGGGGCAACTTGCATCCGGCCGTCAGCCAAATTGAAAAAGTTTACGAGGAGTGTAATAGGTTCTATATAGTAGGAACAGATGTGACATCCTCTGCGAGGGAGAGAGTGATACCAGTGGAGCCAGTTCGTATTTCGGAAATATTTCCCAGATCTTTTTCCCACTTCCTCTTATACATAGGGGCCTCTATCCCTCCCATTCTCCCCTTGTTTATATGTGGGTATATTTTCGAGA
Source organism: Lithobates pipiens (assembly GCF_037356315.1). Classification (NCBI taxonomy): domain Eukaryota; kingdom Metazoa; phylum Chordata; class Amphibia; order Anura; family Ranidae; genus Lithobates; species Lithobates pipiens. The sequence goes on from NW_027507758.1 coordinate 296,604,994, forward strand.
TTAAACCTTTCCCTGTTTCTGCATTAATTATTTTTTCGAGAACTGGAATTGTGCTCCATTCTAAAGTCCTCCCTCTAAATTGTTCCTCCAATGCGTGCCTGACCTGCAAATACCTATAGAAGGATCTACTTGATAGAGCAAAATAGTCTCTCAGTTCCTGAAAAGTTTTCAGGGAACCATCTTGATATAGTTGAGCGATACATTTTATTCCACATCTCTCCCATTCTCTTACTGCCCCCATCTTCTGCAGTTCTCCCAGTTTGCTATTCTCCCATACGGGGGCATACTCATTGAATCCTCTATACTTTAATATAGCCTTCACTGTATCCCACACTCTCATCATTAAACTCAAAGTAGGGAGTCCTGATGAAAAGGATCCTGCCTCCAGAGCTTCCACTCCATGTACTTGGTGTATTTTGTAGAAGCATTTTTTTCTCCCTGCCTTTCCCCCTTCCAGGTTACACCCCCCCATGTACTGAAGTTGTGACACAAGAAAGTAACTAAAGGGGTGTGAGAGCGCTACTCAATGTTTTTTAAATTGATTGGATATTATTTGCATAGTTAATTTGCACCACATTCACTAAGCCAGCAGACACGGCCCTTTGCTTGCTTTTATCCAGCACTTGGTGCAATAGTTTATCCTGAAACCAATGATAGAGCATAATTCCCCACATTGACACCAACAGTGGGGCATAATTCCTCCCAATGACACTGATGATGGGGCATAGTTCCTCCCAGTGACACCAATGATGTGGCATGATTCTTTCCACCCAATGACACCAACGATGGGGCACCATCCTCTCACTGACATAAAAAAAGGAGCATTGTTTACTCCCACTGATGCTGGGACATTTTATACTTCCAATTGACACATTCCGGCCCCCCTAAAGTCTGAAGAATAGTAAACTGGCCCCTTGTTTAGAAAGTTTGGAGACTCCTGCACTTAGCTAAGGGAAAATCCTCTTGCAAAGTGATCAGCCTATTTGCTTTTAATAAATCAACCCCACAGTGTCCCTTTAGCCCTTGTACACATGGTCGGACATTCCGACAACAAAATCCATCGGATTCCAAAGAATCCAAAGTTGTCGGAAAATCCGATCGTACGTAACATGATGACGTTATTTTGTTAGGACGGGACTACGTTCAGGCTAGTAGCCAATAGCTTTGGTCTAGGAATTTGATCTGAACATGCTTGTCACTTTGTCCGATCAGAATTCTCTACACACAATTGGACAAAGTCCGATCGGATCATGTTGTCGGAAAGTTTTATAGCCCAGCTCTAAAACTTTGTCCGTCGGATATTCCGACGGAAACAGTCCGATGGAGCCCACACACGATTATCCGACAACATGGTCCGATCGGACATTTTCAGTCGGAATGTCCAACTGTGTGTACAAGGACTTAGAGTTGCTGTTGACAATAAATCTTGTAACTCACGATTTCACTTGCTGTATATACAATCTCCACAATCTTGCAAGGAGTAATAGGCCTTATGGACAATGGCACCATAATTTTCTCTTGTAAGACCATCTGCTCCTATGTCTGGTTTCCTGTATGAGCACAGAATGCTCCCAGGACTAATCCATGTACTCAGTGTCCCTCCTTGTAAGGGCTCCTCCAAATAAATATAACACAGAAGCTAAGCTCAGTTTGTTTCTCACATCAAGATATTCAGCAAAGATTTTTACTTGGTGTAAATAAATGATATTGATTTATTGCTGATCCGGTGCAATCGGTTGTAGTTTTTGTGTAGTAGGTATGTAAATACTTGGACATTTGATAAATGATTTGAGGTGAAGGTTCTGGAATGTAGCAACAAAGTTGTGGTATTAGTCTTTATTTGAATGATTTTACATGTTGGCAACTTGTGGTCTTCTAGAGCAAAAAGGTATAGATTCTAAAATGGAATTTCCTACACATACCATAACAAAAGCAAAACACCAGAGATAAAGTACAGCTTGGCCTAGATATAACCAGTGCCTATGTAATGTAGCTTCAAGTATGAATTAATTTACTTCTTATAATTTATACAAAATGTATAGAAGAATGTACGCACAAAGTAGCAATCTTACTAATAGGCAATAGATACGTATTTACTGGTTGCGTTGTTTTAAATTTGCGGAGGTGTCTGCACGTATCTGTATTTACACTATATTGTCAAAAGTATTGGGACACCTGCCTTTGCACACAAATGAATTAATGGGATGCCAGTCTTAGTCTGTAGGGTTCAATATTGAGTTGGCCCACCCTTTGCAGCTAAAACAGATTCAACACTTCTGGGAAGGCTGCCCACAAGGTTTAGGAGTGTGTCTATGGGAATGTTTGACCATTCTTCCAGAAGCGCATTTGTGATGTCAGGCACTGATGTTGGAGGAGAAGGCCTCTGCTCTTATTCATCCCAAAGGTCTTCTATCAGGTTGAGGTCATGACTCTGTGCAGGCCAGTCAAGTTCCTCCACCCCAAACTCGCTCGTCCATGTCTTTATGGACCTTGCTTTGTGCACTGGTGCGCAGTCATGTTGGAACAGGAAGGGGACATCCCTAAACTGTTTTTACACAAAATTGGTAGCATGAAATTGTCCAAAATGTATTGGTATGCTGACATCTTAAGAGTTTCCTTAACTGTAATTAGGGGGCCAAGCCCAACCCCTGAAAATATACCCCACACCATAATCCCCCTTCCACCAAATGATTTGGACTAGTGCACAAAGCAAGATCCATAAAGACATGGATGAGCGAGTTTGGGGTGGAGGAACTTGACTGGCCTGCGCTCAACCCGATAGAACACCTTTGGGATTAATTAGAGCAGAGACTGTGAGCCAAGCCTTCTTGTCCAAATGTGCTTCTGGAAGAATGGTCAAACTGCCTGCAGAACTGCGCTAATAGACCAGTGCTCGATGTCCACTTCAAACACTGTAGAAACGATAATCGGCACTCCAAAATCTACCTTTTTCAACCTTTCTTAAGCGAAATGGGATATTTCTTAAAGCACCTAGATACTGGTGATTATGTGTATTATCCCCAAGATGATAATATTTGGTTTATTTCATTACAGCCTGATTTTTGGAAATTGATGTTATTTTAATGTAGTTATTACATTTTACATTCTTTCACATATGATCACACATTCCAGTATGCTTCATTTGTTGATGTATTGTGCTTTTGGCTGATTACAGTGCATTAAAATTTGAGCAATTGCTGGTGCATCCAAACCATAATTTTCATGCTTCTGGAATAATGACCTGTATTTAAAGCCCAACCTCTGACATTTTTTTAAATTTAAATTAGGATAGAACAGGGAAAGTTAGGAGTCTCTGACTGATTTTGTAATGTTGTCTTGTCCTTAATATGGAGATTTTCTATCACTCTCTGTCCGCACAGGAACTGATGGGAAATCACTTCTATGATTTCTCATGGAGTAAATATAAAAACACATTTAAGTCAGAAGTCGTTAAAATAATATTAATTATTGATCCCTGTGCGTTCTCATCCTGCCACAACCACACCCTGTATTTCTAGTATAAGTATCACAGAGACAGGAATTGAGGGCAAATCTCTCTAATAGGTTCACAAACAGACATAAAATTCAAATAGAAATTTTAACTCCAAAACTAAAAAATGTTTTGGAGTTCAGGTTTTAAGAGCTGTTCACAGCATCTTTTATTGCTTGAGAAAGAACATGGTGCACTTCCTGTGATTTTTACAGTGTACTGATAGAGTGCTGATTTTAGTTTGATGGTTCAGGTCTGCTGACTACATTTTTAAATCTGTAGCAAGGGAGCACTGGCTGTGGGAGTAGAGCTTAACTCTGTGTAGGTGATCATGTCTACTATAGCCTACATTTACCATGGAGGTATATACCGGCTGTATACATTTGTAAACATGTTACTATTATGGTATTGGGTGGGATAAGGCATCTGCAGAGATTCAACAAAATACCTTATTACCAAAGAAATGAATATCAAAGTAGAAGGAATACATGCAAATTTGAAAGGTCTTTTTATGGGCTTGCTTTTAGAAATCATTTGTAAAGACAAAAAGGGTGGTGTATCCTAATTGGGAACTGATAGCATTGTTCTCACTTATGTTTTAGTATATAAAGGCTCCTGTGCCACTGTTCAACTTACCAGATGAAAGGGCCATAGCCAAACCGAAACGTTGTTACTCACTGAATGCCCTCACAATAAATCTTCAAGCACTGAATCTTCAGAGTGTGAGTATTTAATTTTTTTTTTCAGGATACACCACCAACCTTTAGTCTTTACATACATTATTTCTACATATTTTCATGTATCACCTCCTATATTACTTACAATACAGCTCTACTTTTAAAACAGGTTGGGGCCAAATGCCCCTCCTTGCACACCGAATCTCTTAGATATTTCCCATGGCCTCCTTCTCCACAACTATATGGCTCAATGAAGAGGTCTTGAGCCCCCAAGCCAGCACTATCCACGATGAAGAGGTCGCTGGTCCATCTGAGGTCAGCAGTGGGGCATATCTATAGGATCAGGAGGACCAGTGGGGGAAGTTGACCCCAACTTGTTAAACAAATTGGAGCTGTATTTTAATTAAGGTGCAACATATATCCCACACTTGGGTTTAATGTTGCAAATTTAAAGTAGAATTCCAGGCAAAAAGAATAATAATCTTCAACTTTATGCCCCTACTATATCCTGTTTTTTTTGTATGTACAATGTGCAATTCCCCTTTCTCCAAAGGAATATGGGTAAAGGGCCTCCCCCCATGTGATGTGTGACAAATATGAATGCTGATCTTCTGCTGCCTTGATCACCCTCCTCCCCATCAGCATACTGAGAAAATTCCTAGTGTGACTGACAGTACTGTTCCAAGCTATAAACTCTAATAGTTTCACACCATTGGCCCTCCCTCTCTCTCCCTCTCTCTCTGTCTCTCTCTCTCTCTCTCTATCTCTGAGTCCTGGTACTGGGGATTATAGTAAGACAGTACTTAAATACTTATGCAAGCAATATGTAAAAATGAAACTCAATATTTTTAAAAACCGTGTTTAAGCTTTTTTATAATTTGCCTGGTGTTCTGCTTTAACAGTTAATGATGGGTTGTATTTTGTCACAGATGAGGCAAGATGATGTCCATACCTTTTCTTAAAAATAATATAATAAATAGTCATAGATACATTTTTGAAACACTTCATTAAGCAGCGCCTTCTAATTGTTGTGTCAAAATATCAATACTAAGAACTGTAGTTAGCTTCTCATTGCCACGAATAAGGTTCAAATCTATGTTTGTGGAGTGTCAAAAGAAATTTGAATAGTCAAAGTGTAAAAGTCTACTTTCTTGTATTGAAGAAGCCTATACTATATCAGAGCTATTAAAAAGAGTAACAGAACTTCTTGAAATATCTGTTAAATATATTTTGGCTCTTTACATACAAATCTGGATTTCTCACAAGTAAGCTTCCAACCCCTACCATGGTGACTTCATTTTGAGGGGAGCTCATCTATGTCCTTCAAAGGCACTAATCAAGACATGTCACCCCAATTACTCTCACCCACCTGCATTGATTGATGGTTAAAAGGAAGCAACACCAGTTCTTAGTACCTTGAAATATCAGGCACCCACTGTTTAGGTGGTTGTCATGTATCTAATGGTCATTGAATACATGGAGATCTAACCATATAGTGACCACTGTTGTTCCTCTCCTCTGTTTAAGAGATCAGCACATTTGCATATTGAAAGACACCTCCTCTTGGAAAACTGTGGAAAATAATTGTTAATTGATTATATTTAAGCAGCTTCGTCATTAGAAATTTAGTCCAAAGTTCTTCCCCAATATTAGTCCTTATTTTGTTACTAAAGTTTGATTCGGTACACAATTAAAACAACAATCCTTATACATTCAAATACATTGTAATAAATGTATCTCTCATTCTATTTTCCTTTTTAACAATCCTTAATGTAATTTAGTAAAATAGTATTGTTAAAAATCAGTGAAATCACTTCTTATAATTTTTAAATATAACATACAACAAGAGGCACGGCACAGTTGGGTATATGATGAGACGAAGAGTATACAGCAACCTGTTAGTAATTACTGCTAATTGCTTAGACTGCTTAGAAACTATAAACCAATATGCTGCTTTGAGCTTCTGCACTTTACATACATTGCACACTTGAATTGTTTGTTGATCTAGGTACATACCCATTAGGTATGTACCTAAATATATAAACCTTCCCTTTGGGATAGATTACACTCAATGCAGCACAAATGCATATGCATATGCAAGAAAAATGTATGTATTTCATTGAGCCTGGTTTAGGCCTAGTGGTGTAAATGAGCCCTAAACCTTCAATCATACATACATTAGACAAGTACACAAACATATATGTCTATTCCAAACCTCAAATCACGCATATAGAATGGCACAACATAAAACTTTTATAATGCTACACCATGCTTTTTACATATATATTTTATTTTAAGGTAGTACAGTCTTAAGTTTTATTGTAAATTTGAAATAAAGAATCATTAAATAATATTAGATACCAAATGCAGTGACACTTTTGTAAAACATAAAAACATACATAAAGACATCTGCTAATTATTGTTCAAGTGTACATGTCTTTAACAAAGAAAGGAGGTACTTTAGAGTGAAACTTATAAGTTGACATCTTGCATTGGTGTCACTGCTCCCTTCAACCTGGATAACTGATATTGTTTTGAAAGCCATGATACCATGTTACAGCTTAAAATTGCACATATAATAATCTTTACTGCAGAGCAATCTATACAAAATGATATGTTTGTAATTGTTGCTCTTGCAATAATTCTTTCTAATGCAGTTCTCTGTAAACCAAGAATAACCTTTAAATGAATAATTGCATTTTATTTAATGGTGTATATTTTTCCTTTGACATTTGTTTTCTAATTTTTAATCTTTTGCAGCTGAAATCTCGTGTTGTAATGACACCATTAGCAATTTCACCACCACGCAGTACCCCAGAGCCAGATATCAGCTCCATTCCTCAGGATGCAGCAACTGTGCCCAATTCCACTATCCCACAGGCACTCACAGGTATAAAATCACGTTTGATAGAAAGCTACAGTATCTGTCTTTAGGGTCTGTGGAGATGCCCTTCCACTCCAGGTCACCATCCAAGTAATGATTAAAGCTAAAGTAAGGTACTTTTAGAAATGTATACTACTTATTTTATGTAATACAATTTTTAAAATTATACATTGGTAACATGTGCCTGAGATTGCTAGAACTTACAGAGACAGCTATACTTTCATCCTCATTTATTTCTGCTTGCACTGGAACAAATTGAAAAAGTCAGTTCACCCAAAATGAATATTCCAGTTAGTGGTACAGTAAATACTTGACAAGTAAACCACCTGGCAGTTTCCTATATCTGCAAAGGTGGCTGAGATAACCAAAGCTCCAAGGTGGACCAGAATAGTTGAAATTGATGGCAGGGAGACCTTGCTGTTGGAGCATTCAAGACTAATACGAAGGCAGAGTTTGGTTTAATCCACCAGATCCTACGTATAATTAAAATATCACTTTTAGGTATACTGGTCTTTTAATGGTAGATTTGACAAATGAAGGATAAATACTGTAAAAGAGTAGATCTTTATCATTTGTATTGTGCATACTAATGATGGCTATACACTATATATGAAAAATCTTGCGAAATTCGGTCATTTGGTCAGTTCGTTCGTTTATTGGCCAGTTAATGGGCACAAAATCTGTAATCGTTGGGTCGTTTTTGAGCCAAAAAAAGGACAAGTTTGAAAATTTTCTGCCGAACAATAAATTGAAAGGTTAATATGTTTCCCATCCAAATTGTTTGCACTAGGTATATGTAAAAAAACGAACAAAAAATTTAAAAATGTATGTCCACTGAACAATTTATCAGTCATTACATGATGGCATTATCGTTTGCTTTCATGGCCGAATGTTCGTTTTTGGAAATGGATTTGGCTGATTTTTCGCATAGTGTATGGCCAGCGTAAGACTGTATATCTCTAAAGCCCCGTACACATGCACCGAATGTCAAGAGACAAGGGGCAGTTGAAAAAAAAAAAAAAAAACAGCTGACATTCGGCCCGTGTGTCTGTCGGTCTGTCTGACAGAAGCAGCTGGCCAACTCCCGTTCAGATATCTCAGCCAATGACAGGGAGCGATGATCAGAGTGTTCTGGCGGGGGGACATCCCCCTGTCAGAACACAACAGCTCAGCAGGGGTGATTGCTGGACTATCCTTGCATTTTTAGTACAGCGGCTCAGACATGAGCCTTCAGTTTTTTTCGTGCACAAAAAAAAAAAATAGTGTGTACCTGGCTTTAAGTTGAATGTCTTGGACTGAAAAATGCTGAACATTTCTTTCTTTGTAATTCATGTACATTTTGTCTTGGCCCTTTCTAACATTACTTTTTAATTTTCTTTAAATTGCAGTTTGCATTTATGTAAACAAACAAGGTAACACAGGACCTTACCTTGACAGAAAAAAGGTCCAGCAACTGCCCGATCACTTTGGACCGGAGCGCCCTTCCATGGTATTGCAGCAAGCAGTTCAAGCCTGCATTGACTGTGCTCACCAGCAGAAAAGTGTATTCTCCCTTGTTAAGCAGGGTTATGGAGGAGAAATGGTTTCAGGTAATTCAAGAACATGCATATCTTGGCATTTGTCATATATTTTTTTTGAATGCCACGTTCATTGTCCTGTTTCAATCTTACTGAAGCGAAAACTTGGTCTTTTCACACTGAACTTTTCTCTTGCCCCTTTAGCTTACACACTATAACCCCCCCTTCCCTGTCTCTACTCCGCCATCCACTAACCCAGCTTTTCTAAACCTTTTTTATTAAAGGGGAAACCTTGGAATAATTTCTTGTCTCTGGGAACCCCTGCTAAATTATTACCCCTCTAGTGCACATTTGTGTAGTCAGTGAGTTGTAATTATAATAAAACATAACAGAATAAAGAATGTAGTGTATCTAGCATATTTGACAATCAGAGCAGGTCGTTTTTTAACACTCCCTTAGGAATGTTAGGAAAAAAATGTTCCACCAATAGTCATAAAATAGAACAAAACAATTGCCAGAAAAGAAACACCAGCTGTGAAAATTGTAGCACCTCTTACATTGGTGGTCAATGGAAAAGTGCCTTCTTATATTGGTAGTCGGTGCAGTGGTCCTATACATTGGTGGGCAATGGAAGAAGGACCAGTTACGAGAGGGATCTTCAAAAAGTGTCCACACTTTTATATTTTCCTTGGAAACAGTGAATGCGGAAGGAGTAGTAATTGGTTGTGTCTGAGAGTGTCATGTGAGTAGTCTGGCAAGCCAGATGACCTTACAGTTTAGTATAGAATTTGTCAAACTTTCTGACGAACCCTCGTATATTAATGGTCGGTGGGAGAAGGACACTCTTATATTGTTGACCAATTGTAAAACTGTCCCCTTACACAAAGTTAAAAAATAATTGGTATCAGTGAATCCTGGGAACTCTACAGTATTCAAGCAACTCCTAGAAACCCCTGGAGGTACCCCACAGAACTCTGAAAAACCCAGCACTAACTATAACTAAGCTATGTACTGCTCAGACAGCTGAATTCTATCCCTATGACTGCTCCTTCCTATAGCAATGAAAATCAGCTTTCTAGCTCTTATTACTTTAATGTATACCTTTCTTCAGATAATACCCAACTAAAATTATCAGTTTCAAACTTACTCTAATATTCCCCGTCAGTTCAGTTCACTGGCAATTTAAACTTTTATATTGATTAGCTTTTGCTCCTTTGTTGAATAGGTCAAATAACTGATGTATGGTTTGTTATCTGAAAGGGTTGCAAGTAGACTACCTGGATTAGGTAGCATTTGTAACTAATTGTTTTATTTTAAACAACAAAAAATAATTGAAACAGATTTTGGGCATTTTCTTAAATCTGCAGTGTAAAGCAACAGACAAAAAAGTTAATGGCTTGCCTAAGGATCATACATGTAGCCACTGTACATATGAACAGCTGAAATGAACTGCCAGTGGATACATCTGCCTAAGAGTAGAGATGAGTTTGGGTTCAGGCTTGAGTTTGGTCTGAACTGTAAATTAGCTGTCATTGCTGGGCCAATAAACTTTGGGTGCAAGACTCAACGTCCTGCAGCTGATGTACACAAAGGGGATGACATGATTTATCTAAATTAGCGCACGGCCATATTCAGTGCAGGTGCAAGGATTTTTGACACCCTAAACGAAACCTAATTTTGCCATGCCCCCTGGCTCCACCCCTGACTCCACCCCTTTGCCCTGCCCATGTATACCCCACCTTTTTAATGAAGCACCCATCAAATGAAGACCACCAGCACCCATCAAATGCAGCCTCACCAGCACCCATCAAGTGCAGCCTACCAGCACCCATCAGTGTAGCCTCACCAGTGCCCAACAAATGCAGCCTCACCAGCGCCCAACAAATGCATCCTCACCAGCACCCACCAAATGCATCCTCACCAGCGCCCACCAAATGCAGCCTCACCAGCGCCCATCAAATGCAGCCTCACCAGCACCCATCAAAAGCAGCCTCACCAGCACCCATCAAATGCAGCCTCACCAGCACCCATCAAATGCAGCCTCTGCAGTGCCCATCAAATGCAGTCTACCAGCGCCCATCAATGCAGCCTACCAGCACCCATCAATGCAGCCTACCAGCACCCATTAATGCAGCCTACCAGTGCCCATCAATGAATGTTTGCTTGCTTCCATTCATTCAGGAGTCTGGACACAGACACAGTCCTCCGCTGCCGCTGCTCCTCTGACACTATGCGTGAACGGAGCTGCCTGCTGATGCTGAGACTTAGTTGCTTGCTGTAGAGAGAAGAGAGTAGGAACACCATTGGCTGGATGCCATAGGCAGCAGTGTGCTCTAGGTGGCTGCCTAGTTTGCCTAGTGGTAGCATCGGCCCTGGCCATATAATGTCAATGATGGCATGAGCATCCCTACCCATTTGTATACGTGCAGCTGCAGGACAGGAAATTTCCTGCCCAGAGTTCACTGGCCCATCAATGACAGCTAATTTTTGGTTTCAGAGGAACTTGGGTTCAGACTGAATATACAAAAACAGAAAAAATATGTTTATATTTTTCACTGTATTTAAGCAAATATTTCCTTTGTTAATGATTACAGAAGCCACCACCAAATGCCAATATTTTGATTATAGTGAACTGACAGATGGATAAATGAGATAGATGTTTGGCTTTTTTATTTTTGACAAAAGTCAAAATTAGTATTTCAGTAACATGACTGTTTTTGAATTCCAAAAACTGGTTGTGTGACACTCAGTATATTGATACCAATCTGCCCAAGTATGTTATTATATATAAAGTATTGCCAATATATATATATATATATATATATATATATATATATATATATATATATATATATATATATATATATATTAGCCTAAACTGAGGAAAAAATTAGCTTTTAAAAAAAAAAAAAAAATCGGGGCTATTCATTACAGCAAAAAGTACAAAATATTGTGTTTTTTTCAAAATTGACGCTATTTTTTTGTTTATAGCGAAAAAAATAAAAACCGCCAAGATGTTCAAATACCACCAAAAGAAAGCTCTATTTGTGGGGGAAAAAAGGACGTCAATTTTGTTTGGGTACAGTGTCGCATGACCACGCAATTCTCAGTTAAATTTACGCAGTGCCATATCGCAAAAAATGGCCCGGTCATTGAACAGCCAATTCTTCCGGGGCTGAAGTGGTTAAATGCCACGGCCTACCTGTGCATTGCTGCTGATCATGTCCATCCCATTTTTTGACTACAGTGTACCCATCTTCTGATGGCTACTTCAAGCAGGATAATGCACCATGTCACAAAGCTCAAATCATCTCAAACAGATTTCTCGAACATGACAATGAGTTCACTGTACTATAATGGCCTCCACAGTCACCAAATCTAAATAAACTAGAGCACCTTTGGGATGTGGTGGAGCAGGAGATTCGCATCATAGATGTGCAGCTGACAAATCTGCAGCAACTGTGTGATGCTATCATGTCAATATGGACCAAAATCTCTGAGGAATGTTTCCAACATCTTGTTAAATCTATGCCACAAAGAATAAAGGCAGTTCTGAAGGCAAAAGGGGGTCCAACCCAGTGCTAGCAAAGCGTACCTAATAAAGTGGGCAGTGAGTGTATATGTACTTGAGAGAGAGATAGGAGCTGTTGAGAGTCAGTGTATGTATCAGTTCAAGTCAGGATATGTCTATGAAGCCTTGTGTAGGGGTAGACAACCTTTGAAAGGTGGAGATCTACCCGATCTACATGAAAGAGATCAAAGATCACCGGGTTCAGTTCCCTTTTTTCAATTTTTTTTTCTTTCTTTTTTTTAGCACTTCAACACCGTATCAGTTCTGACACTTCTCACATATTTGTAAAAATCGAAAATCTTTTACTAGAAAATTACTTAGACCCCCCCAAACATTATATATATTTTTTAAGCAGAGGACCTAGAGAATAAAATGGTGGGCATTGTCATTTTATTTACGCAGCGGTTTTTCAAATGCAATTTTTTTGGAACAAATACACTTGAGTGAATTTTATTGCACACAAGTACAATATAATACCCAATTGTTTGGTAATATATAAAAGATGATGTTACACTGAGTAAATAGGTACTTAACATAGCACACTTTAAAACTGTGGAACAGTGCCAAACGTCAGTACTTAATCTCCCCAGACAGTGCTTTATACGTATTTACCAGTTACCATTTTAGGGTAACATAGAAGGTCTGGTGCTAGAATTATTGCTCTCACTATACCGTTTGCGGTAACACCACACATGTGTAGTGTGGACACCATTTATATATGTGTTCGCAACCTACATCTGCATTCACTTTTGTGCTCAAACACAGGGAAGACGGGCACTTTAAAATAGTTGTATATTATTATCAATTTTATTTTATTTTTTAGTATTTTAACACTGTCTCTCTTTTTTTATCAACTTTATTGCTATCACAAGAGATAAACAACAACACTTGTGATAGCAGGAGTAGTGGCAGGTACTCTTTACTCTTTACTCTATTAGACCCCAGATTTCCCCTCTGTCCTTAAGAGCATCTGATCAAACTCAGATCAGTTTGATCAGGCATTTTCCTAAATTGAAAGTGACAAAATACTTGTTGCTTCTGGTTTCTAAGACCATAGAGATGATCCCGGAGCTCAGGGGGGGGGGGGAAGGTGGTGTGGGGGATGCCATCCCGCTGCATGTAAAAGCATTCCAGAGGCTTTTTAGCAACAATCACATGAATGCAGGTCAAATGCACCTGTCAATACATTCTGAATGATGTCAGATTGATGCCATTAACAGAAGCCTAAAACCTATTGATAAATGGGCAAGTTCCATCATAGGCAATGACTGATGTGATTGGTTCTGTGTGTTCTGTAAAGTGCCTCATAATATGTTGGTGTTTTATAAACACAACACACAATGTATGAATTTAACCTCTTGGCACCGGCCGCACATAAATATGCAGCCTCTCGGCGGGTGGGCAGGGGCGCAGAGCGCTCGCATATTTGCCTGCATTAGTGCAAGTACAGTTGTGCTCCCAATACAGTTACTGGGGGCTAACAGAAAGCTCCCGGTGCCGCTTGCGATTGGGAGCATTTAGATGATGTGACCACTGTGACAGCCAATTACGGCGGTCACACGATCATAAACCCCCCGACAAGCAGTATCCTAAACCCTTTAAAGGACTGGGAGGCGCTGACTTCAAGGGGTTAAAGAAAGCACTTCTCTTTAGAGACTAAATACCTCTATCCTTCATGCAGCCTCAGCTGTCCACCTTTTTGGTTTGATGTGTACATCTATATACAAAATTTACTATTTTACTACCAAAGGCACTTATGTGGTTAAGCCAGTCACTTTCTGCATGTTAGATCTTTGTGGTCCAAAGAGTAGAGATCAAAATCTCTCAATTTCCTTATTCTCTAAGAAACCTGTTTTAATCAACCTTCAGACGAGATGGTTTGCAAATGAATGTTTATTTTTTGCCATGAGAGAGCACACCTTTTACATATTCCCAGCATGTGCTCTGATCTGATGGATATCAGATCACCCTTTTTATAGCATTTCTTATCAGAAGCAACATCCATATACATAATGCATCTCTTCATATCAACATACACATGTATACCAGTAGCCATTAGCCTAATACCAGGAAAGTCACAAGTTGTTTACTTGTAAGCTGGTATCACTCAAAGATCTAGACGCAATTTTAGCTAATTACACAAAATGGAGAATGCAGACACATTCATTATTATTATAATTCCTGAGGAACAGTGGGAGGATCCTGCAAGCTGTTCTAATATGCTCTCTTAAAGAAGAAGTCCAACCTGAGCTAGTTTGGCTGGGCTTCTATAAGTCACAGGAGTACAATTAGTTTTGCACTCCTGTGACCTGTTTTCTCTCTCTGCTCACAGGAATCAGTCCAGGCACTGCGTCATCGCAGCAATAAAGTCGGGATATGCCAGGTGCCTGAACTGATACCCAGTCTCAGCCTCTCAGCGAGCCACTCCCCCCCCCTCCACAGCTCAGCGCTCCAGTGAGTGTGGGGGGGGGGGGGCAGAGCAGAGAGCTGCTGATTGGCAGTCAGCAGCTCTCTGCTTGGGGAGCTGAGAGAACCGAGCCATCGGCAGTGTTTGGTTTCTTGGTTCTCATTGCAGAGGCGGTGGGGGACAGATGCAGCATCAGACCGATGCTGAATCCACCTAGGTAAGTATGATTATGGAAAAAAAAACATACTTCTCTTTTAATGTGGCACCACACCTTTCCCAGTTGTACATTGTCTTGTGGGTGCATTTCATGCCTGTGAGATTATTTAAAATGGTAGTGAGAGTGGACTAGTGAAGGTGTTCTAAGGATCATGAAGACCTAATCCATCTGTTATGGCAATGCCCTAAGTTAAATTTAGACTGGATAGGGGTTCTGAATACTATCAATAGGGTCTTTCAAGTTAACATCCAGACAGACCCTAAACCATTTATATTGGGTATTTTGGATGACCTCCCCATTGAGGATATTCCTAAAGAGGCCATTGCTAGAGCCCTCTTTCAGGCTCGCAAAGTCACATTCTTCGACATTGGAAGGCAGCAGAACTTCCCACGGTGAAAGAATGGATTACCCAAATGGGGGACAATCTAAGCTCATTCCTCGACATTGGAAGGCAGCGGACCCTCCCACAGTAAAATAATGAATTACCCAAATGGGGGACACTCTACGGTTGGAGAAGTATATCTTTCAACATAGGGGAGGAATTTTCTAAACTGTGATCACCCTGGTTAGATACCCCTGGACTCTCTCCAGTGGATCTGGTATTGGACAGAATATTACACTAATAGATTTGTTATAGAGATTTTGATTGTTATGGTACCTGTTAGTGTGAAGCTTAGCCGGTCCTGCTGAGTTGTGCGGTGGGCGTGCATAGTGAATAATTAATGTTATACAATGATGTAAAGTGATTGCTACTTACAATGACTGTAATTCTGTACTATCTGGAATCGGATTCTATGACTTGTTTGGCTTTTTGTTCTCTTTCTTTTTCTAAAAATAAATAAATTATTATTATTCCTAATGTAAAATAATTTCTTATATATATGTAAAGGGGAGGAATGGCGCTGCCAAAAGAACCCAAAGGTGTAGTGAGCACTTGCGGTCCAATCAAAAACCTGATGTGTGCTACAGTGTATAAACCTTCATATATGTGCAAATTCTTGTCAGAAAAAGTGCAAATGCTTATATGTACCAAATGTCAACAAATCATTAAATAAACATACTTATAAAGTGCTGGCAAAATGAAATGGTGAGGTTTGAAAATGGCAGCATAAAATGCATATATATAATTGTCCTTTAAGTAGCTTTCCAAAGTGACTAATATAAATAATGTCCTTATAAGTGACTTCTCGGCACCTGCTGTGATCCAGAGCTGCGCAGGGAAGCTGATGTCACAGATCCTACCTATTCTGGCAGACTTTTCTCATACTAATGCCACGTACACACGAGCTGACTTTTCGACGGACTAGGTCCGACGGTCTTCCCGACTTACTTTCGGCAGAGTTCTGACGGACTTTCCAAATGAACAGACTTGGCCACACACAATCACACCAAAGTCCGACAGATTTGAACGTGATGACGTACAATGGACTAGAATAAGGAAGTTCATAGCCAGCAGCCAATAGCTGCCCTAGCATCGGCTTTTGTCCGCCGGACTAGCATACACACAAACAGATCTCTCGATAGGAGCTGGGTCTGGGGGAGTTCCGGCCGAAAAATTTGAAACATGTTCTATTTCTAAAGTCCGTCAGATTTTTGGACAGCAAAGGTCCGATGGAGCCCACACACGATCGAATTGTCCGACTGATTCGTTCCGTCGGACCTTTGCTGTCGAAAAGTTTGGTCGTGTGTACGTGGCATTACACTATGAGTGTCCCTTTTTCCATCCATCCACATGTGGATAGCCCATGATTTAACACGCCGTGGAGGAGTCTCTTCTACTGGACACTAGGATCAAAGGCAGATTTGGTTACATGCACTTTACCCCTGCTATCTGGTGAGTGTGGAACCGAGAGGGGAGCACAAGTGTTATTCCCTTTTTTTTGCACAGAAGCTGTGATCGATTTACAGCATGTCACCTTGGAATTCTGCACAAGTCACGTTGTAAAGTCACTTATAAGGACATTATTTATATTAGTCACTTTGGAAAGCTACTTAAAGGACAATTATATAAATGCATTTTATGCTGCCATTTCCAAATATCACCATTTAATTTTGCCAGCACTTTATATGTATGTTTATTTAAGGATTTGTTGACATTTTGGTACATATAAGCATTTGCACTTTTTCTGACAAGAATTTGCACATATTCAGAGGTTTATACACTGTAGCACACATCAGGATTTTGATTGGACCGCAAGTGGTCACTACACCTTTGAGTTCTTTTGGCAGCGCCTTTCTACCCCTTTACACATATATATTATATAAACACTTCACTAAGGGAAGTTCCTAGGGGAGGCAGCAGCCACATTCATACCTAAGCGCGGAATTATACATATCTTATAAAATTAATTCTTATTATCTATGTGTACTTTTAATAACGATATATTTAAATGCACTATCAATGTATATAATATAGAGAGTAATATTAACCACCATTAATGTATAGTATGACATGAACAGTAAGGATCATATACATATGTTTTATCCCTACACACCATTTAACCGAGTGGCAGGGACATGTCCTTTGCCTGCATAATTCGGCCAAAAGGTGTCCCTATTTATCATTTCAGGAAGTTGGAAGGAATGATTACAGTGATACTTACATCAAAATATGTCTGAAACAACATTCCCATTATTATTTCTCTCCCTTTAAACAGAGCAAAGAGATGATTCTTCACTTGCACATGGTTTTCAGGCACTTACTTTTTGCCAACTAAGTACAATGTGCACACTGTTCAGACTTGTAAAGATGAATGTGATGTGTTCATTTTTGTTTAATGGCTTCATTAGCTGCTTTTGAAACTAGCAGTAAATTTTGTTATACTGCCGTCTCTTCCAGCACACTGTCTAACTGATGTTGTACATGTGCTCAGAATGATATTGTGCAAGTGCATCAAAACATATACTATAATCCAAGAATAAATTAAGATGGAGATAAAAGTCATTTAACAGAAAGACTTTGAGTACCAGTACAATCATGTGTTTTGAATTGTGTACAATGAAGCTCAGCATTCATTTTTCCAAAATATTTTAATTTAGTAAAGGATCATTTTCTATTGTAGAGAAATCACTCCTTCAATATACATATCTATAATATCAGTCTCAATGACTCTCAGCATTTGTGCGTGGAACTGAGCTGACTGGCAAGTGTCAGCATGTGTTTGTTATCTTGACAATAACTGTTTGACCAATTTGCATACATAATTATTTTTTATATATTATTTTAACCACTTCAGCCCTGTAAGAATTGGCTGCTCAATGACCAGGCCATTTTATGCAATACAGTACTGCATTGATTTAACTGACAATTGCATGGTCGTGAGACACTGTACCCAAACAAAATTGAAGTCCTTTTTTTCCCCACAAATAGAGCTTTCTTTTGGTGGTATTTGATCATCTCTGTATTCTTCTACATATTTTTAGTAATAAAAATCACAAAAAGCGTATATTAATTGGTTTGAGCAAAATCTATAGCGTCTACAATATAGGGGATAGATTTATGGCATTTTTATTATTATTTTTTTTCTACTAGTAATGGTGGGGATCTGCAATTTTTATCGAGACTGCGACATTATGGTGGACACATCAGACAGCTTTGATACATTTTTTGGGTCGATTGACAGTTATGCAGCGATCAGTGCTATAAAAATGTATTAATTAGTGTATAAATGTCACTGGCAGGGAAGGGGTTAACACTAGGGAGCGATCAATGGGGTTAACTGTGTTCCCTATGTGTGTGTTTTAAATGTGGGAGATGGGGCTGACTATAGGAGATGAGAGATCGTGGTTCCCAGATCGTAGGAACTCACAATCTTTCTCTCCTCTCCTCTCCTCACAGAACTGTGATTTGTGTGTTTACACACACACGTCCCTGTTCTGCCTCTCACGCCCGCGATTGCTTGTGGCTGGTGGTCATTGTGACTGCCAGTCATGAGCATCGGCACCCCCGCTGCGCAGCAGGCAAGCGCTCCCGCTATCCCGCTTAACGGGATCGACGTATAGCTATGACGGTTCTCGGGATCGTGCCAACCTGCTGCAGCATAATGACAGCGGCTGGTCTGCAAGTGGCTAAGGACATAAAGCTTTTGTGCATGTCACTTCTTTTTTTTTTTATAGATGGCACTGCAGATTCCACTTGTGCTCATATTGATAAAGTGATTCTAAAGGTAAAAATTAAGAAACAAAAAACAAACATGTCATACTTACCTGCTTTATGTAATGGTTTTGCACAGAGCAGCCCTGATCCTCCTCTTCTCAGGTCCTGCGCCGGAGCTCCTGGCTCCTTCCTCCTGCCAAGTGCCCACTATAAAACACCGCTTGCTATGGGAGCACTCATGCGTGCTCGCTCCTGAGCCAGCTTTGTGTGCTATTGACACACATTGTGGCTCTGCCTCACACCCCATTCCTTGTCATTGGCTGTGACTGACAGCAGCAAGAGCTAATGGATCCCACTGCTGCCTCTGTCCAGTAAGGAGAGCTGCTGCTCTCATGCACATCACTGGATCGAGATTGGGCTCAGGTAAATATAGGGGGAGGCTTGGGAAGGAGCTGCTTGCAAAAGTTTTTTTAACCTTATTGTACAGAATGCATTAAAGTGGAAATGAACTCAGCTTTTGAACTTGTACCTACAGGTAAGGCTCTAATATGGCTTACCTTTAGGTACAGTGAATATCTCCTAAACTTGCACTGTTCAGGAGATGTTCACACAACATGCAGCCAGTGACATCACCATGACAATTCTGAAAGGACGGCATACTGTAATCGGCCTTCAGAGCTCCGCGCCAGAGCAAAGGGCTCCCACGAGTATGCGCACAAGTGAAGTCATCACGGCCCCGGCCATTCATACAGCCAGAGCCTGCGATTCCGAGACCTGGTGAAAGTGACCTAGTAGACAATCTGCAGGTTTTCTTTTGCCTATGCTTACTTGTTCTCACATGTTTTGCACATCACTGTATGTCTGCAAATTCTGATGTGTGGATAGAAGAAAATGGGGTGTCTAGCCAACATTACATGTGTTAAAGTGCTCTGCTCATTGTAATAGAGATCTATGTGTTAAAGGTAAACGTTTAAGTGCATTCTTTGTCACATTAAACTGTGCCACTGACCCCCTGTAAGACTTTGTACACATGGTCGGAGAATCCGTCGGAATGTGTCCTATCGGACCGTGTTGTCGGATAATCCGACTGTGTGTGGTATGCATCGGACTGATTCCGTCAGAATATCCGTCGGACCCAATTTTCCAACTTGTTGGAAATATTTTCCGACAAACTGGTCCGATCGGACATACTCCGATCATGTGTAGAGAATTCCGATCGGACAAAGTGCCACGCACGCTCAGATCAAGTTCCTACACCAAAGCTATTGGCTACTAGCCTGAACGTAGTCCCGTCGTAACAAAATAACGTCATCACGTTCTGAACGATCGGATTTTCCGATAACTTGGTCCGACCGTGTGTATGCAACAGTTTCGGACACAATCCGTCGGACAAAATCCGTCGGACAAAATCCAACGGATTGGGTTGGCAGAATGTCCGACCGTTTGTACAGGGGCTTAGACAGCTTTCAGCTACAGGTCTGCTTTAAGTATACTTTCCAAATTCCACCCACCCCAACGTCTCCAAAAACATTGTAAATGTTAAATGGGACTCTTTTTATTGCTGTCGGCACCCTTTGCTGGAGTGTCAGTATATGTTTTTTTATTAGATCCTAAGATACCATTATGAGGCCATTCCAGCTTTGCGATGTAGGTGTTTAGGACAGCAGCTGAGAGTATTGATTGGTCCACTTTTTTCTCTGTCAGAATTGATCGCATGAGAGAGGAATTCCAACCATGCAATGTTCTTGTTGATTTGTTTACAGTCATTGTTACATTAAAGTATATATAAAGCCAAAACTTAATTTCACGTTTTAGATTGAGTGGGGAAGGGCAGAACTTCTGTCGGGTTTCTATTTCTGTGTTCCCACTTGGAAGATTCACATTTCTATTCCTCCTGTTGACCATTATCATTGTAAATGAACCTGAGAGAGAATCCCAAATTTTGAGTTATTAACAGGAATAGGAATAGAAGGCAAATCTTCAATTGAGGACATCTGTTCTAGTGACAGCTGTCTGATGCCCTGTACACACGATCGGACTATCTGGCAGGGTCCGCCGGACAATCCGCCCGTGTGTGGGCTCCGGCATACTTTTTCTTCCCAAAAGACTGTCAGACTTAGAAAGAAGCTTTGACTCAAAATTGTCCATCGGACAATCCGCCCGTCTGTGTGCTAGTCCGCCGGACTTTTGAAATGAACGGATTTGCCCACACACGGAGAAAAGCCCATTCATTTTGAACGTGGCTTCAGGTAGATGGGACTAGCATACTAAATATCCGCAAATTGTTGTTTGATAAACACGAACATAGTGACTTAGAGTATAAAGAGGATGTTCATTTTCTCAAGCGCCACCCTTTGGACATTTTTCATGTCAGTAGAAGTTTGGTGAGCGTTGATTTGCAATTTTCAGATCATACCAAACAAATGCCTTTTAAAATACGTTTGGCATAACTACATCAGTATCACCAGCAAAGCAGCTTCATTATTATCCCATTAAAGAAGATGAGAATGTGCGCTGTTTTTCGACATTTCATCAATTGCCGTGTCATGAATATTAATTCTAAATTACGAACTGTAGTTCACAAGACCGAACTCTTCCGGCTCGTTCCTTAATTAAGAGCATGCGTGTTTGTGCGACTTGACCCATGTGAAGTCGCATGACAAGTCAAAATCCGTGTATTTCAATGGTCCCCGTTCTAATTGGTGTGACTCAAGTCGCAGCGACCCCAAAAAGGTTTTTGTACTACTTTGTTTCGACTTCGGTGTGACTAGTTCTCACATGGTTCTCACTAGTCGCATGAAATTGTATCAAAAATCGCGTTGCAAAGTTGCACTGTAAATTGCGCAACTTTGGGGGTCGCAATAATGGAAACCTAGTCTTAGCCCTGGTTCACATTGATGCAACTTTGAAATCGTGCTACTTCACTTGAAGTAGTGCGATTTCAAAGTAGCAAGATCAGCGTGATGTCAGCTGCTACTTGATAGACATCTGTGTGGCTTCATGCACAGAAGTCTATTGAAGTCACATCTGAAATCGGCTAAAGTAGTGCAGGAACGACTTTTTCAAATCGGTGCGGTGCAGCAAAATTGGTGTCGCGCTGATTGGAACAGTGCCATTGCCTCCAATAGGCTGCAACTTGTCATGCGATTTGACCTCTCAAATCGCATGACAAATCAATCCAATGTGAACCTAGGCTGAGGCCCCTTTCACACTTGTACGACTTGTCCTATGACCTGGGACTGCAAAGTCTTATGACAAGTCGTTCCCAATGATTTACAATGACTACCATTCATATTAGTACGACTTCAAGTTGTGCCAACTTCAAAGTAGTCCCTGCACTACTTTGGTCTGACTTTGATGTGAGTTGCACAGGCATTCCCTGAAATCGCGGAAAAATTGCACGACTTTGAAGTTGCATTAGTGTGAAAGGGTCTGTGAACAATATTTGGGAGAAATAGGCCTTTTGTGTACATAGAAAAAGTCGTAGATCTTTAAGTTCAGCTCCTGATAAATAGGGGCAAACACAAAAGTGTTAGCGTTTATAATTTTTCTCAGTGTATATATATATATATATATATATATATATATATATATATATATATATATATATATATATATATATACAGAGAGAGAGAGAGAGAGAGAGCGAGAGAGAGAGATGTATCTCAAGGTGTTTAAACCTTCGTGTTTTTTCACCTTAATGCATCGTTTTAGGGGCGGACTGACCATTCGGGCACACGGGCACTGCCAGAGGGCCCCATGCCACTAAGGGGGCCCATCAGGGTTTCCAGCCTCAACAAAACCAGGGACAGTATGTAAAAATCTGTGTTTTATTCTATTGCCTGGGGGCCCCATAATCTCCTATTGCTCAAGGGCCCCATAATCTCCTATTGCCCAGGGGCCCCATAATCTTCTCCTATTGCCTGGGGGCTCCAATGAGTTGTCAGTCCGCCCCTGCATCCTATGCATTAAGGTAAAAAAAACACCTGGCAAGGACCGGTACCCCAGGTCCCCCGTTTTACCTGAGCCCTGAAGCTTGACCCAACGGGGACGCACTGTCTGTTTGCCCGGGGTTCTCGGCCCTTGATTGGATAGATTGATAGCAGCACAGCCATTGGCTCCCGCTGCTGTCAATCAAATCCAATGGTGCGACCGCCGGGGGCCGGGGCCGAGCCATACATTTATCATACATGCTATGGACACCGAATGCTGGACTCGGGAGCACGCCTACAAGGTAACCCCCTTTGAGAGGGAACACTTCTCCTAGGGGGTTATCTGATGTGGGAAGGAGCTGCAAGAACCGCCGGGGGACCCCAGAAGACGATAGTTCGGGGCCACTCTGTGCAAAACGAGCTGCACAGTGAAGGTAAGTATGATATGTTTTTTATTTAAAAAAATAAAAAAACAAACCTTTACAATCACTTTAAGCTTCTTAAAGTATAAGTTCACTGGTAGGGACAGTGAGTTCAGGTGTTGGAACATTATGTTGGAGAATGCAAGCTGAAGACTCACCTTAGGAAAATGACAATTACCACACCTGGTCATTTTTAAAGATTATGCGGAGAAAACAAGAGGCAATCACATCCATGGGTGAGAAAAGGAGATGAAACAAGGATGACTTAAAATAAACATTCTCAGTTCTGAAGGAATAAAAAAAAACATACAAATAAAATATGCTTTGTGAAATTGCTCAGCCGTTGCTGATTTTGTAGCTGCTGAGATAATTAGTAAGCTGTCTTTCCCACAAAGAGAATTAATTAGAGCAAGAAAGGATCCAGCGCATACAAAGCATACCGACAAACCTATGAATACTATGGTGGGTTGCAGAGCTGCCACTAATGTATCATTATGCTGCACAATTTATGACACCATCAATGACTGTCATAGACAAAAATTGTATTCCAGCAGACAAATTGCCCGGTACTGAGAAAGATAATTGGAAATGTTAAAGAAATGACTCATTGAGAAAAAAGGGTCGTCTCTCACACACAGCTATTTATTCTGGTATGTTTAAGGATCAAAACAAAGTAAATATAAAATAATTTGCACTATTAAAAAAAAGCACATTTTCAACTCTATTTTGAGGTTTCTTTAGGATATGTAAATCATTTAGTTAGCACTAATAAAGCAAGTTCAGTCTTCACATGTCCCATTTTAAGTAAACTTTTCATGATAGAAATAACCTTTTTGTGAAAATTCTAGTTCTCTGATTGTCATTCTAATTCACCAGCTTAAAGTATTTCCAAAGCCAAAACAGTTTTTCTTAACCACTTTACTAACAATTAATCACTTTAACTGACAATTGCGCGGTCATGCGATGTTGTACTCAAACAAAATTGATGTCCTTTTTTCCCACAAATAGAGCTCTCTTTTGGTGGCATTTCTCCTCTCAGATCACCCAGATCACCTCTGCCGTTTTTATTTTTTATGCTATAAACAAAAAAAATAGCAACAATTTAGAAAAAATCTATATTTTTTACTTTTTGCTATAATAAATATTCCAATTTTATTTATTTTTTTAAAAGCTAATTTTTTCCTCAGTTTAGGCCGATATGTACTCTTCTACATATTTTTGTTAAAAAAAAAAAAAAATCGCAATAAGTGTGTATTGATTGGTTTGTGCAAAAGGTATAGCGCCTACAAAATAGGTTATTGACTTCTGGCATTTTTATTATTTTTGGGCGGGCAGTCAGCATGTGGTTAAAGGGGTTGTAAAGCTTCAAGGTTTTTCACCTTGATGCATTCTATGTGAAATGTGAAAAACCTTTTGTGCTGCAGCAGTCCCCAGAGCCCCCCCCCCCCCCCTTTTTCTTACCTGAGCCCATCCGTTCCAGCGATGAGCACAAGCCCAGTGACTTCAGCCACTGTCTCAGTCCTCATTGGATAGATTGACAGCAGCAGGAGCCATTGGCTGCCGCTTCTGTCAATCAAATCCAGTGACACTGGAGGGGGGGGTAGGGCCGAATCCTGATGTCTGTGTCAATGGACACAGCAGCAGGATGTGTGAGCGCACCGCAAGGGTGCCCCCAGGGAAAGTGTCTCTCTGTATGGGCACTCAATGAAGAGGAGGAGCCAGGAGCACAGCCGGGACACCCCAGAAGAAGAGGATTGAAGCTGCTCTGTGCAAAATCCTTGCACAGAGCAGGTAATTATGACATGTTTGACATCGATCTTATCTTAGGTCGGTCCTCTATTTTCACCCTAACAGATACTGTTCTGCTTTCGCAATCTAAGCACTGAAAGTGTGATCTCCACAACTGATCCAGTTGTGATTAGATAGTTTAACTTAAAGTCTCAGTAGCTTGGCAGATGCAATCCAAATGACATCTTGCAGCTTGCAGAAAACTTTAATCCAGACTTTTGCAGATCTTAAAGCGGGAGTAAACCCGCTGACTTTTTTCTTTTTTTTACACCTGTAAGGGAAAAGGCATCATAAGCTAGTATGTACCGCATACTAGCCCATTATGAAATACTTACCTTAGAACGAGGCGCCAGCATCTCACTCGGTCCCGAGGTAGCTGACATGTTCCCTCTTCGTGTCTTCTGGGTATTGCGGCTTCACCTCTGTGAGTGGCCGCGATGTCGTCGCTCCCACGCAGGAGCGCAGGAGTTCTCTTCCCAGCAGGGTCTGGCGTCTACCGGATTTTCAGCCGAGAATCCCCGGTGCGCATGCACAGCTGAAGTCAGCGGCTCATTGCGAGGGGAGTATGTACGGTTTAGCAGATATTCTTTTTTACCTACAAATAAGCTTTATTATAGGCTTACCTGTAGGCCAAAGTAAAAAATTGGCTATACAACCACTTTAACAGATAATAATCAGTTAGGTCCAAAAATCATAGTCTATAAAGGAAAAGGGTGGGACTAACTACAGAGAGCATCCTCTAGCAACGGGGTAAGCTACGGACAAAATTATTCAAGGCAAACAAACAGACAATGCATGTGTAACATGATGCTCCACATAAAAATATATTATTTCAAGTCTTGAACAATTGTGAATCAAGTTCAAACACTACGTGAAGACTCTGTTCCAGGAATACCTGAAAGAGAAGAAAAGAGGAGACCATAGAAAAATAGTACAAACATTAACATACTGTAAAACTTTTAAAGTCGTTACTTGTATCTTAGATGTCACAGAAGACAGTTTATGACAGTGTATTTTCAGAGGGGAAGACAGCTACATGCACCATTTTTCTTACCTCTCTTTGAATCAAGTTCTTCATAGGGGAAGGTGGCAACATGAACCAGTACTTCCTACCTCCCTTTGAATCAGGTTCTTCAGAGGGGCAGACAGCAACATGCACCAGTCTTTCTTATCTCCCTTTATAATGTAAATCAAGTTCTTCAGAGAAGAAAGCAGCAGCATGCACCAGTCTTTCTTACCCTACTTTAAATCATGTTCTTTAGAGTGAAGGCAGTAACATGCACTGGTCCTTCTCACTTCCCTTTGAATCAAGTCTTTATTTTAAAAGATGAATCCTCCTGGTGGAAGGTCCTTTGCAGATGTGCCATCCACAACACTCTTATGCCGCGTACACACGACCGGACTTTTCGATGGACTAGTTCCGACGAAACGAATCCGCCGGACAATTCGATCGTGTGTGGGCTTCATCGGACCATTGCATGTTATGGACGAAAACCGACGCTAGGGCAGCTATTGGCTACTGGCTATGAACTTCCTTATTGTAGTCTGGTCATACATCATCACTTTCAAATCCGTCGTTGGTGTGTTTGTGTGTCCAAGTCTGTTCGTTCGAAAAGTCCGTTGGAACTCTGCCGAAAGTCCGTCGGGAAAACCGTCGGACCTAGTCCGTCGAAAAGTCCAGTCGTGTGTACATGGCATTAGTGGTCCTCAACCTTGGTTGCAAAATGATGAACAACATGGACAAGTCGCTCATACAACAGAAGACCATTCAAAGTGGTGAGAACTCAGTCACGCCTTTGACTTCACAGAATTGTTGAGTGTCACGGTATTAGCTCTGATTTCTTTTTCAGACTTAGGATCAACCAGCTCAAATGTAGAGTCAGTGTGGTTTAAGATGGGCTCATCATTTAAGAAATCAGATTTAGATGACTATGAAATGTCCAATAATGCAGCATCTGGTACTGCATGTGTGTTTCGATCAGCTTGTTGGCAGTCCATAGGCACAAAGTGCCATTGATCAGGATTGGAGAACCTTCTAAAGTGTTCTACTCTGTTACTGACATACATAAAGAACTGTTTGGTTTGGTTGTGTATGTATCCAAACACTATCTTGTTGTTTGTGTAAACGTGAAAGGAGTCTACCTCAAAGTCTATTTCACGTTTTATGGGCTTAGCAATTTCAACAGCTAATATGGCTGCACAGAGTTCAAGCCTTGGAATGGTATGTGCTGGTTTGGGGGTAAATGTGGCCTTACCAAGGACAAAATCCACACTTACTTTGTTTCTTAGAGCTTTAACTTTGATCTAGGCTACCACAGCTATTGCTGCAATGGAAGCATCAGAGAAAACATGGATCTCTGTTCTGGTGGCATTCGTTAGGGATGCAGAAATGTAAGAACGTAGCAACTGAAGTTGTACTAGTGCTTTCAGGGACTCTTTCTATCATTCCTATAGAAATGGGAATAATGGGGTGTCCCAATCTTTGTTTTCAGAAGTAAGCTGTCCTAAAAGTATCTTATCCTGAAGTGGAAAGGGTGCGATGAAACCTTGAGGTTCATAGATGCTGTTCACAGCAGAAGAAATTTGTTTTGTTAAGTAATTGTCATAAGTTGATACTTGAAATGTAAATGTGTTTTGTTTAACCACTTTCAGACCGGACCATTTTGCTGGTCAATGACCAGAGGTCTTTTTACAATTTGGCACTGCGCTGCTTTAACTGGTAATTGCGCGGTCATGCAATGTTGTACCCAAACAAAATTTGCGTCCTTTTTTTCCCACAAATAGAGCTTTCTTTTAAAGGTATTTGACTGACTCTGCGATTTTTATTTTTTGCGATATAAACGTAAAAAGACCGCAAATTTTGAAAAAAAATGATATTTTCTACTTTTTGTTATTAGAAAAATCCAATAAACTCAATTTTACTCATACATTTAGGCCAAAATGTATTCAGCCACATGTCTTTGGTAAAAAAAAAGTCAATAACTGTATATTTATTGGTTTGCGCAAAAGTTGTCACATCTACAAACTAAGGTACGTTTTCTGGAATTTACGCAGCTTTTAGTTTATGACTGCCTATCTCATTTCTTGAGGTGCTAAAATGGCAGGGCAGTACAAAACCCCCCCAAATGACCCCATTTTGGAAAGTAGATACCCTAAGGAAATTGATAAGAGGCATGTTGAGCCCATTGAATATTTTATTTTTTTGCCTCAAGCGATTGAATAATGACAAAAAAAATATATATATATTTTTTTTTACACAAAGTTGTCACTAAATGATATATTGCTCACACATGCCATGGTTATATGTGGAATTGTACCCCAAAATACATTCTGCTGCTTCTCCTGAGTACGGGGATACCACATGTGGTCGACTTTTTGGAAGCCTAACCGCGTACGGGGCCCCGAAAGCCAAGCACCGCCTTCAGGATTTCTAAGCGCATACATTTGTAATTTCACTCCTCACTACCTATCACAGTTTTGAAGGCCATAAAATGCCAAGATGGCACAAAACCCCCACAAATGACCCCATTTTAGAAAGTAGACACCCCAAGCTATTTGCTGAGAGGCATGTTGAGTCCATGGAATATTTTATATTTGGCACAAGTTGCGGGAAAATTACAAACTTTTTTTTTTTTTCACAAAGTTGTCACTAAATGATATATTGCTCACACATGCTATGGGCATATGTGAAATGACACCCCAAAATAAGTTCTGCTGCTTCTCCTGAGTACGGGGATACCACATATGTGGGACTTTTTGGGAGCCTAGCCGCGTACGGGGCCCCGAAAACCAAGCACCGCCTTCAGGCTTTCTAAGGGCGTAAATTTTTGACTTCACTCCTCACTACCTATCACAGTTTTGAAGGCCATAAAATGCCAAGATGGCACAAAACCCCCACAAATGACCCCATTTTAGAAAGTAGACACCCCAAGCTATTTGCTGAGAGGCATGTTGAGTCCATGGAATATTTTATATTTTGCCACAAGTTGCGGGAAAATTACAAACTTTTTTTTTTTTTTCACAAAGTTGTCACTAAATGATATATTGCTCACACATGCTATGGGCATATGTGAAATGACACCCCAAAATAAATTCTGCTGCTTCTCCTGAGTACGGGGATACCACATGTGTGGGATTTTTTGGGAGCCTAGCCACGTACGGGGCCCCGAAAGCCAAGCACTGCCTTCAGGATTTCTAAGGGTGTAAATTTTGATTTTACTCCTCACTACCTATCGCAGTTTTGAAGGCCATAAAATGCCAAGATGGCACAAACCCCCCCCAAATGACCCCATTTTGGAAAGTAGACACCCCTAAATTTAGGGGTACACTAGTGAGACTCACAGGTAAAAAAGCACCTAGGCTGTCAGCGACTGTATCAAAACGCTACAAGAAAAACTGTTAGCGATCGCAGGGATCAGGCCTGACTCTGCAAACGCTGCAGTTATGTGTGTTGTGTTTTGTAAGTGACAGTGATCGATCGATACTGCACTTGGGTGGGCTGGTCTGGGCTTGGCGGAGGGGCTAAACGCAGGTGCTAGCAGGTATCTGGGCTGATCCCGCTAACAATGCGTTTTGGGAAACCTAAACTGCTGGCGACGCTAATATAGATCTGATCAGATACTATATTACTAAGGGAGGTGTATGCTTTGCGCGTGGGTGTTAGCGGTACTGGCACTAACCAGACGCTGCCTGGGGCGACGCATACCTTATCTGACCCTCAAACTTATATCACCCGCCGGGTGATCAGTGATCAGGGGGTTAAACCTTTATTAGGTAATAAATGGCGGGTGCCCTGAAACTATAAAAAAATAACTAACCAACCAGCGTCACCTGTAACAGTTATATGGTGATCACTGGTGAAAGGGTTAACTAGGGGGCAATCAGGGGGCTTTATGCGGTAGTATATGGGGGTCCCTGGCGCTATAAAAAGCTGCGGCGAACCTAAATACCTACCTGCCTAACTAGCGTCACCTGTGACACTAATACAGCAATCAGAAAAACGATCGCTTATTAGGCTGGGTTCACACTGGAGCGATGCGGGAATGCCACAAATCCGCGGCGGGTTCCCGCATCGCATGCCTCCCGGCGGCAGTTCACACTGCCCTATGCGAACTGCTGGGAGTGTCAGTGAAATGTTAATGACACCCCCAGATCAGTTCGCATATCGCAGTGCGATCTGCAAACTCGGATCGCATGGTGTGAACACCCATGCGATCCGATTCTGCTGCGGACCAAAAAAAGGGTCCCGTGCGAGTTTGCGGCGGGTGCGACGCGAATTCAGCCATACTATCTGTATGGCTGAACTCGAATCGCACTGAGATCGGATGTGATTTGCACTGCAGTGCGGTGCGAATCACACCCGTTCTCATAAACCGCTGCAATGTGAACCCAGCCTTAGTGACACTGGCGACGGGGGGTGATCACGGGGTTAAACCTTTATTGGGGGGGGTTAGGGGGGTACCTTAGAACTAAAGGGGGCTAACCCTAACTGCCCTAACAGTTATTACAGTCACAAATGACACCAATGCAAAAAAAAAAATGCAATTGGTGTCACTGTGACTGGGGGGGCAGGGGTGATTGGGGGGGTGATCGGGGGGTGAAGGGGGGGTGAGAGTGTGCCTGGCATGTTCTACTGTGTAGTGTCGTGTTGGTGCAACTCACCGATCCTCTCTCCTCGGTGCCGGAACGAAAAACACCGACACGGAGGAGAGATTACATCACTTCCTCTGCCTGTGTTTACATTACAGGAGAGGAAGTGATGTCATGCTTCACTGCCATTCGTCAGGAGCGATCGCGAGGGGTGGCCATGAATGAATGGCCGCCCCCTCATCCCGGATCGCTCCTGAACGGATACCGACCGCCGCTGGCACCGGGGGGGGGCCCGATCGGGAAGGCAGGGACGTACATGTACGCCCATATGCCTGCCCGTGCCATTCTGTCGACGTACATCGTCGTGCGGCGGTCGGCAAGTGGTTAACATCCCAAAGCAATTCAAGCCTAAGTTGTGTAAACACACACTTCCCGGTTCTGTTCAGACAGGAGTGACAGATCGTGTGTTCCTATTAGCTAGGAACCACGATCTGTCACTTCCTGTAGTTAGTCCTCCCCCTTCAGTTAGAATCACCTCCCAGGAAACACAGTTAACCCCTTCACCACCCCCTAGTGGTAACCCCTTTACTGCCAGTGACATGTATACAATAATCAATGCATTTTTAATCGCACTGATCGCTGCATTAATGGCAGTGGCTCCAAAAATGTGTCAAAATTGTCCGATATGTCCGCCATAATGTCACAGTCACACTAAAAATCGCAGATTGCCACCATTACTAGTAAAAAAATAAATGATAAAAATGCTATAAATCTATCCCCTATTTTGTAGATGCTATAACTTTTGCGCAAATCCAATCAATATATGCTTATTGCATTTTTTTTTTACCAAAAATATGTAGAAGAATACATATCAGCCTAAACTGAGGAAATATTTTTTTATATATATTTTTGGGGGATATTTATTATAGCAAAAAGTAAAATATAATGCTTTTCTTTTCAAAATTGTCGCTCTTTTTTTGTTTATAGTGCAAAAAATAAAAAACACAGAGGCGATCAAATACCACCAAAAGAAAGCTCTATTTGTGGTAAAAAAAAGCATGTAAATTTTGTTTGTGTACAACGTCGCACGACCGCGCAATTGTTAAAATGACCCAGTGCCGAATCGCAAAAAGGTGTTCTGGTCAGAAAGGGGCAAATTCCTCTGGGGCTGAAGTGGTTAAGAATTGAAACCATAAATGTATATGCCAGAAGCTGAGAAGAAGACAATCCTACAGCAGTCAGATCAAAGTCAGACCATTCTCTAATGCCCATAACCTGCTCACTGTTATGTTTAATAAACTTTAAAATCCTTTTCTTTAGACCACATTGTATTAGACTATTACATATATTAGACAAAGCAATGCTTAGTTTCCATTTGTGCAGATAATTGTCCAACAAGTTCAAGTAAAATTTCCTGTTGTGTGGTTGTAAATGGTAGGAAACTGATGGCTGATAATCTAGATCCTTCTAATCACTGCTCTTCTGTCTTGATGTACACTGTGTGTTTACCCCAAAATGCGGAATGTGCTCTCACTACTAAACTGACAGCAGGATAAGTGTGTGTAATAAAGTAATGGCATTGTTTCTGTTTTGCAGTGTCTGCTTCATTTGAGGGAAAGCAGCATCTCCTTAGCCTGCCTGTGGTGAACAGCATAGGGTATGTTCTGCGCTTCCTAAAAAAGCTCTGCCGCAGCCTGATCTGTGACAATCTGTTCAGCAATCAGCCCTTTGTACAGTACAGCTCCACTTCAGACAACCCCAAGGAATATGACACTGGCAGGATGGAGACAGGTAGGTCTCACATTTGAAGGAATCCTTGGCAGTGATGAGCAAATTCATTCACAAGTAAGGCAAATCAGTGAATTGCATTTTCCCTATTCACCTATGTATGCATGCAGTTCTGTCCATACTGTAAACAATAATACAGTTCATGGATCACAATTTCACTGGTTTCTTCTTTGCACCTGTGAGTGAGCCAGGCCAATGTGCAAATAATGTATATCTAAAGCCCAAACATTATTTTTTTACATTTTAGATAAAATAGTGAGAGAGTTAGAATCCCTTTTATTACCGTGTTTCCCCGAAAATAAGACCTACTCCAAAAATTTGACCTAGCTTTATTTTCCAGGAAGGCTGCAATATAAGCCCTAGTTTAAAAAGCTTGTAAAATCCTATAATCCAATCTATTACAGTAGTATATAATGTACAATGTGTGTGTTTCTGTAATATAATTGCGGGTAAGAGAGCTCCGGCGGGGCACAGAAGTGCAGGGCGGCGCTATAATGAAGGTATTTGGCACAATTATATTACAGAAACACACACATTGTACATTATATACTACTGTAATAGAGTGTATTATAGGATTTTACAAGCATTTTAACTCGGTTCACACTGGGGAGTCCTTTCAGGCAAGGAGAGAGAGGGGGAGAGAAGACAGCACATTACATGGTAAGACCTACCTCGAAAATAAGCCCTACTGTGTCTTTTGTTGCCAAATATAAAATAAGACCCGGGCTTATTTTCAGGAAGACATGGTATTATATCCTGCTGTCTGTGTCATCATCCAGGTGATTCACTCTCTCTGTTTGTCATGGTGACCAATGTCAGCGACTGCAAATGTTCCAGGGACATCGAAGAGGGCATTTCGCTAACTTTGGAGAGATTTCTTCTCACTTACTGTTTTCTTTACAGAAGAGAAAGTCATGAGAAATATCCACAGATGGCAAAAAAATAAAAATAAAAACCTGGCATCCCCATGAGAATAAAAAGTTTGGCTTCAGATATATCCTAAGTAAGGTTGCACCGATACTGTTTTCTTTTATCGCCGAGTACGAGTACCGATGCTTTCCGCCAAGTACTCGCTGATACCGAGTGCTGACACTTTGCAGTGTGATTTGCATCAATACAAAAAAAATTGGTACGAATCGAACTACAATGAATCACATGCAATTTGAACAGGAATGTGGTGTGATTCCTGTCCGAATCACATGCAATTTCCCTGACTGCTCCTGTGTATAGAAAGGGAAAAGCACCATCTAGTGGGCTATTAATTAAAAAATTTAGCACTCACATTGAGTACATATCTGGCCAAATCCTAAATCTGCATAGGTGTCCCGGTCCCGCTGATGATAGCAATTCACACAGGGCTGGAGGAGAAGTTTCGGGACCCCATGGGTATAGGGCCGAAGTGATGTCAGCTTGGGGGGGGCAGAACATTTCTACATCTCCTCCAGCCCTGTGAGTACCTTCAGAGTCCCAGGCTTGTCCCAGGTCAATGGTTCACTAAATAACATTTACATCGGACTTTGTGTGCGGCTAGGGTTGGCCGCTAGCAAGAATAAATAGATTCATGCTGGCGGTTGTAATCGCTGCTTGTACACACACCCTGGCATTCATAAAGACTGGTGCACACAGATTTTGTGAAAGTATCTCTTGTATGTTTGAAAAGTGGTGCAGCATTTGCCAAATTCATGTACCTGTCTAGAACATGTAATTGCATTTGGCGCATTCTGTGCCCCTTTTAGAATGCACACAAAGCACTTTCGCTAAATCTGCGACAAGTTCTTTCTATGTACACCAAAAGAGAGTCGGTCTTAATTAGCTCCACTCTCGTAAGTTGCGAACAGTCAGCAATTTATTTAGAATTTGGTGCACAGTATTTTAGAACTACCTGAATTTTGGTGCACGAGTCGCAGTCAGAACCAGAAATGTTGCAATTGCTTCATGAATTTTTCACAACACATTAACAAGAGGGATTAACGCTAGAAGAGTGGCACAGCAGCTTTATTGAATTCCCCCCAGTGTGTGCCAACAGCTGCAATCATCAGCTACTCTGTACAAATCAATGGCCGTCACTGCTGCTGTTCACATGTAAATCACTCATCTAAGTGGTGATATGGAAAAAAAAAGCCTCCAACCAACACAATGGACACAGCCAGTGTGCATCCAGGCTTGGAGTTTCTGCAGAGTTTTGGCTGCACTCAAACCTGCCACAGCTAATCGAGCCAGTTTGTATGTGGCCATAGCACAGATTATTGTTGCATCCAGAAATGGCATTATCTTTCTCCACATGCAGCAAATGATCTGCGGCTAAACTGTCTTGTGAATGTAGTCTAATAAAGAAAGTTTCAGAGTGACAGCTTTGGAGAATTCTTTTCACATTATTAGATAATTGAAGTGAATATCCACTCTTTTTTCATGTGAACATTATCAACTTCTTCTAGTAAATCAGCCTCAACGTCTTAAATTTTGTAGTATAATTTGTGGTTTATTGAGCAGAGGTAACTTTTTTGGTGTTTTCCAGGGGAATGACCCTGTAAATGGATTTATCAGAGTGTGTGGAATGTGCATTACTAGGAATCGCCAAAATATTCACCATCACCTATGACAGTGGTCTCCAAACTGTGATCTTTTATCTGGGGCAATATTGTATCCTCTGACACCAACGATAGGGCATCATTTCCCCCACTGACACATATTAAGGGGCACAAATCCTCCCAATGACACCAATAATGGGGCATAGTTCCTCCCAATGACATCAATGATTGGGCATAGTTCCTCTCAGTAACACCAACGATGGGGCATGATTCTTCCCACCCAATGACACCAAGGATGGGGCACAGTTCTCACTGACATAAAAAAAGGAGCATTGTTAACTCCCACTGTTCATCAGACATTCTCTACTTCCACTGGCCACATTCTTCCTAAAATCTAAAGGATACTAAACTGGCTCTTTGTTTAGAAAGTTTGGAGACCCCAGACCTATCAGTATGTAGATTTCTTTGGTCTGAATGTATTCTCAAATGCCTAATCTCATTACGGTCATGGTAAAAGGTCGTGCCTTAATATATCTAAAAAAAAAACATACTCTTTCCAACTTCTCAGAATTTAGTGCCTAAAGCCGAGTACACAATGTTAGTAAGCAACGGGCAGTTTAAAAAAAAATATCGGACCGTGTATATGTCGGTCTGTCTGAGAAAAGCCGGCCATTCAGACGTCTGTGCTTTAAAACTAGCAGTTGGCCGACACCCAATCAGACAGTCGCAAAGATCGGAGGGTTGAACGAAAAAAAAAAAACTAAGAGAGTGTACCTTGCTCAAGGAAGAGCTAGCCTAGTTGCCTGCAGCATTCAGTTAGATCTTGAATTTTATATTGCATACGTGAATTACTGAATCTTATTGGCTGTACACACATGTATGATTCGCTTTCTAGCCAATCAGTTGAAATTTTGGCAACTCTTTGTTAGTTCATATGGTTTGTATTAATCTTAAAATTAATCAAGGGATAAACACTTAGGCTGCATTCACACTTCAGCGTTTTGAATTGCAGGAAGATTTGCCGCAATTGAAAAGCGGTAATGTGTGAATGGCAAATCACGGGACTCGCATTGAGATGCCATTCATTTGAATAACGTCTCAAGTCATCTGCAGGGATTGTCACGCGATAAATCACGCTGCAATTGTGGCAACACACATCGCAGGAAGCATGATGCCCCAAAAAAAGTTCTGGAGCTACTTTTGGGGCGACATGCTTCCCGCGATGCGTTTTGCTGCGATTGCAGTGCAATTTATCGCGCAACAATCGTGGCAGACCCGCGCCTCTATTTGAGGTGTCATTCAAATGAATGCCATCTCAAATGCGAGTCCTGTGATTTGCTATTCACATATCAGCGCTTTCAAATCGTAGATTGATATGTGGCAAATCTGCCCGCGATTCAAAACGCTGAAGTGTGAATGCATCTCTGCGCTCGTAATCTAAATAGTGGCAAATCATGGGACCCCCTGTGCGTTCCCTGTGACCTCCAATGGCACCCCAATTGCGCCACGATTTTACTGCGATTCGGCGGGCCACAATCACGGTAAAATCAAGCAAACAGAATCGCAGGATGTCTGATGCAGAAAAGAAGTACAAGAGCTTCTTTTGGACTCAGACATCCTGTGATTCTGTTTGGGCAATCTTACCATGATTGTCGCCCACCAAACCGCGGTAAAATCGCGTTGCAATTGGGGTGCCATTGGAAGTCACAGGGAATGCAGGGGCGTTCCGTGATTTGCTGCTATTTCAAATCGCGGCAATTCCACCTGCGATTTAGAACGCAGGGATATGAAATGAGCCTTAGAAAAATAATTACTCACCATTGTTTAGGAGCTAGAATTTAAATAAAATGAGCAAATGCTTTGTTCAACATTGTTAAAGATTTTGGCTGTTCGTGTTCAAGCACTGATGTATCTCTTAGCAGAAACTGTCATACCAGAAGATTACCTGGTAGACCCTGTGAATACAAAGCGATACAGCGTTGATCCTTCTGATTCCGCCTTCAACTATATGAGTTCCCTCTACCCTGGAAGACAGAGCAATGGAGAAGGTCGTCTAAGTGGTGGAGGTGGAGGAAGCTCTTCATGCAATCACCGGTCAAGTCAGATGTCTTCAGGAGGGCAAGCATCAACAGGCTTAAGACGCCAAACATCAAGTCCTACTAGAAGTGGAAGCTACCTTGAGGGAAACAGAAGTGGTAACAAAGCAAACTGTTTGCTTACTTAAATAGTAATTAGACAAGTAATTGTGAATAGAAAGCAGCACATTTTTTATAAACCCTTTTCCTTCTTTAAACTTAATTGTATATGAAAATTCACCACTATGACATATGTTCTGTAAAGACAAAAAGCCTACTAGGTAGTGTAAATTGCTGTATCTGGGTAAGGTCACTAACCCTTTGAAATGTATTTATAAAAAATTTGCAGAGCTATTGTTCTTTGTTCTGTAAAGCTACATGTACATGTGTTCTGTGCAAATGAGGGCAAAACTAATGTTGTTAGGCTATTTTCTCTCAAGTGAAATGCTATTTTTCATATACAATAGAGTGAATAAAAAAAAAAATAGCATTATTGCCACTAGATGGAGATAACAATCATAGTATATAAGTATACAGTATATGTATTTACTTTCCTGATTGACTCTATTGTGTGTGAAGAATAACATTTAACCTGGAGACAAAATAGCCTAACAATTGGTTTTGTCCCTATGTACATGTACTTTCGCAAGGAAGAAGAGCTCTACCATTTTTTTTTATAAATATACTCTAATAGTTTATATTATAGTTAAATAGATTCTTTCTTTTTTTGTCTATCAATTTGGCCTAATTGTCCACTTCGGCAGTTACACAGGACACATAGTTCTAAAAACTTTTTATAAATACACCTCATAGATTGTTGCTTTTGATTTGTCTTACAATTCGGTTTGATTGTGTGACATGTCTAAACCTCTTTCACCAAAGGTAAGTGTGCAAATGAGCCAACCATGAAAGATCTTTCATATGAAAGACCTTACTACAAACATACACATGCATGTCTCAGCCTAAAGGACGAGAAGAATAACACTCATCAGTACCCCCCAATCAGGGCAAAACATTGGCGGTTTGCCAGAAAATAAATACTAATGAATATATTCTTACCTCGGAATGGCCAAGGTAGATCTGTCAAGGTCAAGGAGTATATACAGATCTTTGATTGTTGTCCAGTCTGGCTACAACCGGCCACATCATTTGAAGTTGATTTTATTTCTGTAAGTAACTTCATTTAAGTGGTGCTAAGACAATCACTTACATTTTAATAGTTAGTCTTCACAATTTACTGAGTTATCCACTGTTCAATGCCAATTCTTGTCTGTTGCAGTTGTATGCTATTAAATAAATAGTATTTTTTATTGGCTCAGCTATTATTTAAAGCTGAACTCCAGGCACAATAACCCCCATTTAAGTATATTCCTTATTAGCCACAAGGTATATATAATTCCACTTTGTGAGCACCAATAGCCTTTGGAAAACCAGGTATTAACTTGTAAAATTATCAGTGACATCATCACTGTTGGGTTGATTTACTAAAATTAGAAAGTGCAAAATCTGGTGCAGCTGTGCATGGTAGCCAATCAGCTTCTAACTTCAGCTTGTTCAAGTAAGCTTTGACAAAAAAACTGGAAGCTGATTGGTTTCTGTGCAGAGCTGCACCAGATTTTGCGCTCTCCAGTTTTAGTAAATTAACCCCTATGTTGCAAATATCCTGCGAAGAGCAGCAGCAGGCCTCACCCACTACAGGCAGAGCACCAGCAAGCCCCACCCACTACAGGCTTCCTGCAGAACACTACAGGAGGGGGCGGAGACAACACCAGTCAGCCTGCACCAGGAGAGAAAGCAGCAGTGACCAGATTTTATTACAGGAAGCCTTACACAGAGACAAAGTTTTCACACTAGATTACTACACAGATCTGGAAGCACAAAGCACACTGAGAGAATAGGAATACACATGCCTCTTGCATTTACACAGTTTGCTTATTCCAAAATTCAGTTTAAGGCTCCATGCACACTGGACACTAAAATAACGTTATAAAAACGGCAGTAGCTTTGCAGAGCCTTTCTACGTTTTTTACCATTTTTGCAATAGGGTTTTTTAATGTTTTTCCACGTTAGTTCTTTTTTTTTCAATGGATCAAAAATATAAAAAAAATGCTGGTGAGCCACGTTTTTGAGTGTTTATCGACGTTTATCAGCGTTTATGTGTGTTTAACGTTTTTAAGTGTTTTTTGTGGTCAGAAAAACAGTTCCTTAACGTGATTTTAGGGCGTTCAGAAAACAGCCCATAAACTCCACTGCTGATAACCATCCAAAAACATAAATGTGTGCATGGTCACATAGGATAACATAGAGGGGAGTTTATGAGCTATTAAAAAAAAAAAAAGCCCAAGCTTACAAAAACGACCATTTATGAGCTTCAGTGTGCTTGGAGCCTAAAGTTTAATAATCAAGATGAATAGCTTACACTATGCATAATAACCAGGCTGATTTGTCAATAAATTTTCTTCTTTACAGCCTCAAGTCCTTCCCCTGAGAACCAGGAGACCATAAGGCCATCTAGTAAAGATCCCTCCAGCTGGACTGTGGAAGATGTCGTCTGGTTTGTGAAGGATGCTGACCCACAGGCATTGGGCCCACATGTTGACCTCTTTAGAAAACATGTATGTGAGCTTTTTAAAATAAATTATTTGGCTGTTTGAAGTGCTAACATGGAAATGAGCAGCGTATTGCTGCATACAAGCCTGCACCATATGCATTGAAGGATCAGCTGTATACAATGAAATTCAATCAAATTCAATTAAGCTGATTGCAGAGAAGCATCAAAGAAGGCAAAGCATGACACTGAACACCATGAATCATGATATACAATTCTCTCTGATGCATCTCTGTCATTTGTTCAAGATTGGCTAGTTATGGGGAACAAATATGCTACTACTTACAAACATTCAGTGTTCTGTGTAGTCTGTCCTTACCCTGCATCTCTTCTATGTGGTGCAGTCTGCCCTTACCCTGCATGTCTCTAAAGCCAGCCAGTAGAATTAAATTTCCATTGTAACTTTAAGAACTTTTGTTCAATTTTCTACTTGTTTTTTCTACTTGTTAGTGAAGTCAAATCACAATTTGAAGAAGCAGGATTGTACATTTTTTTAAACTAACACATTTCTAACAGTGTTTGTTGTTTTTGTTCAAGAAATCCCATTAATTGCGAAAACGAATTTTAAAAACAAATGGAATTTTTAGTTATTTTTTTCAAATGGCATGGAATGTGCTGAGAATTTTTATACAAATGTTTGTTTGAAAATCTACTAATGTATGACCATTCTTATGGGTATTTTCTATTTTTGTGATGCAAAGCTAGTCTAACATATTTTCATATTATGCAATGGAAAGCAGTTTCAGTTAAATCAAAGTCCAAATGATCATAACACAATAATATACACTAAAAACTACTACTTTTTTATGTGCAAAGTGCTGTAGTAGTTAATCACATTTAACTTGATTTGTTCCAACTTGTTGACAACATTTTGCCACTTATCCTCAGTTCTACTGTTGCACTGTTCTGAATCCTTTGATGAATTCGTTTTAAAGTATTTCCCAGTCAGCATGGCTAAAATCCAATTTTTTAAATGATCATTTCAACATAGCAGACAAATTAATACCCTACAGCCTACTTTCTGTACATTTCACTACTGTGATCAATGGCTTTTTTCTACAGTCTATTGATTGTGCCATTTAGCAATG
Source organism: Lithobates pipiens (assembly GCF_037356315.1). Taxonomy (NCBI): domain Eukaryota; kingdom Metazoa; phylum Chordata; class Amphibia; order Anura; family Ranidae; genus Lithobates; species Lithobates pipiens. The sequence continues at coordinate 296,645,671 of NW_027507758.1, forward strand.
AAGTGAACATAGTTTCAAGTTAGTAGAGGAAAACCAGTTCAGCATCACAGGAACACATCTACTAAGATAGATATCAGGATATTGTTTTGTGAACAAAAATCTCATGTTTCCATCTACAAGAAGTGAAATGTCTGCAAATGTTTAATTATCTAACATTAAAATACAATGACTTTAAAAAACATTTCATTCATGAATATGGAATCTTTGCATACTATGAAAACCAAAGTGGGGGCCTATAGAATGGAAATAGAGAAATATGCTGAACCAATTTGTAGAAACTAGCAGGTCAACAAATAGCCTGGATCAAAATCGTTTTTTCATATGAGTATTTACACATTTTTATTATATATATAATATTTTTTTTTTTTTTTTTTTTTTTGCGTTTTGGTGACTTTACCTATGTTACCTTTTCTCATCATTCTCTGTACCAGATTACCTTTTCCACAGCCAGTCAGGAAAGTTGGTGTCATTAAGCACAACCCTTGTATCATATCATTGCAGTAGCACAGTAGTGGTCATTTTTTAACCACTTCAGCCTCGGACCAATAAATACCTTAAGGACCAGAGGTCTTTTTGCAATTTCGCACTGCGCTGCTTTAACTGGTAATTGCGCGGTCATGCAATATTGCACCCAAACGAAATTTGCGTCCTTTTCTTCCCACAAATAGAGCTTTCTTTTGATGGTATTTGATTGCCTCTGCGATTTTTTTTTTTTGCGATATAAATGGAAAAAGAGCGAAAATTTCGAAAAAAAAAGATATTTTCTTCTTTTTGTTATAAGAAAAATCGAATAAACTAAATTTTAGTCATACATTGAGGGCAAAATTTATTCAGCCACATGTCTTTAGTAAAAAAAATGTCAATAAGCGAATATTTTTTGGTTTGCGCAAAAGTTATAGCGTCTACAAACTAGAGTACATTTTCTGGAATTTACACAGCTTTTAATTTATGACTGCCGATCTCATTTCTTGAGGTGCTAAAATGGCAGGGCAGTACAAATCCCCCCCAAATGACCCCATTTTGGAAAGTAGACACCCCAAGGAAATTGCTGATGGGTATGTTGAGCCCATTGAATATTTATTTTTTTTGTCCTAAGGGATTGAATAATGACAAAAAAAAAAAAAAAAGAAGTTGTCACTAAATGATATATTGCTCACACATGCCATGGTTATATGTGGAATTGCACCCCAAAATACATTCTGCTGCTTCTCCCGAGTACGGGGATACCACATGTGTGGGACTTTTTGGGAGTCTAGTCGCGCACGGCACCCCGAAAACCAATCACCACCTTCAGGATTTCTAAGGGTGCAAATTTTTGATTTAACTCCTCACTACCTATCACAGTTTCGAAGGCCATAAAATGCCAAAATAGCACAAAACCCCCCCAAATGACCCCATTTTGGAAAGTAGACACCCCAAGCTATTTACTGAGAGGCATGTTGAGTCCATGGAATATTTTATATTTTGCCAAAAGTTGCGGGAATATTACAGACTTTTTTTTTTTTGCACAAAGTTGTCACTAAATGATATATTGCTCACACATGCTATGGGCAGAAGTCAAATTACACCCCAAAATAAATTCTGCTGCTTCTCCCGAGTACGGGGATACCACATGTGGGGGACTTTTTGGGAGCCTAGCCACGTACGGGACCCCGAAAACCAAGCACTGCCTTCCGGATTTGAATATAAAATGCTATAAAAAACAAACTAACCAGAGTCACCCGTAACACTTATACGGTGATCAGTGGTGAAAGGGTTAACTAGGGGCAATCAGGTGGTTCAAATTTTTATTAGGTAGTATATGGGGGTCCCTGGCGCTATATAAAAACCTGACGGGGAACCTAAATAACTAACTGGCTAACCAGCGTCACCAGTGACACTTATACTGTGATCGCTGATGAAAGGGGGTGAAAGGGTTAACTAGCAGCAATCAGGGGGTTAAAACCATTATTGGGTAGTATATCGGGGTACCTAGCGCTATAAAAACCTGGCGGTGAACCTAAAAAAATAACTAGCTACCTAGCGACACTAGCGACACTGATGCAGCGTTCAGAAAAATTATCGCTTAGTGACACTGGCAAAAGGGGGTGAAAGGGTTAACTAGCGGAAATCAGGGGGTTAAAACCATTATTGGGTAGTATATCGGGGTACCTAGCGCTATAAAAACCTGGCGGTGAACCTAAAAAAATAACTAGCTACCTAGCGACTGTAGCGACACTAATGCAGCGATCAGAAAAACGATCGCTTAGTGACACTGGCAAAAGGGGGTGAAAGGGTTAACTAGCGGCAATCAGGGGGTTAAAAACATTATTGGGTAGTATATCGGGGTACCTAGCGATATAAAAACCTGGCGGTGAACCTAAAAAAATAACTAGCTACCTAGCGACACATGCAGCGATCAGAAAAATGATCGCTTAGTGACACTGGCAAAAGGGGGTGAAAGGGTTAACTAGCGGCAATCAGGGGGTTAAAAACATTATTAGGTAGTATATCGGGGTACCTAGCGCTATAAAAACCTGGCGGTGAACCTAAAAAAATAACTAGCTACCTAGCGACTGTAGCGACACTAATGCAGCGATCAGAAAAACGATCGCTTAGTGACACTGGCAAAAGGGGGTGAAAGGGTTAACTAGCGGCAATCAGGGGGTTAAAAACATTATTGGGTAGTATATCGGGGTACCTAGCGATATAAAAACCTGGCGGTGAACCTAAAAAAATAACTAGCTACCTAGCGACACTAGCGACACATGCAGCGATCAGAAAAATGATCGCTTAGTGACACTGGCAAAAGGGGGTGAAAGGGTTAACTCTAGGGGCAATCAGGGGGTTAAATCTTTATTGGGGGGTGATAGGGGGCTACCCTGGACCTAACACTAACTGTCCTGACAGTTTTTACTGTCACAACTGACACTGAATGCATTGATCAGTAAAGAAATGATCAATGCAATCAGTGACACTGTGACTGGGGGGGGAGGGGGGGCGGGGGGGGGATCGGGGGGGGTTTGTGTGCCTGTGTGTACCTACATGTCAGTGTAGTGTTGGTGCACACTTACTTTTACTGTTCTCCTCGTAGTCCGGTCAAAAAGACCGCCCCGAGGAGAATGACATCACTTCCTCCTTCCTGTGTAAACAATACACAGGGGAGGAAGCTTCTCATTGGCCAGGAGCGATCCAGAGGGGGTGGCCGAAAACCAACGGCCATCCCCTCATCACGGAGCGCTCCTGGACCGAATCGGACCGCCGTAACCAGCGGGAGGGGGTCCGATCGGACCCCCCACCCGCTGGAAGGCAATCACGTAGATGTACGTGATTATGCCTGCCTGTGCCATTGTGCTGACGTACAATGGCAATACGGCGGTCCTCAAGTGGTTAAGTATAATTTCTCTCAGAAATGCTCAGTACCACCATCAGATGTTCTTGGTGCGTTGCTTTCGGCAAGTGTCATAAAGCTATCATTATCCTTCATTAGGGGCAAGTTTAAATGACCTAAGCATTGTGCCACCAGCTGGACTGGGTACCAAAGCGGAGTCAATACTCTTAAAGTTAAGCGTCAGGTAAAACTGAAGTATTAGCTGGTGAAATGTACTTGTAAAGCCTTATAGTGTGCAGAACCTGTGTAACCCCTTTCTCGGAACCTGCTGCTGCTGTGTACAGCCAAATAAGATGAATTGGAAGATGTGGCTGTAGGTAGTTATGCGCTGGGGTTTGCATAAAGCACTCACACACGTATTGATGTATGATCTACATTACTTCTGTGTGCATGCAGGGGCTTTACATCCATGTGCATGAAGCCTTAAGCCTGACTCCATGTTTAATTTCCCCTTTAACCTTGAGGAGCCCGAGATCATCAGCCGAGCACGTAGGTTAAATCAAACAGTCCTTTTCAACAACAGGCAAGCAGAAAAACAGCCAAGCCTCAGCAAACAATAATAGTCCATTAATTGGTACAAAAAATAAAGAGGTGGTTCACTGGCAGTCACACTCTTCCTTTAACAGGGTGTTTGGAAGCTTCCGTCTGCTTCATGGGTCCCAAAGAGGAGGTCTCCACAGTTAAAGTGGAAGTCCACCCTAACACTTAAATTCTCTGCTGCAATCATTAATGTGAGCTAAGTTCAGCCTTATGTCTCAAAATGAAAAAAATCCCATGTTTTTCTACCTTTATTTTGCTGAATCCAGTGCTGTCACATGACTTTAATTCTACTTCCTTCTGAGTGTAAAATCAGCCAGTGGGTGTGGTCTTTGAAAGCTAGTGACTTCACTTCCTGGGAGGGACACTGTTCCCGTGTAGCCAGTGGGTGTACACAGGATGGGAGGAGCTGATCATCGGTTACTGCCCAGTGTTCTCTCATTGTACATCCTAATTCATGAGCAAATGAAGAAATAAAAATCCACATTTTTTTTTTAAAGAAATAAGGAAAGAAGGTTGTCTCTGAAGCACAGGAAAATACTGATTGTCTAGCTTTGATTAGACTTTCTAAGCTTGTCAATTAACTATACAGAAAATGAATAATGTCCAATATAGAGATATTTTACATATAATTAATAGAAACATTTTAATTTTTGACACAAGCTAGCTCACATTGCTGACTTAATTTTGTTCTGCTCTATTCCACCTCACAGACTGGTGCTGGCTGTTTTAATCCTTATGGACTCTGATGAAAACAGGTTAACCCTTTCCGGACCAAAGTCTCTGTAATCAGGGTTTGTGGGTTTTTCCCACCCAAAAGTCTCTCCAAACCTCTGTATTTAAGGCCTCAAACGAGGAGCAATCCTGAGAGCACTGTAAACAGTGGTGTAGTGATAGCAGAAAGGTGTTGAAGTAGGATGACAGTATATGAGTACTACTGGCTTAAATATGTGGCGAAGATTTCGTTTGCTAGTAGATGGTAGATGGGGGTTGGGGGGAAGTAGCTGTCTAGCCACAGGAAATGGTCCTGCATTTACTAAATGCCAGTTTTCAGTACTAGATCTCACTTTTTTCTTTGTTCACTGTTGCAAAAAAAAAAAATTATATTAAGATTTTGTTATATCTATTTAATCCACTAAAAGTGTTTCTTTACATGGAGCAACTAAATTTGCCGTATGGAAATTAAATTATCAAGTTTTGAAGTATATTGTATAAAAACATCAATTTAAAAGAATATCACACAGATTATCGCTCCTTAACCACTTCAGCCCCGGAAGATTTTACCTCCTTAATGACTAGAGCGTTTTGGCGATTTGGCACTGCGTCACTTTAACTGACAACTGCGTGGTCATGCGACGTACCCAAACAAAATTAACGATCTTTTTTTTGCCCCCACAAACAGAGATTTCTTTTGGTAGTATTTGTTCACCTCTATCTTTTGCGCTATAAACAAAAAAAAGACTGACAATTTCGAAAAAAAAAACCAATATTTTTTACTTTTTGCTATAATAAATATCAACAAAAAATATATAAAAAAACGAATTTCTTTCTCAGTTTAGGCCGATATGCATTTTTATACATATTTTTGGTAAAAAAATTGCAATAAGCGTTTAATGATTGGTTTGCACAAAAAGTTATAGCGTCTACAAAATAAGGGATAGATGTTTGGCATTTTTATTATTATTTAATTTAGTAATAGCAGTAATCAGTGATTTTTCTTGATTCTGCGACATTGCGGCAGAAAGATTGGACACTTTTGACACTATTTTGGGATCATTGCCATTTATACAGCGATCAGAGCTAAAAATAGCCACCGATTACTGTATAAATGTCACTGGCAGGGAAGGGGTTAAACACTAGGGGGCAATCAAGGGGTTAAATGTGTTCCCTCAGTGTGTTCTAACTGTAGGGGTATGGGCTACCTAGGACATGACAGATCACTTTTCCCGATGACATGGAACAGTAGATCTCTGTCATGTCACTAGGCAGAACAGGGAAATGCCTTGTTCACATTTCCCTGTTCTGCCTCTCCTCTTTATGACTGCGGGCCACCAGCAGACATCGAGCCCATGGGCACACTCCTGCGATGCTTTCGTGGCGCAGGCGGCTTGTGCACTCCTGCTAGCCCGGGATTACAAAGGGACGTACAGGTACGCCCTTTTGCGCACATGTGCCATTCTGCCCATGTACATTGGCGTGCGGCGGTCGGGAAGCAGTTAAAATACTAATACTACTATAGTTATTAATTGGTGATAATTATTAGGTTGGGTCTATCGAAGAAGGAATGGGTCTGCAGTGAATGTGCAGCAGAGAAAAATAAATATTGCCCATTGTTCCTAATGTAGAAATAGGTACCTAGTGAAGAAAGAATTGTGGTATCAATAAAATAATGGTTCATTTATCTGCGTTGAATATCTTGATGAAAAAATATCATGTAATAAAATAATGAATGCAATTTAAGTAAATCATGTAGCTTATTTAACTGACCCTTATGTCTCAGTTTCTCAGATTTTACTGGGGCATCTTTAGACACATAATAATGCTGCAGAAATGATGTTAGCAATTTTCATTCTTGCTGATTGTGTAACCAAAATCCACTTGGAAAAAAATGCTAATAATGTCTAAAAGTAAAAACAAAGGGTCCCTGTGGATATAGCTAAATGACAATACTTGCCTAGGATTTATCACACATTTAAGCCACTAGGTACCTATTTCTACATTAGGAACAATAGGCAATATTTATTTTTCTCTGCTGCACATTCACTGCAGACCCATTCCTTCTATTGCCAATCTCTTGGAAAGTACAGAATTCAATAGGTTTACATTAGCCAGTATGTTAATTCCTTAGACAAAGCCAGAAAATGTTAGTTAAACTTTGGGTAGCATCCTCTACTACCATGGTATGTCCATGCTTGATGACCTCATTGTTATAGACTAAATTTAAATTAAGGAGGCAGTGGTCTCTATTGGGCCTCATGCCTGGTATGGTACTGTGTGGGTCCTAATGCGTCCTCGCTTGTTTTAAATTGTTATTTCAGCTAGAGATAGCTTTGTGCATCTTACTGTGCGTTAAAGAATTTCCATTTACTTTAAGGTGTAAAATAACTGTCTTGACCTGTAGAATTTGCCCTCCCGAGTTGTTTGTTAAGAGCTTGTTTTGTCTCCCCAATGTATAGGGTCTTTGCATTCCACTCTACACTGAATTGCATATGCCAGGTTACTTTGCTTGTGTTTGGGTTTTCTGTCTTTTGAATTGATAAGCTTTTGTCTCAGTAAATTGGGGCATGTAAGGGTGCTTTACTATGTGGTTTTCCTTTTGTTATGTTATCTTCCAGCCTCTTATGAGCAATCCAGAGAACCTAGATCTTAATTAGAATGGCTAGCGGGTAACTTCGCATATTTATTTACTTTGCCCAGTCACAAAAGTTTTTTTTCCTAGTGTGATGCATAAAGCAAAATGTTAAATAGCTGGAGAAACTGGTGTGGAAGGTTCCTTGGAGTCCTAGGGTATTGATCCTGTCCTGGGTCTTGAAGGCTGGATTATATTGCAGCTGAGGCCTTACCCATACTTCCCAGAAGTGATAGGCATAAGAGCTACTAGAACCTTCACAGTTCTACTGCTTCAGTCAAAAACCTGGTCCTATCATCTTTGGGGACCTGCTAAGTATCCTTCCTAGCAAATGGGCATTGAAAATGGTTGGTATACTAAAGGGATACACTAAACAAGGGTCACTTAGTTTGGGGTATAGTGGCTTTATAATTTCTGTAGGCAACCAGGACAACCAGATTTCAGAAATCAGGCACCAGCATCATCCCCGGGTGAAGTTATGTCTTTGGTCTTGTGAAGTCCTCTCTGGCACAGACTTTCCTTTTTAGTTCTTTTGTTATTATGGAGCCCTTCTGCTTCTACCCAGGTCTTCTCTCCTTTCAAGTCCTTTGTGTCCAGGACATGGTTGTGTTATCTACTGGTAGCTGAAATGTGTTGTACCATATTATCCCACACTGTAAGATATTAAATGCTTGTTAATTGCAAACTCAATGTGAACACCACTCTAAGCAATAATATCCAAATAACAGGTAACAGGTATGCAGCCACACACCCAAGTCCAGGTGCTCTCAGGCTCAGGATGCCTTTCCCACATCCAAAGAACGAAAACTGAGAAAATTGAATAGAAGTGCTGGTGTCATGTCAAATAGTGTCCCCCGTCGGATAGTGTCCGCTGTGTACTGCGCATGCACAGTACACAGGACAAGCAGATTCTGAAAATATCCGAAGATGAACGGCACCTGCACCGTCTGTCCAGGTTCAAGCCCCACCATCCAAGTGGACATAGAGATAGAATAAAAAGAGCCGAGCAAAGCGAGGCCGTGCCCGAAGTGTGGCGAGCAAAGTGAGCCCACGAGGGGCCCTCTAATATGTGCAGCCCTATGTCCACTTGGATGGTGGGGCTTTTACCTGGACTCACGGAGCAGGTGCCGTTCATCTTTGGAGATTTTCTGAATCTCCTTGTGCTCCGTACTGCGCAAGCGTTGCGCCTGCGCAGTACACAGTGGACACTATTCGATAGGCGGACATTTTTGGACAGAACACCGGAACTGTTGGACATTGCATCTGTGATCTTTATTAAAGCATAACCAAGTTAAAAAGACAGGCTAGCAAGTTGCGGCACAAGCCTTGTTCACAGCACAGTCTTAGCCCTTGTACACACGGTCGGAGAATCCGTCGGAATGTGTCCTATCGGACCGTGTTGTCGGATAATCCGACTGTGTGTGGTATGCATCAGACTGATTCCGTCGAAATATCCTTTGGACCCAATTTTCCAACATGTTGGAAATATTTCCCGACCAACTGGTTCGATCGGGCATACTCCGATCATGTGTAGAGAATATTAATCGGAGCAAGTGCCACGCATGCTCAGATCAAATTCCTACATCAAAGCTATTGGCTACTAGCCTGAACGTAGTCCCATCGTAACGAAATTACGTCATCACGTTCTGAATGATCGGATTTTTCGACAACTTAGTCCGACCGTGTGTATGTAACAGTCTCGGACAAGATCAGACGGACAAAATCTGACGGACAAAATCCGATGGATTTGGTTGTCGAAATCTCCGACGGTGTGTACAGGGGCTAAGAGTTACAAACAATACATATATATGCACAAAGTAGAACATGCCACCCCCTCCAATCAATTAATTGAGTGACATCATTAATTAAGACAGACAAGAAACATTACTATATTTTTTTTAGGGAGTGAAACACGCACTACAATACCACAATATAAAAATATACATGTAGAACAAACAAATGAAAGAAAAATGGATCTGTAAGGAAAAAAAGGAATATATAGTATCATTTATAAAAAATATTCTACATCATAAAGCACAAAAAATTGCTATAAAAACATTATTATAATAATGTCCTTTACCGAAGGAAAAGATCATTATCATATCTCAGATTCATACCGTGTGGTATCTTTGTATTTAAATTAAAAATAGCAAGGCATAGAAGAAGCTTTATTACTTACACTATTCCTCCCTTGAGCAGGCGCCATCACTCTCCTGTTTACTCCCAGGTTCCTAGTTGTGGCCAGGCCCACAGCATCAACATGTAGAGCGCAGGGATGTTAGTCTTGCATTGTACTTGATGTGGCCACTGGACAAAGGATCTTAGAGAGAAGGCTGTGGTGGACTGGCCACTTAGATAGAGGGAGTCTGCTGGAGCAAGGAATAGGGTATTACACTTTATTTCTCTACACCGGGGGTCAGCAACCTGTAGAACAGTGACTGGTAGATCATAGTCTGGGCTTGCTGAACCACCATTCCAGAGCATCAAACAGAGTGCAATGCGGAGGAACTATTTGTAAAGTTGGAGCTGTAGCAGGGAGCAAGAGCCACATTAGCCGATGTCTCCTCTGTAGTGCTGGCTCCTGTCCCTCACGGAGTAATACCAACTGCACTCCATCTCTTTTCCCAGCTAGGGGTCTCCAGAGTGTTGTCAGCAGCAGGAAAGAAGATCTTCAGGTCAGTGTGAAGCAATACACTGGGCATAATAGTATAGGGCTGCGTTTACACTGATGCACTAATGACACGAAGGGCTCATTCACAAGTACAGCACGTGCTGCTGCACCTCTGAAAAAGCAACCTGAGTGTGATTGGCAGGTGGTGAGGAGGTGATATGCTGCCTCCTCACCACCTGAATTAAACCCTTGATTGCTGTGCAATGCACAATAAACGGTAGTACAGTATAGCAAATCAGGGGAGACAACACTTTCCCTGTGATCTTTGCCTTCTCCCATGTTGTTCAGCTAGATCTCCAACTCTTTAAGTTTGCCTACCCCTGCTCTACACCTATACTTAAAGAGTATGTATCCCTTGTAGCATTCAGGAGCCTTACTGCATAAGTATTTTTTCTTGTGCCCGGAGTTGGGCTTTCAGAGAAAGGAGGTAATTTGTCTTCTTTGGGTATTCTACCTACTTCTGTTTTGTATTCCAAGTTTTCCTTCAATAAACTTATTGCCTGGGTACAAGCTATTTTTATCTAAGTTTGGGGTCCCACTCGAATTCAGAAGGCCCAACAAAGTGGAGGCAGTGCCAGAGATGTTCAAAGAAAATAGTCAAATAGTTTTACGAGAATAGTCCCATACACCAAACTGAGTGTAGCCACAAAGAATAGTCCCCTACTTCCAGAAGAGCAAAGACTTAACCGTCAGTTACCATACAGGTGTGTGCTGCATTGTTAGGGATTCTGTATACAGATTATTCTTGGCTGATCAGTTGTATTTCCAAAAATTACTAATAAATTCTGAAATTTTCACAGCCAGTGTATAGTAAAAACATGTTTCTCAAAGTTGATCTATGTGGTCATGCAATGCCTGGTAATGAATTTATACTATAATATCATATCTTCTTTTGTACAATTGTGTGCATGCTAATCTTCCTCTTGTTTTCTGCAGGAGATTGATGGCAATGCTCTGTTGTTGCTGAGGAGTGACATGGTTATGAAGTACTTAGGACTAAAACTGGGGCCTGCTCTGAAGCTTTGCTACCATATTGATAAGCTGAAGCAAACAAAGTTCTGAAGTTCAGACAATTAAACAGAACTTTAACACACAAGAGCGGTAACATGTTGCCTTATCCAAAGGCCATTCTGACACCTCTTTTTATTTTTTCATAGGCTTGTGTTTTACAAATGGTTGTGTAATTTTCATATTGGCCTATCTTTATTACTGAAAACGGTATTCAGTTTACATGGTGGATATTACAGTAGATGGCTGTTGTTAAACATTGCAAAAAACAAGCATGTGAACCCAAACAATGATGCTGCACTATTTATACGACAGGTGCTGTGAGATTACACCTAGATGCAACATCCAATCAAGAATTGCCATATGAACTTAATTTTGTGAAAACTGGAGGTATCACTTTGATATTAAAGAATAACACCTTTTGGGTACACAAACTTGGCTGCTATACAAATCTTTTTTATATAGAAAACTTGCATACTGAATGCTTGTTAGCTTGCCTGTATCTTGCATTTAAACCTAGTAAATATGTAAGCCAACAATACATAGAAGGTGGAAAAGGTATTGCCGAAGTGCTTCATTTTATCAGTTAACTGAATAGATGAGTATTGCAGGCATCAACTTGGGTCCCTTCACCAGGTATGGTGATACTGTACAGAAAAAGGGACCTAGTAACGTCAATTTATTCTGCTAAATAAGCCCTCACTTCTAATCCACATGTGCCAATATGCATCTGTTACAGATTACTATGATCATGTTGCTTTCATTATATAAGGCTCATGGCACACTGTTGATCCTGTTCCAACAGGATAGCTAAAAGGTGCAAAGAAAATTCTCACCAGTTTCAATGCTTTACTCCCTGATGGCCAGATAAGTGAGACATCGCTCCCTCATTGATAGAAACACTCTGCCAGTTGCTAGCAAGGGAGAGAAAAAGCCACACCATGCTCATCTGGCCATGGAAGCAGTTCAGTATTTCTCCCTGTACCATGATCCCATCGATTTCAATTTTTACCAGCTACAGGACAATTACTGTGCCATGGCCAAAGGCTTGTAGGTATTTGAACTAAAACATATTTTGTACAGGAATACATCAGGTAGGAAGACATCTTTGATTTGTTTCTGATTTTCCTTAAAAATATCAAATAAAAGATGCTACAGACACATGGTTTGACCCTCAGTGCCATGTCATAATGGGCTTCAAGCCTGCAGTGTTAGACTTCGGGGTTTACACTCTGTATTCAGGTGCTGGCAGAGATAGGGCACATCTTGCTCTAAGATACAATATAGCAGTGGTCATCAACCCTGTCCTCAGGACCCACTAAAAGGCCAGGTTTGCAAGATAACTGAAATACATTACAGGTGATATCATTGCTGCTCAGTGATTGCAGTATTCTAGTTTCCATCTCCCCGAGGTAATACTTAAAACCTGGCCTGTTAGTGGGCCCTGAGGACAGGGTTGATGATCACTGCAATATAGCATACAAGTACCACCACACACTACTCAACTCTGGTGTGAATTTAATGAAAGACAGCCTCCCTCACGGGGTGGGTCTAGAGCTGAATTCTGTCTTTCATTCACTTCACACTTGAATTGAATACAGTGTGTGGCTGTAATTGTATGAGCTCACTGTAAGCCCTATTCTAAGGATCATATATTAAAATTAAAAATGCATACAAATGAAAACAAATAGCTTTCTGCACAAATGCACAAATCAGTCACCTGTTTTGTTTTAGAATATGTCTTTATTATCAGTGTCACTTTGTAATGCCTTTTAAATTGTTTAAATAAGATATTGTAAAAAAAGATTATTAATTACGTATTTTGAAATATGCAGTCATCAAGGTGCTTTGAAGCTATATGCTCTGATTTTCCTAACTATATTAGAGTTCAGAATACTTGACAGTGACTGCCATCTATCATACACATACTGTAAAATGAAGGGTTGGGTGCTATTCTTGAAATGAAATGCCTGACCTGAGTGCTGGCCCAATCAGAATGTTCATTTAATGTATTATTTATTTTATCAATTTTTTATGTAGCTTGTGAATTATGCATCAGTGTTAACCATCAAAATGTTGCAATTTACAGGTAAATTGCAGTGTTATATTGTTCACAGTGTACACTGGGAATTTATTGGTTTTCAAATGTGGACTTTTTTTTTTTTTTTACTTTTCTTTGTACAGTATAAAAGAAGCAATGCTGGGTGAAAAAGAAAAAGTGTGTATTTCATAATCGAAAGGGAAACATTATCGAAACATGTACATTATTACTACATGGCATGGTTATATCGTGTTGACCTTCCCACATACAGAATACATAACAATTAGTTCTATACTTGTCACTTATTGACAATTAATGTCATATAAAAAAAAAATGGCACAAAGTTTAAAAAGGCATTGCTTCATGCTTAGTAACGAAATAGTCATTTTAACAGAAGTCCAAAGCAAAATAAAAATACGTAATGACAACTGTACAAACATAACATTTTAAGGCTGTACAATTCAAGCTAATTTAAATAAATGTCAAACTATAAGTACTCAAACTATTCTATAGTGATAAATGCTAAACATCTTTACTTCATTTTGCAAATAAATGCTGGAAATGTTTTGTGGTTCTTTCCCAAGAAAATATTGTAAACCGCCGTTATTATGATAAAAACATTAATATATAAGCAAAGTGCTATTTTGATCGAACAGCTGTTAAAGTGGTAGTAAAGCTTCTAAAAAAAAATGTTCCCCCTGCAAGGTAATATCATAATGCGCTTGTATGCATTGCATATTAGTAAACTATGAAATACTTACATTAAAACAAAGCCGCCCAGGGGTGCGCTGTCACCGCTGACAGAGATTCCATCTTCACCCCATCTGCCTTCCGGGTTTGTGGACTCCGGCTGTGTGACTCACCTTGCCATGGTGACGTCACACCCCAGGCATGGCACAAAGCTCTGAAAGAACGGCATGTGTATGGGTATACGCTGGAATATCTCGGTGCATGTTTAGGAGATATTCATTTAACCTACAAGTAAGCCTTATTATAAGCTTTCCTGTAGGTAAAAATGGCACACAAGAGTTTACTACCACTTTAAGTAGGTGTGGCCCCTTGAAGGTTAGTTGCACTCAATCTATAATCTATTTTGTTTGAGGTTAAAATAGTTATAAAGCCTAAACATTTCTTACCTTAATGCATTCCTTGCATTAAGGTAAAAACTGTTTAGGCATCCTTTTACTTACTTGAGCCCTCATTAGATCCACACTGTGCACATCTGTAGCTCTTCTATGTCCTCGTCTATAGACGGCAGCTTCCTATGGGGGCACTCGCCGGAAGGAGGAGCCAGCAGCATCAGTGGGGGGCCTGAGAAGAGCAGGTAAGTATAAACCTGTAATTTAAGAAAATATGCATTTATGATCACTTTAACATGCTTGGCCTACTGGAAAGGAACTATTTGATGATATTGGATAAATCTCTTAACAACAAGAGATTAAAATTGCCCATGTGGTTTAGCCCTTAAAGCAGAATTCCAACCACAAAAATCTATATAAATTCCCAAGAGAAAATATGTTACCTCTCGCCTGTACGAGAACAAGAGGGAATTTTTTTTCCCTTAAGATTTCATTTCTATTTATTTATATAGATGTCTGTGATTGCAGCTAATACAGCTATCAGTATGGTTTGTATTATGAAGGTAAAACCTGCATTTTTGTCTATTAATAACCAGAGGACACAAGGATTGTTCAATGAAGCAGTGCAAAATGCTATCCATTGCATTAAGTTTGATTTCAGATTACTTTATGCAAGTTGGTTAAGAAGAAATTTCTGATTGGTCACTAAAGGTTACTGCACTTAGTATATCTTCAGTGCTTTTTTTCAAGGTTTTGTTGAATTAGTACTCAACCTGTGTTAGGTCCTATGAGGACACAGGTTGCCAAACAGTGCCCCCTAGTGTGAAACCAGATAACTACTCATTGTGACCATCGTAAGGACTTTTAGGTATCAAGACTATCAGGGCTTCTCTCATAGACTGTGGGAGAGTGGAGGTATCAAACATATGCTGGAACAGTTCCCGCATCTTAGGCACCACAACTCCCCCAAACTGGGAATAAAATTCTAAAGGGAGGCCATCCATGCCCGGGGCCTTGGCTGTGGCCAGGCATGAAATGGCCTCCTCAATATCCTCAGCAGTAATGGGGGCCTCAAGCTGGGTGGCTTGGGCCTGGGACAACGAGGGAAAGCACACGGCCTGCAGCAGGTCTGCCAGTTCATCTGGGGTATAATTGGCCATTGTGGAGTGCAGGGTGGAGAAGAATTTATGGAATTCCCCAGCCACTAGTGCAGAGTCTGTAATCTGGTTACCCGTGGAATCCACCAGGGACACCACAACTGGGGGACTGTACTCTAAGTGTAAGTAAGTAAGCCAAAAGCCTACCCACCCGCTCCCTGTGCTCGAAAAATCGTAAGGACTTTTGGACTAACCTTTTTAAGTTCTATTATAACTATATTTACTATTATTACTTTGTTTCGATCATAAGACCCCTTTCGCATTGGGGCTTTTTTTGGGCACCTTCATGCTAAAAAAAAGCGACTGAAAAGCTCACAAAAAACTATTTCCATTAAAATCGATGAATGCTTTCGCGCTGGGGCTGGCTGGCAGGGTGGTGAAAAAACACCCCCCTCCATTGAAATGAATGGAAAGCTCTTCAAAAATGCCTGAAAAGCTTTTCAAAAGCGCTCAAATGTTTTACTGGCAATTTATAAGCGCCTCAGTGTGAAAGGGGCCTTACTGAAAATATGCTATAGACAACTTCCCTAGGGTATTTTTGATTTTGTCACAGAGTCTAATAACATTTATCCATTATGTATATTGTCAGCAAGACTTATTTACTATTTTCCTTCATGGATGAATTTTTGGAACACCCATTCAGCAGATGTAACTATTAGCACAGCAGCTCATAGATTGGTTAGAAGGTGAAAATTTGCATGGTCTCATGGCCCAACTACAGGCAATTTTTATTTTATTTTTAGATCTGGATATAATGAGGAAGATTTACAATTTCTGTAATTTTTTTTTATTTGTACCAATATTGTATAGGTGATAATTACTCTCAAATATGACTCAATTTAAAAGCTGACAATTTTATACCAAAACAACTTTTTTTTCCATAGGTCTTTACCATTAAGCATTAAAGTGGAAGTAAACTCCCCTATCGTTTTTGGCCAAGGAAGCTGCCATCTTTGCCTCTGTTTAATCTTCAACTGCTATGGTGCTGCACATGTGATTCGTTATGACACCAGCCATTGGATGGTTTGATAGTTTGGCTGAGAGCACAGCCAATGTGCAGTTAGCATTCCCGGCATGCCTTTTTTTTTTTAACTGTTTAAATCGATGGGTTTACTTCCACTTTAAGGATATTACTACCATAAGTAAACGGATATCATATACAATCATATTTTATACATAAATAAAAGTAAAATAGAAAAAAAAAAGTATTTATTGTATTTTACATTCACATTAAAACGCTATTAAGCATCAATTGACAGTTTTAACTGTTGTTACACTGATTTTACACTGTATATTTCAGAGTTAGCATGTTCATTGATGAGACTTTAGGTTGTACACTTTTCATTGGAGCCTGTTCGGGGTATAAATGGCTACACATTTCGCAGACAGTACTTCAGTACTTCTTCAAAACTAAAGCTCAATGTATCCTCCAGCCATTTCTATGATTATTACAAATATTGTACAGAAAAATGTTTGCATAAAATTTATAGAATATCACATAATTTGTGTAGGTATTTTCTCATGACAAATTAGTGAAATGCACCCATTTCTCTCTCTCCACTATACATCTAAATGACAGTACCATTGTTTAGGGGCATTATGGGATCTCTAAACACCTTTCCCAGTGTAGATGGTAGACAGAGAGATCTGGGTGTCCTCTGGGAATAGATTGTTAAATATTTTAGATACTTCGCTATGCAAACATTTATCTGGATGAACATTAACTCCAGCAAAACCCATTCCACACACATAATTATTAGTGCAGCAGCTCATGAGTTAGTTAGGAGTTGAAGATATGGATAGTGTCTTTTAAAGTCCAAAATCTGACAACATTTTTTATTTTTTTTTAGGCTGGCAGATCAGCTTACATAGCATTTACACTAAGTCTAAGGCTATCAGGGCCAGCCACAGGTGTTCTTCTCAGTAAGGATGCTTTATTAGGGCACAATGCCATATACAATGTGCAGTAGTCCCTAACAACCACTTAAAAATCTGTTTGTTTGTTTTTTCTTTATATAATTGCTGCATTTTCCACTGCCTTATTAAATAAACTTTGTTAATTAAAAAAATCTTGCTTGCATTATGTTGGGAATTACTTCTTGTTCTGAACATTTTTAGAAGAATTTACCCTTAATATATATGATATATTCCTGAACATTATATTGCAATGAACATTTTTAGATGTTATATAAAATGTGCTACCCCTATTGTAAGCATTAAACTGGAACTGTAAATGAGGAGCAGATTTGTAAAAAGTTTGAAAACTACCTAACATTATACATAATATATACGTTATATTTAAGTATCTATTCCTTGTTAGCAGGAAGATGACTATATTGTTTTTTGTTTTTTTGGTATGATTTAACACCTAGCACTTTGCTGTAACATACAAGTTTAAGGCAAGGTTTCTCATACGATTGTACAGCTTAAAAAGGTATTTTACAAACAAAGCATGAATTATATGAATTAGTCTGGAATCTGGGCCAGCAATAGATTTTGGTGCTATACATAAGTAAAATCTTCATATTATACCTTAATTCTATTTCATAATATTATATATATTTAATATATACATGGTGCTAATAAAAAAACTCTTAACTGTCTGTTTGCAATGAAGTCTATCATGCAGAAATAAATGATGCAGTACAGCTAAACACAGATGGTTAGGAAACGCCATAATAATAACAACCGTATTTTTTACATAATAAACCTAAAAGCATGTTGTATGACTAAACAGACAAACAAAAACAATTAGGCTGGGTTCACACATATGCAAATTGGATGCGGGTTTCACCGCATCCAATTCGCATGACAGGCAAGTGTGACCGGCTCTTAATGGATCCAGTTGACACATGTTTGGGGCGGCTGTGGTCCGGGTTGAAAAAGGGTCCTGTGCGTGTTTGGGTTTGGTTCAGGTGCGAACTCAGGCAAAAATTCAGACCTGAATCTCAACTGAATCAGTGCCAGACCCGAGGCATGAACCCACGGCCGCACATTTGTGAACCCAGCCTGAATCAGTAAATGTCTCATAACATATATGTGCTATTTAAAATCAAGTGGCATCACAGGAAAAACAACTTTTGTCTAATAAAAATAAATATATGTATATGTATATGTAATGAGGATTTAATCACATATTTTGACTGTACACCAAAATGCAAAAAGTATCACTGATCTTCATGTTCATGTAGCACACTGTATCTAAGTGACATACCTGAAAATATCTATTGCAATATTGTAGTTAATTCTTACACTTATTCACTGTAGCATTAAGGAGCATAGAAAAGTCCATTTCAAGGCAAACAAGAAGAGCAAATGTTGGTAAGTGGTGACAGTAGAGGTTTTTCATTATTATACTGTGCCTATGGGCTTTGGTGCTGAAAAACTGTTGAGACATGTTGACTTAATGAAGTAGCTATGATTGGCCTAGATGTCATAACAGTTCATGCATTACATCGTCAAATTTAAATCATAGATCATAATAGTAGCTTGCCCTGTTTGGCACATTGAGGCTTCCAAAGGCCATTCCGGTTTCCAGGTTGCTTCCTGGGGCACAGACAGTCTTAGAAAGCTGCTATATTTAGATAACATTGAGATTCAGTGCTAGCCACAAGACACAGAATCTCAAGGTCCCACCCAGCCTAGTTGGTGTAGCTAAACCCTTGCGTTTGCACAGCTGGCGGCAAGTGTTTCCTTTAATATTTCTTCTGGTGTTAGGGTAGTAGAGACGACGAGATGGCAATTTAATGTTTTTTTTTCATACATGTGTACGTACGCCAGGCATACTTGCCAAGAGTGCCCAGGGCCTATCAAAGTTTTTTTACAGCTGCCTTCATAGGAACTGATAAGTCATCATTATATTAGTGGGCCTGTACAAGTTTCCTTAGATCTAATCTGTTGGGTTGGGCTGAGTATGATTTTGTGTCAGGGAATGTTGGCAAGTATGTTCTGATATAAAATGCAATACTTAAAGTGTATTTTCACCTTTGCAAGCAATTTTGAGTAAACCCTAATATAGAATTGTTATGTGTTCCCATGCACACGGCCTACCTTTAATAATTTTAAAATATATTTCTTACCTTTCTAGTTGTTTCCTAGGAGCAAGTTTATACATGGGACTTTATAGGCAGCTTGTATTGTCCAAAATAGCTTGCAAAATGCAATTAGGGAACACATTTGTTTAAAAGTGTGTTTACATACAATGTACTACAGAGGCCTTGAGATCTTTAATACTTTGTTAGGACACACCAGAGTTTATTTACTAAAGCTGAAGAATGCAAAATCAGGCTCACGTCTGCACCAGCTTCTAACCTCAGCTTGTTCAATTAAACTTTTGCAAAAATAAACTGAAAGCTGATTGGTTTCTGTGCAGAAGTGAGCCTAATTTTGCACTCTTCAGCTTTAGTAAATAAACCCCCATAGTATGCACATCTAGTTTACAACTGATAATGAATATTTGCCAGCACAACACAGATAGGGTTATTTATTACATAGAAGATGAAAGCTAGGATTTGCTAAATTAATTGGAACATGTACCAAATATAGTAGATGTTACCTAATATGGCTGCAAGCATGGAAATATACTTTAGGCATACCAGCATAGTATCACGTATCAAGAAGACTGCATCTTCACGTGCACTGGTCTGAGATGCAGCCAACTCACAGCATAATGCTGCAGAACAGCATGTTACATATGGGTGGTGCCAATTCATTGATGTATACAGTGTTTTAGGAGAAATACTACCAAATGTACAATGTAAAAAGTGTCAATGTGCTTTTTCATATATTTTATTTGTAATTTATTAAAGTGTATGATGTCACTATTTAGAGGCATGTTTTGAATATTGTAATTGTACATTGACTGTTACGTGCATTGTATCTCTGATGTTTGCCTATTAATCAAAATGAAATATACTTCGCCTTAATGTTTTTAATTATATTTCAAAGTACCTTTTTATGTTTTTCATATTTAAGGCTTTATGTTTTCAATACTGTCAAATAAATGACTGTGATTAAACAGAATTATTTAAAACATACTCCTCTTGTGTATTTTTTATATTACTCAGTTATAAGAATTAAGCCAATTACAGGGACTAAGTTATAGTTTTCCTTCACTACTGAACTGTATTTAAGAGGTTCATCTAAATAAGGAAATTAGATGGTATTACTAATTTTCAGGACATGGGTGCTGCTTTCTGACATAACTATATATGTTTTATATAAAAAAG
Source organism: Lithobates pipiens (assembly GCF_037356315.1). Taxonomy (NCBI): domain Eukaryota; kingdom Metazoa; phylum Chordata; class Amphibia; order Anura; family Ranidae; genus Lithobates; species Lithobates pipiens. The sequence continues at coordinate 296,666,111 of NW_027507758.1, forward strand.
TATTTTCTGAAGTATCATATAAATATGAATATCGCCTAGTTCTCTATTTACACATGGTTTAGAAAAAGATCTCTTCAGGACTGATGTAAAACAAATAGGCTACTGCTTGATGTCACTAAGATTTGGATATTTTATAACATTCAAAGCATTACACCATCAAGTCCATTTGGTAACTGTTCAGAGACAGACATGTTACATGTCACTGTGTTAATATCAATGTCTCAATGATGTCACAGTGATCAGAATAGCAGCCTGTCCCTCAAGACGTCATGCACGCAAAGCTTTTCCATGACTATTTACTTCCTAGGATGCTTCTTGGTATCATAATGAGTTTCAGTTAAAGCCATAAGTGCTGCATCTCAGACTCATTAAAGTGGGCAAAAAGGGTTGGGATGGGATAGTTGAGCGAGAAGGAGGCAGGGGCAGATCTGGATGGCAATCCATGCATTGGGCACTGCATAACAGGAAGTTGTTTAGTCTGTTTAACAAATAGGAACAAGCTAGCTGTAGAAATACATGGACCTTGGGAAATCGATTAGCCATGACACCACAAATTTCAGCCACAACATTTAAGCCCATCATTACAAGGTAAGGCAAACAGCACAGGGAATATAATTACACCAATACCTAGTTATAAAAAATACAACTTTTGAAAGTGTACAATGTCTTTTAATAAAAAAAGATGTCTAAACCAAGAACTAGGGTAGCTTTCAGCATAGTCAGAACAATACTATGGGCCAGTGCTCTGGACAGAAATGGTCAGCAAATAGCAGGGCATCAATTAATGGAATTAGTGGACTGTAACACATAAATGTGCTCGGAAATAGCTTCTGTACTTAGCTCCAAGCAAAGACTTGCAAACAAAGAGGAAACCATCAATTGGTTGTGGGGGCGGCAGGGTCTTATTAGGTGAAATTCCAAATGAACCACACAGATACACATAAAATATATATATTGTTAATTCATACAGTGCTAAAAACATGTCTATAAGGCCTTGTGATTTGATCCATATTGCATCTCTAAAAACATATTTATAACAATGGTGTACATAACTCTTATCATGGGTTGTATTTGTCCCCAACCAAGGGTGTCATTTTGAAGCCATTAACAACCCAGAATCAAGTAAGCCCAAAGGTTGACACTTTTCAAGACTTTCACTTTCTCAGGGGCTATTTTGTGGAGATTCCACCTAAGTCAAATAAACACCAGTAGCCTGTTTGAAAGAGGTTAAAACCACATGGTGGGTGTATGAAGTGACACAGTTCAGTAGGTAGGCAAAAAAGAGAGCCTGGCAGGCACAGGGATCCCATAGGAGCACATAACAGAGTATCAGTAGGTCCATCCAGTGGCATGACTGGCGTAACAAACCAAACCAAAAAGCCACATTTTATTCTGACAGTGGCGGGTGCAACTGATTGCCTGCAGCTGCTGATCATCTGAAAATGTTCCTACATGTCCCTTCGATAGAAGTCTAGTAAGTAATGGCTGAACTTTGATCAGTGTCTGGCTAGCTTGTTGCAGCTAATAGATGATTCGATTCCCCCGATCAATACACTCAATGTGGATGGGGACCCCCCCCCACACTGAGCTATTGGTTTGTGAAAACACTGATCATCATTGCAGACAATAGCTTAGCCAGTCTAGGCTTGGGGAAGGTCCTGACTTTACAGTCAAAATCAACTCAGATGCCTGGACCAGCAGCAGGCTCAGCCTCTCTAGCTCAGCGAGCCGCTGGGATACTGAGCCAGCCGCTCCTGCCCCCTCTGCAGCCCAGCACTCCAGTGAGCACTGGGGGGGGCAGAGCAGAGAGCCGGTAACTGACAGTCACCAGTTCTCTTCAGGCTGAAAGCTGAGAACCGAGCAATTGGTGGTGTTTGACTGCTCAGTTCTTGGTCTTAGAGGCAGTAGGGGTTAGCCATAGCTGGGATCAGTGCTGCAGCCATCTAGGTGAGTATGATTGTTTTTTCTTTTTAAAAAGCCATATTTCTCTTTTAATGATACTGTGATAGATATGTGCACAGATTGTTCTTTGTTTAATTAACTTAACAGCTCCCCTAATAGGTCTCCCTTTAACCCCTAGGGCTACTGTTACACCAACCGATTGATCAAGCTCTTTCCCCAGCGGAGCAGAGAATGTTGTGGAAATAAATAATGTATAAATAGAGGAGCATGGACATAGCTGATGTGTCCTAATTGACATGAATGGGACTGCCTGCACAGGGATACACAGAACATCAACGTGTGGGTAAATACAGCCCTTGCACAAGTGTATGCTGTTTGAAACTGCAGCTTGACAAAATGCTGCTCTCAAAGTCCTCTTCTCATGAGGATCTTCCAAGCTCTCTCAGGATTCTGCTCATTTAGTGCACAATTGTCTATCCCTGCGGCCACCTTCTTTAAATGACATTCACGTAACATACAGGGTTTATTTTAACCTGTAATCATATTATTTGGTTCTTTTCCTGCACAACTCTCATCTTTGAACATCTGTATAATTAATGAAGACAGTAAGTTTGTGTTTAATGAATAAAGGAAGTAAAACTCTAAATATATCAGATAGATGCCATATATTGACTGATATACTGTAATTAGGGAAGGAGGAAAGCATCAGACAAAAGGAATAATCCCATTTATCACAGAAGTACTTCTTTTAATCCTTGAGAGTGGAAAAGTCTTTGATCCAGTAGATTGGGCCTTACACAGTAAAACCATGTAATCTCATAGGACTTCTGTTTCTCTGTCAGTATCCTTGAAAAGCTCACCCTGACAACTTACACGATTTAGGACTTTCACCGTAATCCTACAGTAAATGTGAATCAATACACTATTTTACCTTAACAAAAGTAAAAATAGAAAAGACAAAATTCTGTTGTTTAATTGGTCAGCTAGAAATATGTTACCATAATTAGTAAACAGAAATTCTAAATGATTTCCCAGGCCGCTTAGACATGTTTAAAGGACACTCTTCAGCTACCTTACAGGCGTATGAGGATGGTGTAAATCCTCATGAAAAGGGGTTTTACTACTTTTTTGGTGATTCTAAATATTAGTATTGCACCGATACTTGGCATTTACGCAAGTATCTGTACGTGTGAAAAAGCACGGATACTTAAAACCGATACTTTCTGGCTTAGTTGTTAGCGGGATTAGAGGAGGAGGAGGACGTAGGATTACAGCATGGTCCTCAAAGTTGTGGGGCCAACAGCTCTGAGCGTTGGGAGTGCTTTGTTTCTTCATCACTTGGTCTCATACAGGTGGTAATATTACACAGCACACTGATGGATAATGGAGACCCCCTCCCTGCTCCTCCTCATCTTGATCTCCCTAAATGCCTAAAATAGATATCTGTAATTGGTATTGGCGTGTACTTAAAAAAGTTTTGGTACTCAAGCTCATTGCTAAAAAAGTGGTATCGGTACATTCCTAGTAAATATCTAGGTATAGGTTTCAGTTCACCTCTATCATGGGTTCAAGGCCAATCCTGCCAGTTTGATACTTATGGTCCCCGAGATTTCATGTTCAGATTCACTCAGGAGAGATTTTTTAAATCATAATGCACCAGGTGCCTTTTGAACTATGGCCGTCATGGTTACTAAGACAAATACATTTATTTATTTTTATAAGTCAGCCCCAGTGTTGCCAACCGTCAGTATTTTTACTGACAGTCAGTAAAAAAACAGGCACTTTTCTCCTGCCAGGGAATGTCAGTAACAGGAAATGGTTGCCAGTAAAAAATATGGTTGTGCCACAAGACCATCTGAGTGCCTGCTATAGTGTGTTAGGCTTCCTGACCAGGCATGGTGGTCACTTCTCTGCAATGTCTGACACTGGGGAGAAGGCTCACCTCACAGGATTGGATTGGCTGTTTTTGGAGGTAGCCCTTCTTACATAGAATAGTTAGAATAGATGTTAGAAAGGGGGTTGTAGGTGTGTTTAATTTCATGGTTATTGTGATGGATACCAGAATTAAAATGTACCTTAAGACTTCAACAACCAAAACATTTTCTATGTTGATAGTAAGGATACACCATTCAGATATGTCCAAGATATAGTTTATCCTAAACATCTCTTCATCATTAAGATGTTTAGGGGTGTGTGTGTGTGTGTGTCAAACTGTGATGGGACACCTAAGTTCCTTTTGTATATGCCTCAAGACCTGTAATTGCAGGTGTTTTGCACATTTCAGGTCCAACAAATCTTGAAATACTAATATGGCTGGAGAACATTGGAGGCCTACTAATATGGCTGGAGAACATTGGAGGCCTACTAATATGGCTGGAGAACATTGGTGTTTTCTGGGGTCTTTTTAATAATTAAGTGTTTTGTAAAAGAACATACAATAATGCTTCTGTCTTGCAAAAATTTTCCCCTAAGATATTTGTGAAAAAGTCAAGTATTCGCACTACATATGTTCTAATAAGGCAGTGTTTCTCAACCTTTTTACCATGGGGGATCCCTTGTCAAAAAGCCTCAGATCTCGGGGGAAAAAAAATCTACAGCTCACGGAACTTTGAATCTGATCAGCGAGCTGTAGATATAACCATAATTATTGTAGAACCTGGATTATTGTTCTTACAGGAAATGCACTTAACTCCTGATACAGTTTTACAACTTTCGAGTCGGAAGTTCCAAGTTCAATACCACTCGTTCCACTCCTCTTATTCAAGGGGAGTGAGTATTTTGGTTGGGAGAGGTGTAGTATTCTCCTGTAGGGAGATTTGCATCGATGAGCAGAGCCGGTATATATTTTTATTGTGCTTAATTAGTAAACAACCTTATATACTGGCAAATATTTATATACCCACCCCTTTCAAGTTAGAGGTTTTGTATAAGCTACTTGAGTTTGTCCTGGATAAACCAGGAACTCCAATAATAGCACAAGGCGATTTTAATGAAGTATTAGATAGGAGCCTAGATAGATTCCCTCTGTCTGACAGGTCCAACTTAGTGGGTGAGAGTTGGCTGTCGCGATTTTTGACCGAAATAGGATTAAGTGATATATGGCAAATGCGCCATCTACAAGATAGTCAGTCAGTATTCTTGTTTCTCAAACTTTCATCATACTCTTTCTAGAATTGATATGGTCTTGGGGAATGGGGAGTCAACCCCGTTAGTGAATGATATAGAATATGGCCCAAGAGGAGTCTCGGACCACTCTCCACTGGCACTTACCATAAGTGTCGAGGGTAGAGTTTGTTCTAGGGAATGGAAGGTCAATCCTTGTTGGTTGGAACTGATTGACAACCCTAGTGAATTGACTGCTAAGATAAGTGAATTTATGCAAATTAATGTATGTACAGCACTGCCTGGGGTGGTCTGGGACTCCTTAAAGGCCTATCTTAGAGGCCTATTAATTCAACAGGTGGCAATAATTAAGAGGATGTTGAGGGAGTGGGAGAGGGAAATCAGGAATGAGGTAGCCCAAGCGCAGAGGCGCTATGTTGAAGGTCTGACCCCTGATAGGCAGAGGGAATGGCTAGACAAACAGCAAGCCTATAAAATGGTAACTACCAAGAGGATGGAGAATAGACGAATATTTCAGCGCCGGTACTATTTTGGGGAAGGGCAAAGTGTTGGTCGTACCCTCTCCCTTCTGGTTAAAACTAACAACTCTCTTTCTGTGATTCCGGCAAATAGAATGTTAAATGGGGATCTCACCACTGATCCAACAGAGATAATGAATGTATTTGGCGATTATTATAAGTCCTTATATAAATCTACCAGAGGAGGGGGTGGGACAACAGTAGTTTATTTTCTACAACAAATAACAATTCCAACCCTGTCAGAAAAGGACAAAATAGATATGGAGGCGCCAGTGACTATAGAAGAGCTAAAATGGGCAGTGGCAGCAATGCCCAATCAAAAATCTCCAGGTCCTGATGGGCTTCCAATGGAAATATACAAGCGCTATGGAAAAGTATTGCTACCTGAGTTGTTGGAAACACTGAGATGGGCATTAGATAGCAGTAAACTTCCCACCTCAATGTTGGAAGCCAATATTACCTTAATACTTAAAGAAGGGGAAGATCAACAGGAAGTATCCTCGTATCACCCAATTTCTTTGCTATGCTCTGATGTTAAAATCCTGGCCAAAGTCCTGGTGACCCGTTTAAATAAATGCATACACAAGTTAATACATCCTGACCAGTCAGGCTTCATATCCAACAGATCAACTAGCATCAACATTAGAAGAGTTTTTTTAAACATGCAAATTCCAACTGATAATCTAAGTTCCAAGGACATTCTGGCCTTGGATGCCGCTAAAGCCTTTGACAGTTTGGAATGGGAATATCTATGGTTGGTGCTGGAGCGATTTGGCTTTGGTCCCTTTTTTTATTAAATGGGTAAAATTGCTCTATAATGAGCCTAGAGCAAAAATGAGGATTGGGAGTGAATATTCTGAGACATTCCAGCTGGAGAGAGGGACGAGACAAGGATGTCCCCTGTCTCCCCTCTTGTTTGTTCTGGCAATGGAACCCCTGGCGATCATAACGAGATCACATTCGGATATCCAGGGATTCCGGCGCCAGTTAAAAGAAGACAAAATTGCCCTGTTTGCTGACCACATCTTGTTTTTCATTGGAGATATTAATTCTTCACTTAATAATGTGATACGTATGGTGGGGGAGTTTGGACAACACTCTGGCCTGGTTAATAATTGGAACAAGTCAGCCTTACTACCATTGGCTTCATTTGGTGATCAACCATGACCTATAATCCCCTCCCTGGATGTGGTAACTAAGTTAAAATATTTGGGTGTTTGGATCTCTATAAATCGCTATATCAACGATAATTTAGTACCATTATTGTTGAAATTGAAACAAAAGGTGGATATTTAGTGTCGCCTCTTTCCGTGGCAGGGCACTGCAATCTAATTAAGATGATTTGGCTCCCGCAAATGCTGTATATTCTCCATAACTCTCCAATCTGGATTAGTCAGAAATGGTTTAAGAAAATTGAATCCCTATTTAGGGATTTAATTTGGAAAAAGGGTCAAGCTCCCTGTTAGGAAGGGAGGGATGGCGATACCACACCCAAAACTATATTTCTTATCAGCCAAGCTCCAGCACTTGGTGAATGGTGGAATTCTAGGGGGGGAGAGCCCCAGTAATAGAATGGTGTTAATGGGAGCCCCCCATAATTTATTAGTAGAGGTGTTGGAAGCAGACTCATTTATCCATAGGTGTCCGACGGTTGATTTAATGAGTAGAGTATGGCAGGCAACAAAGGCGCTAATGGGATATAATGGGGTAACTGAATATACCCCTCTATGGTATAATAAAAACTTTGCTGAAATAACAGGTACAGAAAGACCTCGAGAATGGAAAAGACAGGGTATCTGCCGATTAATTCAGCTATACGAGGGCAACCTTATGAAGCCATTTGAAGATTTGAGACGAGAATTTAATATCTCAACTAAGGTGTTCTATAAATATCTACAGATTAGACATGGAATTCAAGCCCAATTTAGGTCCTTAACCATTGAATGGGTAGAAAAGAAAAAAAATGACTCCTTTACTCCAAAAAATAATTAAACTTGGTCCAATGAAAGGTTTTATTTCCAAGCTATATGCTAGGTCTGGGAGATAGAATTATGAGTGGAAAGGGACTCTATAAGAGCAGAATGGGGTGGGTGAGAGATATAAGGCCGATAACCTTAGAACTGTGGGATAAGATACTAGAACAGGGAAGCCTGGCTTCGATATCCCCCTCACAGAGGGTTTCCCATTTGTTTCTTATTTATAGAGCCTATTACACCCCCCAAAAATGTTTAAATTTGGTAGGAAGTCTAATGATGAATGCCCTAGATGCAAGGCAACAGGAGATCTTATCCATATGGTGTGGAAATGTCCAAAGTTATTTAGATATTGGATAGAAATAGTGGAGAGGATAAATAAAATCTTTAAGACTACATTGAAACCCGAGGCTAAGATTTGCCTTCTAGGAAGCCTTGAGGAAGGTAGAATCTCACCAAAGGTATCTGTGTTGAGATGTTTGTACCAGGCGAGGAGATTAACCTCCCTAGCGGTAATCCCGAGTATGGCTCGGGTTGGGAATTTACTAGCAGGAGCGGTAACCCCGAGCCAGACTCGGGATCGCATCGCTGGATGCAGGGGAGGACACAGTGAGACTTACTTACCTTGTCCCCTGAATCCAGCGATGTCCCCCGCGCTGTGTGATCGAGCTGTCCTCCGCTCGATTCACAGTGCCGAATGCCGCCGAGCTCCGTTCCCTGCAACGTTACGGCGAACGGGAGAGGAGAACGGCGGCAAATTCAAAAAAGTAAAAAGACACAAAACACACACAGTATTGTAATCTTACAGATTACAGTACTGTATAAAAAAATTACACATCCCCTTTGTCCCTAGTGGTCTGTGCAGTGCCCTGCATGCACTTTTATATTATAAATACAGTTTTTTCTGCCTGGAATTTGGAGATTGTCCATAACAACCAAAAAGTGTCCCTTTTTCAGTGTTTTAGGATTTGATTACATTATTGAATAATTTTATTATTCTTTATTATATTATAAACTTTATCATACCTGGGATGTCTGCTAGACTCTGGTTTGAAGAGATTTAAGAGCGTTATTCCTAAGAAGTACAGGACTACAAAATAAAACGCCAGATTTCCATGCAAAATAATTGTACTGCTTTCAGCACCTAATTCCAGACTGAATCATACCACCAGGGAGGTTAATAGCGCAGAACTGGCAGGCTAAGACCCCCCCTCTCTGATGCTATGGACCGAGTCTATTAACTCTATGATATGGAGTGAGAGGGCAATGTACATTAGGAAAAATAACTTAAAGAAGTTTGTAGGCTTATGGAGCCCCTGGCTGAGTGAGATGGGCTTGTGCAGATTTGATCTGTATAGAATACTTTGGTCTTGTTCACATCATGCACAGAGACATGCATTTTCCTAACATAGGTCTCTACAATGACAAAGAAAACAACTGATTTCTATGTGCCCTGTTCACACCACAATGTTGGTGTCACTTGAGTATTCTTCTCTGCAGAAAAATGCATACATGTTGCATATTTCTCTCCAGAAAAAAATACACACATGATAAGAATGTTTTCAATGTGCACTGACAGCAATGTGTATGGTAGCGACTGAATGCAGAAGGGAGGAGCATAACGCAGGGGCCTGTGGCTGGATGAAACTGAATGTAGCAGGAGGTGATCATAAGAGCATTATGTACAATTATGGCATAACATAAAGCTATTATAATTCCGCCTCCAGCTACATTCAGCCTGATCCAGCTGTTTACCCCCACTCTCTGTCCCCTCCCTGCAGACTGCATTCAGTGCTGTTATACACAGGATGTCACCTCCTGTTCTCTGCCCCCCCCCCCCACTTGCAGTCTGCATTCACCTCTTCTATGCAATGGATTTCACCTCCTGATCCAGCCATGTACTCCTTTTCTCTGCTCCCCCCTCCACAGTGTGCATCACTGCTACCCTTTAGAGAGGATCTTACCTTTTGATCTGGTGCTCCTCGTCTCCAATCTTCACTCTTGGCTCCCTTCACGGCTCTGCGCCTCCATTCTCGGCTCCCGCCTCCATTCTCGGCTTTCTCGACTCCCCCGGGTTCCCGTCTCCATTCTCAGCTCCCTGGGCTCCCTGTCTCCATTCTGGGCTCCCTTAGCTCCATGCCTCCATGCTTGGGATTCAGAACTCCCGCTCTCTGCATCGCTCCCGATTCTGCCCTCTGAGTTCTCTGAGCCGGAACTATAGAGAGGGCATCGGGGATCAATGTGCACTGATAGTACTCTCTGTCACGTGCATTGGGAACACTGGAAACAACATTGGGCGGATATACATCCGCCACAATGTTGAATCGCGGTGGAACCCCTGGGGACTTCTCTCGGTACCCTAGGGTTCCACAGAACCCGGTTGAGAAACACTGTAATAAGGGATCAGATAAAACGTATGTCAAGGGTGCTCAGAATGTCAGGACCAGGCAGATAGTGTCTTTATTGGACGGATGAAGTGGTCTTCAAACAATTAGGGCTGCACTCAAGAAGGGGAGCAATCTCTAATAGAAAACAGATAAAAGAAAAAAGGCACCTCTAAGTGCAGAATTAAAACTTTTAATGTCCCCAAACAAAATTAAAAACACTTACAGAATCAAGAATAAGAAGAGGCATAACATGGATGTATGAAGCAGGTGATCCAGCATCAGGAGGTCCCAGTGTATCACAGCTTTCCAGGGATAACGATATGCAGCAGCAGAAGGTCCCAGGATAACCAGCAGGTGAACACCGCAGGCTCTGGGAACATTGGTGAAGCAATTGCGCCATCTGAGTCAGCGTGGAGCATGAATCCTGAAAATGACATCAGCAGGAGGGGACGACAACCAGCATGGACAGCAAACAGGAAATATGTCATCAAAATGGGACACATTTCGGAACTACTGATTGGTTCCTTCTTCAAGCCAATGACAACAGGTTGTAGAAGCTAAGCTTCTTATAGTCTATGGGCAGAGCTGTGGGTGGGGCTGTGGGTGGTGATGACATAAGAAATACAATGCTGCTGCAGCAGTTTTAATTCTACACATAGAGGCGCCTTTTTTTCTTTTATCTGTAATAAGGGATCAGACCACTATGCTATGCATGTACATTGTATTATGTTTGGGTTGATTGGGAGGTTAATGCAGCAAATTATGTCTCTGCTTGTATATATACAAAAAAGTATTTGAAAATCTGGAGAACTGATACAAAAAGGTAGAGACTACTCATACATTCCATCAAAATTGCATGCCTGGATCACGATGCATGCATTTAATTATTTCTATCCTTTAGTGTATTGACTTAATAATGATGTTTTATGCAATATTTATCATGTATTTTTCCTGTTTGAGAAATAGTGAATTGACGTTGTTATTATCGCATGCAATATTTGGGAAAAATGTGTCATACGATATGCTTTAGTAAATGGAGCCCATTGTCTCTTATGAGGAAGTTGTGTTAATGCACATTAACACATCTCCCAAAGGAGACAAAGCAGGCTCATTGTCCTCTGGTCTTTAGAAGTGTCACACTACTTGTGTACATAGTAGCAGGTGCGAAAACTGACCAGTGGGCAACAAGCTAGCTCAATGGTTTGCACTTTGCTACACTGGGGGATCGTAAGCTCCATGATGGCAGGGATTGATGGACAAGTACCTTATGTGAAGTGCTGTGAAAATCAACAGCACAATATAAATACATGTAAATAAAAAAAAAAACAGCGCAAAGCTGCAATACACTCAAGTAGGTTGGCTGTGGTTACTAGTAGTACTAGTATTAATGACACAATATAAAACAAATTGTGATTTTTGTGCAAGTATATTGTTTAGTCTAGCCCATTCCTTTTATTCTTGATACTTCATTTACAAATACAAAATGAACCAGATTATTGCTGACATCTAGTGGTTGAAATACAGTAAGGAAGTAGCACGCTATAAAGGAAATTGTTTTACCCATGTGTATCAGAAACATATTTTCGTAGAATACTTCTACTGGTTATGAACTATTTCAAATTAAAGTTACACATTTTATGAAATAAAACGGGGCAAATTTATAAAGTAGCCAATGTGACCTTCATCAAACATTCACAGGAGGAATAATTTACTGTAATCTAAATCACAAGCACTAAGAAGAGTCACCTGTAATGATATTACATTGCAACTTTCTGAAATGATAAAGAGAGACACATTTTAGCGCACAGTGGGGTTGATTTACTAAAACTGAGGAGTGCCAAATCTGGTGCAGCTGTGCATGGTAGCCAATCAGCTTCTAACTTCAGCTTGTTTAAGTAAGCTTTGACAAAAAAAATAGAAGCTGATTTTTCTCTATGCAGAGCCGCACCAGATTTTGCACTCTTCAGTTTTAGTAAATCAACCCCAGTATGTAGGCAAATAACACTGCCATGCCACAGCCCAGGTTACACAGAGATGTAATATGCAGAAAATGATTGGGTAAACTACATAAAAACTTTTTTTACCTCTGTTTTTTCTTTATATTGTTTTTTTCAAATAACAAATGCTGTAATACAGCAGGCACATGCTGCTGGAGAATGCACAGCGATTTGAAGGCTCCGATGTTGGTTCCCAGGTTGAGGAAGGGAGTAACATGAGCCTAGAGAGAGGGGTGCCCAAGAAAGACAATAAACTGGCAGTCATGTTCCCCCAGCTGCAGCATACTGCCAAGTTTGCGTCAGTGACAAGGAGGGAGGGGATGATGAGGTCACTGACTGTACTTGGGTGCCTAAGAGAAGAGAGGAGGAGGCACAACTCCAACGAGGCAGGATATCCTCTAGGGGGCATCTTAAGGGCAGCTACCCTATTGCATCACACCGCAGAGCTCCACAGATGCGCTGCTGACTCCCCACTGACTTCTAGAAGTTCCTTGGTGTGGGCCTTATTCAACACGTGTGCAGCAGATCGCACCGTTGCTGTTTTCAACCTATGTCTGAAGCAGATCAAGCATGTACAGAATAGCAGCTTCTTGGGCACCACATGCTTGACCAAACATATGATGACTTGCCATGCAGTCCGTTGGCAACAGCACTTGAAAGACCCACATCAAAGAAAAAGGCTGACTTTTCCTTGCTACTCATCTGGGATCTTCAACCCTACTATGCCCCCAGTCCCCTCAAAAACCTGCACTGAGAGGAATGAAGGTATACCAATAGGTGTCCCAAGTACTTGCAGCCAATCTGCTAGCAGTACACCACCATCTGATTTTAGCAGGCAAATTTCCCTACCCCAGTTGCTGAACCGTAAAAAGAAATTTGTCCCAGCCATCCACATGTTCAGCGTCTAAATGCTAGTTTGGCCAAATTGCTAGCACTGCAGCTGCTGCCTTTTCAGCTGGTAGACTCTGCCCGCTTTTGTGAATTTGTGGAACGTGCTGTACCTCAGTGGCAGGTTCCATTCTGGCTCTCTACCGGCATGTGAAAGGCAATGTTTTGGCCTCGTTGGACAGGGTGGTCAGCAGTAAGGTTCATATTACCGTTGACCAATGCAGGCATGGGCAGGGACATTACCTTTCCTTCAGGGAGTACTGGGTAACTACTGGCAGCTGGGAAGGATGCAGGACAGGGTTCAGTATTGTTGAAGCTTGTTCTGCCACCATGCCTCCAAAATGCTACTGGTGATTCTGCCACAGCTCTCTCCTCCACCCCCTCCTCTTCCTCTTCCTATATGGCCTCTTCTGCAGATTTGTCCTCTGAACCAGTGGTGCTCCATAAGAATTCAAGAGGCTACGCAAGAAGTCAGGCTAAAAGATGCCATGCAGTGCTTGAGTCGGTCTGCCTAGGGGACAAGAGCCACACTGGGGCAGAGATTCTTTTAGCTCTGCAGGGGCAGGCTCAGAGGTGGTTGATACCATGCCAGCTTCAGCCAGGAATGGTTGTATGTAACAATGGAACCAACCTTCTCTCCGCCCTCCGACAGGGACATTTGACCCATGTTCCATGTTTGGCACACGTCCTGAATTTGGTGGTGCAGCAGTTCTTGAGCAGGTACCCAGGCTTACAGGATCTCCTGAGGCAGGCCAGAAAAGTCTGTGGTCATTTCTGCCGGTCATACCATGCCAGTGCTCGGCTGCCTGACATTCAAAGGGAATGCAACCTGCCCACCAACCGCCTCATTTGTGACATGCCCATAAGGTGGAACTCAACATTGGCAATGCTGCAGCAGCTACACACAGCAGAGGGCCATCAATGAGTACCTGGGCACCAGGACAGGGTCAGGGGAGCTTGGCTTTTTTTGGCCACGCCAGTGGCTACTGATTAAGGATGCATGCACTGTCCTGTCACCATTTGAGGAGGCCACAAGGATGGTGAGCAGCGAAAATGCATGCATCAGTGACACTGTCCCTCTAGTCTTCCTGTTGGAGCACACGCTTCGTGGAATCATGGACACTTGAGGCAGAAGAGCGGAAGGAAGAGGAGGACTTCCTTACCTCTCAAGGCCCCCAAACACACAGGAAAAAGAGGAGGATTTTGTGAGCATGGATGTAGATTATAACACTCAGCAGCAGTGTCAAGGGATGGTTTTCAGTCCCCAGAAATGGAAGGAGTTGTACGTGGCTGGGAGGAGGTAGTTATGGATCATGTGATCCTTAGTGACCCAGAGGACTCAGAATCGAATGCCTCTGCAAACTTACGCCACATGGCCTCCTTGATTCTGCAAAGCCTGCGAAAGGACCCTAGAATTTGTGGTATCAAGGAGAGGAATCATTACTGGCTGGCAACCCTTCTTGATCCACGTTTAGGGTAAGGTTGTAGAACTCATCCTGCCTTCACAGAGGGAGCAGAGGATGAAACATCTTCAGGAGACCTTGAAGAAAGGTTTGTGCAATGCATTTCCAGACCCTGGGAGGTTACAATTTCCTGGTGCTGTACAATGTGTTGCTGAGGCTTCATTCAGTCAGAGGAAGAGCCGGCTGACTGATGCCTTTAAACTATTTTTCCATCCTCAGCACCAAGGTCTGATTGGTTCAAGCAATCATCACCAGCGTCTGTATTATGTGGTGCAGGAATATCTAGGAGCAAGAGCAGCCTTGGAGACCTTTCCAATAGAGCATCCACTTGGTTACTGGGTCTTGAGAATGGACCACTGGCCAGAACTTGCTCAATATGCAATTGAGCTACTGGCCTGTCCTGCATCCAGCCTGCTTTCTGAATGCAAATTCAGTGCTGCTAGAGGGTTTGTGATGGATCAAAGAGTGCGCCTGTCCACAGACTCCATTGATAGGCTTACATTCATAAAAATGAATCAGCCTTGGATCAGCAGCTATCAAGCACCTGATGCTGATGTAACTTATTGAAATTGCTATGGATGTGGGATCCCTTGAAGACTATTCTGACTATCCTATTCCTCCTCAATCTTGATGATGCTAGCTTCCAACAATATTTTTGGTTTAGGGCACCACCACCACCACTCAAGGCCCACTTTGTCTACCCCTGTTTAACAGGGGCATGTAATTACAGTTTTTGATATAGTATTTCACAGCAGGTCCCCTTCCTGCGCCCAACAAGAGTATCTGTAAGGGGTTACAGTGTTGTGGCACCACCACCACTGCCCAAGGCCCAATTTTTCTGCCCCTGTTTAACAGGGGCATGTAATTACAATTTTTGATATAAAAGAGCAGGACCCAGGTCCACAAAATCCCCACTTTTTTGGCAATAACTTGCATGTAAGCCTTTAAAATTATCACTTTTGATTTTTCACATTTGTGTCCCATAGACTTTAATGGTGTTTGAGTGTTCGAACAATTTTTTTGCCTGTTCACATGTTCTGCTGCGAACCGAACCAGGGGGGAGGGGGGGGGGTTTGGGTCATCCCTAATGCTAACTATTACCATAATGTCATAAATTTCAGATCATCCACCCAATCATCCAGCAAGGGCTATTATTGGAAACATGCACACTTGGTAGGAACTACTGTGACCTTTAATACAGATAATCTGCAGCCCAAAAATCCAAATGCACATAAACTAACATTATATAAATTTACTGGCAGTTTTTAACATGAGTTTTTTTGCTTTCAATTTGAACCAATTTTCAAGCTGTTATCGCCATGGGCGCCATGGGAATATGTTTAATAAACCAAGTCTAAAATGTACCAATGGAATTTGTGGCAAAAGCTAATGGACCCCAAAACTCTGGGACTTAAAGTGGTTTTAAATGCTCAAGGTTTTTTATCTTAATGCATTCTATGGAAGCAGCCCCCTTATAATTACCTTCTTGATCAAGTGATGTGCATTAGAGCAGAGGCTCATGCGGGTAGCTCTCTCCTCATTGGCTCACACACACAATCACAGCCAGTGAGCCAATGAGGAGAGAGTGGGGGGGTGGGGCTGAGCCACGCTCTGTGTGTGTGAATAGACACACAAATCGCACCTTTGGGATCAAGCCTGCTTGAGTGCCCCAATAGCAGGAAGCTTGCTATTAGAAGCACTTGGCAGGGGGAAGGAGCCAAGACCGCCTGCGAGGGACCCAAAAAGAAGAGGATTGGGGCTGTTCTGTGCAAAACTATTGCTCAGAGCAGATAAGTACAACATGTTTGTTACTTTTTTTTCTTCCCTTTGGAATCACTTTAAATGTAGTATGGTACATTAATGAACAAATCCAGATTCTACTCAGCGTTGAGCTTACAGATAATTCGAGAATGATTAAATGCTAATTGGTTGAAAGATCTGCAAAATATTTACATCTCCTTTGGACTCTAGCAAATTATGTCTTCTTGCTGGGGTTCCGAAAGTTGGACAAGTCGGTAAGGCTGGATTCCCCCCTATGCATTTTCAGTACTTTTTACATTTACAGAACATGTTCCATAGAAAACCACGGTAAATGGACTGCAGTGCAAATCTACAAAA
Organism: Lithobates pipiens; assembly: GCF_037356315.1. NCBI lineage: Eukaryota > Metazoa > Chordata > Amphibia > Anura > Ranidae > Lithobates > Lithobates pipiens. The sequence goes on from NW_027507758.1 coordinate 296,682,480, forward strand.
TGCAAAAAGCACAAAAAATGCATAGGGGTGAATCCAGCCTTATACCTACACGGAGAATAGTTGGGAACACCAAGGCCTGGTTCAGACCTATGCATTTTTTTAGTACATTTTCAGTTTTGCAGAAGCACACTACAGTCCATTTAACATGGTTTAATTTGGGTCACATTCACATCTGTGCATTTTATGGAAAGGGCCACTGACTTTTTTCTGGTTTTTGGTTCCATAAACTTCATTTAATCAAAAACGTGTATTAAAAATTCAAAATGCATATTATGCAATATGCAAATTGCAACCTGCATAGGGTTGAATCAGGCCATAGTAAGAAACGGTACTGCTGGAATTCTAGAGACATCACCCACTGTATTAACCTGGTGTTCAACAGGGGCAAGATTTGATCTTAAATGTTAGAGCTACATAGGTCTTGTTGTCATTTGACTTTAGTAACCAAAAATTACTTGCACTGATAATTTACACTTTGAAAAATGAATAACAATGAATAAAATCTTTTCACAAAAGAGAAATGAAATTGCCTTACATTTGGCAGTTAAAGCTGGAGTTTTATGTGCCAACAATTTCTAAAATAACAGAATGTGCACATCCAAATTGGCAGGATGAGCAATTATTCCATGTTATAAAAGGAGGCAATCAAGATAGAAGTGTAGGTGTCTCATTTAGTAATTATAATTAACATTTTTGACTTACTAAGAAAGTGCAGACACAAATAGCTGTTGTTACATACACAATACAACATACCTCTTGTAACACATTCTGTTGGTTTTCTATTATTAATATTTTTGTGCTGGTATGAAGTTACATTCATCTTAGTTTCAAGATATTCAATATGAGCCAAATAGAAAACATTGCAAGGCTAGAAACCCATAAATTATCAGACTCGAGGAGAGCCAGAGAGATGGAATTGCAGTAATGTGCCAAGAAAGCATGTCATCATTTCCTGTAGTGAGTTTCAGGAAAATAGCCAAATTTATGGAGAGAGAGGAACTTAAGAAACATGAAAAGTTGTCATTATGCTGAAATGCATTTGCTTCATGCATAACATGTAGCACATAACCAACAGCAGTTTAAAAAAAATGTAATCAACTACTGGGGATGCAGAGGGTAAGTTTTAACATTTATTATTTTATTTAACACTATTTCTAAAAATAATTGTTGTTATTATCAACAGCTCACTGATCATACCAATGTTCTGTGAGCTGTAGATCTGAACAGAACAGAGTCACGCTGAAAATCATGACTTCAGTAAAACAGTTCAGAACACAAACAGCCTATCCCCATAAACATCATCCCTCTCAGTGAAGTCCAGGGTAACTCTGGTAGCACAGGCAAACAGCTGGATGGATCCAAGGACAAAAGGGCCACCCCACTAGAACTGAAGTACTCTGGTGGCAATTCAGAAAGCCACAGTAGCTGGCTGGTTGCACACTGGTTCCTGACAATGGAGGGCCACTCACCTGGCTGCAGATCACTTGCCCAGCTATCTGTGCCTCAACAGATGTGGCCTCTCTGACTCTCTGAGCTGTTGAGGGAAGGAAGCTGAGGGACCTATGTTCTCTGGGTATGTCCAGAAACCAAAAAAGGTGTGGGAAATGGAGTTAAAGGGGACCGTACCTGCATCTTAGCATGGTGACTAAATGGGCACTCCAATACACTAATGCCCTACTGTACCTTTTGCATATTCACATTAAATACCATACAGGGTATGCAGTTTCCTTTCTTTAACATGCATTGTTTTCTTATCTTTTGGGGCTTTTTTTGTAAAATAATAAAACTGTACTTATTAAAAATCTGCAGTTGAAGAGTAGAGATTGGGTTAGAGCAGTCAGAGGTACAACATGCTGGGGGGAAATTTACTAAAACTGGCACACGCAGAATCTGGTGCAGCTTTTTCAATTGCACTTTGACAATAAAACCTAGAAGCTGATTGGGTACTATGCACAGCTGCATAAGATTCTGTGTGCACCTGTGTCTTGATTGATTCATATGGCTATATGCCAAAGAAGCCAGATTATAAAATATGTGTCAATTTGTTTATGGTAGCACAAGAGAAGTAAACCAACATTAACAGATGTTTAAAAGCTAAATTATCATGACCTGTATATAACCACTCAACTTTTGCCATGGCAAATAATAAAGGCTTAAACATACTTTACCTTGATAGAATTGAGCCCATGAATTGATATGATTGGTTGACAAATCTTAAGAGAGAACTCCAGAATTATATTTTTTGCAAAGTTATATAGCACCTTCTAATGTGCAACTAGTGTAGTTACATTTTTTTATTGACTCATGGTAGCTATGTGAGTCTGTAATTAGGTCGGGTTACTGTAGGTCAGGCTAGATAGCTCTACCGGGTGGGTCTTTGGTACCTCCCCCTGGATCTAGAAGCTTGGAGAAGCTTTTGGAAGTTAGTGGGTAGAGGCCAGGAGATCCTGATCTGCATACTTAAGGGAATCTGACCAATCGCCAGGCAGAGGGCCTGGCAGGGTGGCTGGGTAAGCCCTTAAATATTGTCGAGGCTGGCCAGCCAGCAGAGGAGTTGGGTGAAAGATGGAGTGCTGAGGTTGCTGTCGTGCAGCCTGGGGGGGGGGGACCCCAGGGCTGGGGGCTTTGCCTCCAGGCTGGGAGCTGAGGAAAGTAAGGAGAGGAAGTCTAAGAGAGGAATCTCTATTACCTTTAACATTAACATCTATACCAGACCCATATCTACATGTCATTTACCAGCAATATAAACAGTATTTTTTCTTTGAAAGTGTCAATTTTTCTGCAGACGGTTATATCCATTTTTTCCAGATGCACCACTATACAAGCAGATTAAGGGTATCCCCCAGACATGTTATTCAAATTAATTTAAATTTTTTAAAGTTTTACTTTAAGCATTATTAAAATCACTATTCCCTGCCAAATTTAAATTATTTATTTTTGCATTCATACAGATTCGCTAGGGCAGTGCTCAGCTACCCATGCTATTTTTTCTGACAATGCCTTACTTACATATTGGCCTAGAAAATGGGCATTATTAGTTTTTAACATTTGCCCCCCAACTTCAATTGGGTTCAGACTTCATAAAATTAAGATATTGTAGATGTCAACTGAAAAATATGAATTATCTAGAGACTTTCAGAAGTTTCGAGAAGCAAACGTTTGGTGGCTATTATGTATGAAGGGTTGAGATCACTTATTAACACATACATAAAAGGGGTAATAATAAAGTCTCATAAGAACAATATTGATGACTGAAATTTCACCACATATATTATGTTAAACTAGTAGTAAACATGTGAACAACAGTTCTAAGTAGTGTTCATAGACAGCTGGCCAAGTAAACAGTAATAGAGAATTTGGCTGAAAATTTGAGAAATGGCCAGTGTCCTGATATTTAAAGTACTAGCGTTTATAGTTGTTGTTGAATTCTTCATCTGTGGAGATGACATGCAGTAATTAGGATGTAGGGAGTGTAACTACATATTGCTATCCAAACCCATTACCAGCAACAGAGGCCCAGTAAGAGCTCACATGAAACAGAGATAATTTGCAATGAGGTTGGAAAACCAAATGGTCAAATGTATAATACTAAAGCGTATTACACATTGGGGTTGTTTTACTAAAACTGGTGAGTGCAAAATCTGGTGCAGCTGTGCATGACAGCCAATCAGCTTCTACTTGTTCCATTGAGCTTTGACCAAAAAACTTGGAAGCTGATGGGTTTTTATGCAGAGGTGCACCAGATTTTGCACTCTCCAGTTTTAGTAAATTCCCCCCTCTGGGTAGTTAGTACAGCAGCTCCAACTTGAGCTCAGGTTTTATTCAACCCAGCGCTAGTAACATGTATGTGGCTTAAGACTACTACTGTACCACTTAAGGACCATAAGATTTTCCCCCTTCCTGACCAGGTCATTTTTTGCGAAACGGCACTATCTCGATTTAACTGACAATTGCGTCGTGCGCCGCTGTACCCAAACAAAATGGATGTCCTTTTTTCCCCACAAATAGAGCTTTCCTTTGGTGGTATTTGAGTACCTCTGCGGTTTTTATTTCTTGAGCTATAAACAAAAATTTTTTAAAAAAACACAAATTTTGCTATAAGAAATATCCCCAATTAAAAAAAAAAAAAAATGTCTTCATCAGTTTAGGCCAATATGTACTCTTCTATATATTTATGGTAAAACAAATCGCAACACGCATATATTATGCAGCAATCAGTGCTATAAAAATTCACTGATTACTGTATAAATGACACTGGCAGTTAAGGGGTTAGCACTAGTAGTGATCAAGGAGTTAAATGTGTTCCCTGGAAAGTGTTTCTAACTGTGGGGGGAGGGGACTGACTGGGAGTACAGAGAGATCACTATTCCTAATCACTAGGAACAGATGATCACTCTGTACTTACCTTTCAGAATGGGGATCTGCTTGCTTACATTGATAGATCCCCGTTTTTGCTCTCTGTGGAGCTCCCCCACACTGCAGCGGGTGCGTGCCTACTATAGCTGTGAAATGGACTGACGTACAGCTACGGCGATTTGCGGGAACGAGACGACCTGCCGCAGTATAACGATGGTGGCTGGTTGGCAAGTAGTTAAAGTAGTATTGAACTGAAGCACTTACTCCCATAGGAGCCACTGGATTTGTTAGATAGTGTTAAATAGCCCCATTGAGGGGGCCAAAGTAGTCCATAGAGAGTGGGAACAAATGCGGTTGGAAGACGGCGTCATATACCAAAAAGGTCCATTTGAGGAATCTGGAGGTGTTCGTCAACTGTTCCTCCCTGAGAAACACCAACTAATCGTACTGACCTCTCTTCATGATGATCATGGTCACTTAGGCCCAAATAAGACTTTTAAGTCAGTCAGGGATCAATTTTACTGGATGTCCATGAGAACTGAGGTGGAAAGTTATTATTGCTCTTGCATCAGATGCATTTAGAGGAAGACCTTACCAGACAGGGCAGCCCCAATGGACCATCTTCAAAGCCAGGGACCAATGGAGTTGGTGTGCATTGATTTCTTGTGTTTGGAACCCAACCTGGGTGGATGAAGTAATGTCCTGGTTGTGACAAATCATTTTACCCGATATGCTCAAGCTTTCCCCACTAGGGGCCAACAAGTCAGTACTGTAGCGAAAATTCTAGTGGAGAAGTTCTTTGTTGCCTCAGCGCCTACATTGGAATCAAGGTAGGGATTTTGAGAACAAGCTGATCAGAAGATTATGTGAAGTATAAGGAAAACCAGAACTACTCCCTACCATCCTCAAGGGGATCCACAAACTAAGTGTTTTAGTCATACCCTGTTGAACATGGTGGGAACCCTTCTTTTGGAGAAGAAACAGCAGTGGGGGACCATATAGCTGCAGTGGTTCATGCTTACAATAGCACCTCAAACGATTCTATTGGGCACTCTCCCTACAGGTTAATATTTGGGAGAGAAGATCATTTACCAGTGGATCTGGCCTCCCCTACGCTGAGGCCTAGGGTTGGGAAAACTTGCCCACCCATGCTCCCTGAAGAGGAAAACAATGAGGAATTAACTCGATTGGTTTTGGGTTTCTCCTTTGGAAAACAATCCCATCACACCTAAGACTGAGAAAGAAGACAGTCAGGGGACACCCTTTGAGAGGAGGACACGTCCCCCATTGCAGGAAATTGAAACACCAGCTCTTCACTCACTAAGGGGAGATGAGGAAGTCAAGATGGAATCCAATGAAGTATCTAGTGTGATCGAGACTCCCGATCCCCCTACTAGTACAGCAGAGAGAGAAACTACCTGAACCAGAACTTGAGTCAGAGCCTGATTCAGAGCCTGAACCTGGATCCAGATGTAGTTTCGGGGGAACAGAACAGGGACCAGAGCCACTGGAAAATATCTACTTCAGGTTTGGAGAAAATTCTGAATAACTTATACCTACCGCTCAACCTAACAATCAAGCACTTGCCTCCTTTATTGAACCTTTAGTAAAGAGTGACCTTGATCCACCTCCTGACACTACTGGGTGGGCCACTAACTTGTTATTGGCCTGTCACAAAATGAATATGACTTTCCCTTATAATGTATAAGATGTATTGTTAGAAGATCCTTCTTTGGCTCAGTTGTTGACTGTTGCAACTTCTGGTTTGTCAGATGATTAATCATTCATTTGCTTATGATACAGTAAGGTGATCCCACAGGTTGTGTTCTGTCTTCAGGGACCAAAGACTTTCAAGTGGGGGGAGGATGTAGCAATGTGGACTACAATTGCAAAGCACTATGATCCTCTGGTATTTCTATATATCACATGTCCCTCTAGTGCCCAGCGTTATTAACTGACATCATATTTGTGAGCCAAACCAAAGGGATTGTGGGGATAGTAGTCCCTCAGAATGGCAACTGACTATACACCTAGACTACATATCCCAGGGATATTTGCTACCACCAACATTCCAACCTGGATGAGGAGGGCCTAGCACTGTTTGCTGTTCGTCAGACATCCATCCAGCACCACCACGGTCATCCGTCAATCCATGCTTCGAGCTTCGCACCGGGAGACCGTCAGAGTGGATCTGCTGCACGAATGTTGCTCCAGGAGCTGCTGTCCAGAAGGCATTGAATTGGCCTGGTCATTGGTGAGAGGGCAATTGCCCACTTTTGCAAACCTTTCCTTATTATTTCAATGGGACACTGTGTACAGACAGCTTTATCTTGGGAATAATTTACTGCACCTATCTTTTACATAGTTACATAGTAGGTGAGGTTGAAAAAACACACAAGTACATCTAGTCCAACCTATGTGTGTGATTATATGTCAGTATTGATATGCCTGTATGTTGTGGTTGTTCAGGTGCTTAGCTAATATTTTCTTGAAACTCTCGATGCTCCCCACTGAGACCACCGCCTGTGGAAGGGAATTCCATAACCTTGCCACTCTAACAATAAAGAACCCTCTACGTAGCTTAAGGTTAAACCTCTTCTAATTTTATTGCGTGGCCACGAGTCTTGTTAAACTCCCTTCCGCGAAAAAGTTTTATCCCTATTGTGAGGTCACCAGTACGGTATTTGTAAATTGAAATCATATCCCCTCTCAGTCCCCCAGAGGTTCTCTCACCAGTGTATAGATTCATATATATAAAAAAGTTGCACTACTAGTAAATGGAATAAAATTAGCAGTTAGCATCAGCAATTTGGTGAATTTGTATATTGGAATGGAAGGGATAAGATGCAGCGCTTATAAAAAAATAAATGATACACTCAAGGAGCAACCCTCATAAGAACATATAGAGCCAGTGACTGTTAATTTGATAACATATGCAAATGCCACCCAAAAAAAAGGGTCTCAACCGTGCAACAAACAAGCAAATATGCAAAATATTTATATAATAATTCACTGGGGTAACCCTCAGTGAAAAGTGGTGTGTAAATTTAAGAAAAACTGTTAAAAGTGTATAAGTGCAACAATGTATCATCAGGAAAAAAAATTGCACAGTCAAAAATAACCAAGAAAATTATTTTCCCTATACAAGACAACTAAAGGCTCTATATGTTCTTATGAGGGCTGCTCCTTAGTGTACCAGTGTATAGATTGCATTGATATTTTTGCCACCCAAATGCATTATTTTAAATGTTTCTACATTGAACCTCATTTGCCATGTAGTTGGCCACCCCATTCATTTGTTCAGATCGATTTGCAAGGTTTACACATCCTGCAGAGATTTTATTGCCCTGCTTAGCTTAGTATCTTCCGCAAATACAGAGATTTAACTGTTTACCCCATCCGCCAGGTCATTTATGAACAAATTAAACAGAATTGGTCCCAGCACAAAACCCTGGGGGACCCCACTACCCACCCCCGACCATTCCGAGTACTCCCCATTTATTACCACCCTCTGAACTCGCCCTTGTAGCCAGTTTTCAATCCATGTACTCACCCTATGGTCCATGCCAACTGACTTTATTTTGTACAGTAACCGTTTATGGGGAACTGTGGAAAATGCTTTTGCAAAATCCAGATACACCACGTCTACGGGCCTTCCTTTATCTAGATGACAACTCAGCTCCTCATAGAAGGTTAATAGATTGGTTTGGCAATGCTAATACTGCTAATCATGCTGTTCTCATTACTAAAATCTTGTATATAGTCCCTTATCATCCCCTCCAAGAATTTACATATTATCGATGTTAGGTTAACTGGTCTGTAATTCCCAGGGTTGTATTTTTTAAATACTGGTGCTACATTGGTTTTTCTCCAATCAGCTGGTACCATTCCAGTCAGTAGACTGTCAATAAAACTTAGGAACAATGGTCTGGCAATTACTTGACTGAGTTCCCTAAGTATTCTTGGGTGCAAGCCATCTGGTCCCAGTGATTTATTAATGTTAAGTTTCCCAAGTCTAATTTTAATTCTGTGCTCTGTTAACCATGGAGGTGCTTCCTGTGATGTGTCATGAGGATAAACACTGTAGTTTGGTTACTTAAGCCCCCCTCATGAAGACTGAGGAGAAGAATAAATTTAATACCTTTGCCATCTCCCCATCCTTTGTAACCAGATGTCCTTCCTCATTCTTTATGGGGCCAGTATGGTCTGTCCTGCCCTTTTTACTGTTTACATACTTAAAGAATTTCTTGGTATTTTTTTTGGTTGCTCTCCTCCGCTATGTTTCTTTCATGTTCTATCTTAGCCTTCCTTATTGCACCTATACATTTCTTGTTGCATTCTTTATAAAGTCTGAATGCTGAGGATGGTGCCTCAACCCTGTATTTTTCGAAGGCCTTCTCCTTTGCTTTTATATGCATTTTTACATTTTAGTTAAGCCATCCAGGACTTAGTATTGTCCGCAATACAGAGATTGAACTGTTTACCCCATCCTCCAGGTCGTTTATGAACAAATTAAACAGGATTGAACACTGTACATAAACATCTTTAACTTCTTCAATTTAAAGAAATTTCATTGCTTGGTACTGCACCTTATTGGATATACTTAATGAGCTCCGACTGCCGGTGAAGACCATCAGGCCTGCAACGGGGATGTTGCTGTCATTACTGCTTAAAGGGCCCTCATACCATTTCTATTAAGCCTGATCTGTCATTAGGATTAAAGGTTAATAAGCCGGCCTGGGTTACCAGTATGAATACTTAAACTTTGCTTATCCTTTCAGATTTAAGTAGTATTCTACTGTACATATGTGTATATAATATACTATTATCTACAAATTATCTTGCCTTGTGTTATTGTACAGGGATTCCTCTGCTGAACTAGGACTGTTACCCAAAGCTCAGTAGATCTATTGCCTCATCTGTATAACAATATCCTCTTTGAATTGTTTCAGTAAATGTTAATAGAATATAAACACACTTGTTGTTTGCCTTATTACTTTAAGGTAGAGCAAAGACATCTGAACCCAGAGTGTGAGGTGGATTGGAATGTTCAGAAGGTCATGGTGGTGCAGATGAGCAGGTAAATCCGAGCAGTCCCCAAGGGGGTCGTGCAACAAATGTATATGTTGTATTTCTGCAGTGTGGTTGGAGATAAATCAGAAAACATTTGGTATTAATTTTTTCAACAACCTATAGTATGGCCTCCTATGTATGCTAGCACTTTAAATCAGTGATCATTTCTGTTGGTGAAAGTTCTGTCTTGGTCCACAGCTTTGGGACAGGCAAGTTATAGACCTTGGCTGTGTGGCTACAGTGCAGCAGAAATGGCAACTTCCATCATGTTTTAAAGAAATTCTTTGCAGGCTCGTAGACTTCTAATTTCTTTGCTCTGCATATAGCTAATATTTTGTGTAGTCCAATCCAATAAATTTTTTTGACAATTTGAGAAGTGATATGACTCTAAGTGCAGTGTCTACTGAGTGGGAGGAGGAAAACGACTGTCCTAAGGAGAGTTCTCATGAACTTCTAGCTCCAGCAGAATGATCAACCGTTATGTTGAATCAACAGCTTGTGGCTATTTTTTTGGAGAAGCACCTTGTTTGCATCACCATTATAATACTTTGCTCTGAGATGCAGAAAGAGGGTACACACAGACCTGATGTCAATAGAAACTGGCCAACATTTGGTCCAGCTGCTGTCGAAGGCTCATGACTGAAAAAGGTCTCCCGATCAGCTCTCTCAGCCAATGGCAGAGAGCACTGATCAGAGTGTTCTGGCTGGAGGGGGTCGTCCCCTTGTCAGAACACAATCCAACTAACATCGGATAGTTAGTAAAGTGGCTCCGACCTCAGCTTTCAGTAGAAAAAATAACTAGTAGTGTGTAATAGGTTCAAGAGCAGGAAAAAACAGGCAGCTAAGCCCTGCAGGTTTTTGTGTCCTGGTGGTGCAGTGCTGCATAAATGTACAATCTCCATTCCCTAATAATATTATATTTCATGGCCAGCATTATGCTGTTTGTTTTGTGGCTGAGATAAATCAGGAAACAGCACAGGTTTAATTGGAAAACTATATCATAAGATATTGAATCACTTCTTTGGCTGGATTAGCTATAGTCATTATGATCCGACCTCCAGCAAGGCCCGATATGATTACAATACATCTGGGTGCTCAAGTTTCAGGCTAAAGTTGCCATGGTGGACTGAAGCAGAACTATGTTTTTGAAAATAAATATAGATTTGATCCAAACACAATGCGACATCATCCCCATTTCCGTCTTGAGCATCAGAAATTTTACCGCATAACAGTTTGTAGCATCATGCGTTTAATACCTTCCTGCACACCAGTTGTATGTGATGTAAATCCCCAAGACACAAAGCTGATAGTTTTACATTGCAGGCCTGCCATGAAGTCCTGTTCTTCCTCTGGACATCTGATATCATGACTTAAGCATTCTGCAATGAGATGTTATGAAGACACTGTATAACATTTCAGAAAAGTTATACCAGGAAAATAAAACCCACTGTTGAAAGTGTTCCAGAAGAGAGGAGGGGTGACTCACATTGCTGGTCGAGCTCAGCAAAAGTGACTGTTCCGTGGATGTTTTGACAATCCATGATAGCTTAAATTAGGTTTTTAACGGCTAGCTAAATAGAAAATCAATATTAGCTCAAAGGCTATTATACCAACATTTTATATGCCACATTTAAACATAGGTAGCAAATAATTATCTCTGTTAATCTAACAACCTACAGGTTGAATACACTTTTTAGCACATAATTGTATCTGGCAGTGGTTGTCAATAAAAGAAAAAGTGGGGAATTTATAAGAGTTGTAGCAGAGACAGAAAATCATTTGTGGCTGGCTGTTCTTTCTAGCATGTAAGAAAGATTGTCAAAGCTCTCTGGTCAAGATCTTCATGGAGAATGACAGGCCATATGTAAACTGATCCTAGAACTGCTCATTTCTGCTGTCTGTGTGGCTCACTTCTCTCCATGGACTGAAATGTCTTCCTGAAACATACCCATTCAATTCTTCAATGATGTGTTGCAATACATAACTGTAGGTAGCAAGGCCAACAGGATATCACCAATAGCCAATGAATGCAAAAAGTTGTGTGAAAAGCTGGAACTAATGAATGGAAATAATATTGCACATCAATGTTAAAATGAAAGCTGATTTTGTTTGATGGATATTGCCCCCCCCCCCCCCCCGGTACCCTAAAGGCAGGATAACACCCTCAGAGGCAGGGAGTGGGCCAGCATTTACCTCAGGGCTGAGTTACATAAATACATAGTAGGCAAGGTTGAAAAAGACACAAGTCCATCAAGTCCAACCTATGTGTGTGCTTTTATGTCAGTATTACATTGTATATTGCTGTATGTTGTGGTCATTCAGGTGCTTATCTAATAGTTTTTTAAATTATCAATGCTCCCCACTGAAACTACCGCCTGTGGAAGACAATTCCACATCCTTACCACACTTACAGTAAAGATTCCTCTACCCAGTTTAAGGTTAAACCGCTTTTCTTCTCATTTTAGTGAGTGGCCGCGTCTCTTATTAAATTCCCTTTTGCGTAAAAGTGTTATCCCTATTGTGGGGTCACCAGTATGGTATTTGTGCATTGAAATCATATCCCCTCTCAAGCGTCTCTTCTCCAGAGAGAAAAAGTTCAGAGCTCGTAACCTTTCCTCATAAATAATGTCCTCCAGTCCCTTTATTCGTTTTCTTGCCCTTCTCTGGACTCTCTCCAGTTCCAGTGCATTCTTCCTGAGAACTGGTGCCCAGAACTGGACAGCATACTTTAGGTGCGGCCAGACTAGAGTCTTGTACAGAGGGAGAATTATAGTTTTATCTCTGGAATTAATCCCCTTTTTAATACATACCAATTTTGCTAGGGTTGCTTGCAGCAGCTTGGCATTGCATGCCATTGATGAGCCTGTTATCTGCGCTAAAACTTATAAAGTGCCAAAATGATATTGTGACATATTAAATTCTAATATCAAATACTAAACAGTGTATATAACCATAAAAATGTGCAAAAAAATACTCAAAAATTAAAACACATAAAAAGTCCAAAGAGGAAGAGAAACGCAAAGAAATAAATTCAGTCCATTGAAGTGACTCTTTACAAAACCCTTCAGATGTATAGCAGGTGCGCCCAGAGAGAGAGGTTCATCCACCACCAAATTCAGTAAGGCTTACCAGCTGACAAGATCTCTTTTTAGGGAGATCATACAAGCTTGAAAACAAAACGATCGCTCCTGGTCTCTCCAATAGGTTCTGCTGGCATCTCCAACTCCTATATCTACACCCCCCTACCGAAACTACCCACCCAGGTTCAAGCCTCTCCTGGGATCGGAAGGTCCAGAAGAATAAAGGAAGGAGATATAGGAGTATACATCTGAAGGGTGTTGTAAAGAGTCGCTTCAATGGACTGAATTTATTTCTTTGCGTTTCTCTTCCTCTTTGGACTTTTTATGTGTTTTAATTTTTGAGTATTTTTTTGCACATTTTTATGGTTATATACACTGTTTAGTATTTGATATTAGAATTTAATATGTCACAATATCATTTTGGCACTTTATAAGTTTTAGCGCAGCTTTATTTTTTGGTTTTTGTATATTGTGGGTATCTCACATTGTGTTGCGGCAAGAATTTATATTTAGTTTATTGTTAGTACTCATATTATTATTTTTAAAACTTGCTTCACTGGCATAGGCTTTTTTTGAAGAATTTAGTAATTTTTTGGACAGCGCTGTTTTCCAAAGATTTTTTTTTGAGCCTGTTATCTACTAGGACCCCTAGGTCCTTTTCCATCCTATATTCCCACAAAGGTTCTCCCCCTAGTGAGTAGAACGCATTCATATTTTTGCCACCCAAATGCATTATTTAAAATTTTTCTACATTAAACCACGTAGTTGCCCACCCCATTAATTTGCTCAGATCTTCTTGCAAGGTTTCCACATCCTGCAGATAAGTTATTGCCCTACTTAGCTTAGTATCAACCACAAATACTGAGATTGAGCTGTTTATCCCATCCTCCAGGTCGTTTATGAAAAAATGTAATAAAAATAAATAAAAATAAAATTTTAATTCCAGGACAGACCCCGCTTTCCACCCCGGACCATTCCAAACACTCCCCATTTATCACTACCCTCTGAACTTGCCCCTGTAGCCAGTTTTCAATCCGTGTACTCACCCTATGGTCCATGCCAACAGACCTTATTTTGTACAGTAAACGTTTATGGGGAACTGTATCAAATGCTTTTGCAAAATCCAGATACACCACGTCTATGGCCTTCCTGTATCTAGATGGCAGCTCACCTCCTCATAGAAGATTAATAGATTGGTTTGGCAAGAACGATTCTTCATGAATTCATGCTGATTACTGCTAATGATACCATTGTCATTACTTTAAATCTTGAATATAGTCCCTTATCATCCCCTCCAAGAGCTTGCATATGATTGATGTTAGGCTAATGCCCTGTACACACTGTCGGACATTCCGATGACAAAATCCGTTGGATTTTTTCAGACGGATTTTGGCCCAAACGTGTCTTGCATACACATGGTTGCACAAAGTTGTTGGAAAATCTGATCGTTCAGAACGCGGTGACGTACGGCGGGACTATATTGAGGGCAGTAGCCAATAGCTTTTGTCTCGTAATTTATTCTGAGCATGCATGGCATTTTGTCTGTCAGAATTATCTACACACGATTGGAATTTAAACAATCGGATTTCGTTGTCGGAAAATTGTAGATCCTGCTCTCAAACTTTGAGTGTCGGAAATTCCGACGGAAAAAGTCCGATGGAGCCCACAGACAATCAGATTTTCTGACAACAAGATTGGATCGCAGATTTTCCGTCGGAAAGTCTGACCGTGTGTACAGGGCATTACTGGGCTGTAATTCCCAGGGATGTATCCTGGTCCTTTTTTAAATATTAGTGTTACATTGGCTTTTCTCCAATCAGCTGATACCATTCCACTCAGTAGACTATTTGTAAAAATTAGGAACAATGGTCTTGGAATTATTTGACTGAGTTCCTTAAGGACCATCTGGTCCCAGTGACTTATTAATGTTAAGTTTTTCAGGTCTAGTTCTAATTCTATCCTCTGTTAGCCATGAGGGTACTTCCTGTGACATGTCATGAGGATAAACATTGCAGTTTTGGTTACTGAAGCCCCCCAATTCCCTTGTGAAGACTGAGGAGAAGAATAAATTCAATACCTTCGCCATCTCTCCATCCTTAGTAATCAGATTCCCTTCATCATTCTTTTTGGGTCCAATATGATCTAACCTCCCTTTCTTACTATGTATGTACTTAAAAAAATTCTTGTGATTTTTTTTACTCTCCTCCACTATGTACCTTTTGTGTTCTATCTTAGCGGCCCTGATTGCACCCTTACATTTCTTGTTGTATTCTTTGTAAAGTTGAAAGGCTAATGATGATCCCTGAGCCTTTTTTTTTTAAAGGCCTTCTCCTTTGCTTTTATGTGCATTTTTACATTGGAGTTAAGCCACCCAGGACTTTTATTAGCTCTTTTAAATGTATTTCCTATTTGGATGCACTGGCCAATACCCTTATTTAATATGCTCTTAAAGCATACCCATGTTCTTTGTTCCTAAAATTGTATCCCATTTAGTATCCTCTAGCAAGGATTGTAGTTTAGGGAAGTTGGCTCTTTTGAAATTCAGTGTCTTTTTATTCCCCTTATGTTTCCTATTTGTGTGATTTATACTGAAATGAATTGACCAGTGATTTCTGTTTCCTAAATATTTCCACATCTGTGATCAGGTCTGTATTGTTGGTAATTAGTAGGTCTAGTAACGCTTTGTTACTAGTTGGTGCATTTACCATCTGACCCATGAAATTATCCTGCAAGACATTTAGGAAATGGTGAGCCTTAGATGAATGTGCAGTTCCTTCCGCCCAGTCTATGTCTGGATAATTAAAATCCTCCATTATAATGGCACTTCTCATCCTTGCTGCTAATCCAAATTGTGATAGGAGGTCCGCCTCTGCCTCCTCCCTCTGGTTAGGTGGCCTATAGCATACTCCCAGTATTACTTTCCCGTTAGTTTCTTCCTTTTGTAGCTCTACCCATAAGGATTCCACCTCCTCCCTTGCTCTCTTAGTGATGTGGTCTCTCCCATTCACTTGTACATAATTTTTTACCTTTTTTACTCTCTCAATTCCTGCAATATAGGTAATACCCTTGAATGTTTGCCAGCCAATCATGAGAGCTGTGGAACCAAGTCTCTGAAATTCCTACAAAATCAAAATCCTCCTCACAACAGTAGCTCTAGTTCTCCCATCTTGTACGCATTGGTGAACATGCCACGAAGTTTAAACCGGTCGCATACTATCACCTTATTGGGTGTTCTGAGGTTGGAAATAGGACTTGTTACTATACTTACCTCAGGTTTAGGTGCTTTAGTCAACTTACCACTAATGCCTCCAATACTACCCTCTGGAATTTGTTCCACGCTCACTATCTCTACCTCTGGACCCTCCCATTGCCTAGTTTAAAAGCCCCCTAACTTGTCACCCATCTTCACTCCCAGCCGATCTGTACCTTCCCCATTTAGGTGCACTCCATCTCTGCTAAAGAGCTAGTAACCCACTGAGAAGTCGGCCCAGTTCTCCAGGAACCCGAACCACTCCTTTCTACACCAACTCCTCAGCCACTTGTTTATTACCCTAATCTCCCTCTGCCTTTTTGGTGTGACTCGAGGTACCGGTAGTATTTCTGAGAATACTGCCTTGGGGTCCTTTTCCTCAATTTAGCTCCTAAATCCCTAAAATCGTTTTTTAGGACACTCCATCTTTCTCTGACTTTGTCCAGGGCCATCTTAATAGCATCATGGGCCCCTGGGCAAAGTAATGCTCTGGGGCCCCTACAATGGAGACAGTGCAGGTAAACAGACATCAAGTACTTAGGAGGCAGACAAGCAAATCTTCCCCTTTTGGGTGGAGCTCGGCTTTAACTACATGAACAATCATTCTGTACAGCAAAGAAACAGTAGGAAAATACTACATATATAAAGTAACAAAGCTGTCCTGTGCATATAATATATCTGCTAGGATGATGCTCAGGACAGCTGTAACAAGTATAGACATGGCCGACAATAAAAATCATGAGGCACCATCCAGCCTGACAGGGCCTCGGATACCCCCAACATTGTAACCCCTCTACATCTTATATACATCCAGCGCTCCTAACTCGGCCTAATTGTTACTACCTCTACAACCCTGGATTCTCAACCCCAAATAAATAACTCCCCAGCACTCTAACCCCACAAAACCTTAGATATCTCCCCAGCACTCTGACCCCTCTACACCATAGATATCCCCCAGCACTCTGACCCCTCTATACCCCAGATATCCCCCCTAGCACTGTGACCCCTCTACACCCCAGATATCCCCCAGCACTCTGACCCCTCTATACCCCAGATATCCCCCCTAGCACTGTGACCCCTCTACACCCCAGATATCCCCCAGCACTCTGACCCCTCTACACCCCAGATATCCCCCCAGCACTGTGATCCCTCTACACCCCAGATATCCCCCCAGCACTCTGACCGCTCCACACCCTAGACACCCCCCAGCACCCTGACCCCTCTACACCTGAGATATCCCCCCAGCACTCTGACCACTCTACTCCCTAGATATCCCCCAGCACACTAACCCCTCTAAATCCTAAATATCCCCCCAGCACTCTGACCCCTCTACACCGCAGAGATCCCCCTCAGCACTCTGACCCCTCTACACCCCAGAGATCCCCCCAGCACTCTGACCACTCTACACCCTAGATATCCCCCCAGCACACTGACCCTCTACACCCCAGATATCCCCCCAGCACTGTGACCCCTCTACACTCCAGATAACCCCCTCAGCACTGTGACCCCTCTAAACCCCAGATATCCCCCAGCACTCTGACCGCTCTACGCCCTAGACATCCCCTCAGCACTCTGACTCCTCTACACCCCAGATATCCCCCCAGCACTCTGATCCCTCTACATTCCAGATATCCCCCCAGCACTCTGACCCCTCTATACCCCAGATATCCATTATTCCATCCATGTAGTACCCCCTTTTCCAGTGGAGATATGTGCACACCTCCAGCACTGGGACTCACCTATACTAATCAAGTCATGCAGGCAGAAGGAGGGGTGGAGGAGGGAGCATCCCTCCGGGCATTCCAAGCCCTTCGGTGCAAACAATGCTGGACAGCTGGGCTCACCATTACACCATCCAAAATGCCATTTCCACAGGTGGTCTCTCAGTGCTGCTGACACAGAAGCTCCCACTCCAGCTCCTACCCCACAGCCTCTGAGTCCCGAGCATTTAAGCTGCATGGGGCAGAGTCAGAGCATCAGTGGAGCTCCGGCCCTGCCCCTCCCTGAAATAGGTATTGTTCTGCACAGCATGGAGCACCGCTGCCAGCCTGCCTCCCCTATGTCTCCATCACTCTCAATGGCATCATGAGGACCCCAATTTCTGGCCATCCTGGGCTCAAGGAGCAGCTTTTTTGGGGAAAGCGCAGGGGTCCCCCATGCAGCTGGGGCCCCTGGGCAGTGCCCAGGTGTGCCCTCTCATTAAGATGGCCCTGACTTTGTCATTGGTACCAACGTGCACCATGACAGCCAGGTCTTCCTCAGCCTCTACCAGTAATCTGTCCATCAGATCCGTGATGTACCGAACCCAAACGCACAGTAGAAGACATACAGTTCAGAGCTTCAGGTCTTTGTGTCAGATTGCCCTCTCTGTCCTTCTAAGAATTGAGTCTCCTACCACCAGAATCTGTCTTTCCCTTCCCTTGGCTTTACTACCATCCTCACTGGAGGAGTCATTCCCCTGGCAGCTAGGGGAGTCACTCAGCTTCAGCAGTGCTGATCCCTGACTGGTTTCACCAATGTCACTCAACGGGGAGTTTTGAACAGAAATTGGGTGCCAGTCACTTTTGGTCTTTTCAAAGTTTTAATGTTGAACTGAAAAGGAGGTAGAAGGATAGAGGGTTAGGAATCTCAGATACCACAGCAGATCACTTACAGACTCCTTGGATCCAGAACAAAGTACAGCTTCATAATGTCAGGACCTTTAAGTAGACCCGGCAACACTGCAAGCACATCTTCAGATTCTAATGTGTTCTCCAAGAGAATCACCAGGCTCTTCTGAGAGACCAGCTGTCATGAAAGTTGCATGAAAAAACTGAACCCCAAGTCTTCTGGTTTACGACCGCGTGTGCGCGCGCGTGCGTTCGTGCGCGCGAGCGCGTGCGCACGCCCGTGTTGGCACCAAACAGGCTATTTAGACCTGTCTATTACTAATGGTCTCCGCTGTGTGCTCTACAGCGTTGTATACCTGTGAACCTGATCCGTAGCATTCATCTCTGATTGACCCGGCCTACCTGTGACCCATCTGCTATCTGCCTGCACCCGACTCCGGCTTGTTGTGATGATTCTCCTGCCTGTTCCCTTGTACTTCGCTTCCAGTCTGATATCTGACCCGGCCTGCTTTGACAATCCATCTGCTAAGGTGAACCTGCTTTACTGAACTGTTTCATCTGCTGCAAGTTACCTGCTTTACTGAACTGTTTCATCTGCTGCAAGTTACCTGCTTTACTGACCTGTTTCATCTGCTGCAAGTTACCTGCTTTATTGAACTGTTTCATCTGCTGTAAGTTACCTGCTGTACTGAACTTATCCATCTGCTGTGGCCACCTGTTAAAGCTTAACCAGTTACTGAGCTGATCCATCCACTGTGGGAACTTGCTTTACTGAACTGTTTCATCTGTTATAAGTTACCTGCTTTACTGAGCTGATCCATCCGCTGTGGTTACTTGCTTTACTGAACTGTTTCATTTGCTATAAGTTACCTGCTTTACTGAATGGATCCATCTGCTGTAGTTACCTGTTAAAGTTTAACCCGTTACTGAACTGATCCATCTGCTGTGATTACCTGCTCCATTGGACTTTTCCCCCTGCTGTTGTGCTCCAGTCTGCAAAACTGAACCTCACCAATTCATCCCTCTCATCAGTTGATCCTGCCAGGCACCTGTACCCCTCCTTACTCCTGTGTTCCCTGTTACATTACCAGGAAACCGGTAGTGGGAGTCGTAAGGGAGGCCTCTTTCCGCAATTCGGGCTCGCTACTACAAGGTACGTGACACCAGCCTTCATCCTGGCTCTCTCTAGCAAGGGTCCACCTTGGCTCAGCTTCCTCCAAACCAGGCAGTAAAAACATCAGGACCAGTTCAGGATACGAAGGCCACAAATAAGCACCTTCTCAGGATAGCACATGGCCTGTCCTAAATATGTATCCTTCCCCATTAGCACCAGTGGTCATGAATATCCTACTGGGCTGGCTAAAGGAAACATAAATATTCATAACTCAGCCTGTTTGTGAAATCTCATACTATGGCCTGTGGTATCAGTGGCACCTACTGGTGACAACGGGAAATACACAACCCAACTGAGCTTAGGGAAAGGCCAAATATTAACTGTACAATCAGTCTGAGCTGCCTACAGCCCTGCCAAAAGATACATTTACATAGTAGCCCCAGTTTAGGACCAGGTTTGTCATTCTAATCACAGCATGTGAAAGGATAGTTAAGATTTAACAGTTATAGAAACAGGAGTTAGGAGGAGTCTTCAAATGGGGAAAACTATCAAATGTAGGATTTCCCCTTATTTCAAGGTCACTTACACTCATGTCCTGTTTTGATCACTGGACAGGAAGTCTGAGGAAATCTCTGCAAAGGAGACACAGCAATATAAAAAAAAAAGAATGATGGATGATCTTACTCTTTCCAGCTGGATCCAAGACAAAAAAAATTCTACAAGCGCTAGAAATCTTCTGAGAAAGTATTATTTTGTTTGCAAAACCCCTTGAAATGAATACTTTAGGCAAATACATTAAACCATTTTTCACACATATGTGCTTCTTCACGTTCATTAAATCTTTTAAAGGTCATCCAGTGCACTTGATTTAAATCTGTCCTTCGGTGACTACATCCAAGCCAAAGGTAGAAATCAACATTGCAATGCAAGTACCTGTTCATTAGACTGTTTTGTGAGAAGGGCTTAAACGGGGAGGGGAATTAGGGGTATCTGTCTGAATGAGGATGTTTACTAATTGTAAAAAGGGGTAGGCAGGAGGAGTGGCCATGACAATGAGTCTACTGAATTGCAGGATGTGAAGAACATTGTCATCCTGCTTGTCCTATGCTGGCAGCTAACAAAGCGAGAGACACGGGTGGATCACAAGACTAAGGGGGTTATTTACGAAAGGCAAAGCCACTTTGCACTGCAAGTGCACTTGGAAGTGCAGTCGCTTTAAATCTAAGGGGTAGATTGGAAATGAGGGGAAGCTCTGGTCATTTTATCATCCAATCATGTGCAAGCTAAAATGCTGTTTTTTATTTTCCTTGCATATCCCCCTCGGATCTACATTGACTGCACTTCCAAGTGCACTTTCAGTGCAAAGTGGATTTTCCTTTAGTAAATAACCCCCTGAAAGAAAGTGTTCTACTTTACAAATATTTTGGTAGTTAAATCTGTTCGTATACATTTGATTCTTTTCAATAGAGAAATGATATCCGATAATATCTGCTATGTATAGTTCTATTCCAGCAAATCAAAAATTAAAGGTACATTATTTTCCTTAGAAAAATTCATCAAAAAAGCAGTGATGTGCATTAACCAATGATTCCGTTTGTCAGTGCAACATAAGATGATTTTCAATTGATTGATATCATATCATATCATTGTGTATTATGTATAGGCCTTTCAGTAAGCATAACATAAGCATTTATAATTACACTATCGGGGGTTATTTACTAAAAGAAAATCCACTTTGCACTGAAAGTGCACTTGGAAGTAAAGTCGCTGTAGATCTTGCAATGAAAATAAAAAACAGCATTTTAGCTTGCACGATTGGATGATAAAATCAGCGGAGCTTCCACTCATTTCAGATCTACACCTTAGATTTACAGCGACTGCACTTTGTTAAGGATAACATCTGAAATCTCCAGTCCGTACATTTGATCTTTTTCAAGGAAGTATTGTGTAAATTACCTGTAAATGTATGAATCCCAGAATACCTCAAACACCAGGCACTTGTAAGATTTTTCTTGAGGGTATGCATACACTGGTATTCCCATTTGGTGGTATCAGGGCCAGGTATCTAGTTCAGAAGCTTTTCCTTGTTTGTATTGCCTGAAAGTGTCCAGCACTGTGCAAGACCTCACACTAACAGTCCAGCACTGCAGATTACAATGGGTGGGAGCAGCTCTACCCATATAATCAGCGGAACTGCTGTCACTTTTAACAGCTGTGTTCTGTGCTGTATGGTATTGATGTATTAAATGCAAATTGACTGGTCACCTTGCAAGAGAATTGTCCTCAGGACTTGGTGAATGAGGTGCAGCTTTGCTGGCCTCCATTATCCAATCTTGTGCAAGCAAAAATAATATTTTTTTTTCCTTACACATGGTTGGATATTCTTTGCAAAATTTAATTTCACCACATTCACTGCCATGCCCCCTGTGGAGAAGGCAAACACTGCCTTGAAGGCAAGCAAGGTCAGCAACCCCATGCTAGGACTTTTGATTTGAGCCATCTTTAGAGAGACTGCCCCAATCATTCACAGAGAAAGCCATTAAACTCAAATTCCCTGCTGCGAGAAATCAAGCAATGGGGCCGCAAAGTGAAATCACTCCCCACCCAAGAACCAGAGATGTGGATGAAGAAGAAGAAGACATATAAATCACTGACTTGAATTGAAGAAGTCTCAAAAATAGACCTCGGGTGAACCTCATCCATGTATAGGAAGAGTATTTTTGAGCAGAGATACAGAGGGAGTACCCAGTGACTGCTGAGTGGGTGGTCCCATTTTGTCCTGAGGGCTGGTATATTGTACCATGCAATAATGTTTCCCTATGACTCATCAGTGACTCTGTAAGTTATACTGTCAAGGGTCCTGGCCCTTCCTGAGGCAAAGAGAATCCAAGTGGAAACAGGACCCTGGGGTTTCATGAAAATGTTCCTCTGGCTCAAGAGAAAAGCTAAGCGTGGGTCTGTTCTAGTTGGTTTTAACAAGTCTGCCAACACTATGTTATCTATTCATTGATGTCTACCACACTGAAATTAGTAACCATCAACTTTCTTACATTCAACATAAAAGAAGACACACCACCAGACCACCAAGACCATGTGTAACTCAGATGGTGTCGAAGAACGTCTTCTTTCCTTATAGCTGTCTACAGAAGCTACATTCAGACCAGGGACCGTTTTGAAGGAATGTTCTTCTAAAAATGTTGCTATACCCTAGCCATTAAGAGGTCACATGCTACCTCATACCACCTACAAGACAATGGGGCATGTGAGAGGTTCAGTTAAAGCCTGCTACATCAGCTGAGAGGCTTAGTTTGTGGGAAAGAAAGGAAATTAAGGAATTGCTTGGTTGAAATGGTCTGAAAAAACAACCATACATTAGATTCCTCAACAAGCCACTCACCCTACATGTTATATTTGATTCTACTCTTTGTGGGCCTACAGACCAATGAACCATAGTGACTAGAGAAGAACTTGAACACTCTCCAACTTCTTGGATCCGGTAGTGAAAATGAAGCCTGTCCAAAGTTCAACAGTTTAATAAAGACTGGTCATTGGTAAAGCAAAGAGAATAGGAAGCATCAGACTTTGACCTTCAACCCGGGGACAGAGTGCTAGTAAAGCATGCCATTAAGGAAAATTGCAGACCCCGTGGAAAGAGGTTCCTAGTTATTTTACAACAGCCCATTCGATGCTTGCTAGTCTGCAATTTCCGGAGAGAAGGAACCCAGAGAGAGGCCATATAGGCTTTTTTTTTTTTAAAACCTGTCTTAATAGGTGAGACACAAATGTATCTGCCATCATTGGTTCAATGGTCCTGCATCCTGTTCTTTCACCTTTATCTCCAAGTCTCCCAAGAGAATCCATTGATCCTGACAATATTACACAGCCCAGTGGTAACCAAGCTCAGGTCCATGTTCTTGCTGTGGAGCCCTCTCAACCACCATCACTTACCGGAAGCTTCCCTCCCAAAGCAACTTGGGGAAGCCACACCTGATGAAGCAGACATACTGTAACGGGGCAAGTGATCTGCTTCCCTCCACTGTCAGAACCGGCATTTGAGGAACTGGGCAGGAGCCTATTAGCATGAAGCTTCTCCAGGAGAGCCAGGTACTGTAATGCCGCGTACACATGTAGCCAACTATCCGGCGGACTTAGTCTGGCAGACTTACCGCCGGACTGTCCGCCGGACTTTCCGAACGGGCTACTTGCCCACGCACAGCACTTTTTCAGCGGACTAATACGGCATACTAAGTCCGCCGGACTATCCGCCGTACCTTTGAAATGAACGGACTCGCCCACACACGCGGAGGAAAGTCCGCTCATTTTGAGCATGTCTCCAGGTAGCCGGGGCCAGCGAAGGAGGCGTCGCTGGCCCCGTCACCTGGTATGGACTTAAGGGGAACCCCAAAGCCGAAAAAATTGGCGTGGGGTCCCCCCCAGGTCCACATCAGACCCTTGTCCGAGCACGCTACCTGGCCGGCCAGGAAGGGGGGGGACGGCCCCCCTCCTGAGCCGTACCAGGCCGTGTGCCCTCAACATGGGGGGGTGTCTTGGGGAAGGGGGGCCGCGTGGCCCCCCACCCCAAAGCACCTTGTCCCCATGTTGATGAGGACAAGGGCCTCTTCCCGACAACCCTAGCCGTTGGTTGTCGGGGTCTGCGGGCTGGGGGCTTATCGGAATCCGGGAGCCCCCTTTAATAAGGGGGCCCCCGGATCCCGGCCCCCCACCCTTTGTGAATGAGTATGGGGTACAATGTACCCCTACCCATTTACCTGCAAATAAAAGTAAAAAAAAACACAACACACAAGGGTTAAAATAGTTTATTGCACAGCTCTGGGGGTCTTCTGTCCGTCTTCGGGGGTCTTCTCGCCGGACTCATCTTCTGCTAGCTCTTTTGCTAGCGGAGGAGCCCGGCTTTCTTCTTCGCCGCCGCCCTCTTCTTCTGACTTCGGGGGTCTTGTCCCCCTCTGCGGTTCTTCTTGCCGGGCCACCGCGCCTTCTTCTAGCTCTTTTAGAGGCGGTGGCCCGGTCTTCTGTCGCCGCCATCTTCTGTTCTTCTCTTCAGATGTTGACTTGTCGATCTCTCTGCTCACAATGACCGGGACACGGCGTGTGGCGACTTATATAGGGACATCACCGGATGATGTTCCTGCCCAGTATGATGTCACAGTCCCAGAGGATGCTGGGACTGTGATATCATACTGGGCGGGGACATCATCCGGTGCTGTCCCTATATAAGTCGCCGTGCGCCGTGTCCTGGTCATTGTGAGCTGAGAGAGCGACGAGGCAACATCTGAGGAGAAGAAGAGAAGACGGCGGTGACGGCGGTGACGGCGGCGATGGCGGTGACAGAAGACCGGGCCACCGCCTATAAAAGAGCTAGAAGAAGGCACGGTGGCCTGGCAAGAAGAACCGAAGAGGGGGACAAGACCCCCGAAGTTGGAAGAAGAGGGCGGCGGCGAAGAAGAAAGCCGGGCTCCTCCGCTAGCAAAAGAGCTAGCAGAAGATAGCGGAGGAGTCCGGCGAGAAGACCCCTGAAGACGGACAGAAGACCCCCAGAGCTGTGCAATAAACTATTTTAACGCTTGTGTTTTTTTTTACTTTTATTTACAGGTGAATGGGTAGGGGTACATTGTAGCCCATACTCATTCACATAGGGTGGGGGGCCGGGATCCGGGGCCCCCTTATTAAATTCCGATAAGCCCCCAGCCCGCAGACCCCGACAACCAACGGCCAGGGTTGTCGGGAAGAGGCCTGGGGACAAGGTGCTTTGGGGTGGGGGGCCCCCTTCCCCAAGGCACCCCCCCATGTTGAAGGCACGCGGCCTGGTACGGCTTAGGAGGGGGGGGCGCTCGCTCGTCCCCCCCTTTCCTAGCCGGCCGGGTAGTGTGCTCGGACAAGGGTCTGATGTGGACCTGGGAGGGACCCCCACGCCGATTTTTTCGGCGTTGGGGTTCCCCTTTAAGTTCATACCAGGTGACGGGGCCAGCGACGCCTCCTTCGCTGGCCCTGGCTACCTGGAGAAGTGCTCAAAATCATTTCAAAAGTACGGCGGACTGGCATAAACACGGCCGGATTGTCCGCTGAAATGTGAGTCCGACGGAAAGATTGGAGTGCAAAACTACTTTCTAAGTCCGCCGTACTTTTGGGTAAAAAAAGTCCGCCGGAGGCTACACACCGGATTGTTTGATCGTGTGTACGCGGCATTAGATGCACCTACACAATAGCTTCTGGAGTACTGCAGTTCCAGTGGACTAGTCCTTTTTCCTGCATCCTTGGATCCTTTTGGCTATGATTCCCAGCTTGACTCTCTAATTTGGTCTTATAGGGACTATCCTATGGAGCCACATTACCTTGATTGGGCTGCATACACATTGCTGTAAAGAAACCTTGTTTGTGCATGTTTCATTATCTGTTATGGATTATTCTGCAGTATAGGGACAGTAGATATAAAAAGTCTACACACCCCTGTTAAAATATCAGGTTTCTGTGATGTAAAATAAATGAAACAAAGATAAATAATTTCAGAACTTTTTCCACCTTTAAGGTGACCTATAAACTGTACAACAAACTGAAATATTTTAAGTGGAGGGAAGTGAAAAACTAATATGGTTGCATAAGTGTGCATAAGTGTGCACATCCTTGAACTAATAGTTTGTTAAAGCACCTTTTGATTTTATTACAGCACTCAGTCTATCAGCATGGCACATCTTGACTTGGCAATAGTTGCTCACTCTTCTTTGCAAAAACACTCTAAATCTGTCAGATTATGAGGGAATCTCCTGTGACCTCTTCAGATTACCCCACAGATTTTCAATTGGATTCAGATCTGGGCTCTGGCTGGCCCATTCCAAAACTTTAATCTTCTGGTGAAGCCATTCCTTTGTTGATTTGAATGTATGCTTTTGGGTCGTTGTCATGCTGAAAGAAAATTTCCTCTTCATGTTCAGCTTTCTAGCAGAAGCCTGAAGGTTTTTTTTTGCCAATTTTGACTGGTATTTGTAACATAGTTCATAATTCCCTCTACCTTGACTAAGACCCCTATACCAGCTGAAGAAAAACAGTCCCAAAGCATGATGCTGCCACCCCCATGCTTCACTGTGGCTATGGTGTTCTTTTAGTGATGTGCAGTGCTGTTTTTGTGCCAAACATATCTTTTGGAATTATGGCCAAAAAGTTCAACCTTGGTTTCATCAGACAATACCACATTTTCCCCACATGTTTTTGGGAGACTTCAGATGTGTTTTTGCAAAATTTGGCCAGTCATGGATGTTTTTCTTCGTAAGAAAAGGCTTCTGTGTTGCCACTCTACCCCATAGCCCAGACATATGAAGAATACAGGAGACTGTTGTCACATGTACCTCAAAGCCAGTACTTGCCAGATATTCCTGCAGCTCCTTTGATGTTGCTGTAGGCCTCTTGGCAGCCTCCCTGACCAATTTTATTCTCGTCTTTTCATCAATTTTGGAGGGACGTCCTGTTCTTGGTAAGGTCACTGTTGTGCCATATTTTCTCCACTTGATGATGACTGTCTTCACTGTGTTCCACAGTATATCTATTGTCTTGGAAATTCTTTTGTACCCTTCTCCTGACTGATACCATTTAACAATGAGATCCCTCTGATGCTTTGGAAGTTCTCTGCGGACCACAGCTTTTGCTGTAGGGTGTGACTAAGAAAATGTCAGGAAAGACCTACTAGAACAGCTCAACTTTGTTTGGGGTTAATCAGAGGCTCTTGATGGCACATGATGGCAGGTGTGTACTGACTCCTATTTAACATGAGTTTGAATATGATAGCTTAATTCTGAACATAGCTACATCCCCAGTTATGGTGTGCACACTTATGCAACCACATTATTTTATTTTTTTATTTTTACTTCCCCCCTAAAAGATTTCAGTTTGTTTTGCAATTGAGTTGTACAGTTTATAGGTCACAATAAAGGTGGGAAAAATTCAGAAATTATTTATCTTTGTCTCATTTTTTTACATCACAGAAACCTGACATTTTAACAGGGGTGTGTAGACTTTTATATCCACTGTATGCTGTCTGCCATTCTAAACCTGTTTTGCATTATTACTTCTAACTGCACCCTTTTGGTAAACTGCAAATGACAGTTACTATAAACAAGGCCAAGGATAAATCCAAGGAAAGATCCAAGCTTACTCACAGACCAGCCTACTGAAAACCGAATCAACCTATATAACAGTATGCATTAAAACAGGTGTTTAGTCTGCACACATTTGCAAATACATGTGTAAGCCACAGAGCCTTGCCAAGGCACGCTGGTATCTGAGGTCCTATCACTAGCTTATGAGTGACTCTACAATGGAAGCACATACATTCTGATGGATAGGTGGAGGGCAGGTGGACTGAAGGGAGCCCACCCCTTCTTAAAGGTACAGGGGCACACTGAACACCCAGCAAATCACACAATGGCTGCAAAGTTGTCAGTGTGTTGCCAATATTACTGTTATATTGGTCAGGCAACACACTGACACCTTTGCAGCCATTGTGTGATTTGCTGGGTGTTCAGTGTGCCCCTGTACCTTTAAGAAGGGGTGGGCTCCCTTCAGTTCACCTCCCCTCCACCTATCCATCAGAATGCATGTGCTTATCCTTGGCCTTGTTTATATCATATGTTGCCTTCCAATGCTACTTGCTGCAATGGCCAGTTATAGGTGCGGGTAGTGGACAATTTTTTTGTATTAAAATTACAGTTATTCCCTGTAATTTGCCCATTTACCTCTTCTGTTAGGACTCAGGCACCTGAGCAGTTTGAGGCCTTCAATAAATTGCAGGCATATTTTGACGCCTGGGAGAAACAGCATCAGTTTACAGCCCTTCATAGTAATGAATGGCTGTATGTTAACTGTACACTGATATATGCCATACCTGCGTAAACTTGTGCATCACAATTTACTTTTAATGCCTCAAAGTGTACATGTGCATGAAGCCTTAAAGTAAAAAAGCGAGGGCTTTTCATTTCTATATGTGCCCCTGTTGTCATTTTTCCCTCATACCTTATCCAGTGCAATCAGTATCATTGTGAGAGTAAGGGAACAGGGACCCATATAGCATTAAAAGATTGACAGGGTTTCTATTTTGTCCCCCATGCAAACTAAAACAAAAAAAGATTTTGGCTGGACATATCTTTAAGGTCACTGTTCGGTAGTATAGGCAAGGGGACAGCATAAGTGCCTATGTTGATGGGCAACAGGAATGTAAGACATGTGTAAAGCAAGTCAAATGCAGGAGGTCAACTGCAAGTCAAATGCATCTGACAATAAATTCTGAATGATTTCAGAAGTGTCTAAAACTGATCTGATGTCTTTGACATAAGCTAGAAGATTGTTGAAACAAGCCCTAATACAGTTAGCCTATGGGGCAAGAAGTATAAATCTCATTCCTCACTCATGATAGAATCCATTTAGGCCCATTTCACACTACTGCAACTTCAAAGGTGTGCGATTTGCCACGATTTCAGGGAGACTTGAGGTCTATGAACCTGAGCTCACATGAAAGTCAGACCAAGGTAGTGCAGGGACTACTTTGAAGTTGGCACAACTTGAAGTCGTACTAATATGAATGGTTGTCATTGGAAATCATGGTTAAGCAACTGTTGCAAGGTACAGTAAAACCTTGGATTGCGAGTAACTTGGTCTGCGAGTGTTTTACAAGACGAGCAAATTTTTTTAATACATTTTTAGCGATGTCTTACAATACAAGTAGCAACTGAGTAGAAGCCAGCAGTCACACTGGGTAAGATTTAAAGTAGTGCGGTTTAAAGTATTGCGAATAAAAAAGCCCGACTTCAACCACTACTTCTGTGAGATTTGTAACAAATTCATATGACTTCAGTGCTTCTTCAGTGAGAGGGGCTGTCCATGTCACAGGGAGGAACAGTGATGTTATGAACCAAAGTTTAACTAGCAAAGGGTTAATATTTAACTTCTCTCAGGCTCAAGCAAGAGAGGTGCCTCTAAATGTAGCAATATGGTTACATTTAACTACTTGGAGACTATGCCACACAGATATACTGCGGCACAATGACTCTCCCGGGACAAAATCCCACACGGGTATGTCCTACCCGTTTTCGGCCACCAGAGGGTGCACGCCCACTGTACAGAGGGGCACCTGATGCATGTGGCCGGTGGGCACAATCGCCGCCGGCCACACGCAATCTCATGCACGAGCACCAGCACGGGGATTTGTGTGTGTAAACACACAAATCCCTGTGCGTTCAGAGGAGAGGAACCATATTTTTTCTTTCTACTTAGAGGAAAAACGATATGGCTCCTCTCCTAGTCACTCCCATGCCACCCCACACAGTTAGAACATGCGGAGGGAACACACATTTAACCCCTTGATCGCCACCTAGTGTTAACCCCTTCCCTGCCAGTGACATTTGCACAGTAATCAGTGCATTTTTATAGCACTGATCGCTGTATAAATGCCAATGGTCCCAAAAATGTGTCAACAGTCTCCAATCTGTCCGTCTCAATGTTGCAGTACCACTAAAAATCGCAGATCACCGCCATTACTAGTTAAAAAAATTATAACAATAAAAATGCCATAAATCTTACCCATAGTTTGCGGACGCTATAACTTTTGCGCAAACCAATCAATATACACTTATTGTGATTTATTTTACCAATAATATGTATATATATATATATATATATATATATATATATATATAGAATATATATTGGTCTATATATATATATATATATATATATATATATAGAATATATATTGGTCTAAACTGATGAAGAAATTTGTTTTAAAAGAAACTTTTGGGGATATTTATTATAGCAAAAATTAAAAAATATATTTTTTTCAAAATTGTCACTCGTTTTTGTTTATAGTGCAAAAAATAAAAACTGCAGAGGTGATCAAATACCACCAAAATAACGCTCTATTTGTGGGGAAAAAAGGACACAAATTTCATTTGGGTATAGCGTGGAACGACTGCGCAATTGTCAGTTAAAGCGACGCACTGCCAAATTGCAAAAAGTGCTCTGGTCAGGAAGGGGGTAAAAATCTTCTGGGTCTGAAGTGGTTAATGAAGGTACAACATGATTGTACACATAGACCGTCCTCTGCACCGCCAGCTCTCACCACCGTTAGTCTTCAATCATGACCGTGAAGACTACCCTGCATCATAGCGATCTGAAAGCGAGGCTTGAATCGCTCGTGGAGCACAGCGTGAAAGGGATGGTGTCGATGGCAGTGTGGAGGATGGTCTATGTGGGCAGCTTTACCCCGGATGCCTGTATACTTAGATGTGCCTGTTTTAACCATCAATCATGCGAGTTGCTAAATGTTGTATGTTTATTAAATGTATCCATATTGCTACACTTAGAGGCACCTCTCTTAATTGAGCCTGAAAGAAATGAAATGTAGCCATATTGCTACACTGATGTTGCGTACACACAACTGGAGTTTTCGTCAGAATAAACTCTGACGGTCTTTCCGATGGAGTTCCGCTGAAATGGACTTGCCTACGCATGATCACATGAAAGTCCGTTCATTTAGAACATGATGAGGTACGACGGGACTAAAGAAGGAAGTTCAATAGCCAGTAGCCAATAGCTGCCCTTGTGTCGTTTTTGGTCCGTCGGAATAGCATACAAACGGTTTATGGGATAGGAATTGATTCCGTCAGAAAGATTTAAAACATGTTCTATTTCTATCAGAATTTTTGAAAAATAAAGTATGCTGAAGCTCCCACACGATTGTAATATCTGATGAAATGATTCCATCTGACCTTTTCTGCCAGAAAGTCCGGTGTACGTGGTACTAGAGGCGTCTCTCTTCTCTTTTATACTCTGAAGCTTCTGCTGGATTTTGCTTAACCACTTGAGATCCGCGCTATAGTCAATTGACAGCTACAGCGCGGATCTCCTTTTCCGGGACGTCTATTGACGTCGTCCCGTGCACGAGCGGCCTGCCCGCCCCCTGAGGGGCACGCGTGGCGCGCTCTGTGATCGGCGAGTCTACGAGACTCGTCTGATCACCGATCCGTGCAAGGGGTCGATCCCTACCCCTTATCACGTGATCAGCTGTCAGCCAATGACAGCTGATCATGTGATATAACGGAGCCGGTAATCGGCTATTATTCCTCCTTGCGCTGTCAGCGCGAGGAGAAAAAAAAAAAGCCGATCACCGGCGGCCGTAATCGGGACATCAGTCCCGATCATGGCCAGCACTGCTAGTGCCCATCTGCAACCCTGTCAGTGCCCACCTGCCCCCTGCCAGTGCAACAATAAAAAAAGTAAGTGCCCCCCGTCAGTGCCACCCAGCAGTGCCCATAGTGCCACCCAGCAGTGCCCACAGTGCCACCCAGCAGTGCCCACAATCTGCCTTAACAAAGGTGCTGCACCCATGCCACATATCCGTGCCCATCAGTGTCATCTACCAGTGCCCAGCAGTGCCACCCATCAGTGCCACCTATCAGAGCCACCTATCAGTGCCACCTATCAGTGCCCATCAGTCCCATCTATCAGTGGTACCTATCAGTGCCCATCCGTGCCACCCATCCGTGCCACCCATCTGTGCCACCCATCCGTGCCATCTTATGTCCCCATCTTTGCCCATCAGTGCCGCCTTATCTGTGCCCATCGGTGCTGCCTTATCTGTGCCTATTTGTGCCGCCTTAACTATGCCTATCAGTGCCCACCAGTGCAGCCTATCAGTGCCCACCAATGCAGCCTATCAGTGCCCACCAATGCAGCCCATCAGTGCCCACCAGTGCAGCCTATCAGTGCCGCCTCATCAGCGCACTTCAATGAAGGAGAAAAATGACCCGTTTGCAAAATTTTATAACAAACTTTTAAACATGATTTTTTTTTGCATCTTTTTTTGTTTGTTTAGCAAAAAATAAAACTCTGAGCTGTAACTAAATACCACCAAAAGAAAGCTCTATTTGTGGGAAAAAAATGATAAAAATTTCATTTGGGTACAGTGTTGTATGCCCGCGCAATTGTCATTCAAAGTGCATCAGCGCTGAAAGCTGAAAATTGCTCTGGGACTGAGGGGGGTTTAAGTGCCCAGTAAGCAAGTGGTTAATGGATTCCCTATTGACACATTTTTTTTTCTGTGATTGTGGAACGTATCATCTGAGTTACCATTATTTTTTATGGAGAAATTCAAATTGATATACAAATTGATATACAAATGCTTTGGATTACAGGCATGTTTACAGAATGAATTATGCTCGCAATACAAGGTTTTACTGTAAATACATTTGACAATGTCCCATGTACAATACATCTGTGTAAAAATAGCATGTGTTTGTAAATCATGGAAAAAAAAACGCATTTATAAAGTTTGCACATAAATTTATAAGATAAAAAGAGATGTTCTAAAGAACAACCCATCAAGACATTACCCTATGAATCCAAACCAACAAAACACAAACAGCAACACTTCAGTTGTACGTTAAGTCCTTGCCACACACACAAGTCGCCCTCTTCACAGTGGGAATGTTAATAACAATACAAAGCTTTTTCTTCAAATGTACCAAAGAATGATGTGTTGTTGTTTTTTTTGTTTTTTTGTTTTTTTTTGTTTTTTTTCATTTTGGAAACATTTGGATGGTTCTGCTGCTCCCAACAGGTTCAGAGTTACAACTGTGGAGACATGTAACATGACAGAAAGAATTTGACACTCCACAAGATCAGAGTCCATGTTAATAAATTAAGGGGGTGGTTTCTGAAAACAATACTTTAAACTGCTAAGTGATTCCGTTTTTTTTTTCCTTTTTTTTTTTTGTTTTTCTTTTTTACAAATGAAGCTATAGAAATACAGTATATACAGAGTACTAACAGTACACATACACTAAAAAGCTGCTATGTTTCATCTGTACTGCACAGAATGCCTTTATCTTGACTCCACATCAAGGTATAAAATTCATAACTATGTCAAATAGCAGCCACTGTGCAGAAAAGTGAATGAGCAAATGCTTTAATGGAGTTAGTAAACATACACACTGAATCGCAATGTGATTGAGATTCTTCAAAACTTGTCCTTTAAAAAAAGGGGAGGGGGGGGGAACACTTCACATCATTTCTATAATTCTTTTTTTTTTTTTTTCAGATATAAGTGCCAGCACATGAGCTCTAAGCTACTGTCATTTTGGACTCTTGGCTACATCTGTACAAGTGCACATAATATTATGAATGTGACTTCTACCCTGTTATATCCTCGCACCAGTGACTGAGGACTGAATTGCACATTTTTCATCATCCAGACAGGAGTCAACAAACACGAAAACAGAATAGCAGGCAGGGGAAAAAATGGGAGGTGTGGTTCCATTAGAAAGGGGTCTGGGGGGGAAAAAAATAAAAAATATCCCTTGTACTTGGCCCCTATTGCGTTACTGGTATGTCCATGCTATTTTAATTATAGCGAAAGGGCTGCTAGTATGTGGAGAGATTGTCTCACTGGCTTCCTGGATCAGTGAAATCTAGAGAGGGTGAAATTTCATCCCGCATCTCTGATGACGCTCAGCAAATATCTCCTCCCTCCTCCGTCGGATTGCTTTACCCCCTCAGGGAATTCTGGTCTTTAGTTCAACACGTTAGCTCTGTTCCCAATTGGGGCGCAGTTTAGAGGGAGTTTTAAAGGAAATTTGAGCAGAATAAACATTTACAGATCTTCTTTGCCATCCAGCCTGTACAAGAAACCACAATATCATCTATTCATGCTGCCTTCTACTGCACTCTGTTGAAGGATTAAAATCTAACACTGAAAATATGGCATTACACATAAAGGTGGCCTTTGTTAAAACAAAAAGTACACTATTAGGCATTAAAAACTTCTGTTTTAAATCGTTTCAATTTAAAAAAAAAGTGCATCATGGGTAACAGAGAGATGACTTCGAAGCGTTGCTACTCCAGTACAAAACCTTTACCCTTTGTACAGTTCCAAACCTTACATAGCAAAGTACAATTCTCATTGTAGCAGCAAAACAATAACAGTCTCTTAAAAATTATGAAAATGCAGGAGTCCGAATAATTCCAGTCGTATACTTCCAAACTCTACAGACATAGAAGAGATAAATAATCAATTGGTCCACTGTTTTTTTTTTCT
This sequence comes from Lithobates pipiens, assembly GCF_037356315.1. Lineage (NCBI taxonomy): Eukaryota > Metazoa > Chordata > Amphibia > Anura > Ranidae > Lithobates > Lithobates pipiens. Next base: position 296,717,056 of record NW_027507758.1, read on the forward strand.
GAAAACAACCATAGCTGTAGGGAAAAGTTAAATGAAGAGGAATGCTCAGCATCCTATGAGACATGGATGACATGGCTTTTCTTGCATGACGGCATAATGGGTAGAGACAGCAGGAAGTTTCTGTTCAGCAAAGGCAGTGGCAGGCAAACGTAAATAGGGAGAGGACCAGCTGGTGTCATTTAGTGAATGGACAGATTGCGCTGCTCCCGTTTCCATGCAAGATACCCTGTTAGCCAGCATCCTATGTAAAGAAAAAGACAATATTAGTACGGGTAAAAGAAGTCAGATTGCCATAAACAGCACAATATGTAAAAATTGTTTTGCATTTTGATTTGAATAGTCTGGATTTTCAAACTTTTTCTTTCTGAAGCACCGGTAAAATCCGTATTAATTCTCTTACCTATCTATATTTTCAATTTTTGGGGTGTGGTGCCTACCTCTATGGGTGCTTATCCTCTAGTCCAACTAAATTTACTATTTTTCTTTCTGAACTTAAAGAATCATTCCACGAAGACCTGAGGGTTCATCTATTAGACAGTTTCCAATTCTTGTGGACGCTATTGGTTAGAATCTGCATTTGAGATCCCGGGTATGCACACCCCTGCAGTGGCCATTATGAGGGGTTCCACTGTCCTTGTTGGATTTCTATTTTTATTTTTTAGTGCGGAGAAGCAGTAGCAGGAGCTACAGCATATAATGTTGGGCGGGAACACCAAAACCAACACATGAAAATGAACAGAGTCAGATCTTGCTTTTGGAATATCCAAGACATATGAGTGAGTAGTTGCTGACGCAATCCTCTAGGTTCCACATATAACTAAATATACCTTTTGGGTAGGGATGAGCCGAACACCCCCCGGTTCGGTTCGCACCAGAACTTTCGAACGGACCCCGCGTTCGTTAAGAACGTTAGAACCCCATTGAAGTCTATGGGACTCGAACGTTCGAAATGGAAAGTGCTAATTTTAACGGCTAATATGCAAGATGCTGTCCTAAAAAGGGTTTGGGGACCTGACTCCTGCCTCAGGGGACATGGGTCAATGCAGAAAAAAGTTTTAAAAACGGCCGTTTTGGCGGGAGCACTGATTTTAATGATGATTAAAGTGAAAAAAAAAGTGAAATATTCCTTTAAATATGGTGCCTGGGGGGTGTCTGTAGTATGCCTGTGAAGTGCCACGTGTTTCCTGTGTTTAGAACAGTCCCTGCAAAAAATGACATTAAACGGAAATAACACCATTTAAAACTGCTTGCGGTTTTAATGTTATATCTGGTTCCTGCAATATGGTTGAAAATCATTGAGAAAAATGGCATGGGTAGCCCTCCCTGCCCATTACCAGCCTATTTGGGTCTTGTACGCATATTAAGGGGAACCCTGTACCCATATTAAAAAAAGGAAATGCGTGTGGCCCCCAGGCCCTATATACTCAGAACAGCAGTATACAGGCGGTGCAAACAAGACAGGGACTGTGTAGGTTTGTTGTGTTAAGTTGAATCGGTTTGTAATTTTCAACTGGTACATTTTTAAAGTGTAGCTCCAGTCAAAAAAACTATTTTTAAGCTTTTTGGAAAACATAGGGAAGGGTTATCACCCCTGTATAATTTGTTTTGTCGTCCATCTTTTTTCATCTCACTTGCTGCTGTCTGATGTTTGTAAGTTGGATGTTTGAAAGTAGGGGCCTGCCCTATATGCTCTGCAGAAATGGCGGAACAAGGTGTTGGTTTTGCCACAACATTGTAAGCCCTCAAAGTGACTCTTGGTGGCCGCTGGAGCGCCCTGCTGTGAACGATTATATCAAGAATTGTAATTACATGCCATTGTTGAACAGTGGTAGAAAAATTTACCTTTGGTGGTTGTGGTGCTGGTGCCACAACACTATAAGTCCTCACCGTTACTCTGGGTGGGCACAGGAAGGGGCCCTCCTGTGAAATATTATATCAAGAATTGTAATTACATGTCCCTGTTAAACAGGGGCAGAAAAATTTGGCCTTAGGCACTGCTGCTGGTGCCACCACACTGCAACCTCTTCCATATACTCTAGTTTTTTTGCTGGAATTAGCCCTGCTGCAAAGCATTGCATCAAAAATTGTACTTAAATGCCCCTGTTAAACAGGGGCAGAAAAATTGGGCCTTAGGCTGAGGTGAATATCGCGGGGTATACTGCGGTCAGGGCACGCAGACAATAACTAGAAAACAGCAGAGATAAAGGGGTATATACAGATGTATACTGTGCTGTGCTGTAGGCACACACAACTTCCAATAACTCCTGCAGATGGCAATTGGGCTCAAATAGAGAACAGTTATGTAGGTGGATTATAGCGGTATGTACTGGGTACAGAGCACGCAAACAGCACGCACTATCTCCTAACACTACTGACTGCAAGCTCTATTATTAAAGATAGATCACTAGCTATATAGGTGAGGTGAATATAGTGGTGTATACTGCGGTCAGGGCACGCAGACAATAACCAGAAAACAGCAGAGATAAAGGGGTATATACAGATGTATACTGTGCTGTGCTGTAGGCACACACAACTTCCAATAACTCCTGCAGATGGCAATTGGGCTCAAATAGAGAACAGCTATGTAGGTGGATTATAGCGGTATGTACTGGGTACAGAGCATGCAGACAGCACGCACTATCTCCTAACACTACTGACTGCAAGCTCTATTATTAAAGATAGATCACTAGCTATATAGGTGAGGTGAATATAGTGGTGTATACTGCGGTCAGGGCACGCAGACAATAACCAGAAAACAGCAGAGATAAAGGGGTATATACAGATGTATACTGTGCTGTGCTGTAGGCACACACAACTTCCAATAACTCCTGCAGATGGCAATTGGGCTCAAATAGAGAACAGCTATGTAGGTGGATTATAGCGGTATGTACTGGGTACAGAGCACGCAGACAGCACGCACTATCTCCTAACACTACTGACTGCAAGCTCTATTATTAAAGATAGATCACTAGCTATATAGGTGAGGTGAATATAGTGGTGTATACTGCGGTCAGGGCACAGACAATAACCACTACACAAGAGCAAGATAGGAAATCAGCCAAAAACGATCGGTGTGTAACTGTGTTGAAGGTACACAGAACACCCACTGCTTCAGATGCCAACACACTACACAAGGCCGCCTCAAAGGCGGCCTTATATTGTGTGGGGCGTGCACTACACAGCCTGAGCTATGATTGGCCACAGGCATCCTGCCTGTGGCCAATCATGGCTCTCCTCGCTGCTGGCGCTGCGATTGGCCAAGCATGCGGGGTCACAGTGCATGCTTGGCCAATCATGAGCCAGCAATGCACTGCGTCATCGCAGTGCATTGTGGGTCGTGGGCGCCATACGAATTTTGACGCGAACGGACCAAGAGTTCGGATTTCGCCGAACGGGCGAACAGCCAATGTTCGAGTCGAACGTACGTTCGACTCGAACACGAAGCTCATCCCTACTTTTGGGTGGAGTGACCATTCAAAATGGTCAACCGGAAGTGGGAACACTATGATGTGGGGACAGGTATCTGTCAAAAACATGTACCCGCTCCCCCTGAAAGGTGCCAAATGTGGCAGTGGTGGGGAGGGGGGTTAGCAAACAAGTGGAGCTTCCGCTTCTGGGTGGAGCTCTGCTTTAACTGTTTCAGCCAGGCAGACCATAGGAGTAGGTGAGTGCTCTCTTAGCATTTACTGGTGTGATAAGATGTAAAGTAGGCTAAAGCAGTGGTCATCAACCCTCTCCTCAGGGCCCACTAACAGGCCAGGTTTGCAAGATAACTGAAATACATCACAGGTGAGATCATTGCTGCTCAGTGATTGCAGTATTCTAGTCTGCATCTCCCCAAGGTAATACATAAAACCTGGCCTGTTAGTGGGCACTGAGGACAGGGTTGATGACCACTGGGAGAAAAAAAGAGAACCTGTCCCAGGTTCCATTCAGCTCATTTTACTTACCTCTTTCCTGACCTCACTTCATAGTTACATAAATCATACCTATAATCTCTATTTTCTCTCTCAAGGAAATAATATAAATAGTGGATTCATTGATAAAACAAAGTGTTATAGTCAGTGTTGTATCTATCATAATTAATTCAAGGGGGTGTTTAGATGAGCAAAGTTAGATTTGGTAGTGCCAAATTAGAAATTTTGGATGATTTTTCAATTTTTTGTGGGAAAACCAGCAAAAAAATGGAGGGAAGGGCTGAACTGTGAGGGAGACATAAGACTCTCTGCAGCCCCAGCAACATGCAGCATTTTCATATTTCCTGTGATAATGGTATGTATACTTGAATAGTAGTTCTACATATACTGTAAAGCAGGCAGCATAGAACAGTGGTCTCCAAAATGCAGCCCTGGGGCCAGATGCGGTCCTTTGCTTGCCTTTATCTGGCCCTTGGGGCATTATTCCTTGATAAAAGACACTATTCTGCCAACTGACACCAACAATAGGGCACCATTTTTCCCACTGACACCAATAATGGTGCACTAGTCCTTCCACTGACACCAAATGTGGCAAATTTACTCCCACTGATGCTAGGAAAATGTCCACTCTTGCTGACCACAAAGTCCGCCCCCCCCCAAAGTCTGAAGGAGAATAAACTGACCCTTTGTTTAGAAAGTTTGGAGACCCCTGAAATATAACATAATTATAATATAATAATAATAATAATAATAATTATTATTATTATTATTATTAAAGAGGAAGTAAACCCTGATGGGTTTACTTCCTCTTTTTTTCCCTGCAAAGGTAAAGCATAATGGACTACTATGCATCGCATAGTAGCTCATTATGTGTCACTTACCTGACACAGGAGCCAGCGAAGTCGCCGCTGTCCCCTGTAGTCCGCCGCATCCATGTTGCTGGTGGCGTCTCGCAGCTCCGACGAATCACAGCGGCGAAGCCGCGATGACGTCACTCCCGCGCATGCGCACGGGAGTCGCGTCTCGCAGCTCCGCCGCTGCCACTCGGCGAAGCCGCGATGACGTCACTCCCGCGCATGCGCACGGGAGTCGACAAATTAGGCAAATCCATTCATGGATTTGCCGCATTTAGTGCGCCTGTGCGCCGCTGTCTACGGCGCATGCGCCGTAGACAGCGGTGCCCATTTTCGGGCAAATATCTCCTAAACCATATAGGTTTAGGAGATATTGCTTGGACCTACAGGTAAGCCTTAATCTAGGCTTACCTGTAGGTCCAAGTTGTTTGGAAGGGTTTACTTCCTCTTTAAGAGGTATCCAAAAAAGCATTACCATTCATATACACTTAGCATTATGTGATATTTAAGTATATCCTTGTCTGTAGGCTTTCTACCCATAAGCACATGAACACCATTATTCTGTTACAGATATCCTTAGGTATTATGTAAAGGCATATTTATAATAGACTTTTGAAGTCAGAGAGTACCATTTTCAATAATGGTACTAGTGGAAATCAAAAAGTTTAGGCAGTTTTGCTTGCTCTGTTGTAGTGGAGCCTTGTGCACACAAAATCTAATGCAGCTGTGCATAGTAACCAATCACAAGTTCCACATATTCAATTAAGCTTTGACAATAAAACCGAGAAGCTGATTGGTTTCTATACAGACCTGCACCATATTTTGCACTCTCCAGTTTTAGTAAATCAACCTGTAGGAACTAAAGTGGGTGAACTTTCAATACGCAGCAGTAACAATAATAATCTAGCCATATTGCAATGGCAGTCAGGGTGATAGTCTAATGCCTGATGTTCGATGTGAGCTTGATGTCGGAAAGTCTGACCGTGTGTATGCTCCATTGAACAGAATTTCCGCATACAAATGTTTGAGAGCAGGTTCTCAAATTTCTCAAACAAAACTTGTTGTTGAAAAGTCAGATCATGTGTACACAAGTCTGTCATACAAAAGTTCACGCATGCCCTGAATCAAGCAGAAGCACTCTGGTTATTGAACTTTCTTTTTCTCGTCTCGTCGTACGCGTTGAACGTCACTGCGTTCTCACGTTCGGAAATTTTGGGCCAACATTTGCATGACCGTGTGTATGCAAGACAAGTTTGAGCCAACATCCTTCAGAAAAAATTCACGGTTTTGTTGTCGGAAAATCCGATCGTTTGTACGGGGCATAAGACTCTTCATTATACATGGGAATATGTTACTGACACTCAGCAATAGTGGGAAGCTTTGTGACATCCCTGGCAGGCAGGCATGCATTATTATGAGAGTCTGTGTGCACCAGTTTTAGTAAATCTCCCCCATTGTGTTAGGCAGATGGTGGAAAGAACATTCACAGATAATTGTGCACATCAAGGCTTCTGGTGACCTTCCCTATACAATCTCACTGAGTCATCAAGATATTTTATATATATATATATATATGTGTATATATATATATATATATATATATATATATATATATATATATATATATATATATATGTATATATATATATATATATATATATATATATATATATATAGATATATAGATAGATAGATAGAGATATATATATATAGATATATATATATAGATATATAGATATATAGATTTATAGATGATATAGATGTCAGGGTTAATATACTAAAGAAACGGAGGCTGTTCACTTTCCTACTTGCCTAGGTGGGCAGCCTTGTCTGCTTTAGTAAATCAGCCTCATAGTGTGTGTAAGTGTGTGTTTAACACAGTGAACACTAATAAAACTGAATGTAAACCCCTGGCATTTTTATGTTTTATATTATACATCAATGTGCCACTTATTTGTCCATAACATTACAATTAGAAACGACGAGGAAACAGCCTTGTAGCTTGCAATTAATAAGCCACATACAGATACTATTGCATAATGACTACATCTGCCTGACAGCTAACAACCATATGTTTCCTAGATAAAAAACTACTTGTTTAAATGGAATCCTACAGTAAAACAGTCTGTTCTATGAAATACATTTTGCTAAATGGGACTAAAGGTTTGTTTATACTTTGGTTGGCACAGTGAAAAAAGACCAGACACAATCTGTTCTCACATATATAGTATATATAGTATCAAGGCTGGGTACACACATGGTAATTTGATGTATTCATGAAAAACATTCCCAAATCTCACTGACCAAAACCATCCGTTATTGTTTAAATGAGATTGTCATTCTTCAGGTCACTAGCAGCAAAAATCAGCAATAATGTGTAATATAAAGATATGTCAACGTTTGTGACAAGCAATGTATTCAGAGATGGACAGGATTTTCCCTAGATCCATCTCTATTATGGTAATTGGAATAATGACGATGATCTTGACACCATCATACAAAGTGTCTACGCTGTATCTGCAAGTGCTTAAGGTTGTCTACAAGACATTAAAATTCATTGTAACATATTTTAGGAACATGACTAATTACAGAGACTATTGTTACAAAAAAATGTGAAGATGATGGGCTACAACAAATATCCTCATCACAGGATTCTACGGTTAAATTGTTACTAAACCCACAACAGTAAAATCAGTGTGTATATGCAGTAAAGCATGCTAGGGGATAAGCTGCACATGCTCAGTTTGGTGTGTATTGCTAGAGGTTTTTTTTTTCTTGGCACAGGCCAATCAGCACCGTCCAGACAGAGGGTCAGGGGTGCTGCTTCCTCATAGGACAGTCAGAAGAAAATGCAAACTCCTACAATCATAAACCAGACACTGATAGAAGTCACAAGACTGCTCTAACTGCTGATGAGAAAAGGTATTTAGCAGTTTATATTTACTAAAATAATTGCACTTCCATGTTCTGTGGGAGACCAGATATATGCAGGGTCCTGGGTTTAGTAACACTCTAAGCTCAGTTTAAAAAAATGCATTCTTGTCAGCTCAATAAAGGTTTTCAGCATACAGGGTCAAGCAGTGAGAAGTATACAGCGTACTGTGATGTACAGTTCAGAAAGGTGCGGTGTGAAGTACTGTATATGACATACAGCACAGTGGAAGTATTGAGTATATTATATACAGCACGGTGTACAGCAGTGGGGAATATGTAACTTACAGCATATAGTACAGATTGGATTAGTCTAGAACATGCAACGTTCAGGACAAAGAGCAGATGTGCAGCAGTCCAGAATATTAAATGCACAGTAAGGCATGCAAAGTGCAGTAGGCTGGAAAATGTAGCCTACAACACAGCATATTCCAGACCAAGGCAATGTCTTAATTAGATTGCCACGGTCCTGCCATTTAATAGCCATCCTGCCCAGAGCTGTCAATGCCACTGCTGTCTTTCCCACAGAGCCAACAGCGGGAGGAGGGACAACTCTGGATGCAAAGGGGGGCATCCTGAGTTAACAAACAGGTGATTGGTTGCCAGGATGAAGGGCCGTCCTGTCATCCAGTTACCAGCTTGCAGCTACTGCCCTCTGTCCAAACTTGGTGTGCATCCTGCCCCCGCTCCTTTTTCTGTAAGGTAGGACGGGAAGAAGGGGGGGTCAATGTGAAGGGGGTTCAGGACAGTTAATGGGGAATGTGAGGACAGTGATATGTGGGGGGATCTGAGGACCGTAATGTGAGGGGGAGCTGAGGACAGGCTGATGGGGGAAAAAACAGGCTGTGATTGGCAGAACCTCCCCCTAGATATACCACACCATGTTTTTGCATAGAAATAATAAAGATTTGAGTTCATATTTTTATGACAATATAATTTATTTGATATTCATTTGTCATCTGTATTCCAGAGGCTTTTTTTTTTTCTTAAACATGTGACCGGCAGCACTGGACTAGAAGCTCTTCCAACGGATATTTTCCTGCAAGAAGGCTGGGAAACAGCTGAGTCACATGACCGCTCTATATTAATTATTAAAAGAGGCAATTTTTTTTCAATTAAAATATATGTATATATTCATATACATAAAGGGAAGGGATTTATTATCACTTTAAGACTTGAATGCTGATGATTGCACTACAAGTTCATATGGGCAGCTTGGTTACAATCAGCCTGTCAGATTTTTCATGTGATTATTGAGCGTGGCTATAGTCTAGCCGCTAGCAATATTCACTGTGTGTTCTCCTCTGCAGGAAGGATTACCCCATCAATACTGACTGTCTTGATAGTGGAATTGAGCAATTTCCTTTCCTGCAACTCATGGTTGCAGGAAAGAAAATCTCACTATATATGGCCAGCCTAACCTGATGACCATTGACGCATTGTGTCTGATAAATGTCCAGAGATGGATTTACTATGAGATGCATAATCTTGCCCAATGACCTCTCAATAGTGTAAAATGCCTATCTAGTGTTTTATTATGCTTTTTTTAGTGATGGATGCATTATGAGATCAGGCATTATTTTGCAGTATTCTGGCTGATCAGTCCACTGTCTCAATTGTGTATAATGTTTGTCTAGTGATTGAGCCAGTCCATTGTCGTAACTGTATATAATATTTGCGTGGCGATTGCTGCACTATTATGTTGGACATTATCCTACTGAAAAAAACAGTTTTCATTTGAGCTTATGAGTGGTAAAACAACAGGAATAACCACCCTACTGATTTACTGTTTATCCTTGTAGTGCCCTCAGTTGAAGTCAGCTGCTGAAGGGCCCAGGGCTTTTCCATACATCTGATACCTTCAAAAGGAGGTGCCAAAATGTGTGTTTTTACGTGCAACTTACCTGACTCTAGCAGGGAAGGATATGTTGTCCAGTGTCTGAACATACTGAACAGGTAAAGAGATTTCCTTGCCCATTCAATAAGAGCAAAATTTTGGTAACAACACACACAGTCTTTGTAAAATATATTTCTCAAACAAATTAGATAATTAATTGATTAAAGACAAAAGAAAAATAATAAATATATGTTACATATTAGGGATGCACCGACACTGGCTTTTTACCAGTGAGTACAAGTACCAATACTATCAGTCAAGTACTCGCCGATACCGAGTACCAATACTTTTGCAGTTAGATTTGAGCCCATACAAAATGAATGGGTTCAAATCATACTGCAAAGAATTGCATGCTATTTGAATAGGAATACGCTGCGATTCCTGTCCGAATTGCAAGAAGTTTCCCACACCTATCCTATGTGAACCTAGTTTCACACAGAAGCGGTGGGGGAAACCTCCCTGCATGATGGGTTCCACCCAGGGCTGTCTTTAAGGCAGGGCAAAAGGGGCAGCTGCCCAGGGCCCTGTCATTGTTGTGGGGCCCAAAGCAGCTGCCTCATACTTGGCAACTATCCCAGTTTACATTCCCTTGTCCCTTGAAGTTTTAGTCCTGTGCTGCTACTACTGCTGCCCAGCTCTGCCCTATTGTGTACAGATGACTCACCTGCAGACCTGTGTTTACATGTAAATACTGGCATTCATATGTAAATAGCAGTCACATGCATATGTAAATAGCTGAGGCCAATGGCATTGATATGTAAATAAAGGCAGCATTTATAGGTATATCATGCCCCCCTGCAGTGAGGAGAAGATGTGCTGTAACCTATTGCAACCAGTGAGCAGTATTACTGTACAGTAATCTCTAGCAGCCAATCAACAAGCAGAAATGTGCTGTAACCTCTAGCAACCAGTCAGTATACAGTAATGATATGCTGTAACCTCTGGCAACCAATTGTAATTGCTGCCTGATCTGATACAGTAAACTGATTTTAAGTCTAGCTGCTATTTATTTTATGTCTCAGAGAAGGTGGAGAGTGAAATTGTATGGGGGGTGGGGGGCCCTAAGCACATTTTTGCCCAGGGTCCAACCAATATTAAAGACGGCCCTGGTTCCACCATCCCTGACTCCCAATGCTACTGTGGACATCAGTGGCTTACTGAATGGGCAAGTTTGTAGAAACTTCCAGAGCTGGAGGGTGGGAGTAAGGAGGGTACACCCTTTACATTTTTGTAAATATTTTATTATATCTTTTCATGTGACAACACAAAATAAATTATACTTTGCTACAATGTAAAGTAGTGAGTGTACAGCTTGTATAACAGTGTGAATTTGCTGTCCCCTCAAAATAACTCAACACACATCCATTAATGTCTAAACCACTGACAACAAAAGTGAGTACACCCCTAAGTGAAAATGTCCAAATTGGGCCCAAAGTGTCAATATTTTGGGTGGCCACCATTATTTTCCAGCACTGCCTTAACCCTCTTGCACTGGAGTCCTCTTCCACTCCTCCATGACAACATCACAGAGTCGGTGGATGTTAGAGTCCTTGCGCTCCTCCAAGGTCCCACAGATGCTTAATAGGGTTTAGGTCTGAAGACATGCTTGGCCAGGCCATCACCTTTACCCTCAGCTTCATTAGCAAGGCAGTGGTCATCTTGGAGGTGTGTTCGGGGTTGTTATCATGTTGGACTACTGCCCTGCGGCCGAGTCTTCGAAAGGGAGGGGATCATGCTCGGCTTCAGTATGTAACAATACATGTTGGCATTCATGGTTCCCTCAATGAACTATAGCTCCCCAGTGCCGACAGCACTCTTGCAGCCCCAGAGCATGACACTCCCACCATGCTTGACTGTAGGCAAGTCACACTTTTCTCTGTACTCCTCACCTAGTTGCCGCCACACACACCTGACACCATTTGAACAAAATAAGTTAATCTTGGTCTCATCAGGCCACAGGTCCCGGTAATCTATGTCCTTAGTCTGCTTGTCTTCAGCAAACTGTTTGCGGGCTTTCTTGTGCATCATCTTTAGAAGAGGCTTCCTTCTGGAATGACAGCCATGCAGACCAATTTGATGTAGTGTGTGGCATATGGTCTGAGCAATGACAGGCTGACCCCCCCCACCTTCAACCTCTACAGCAATGCTGGCAGCACTAATTTGTCTATTTGCCAAAGACAACTTCTGGATATGACGCTGAGCATGTGCACTCAACTTATTTGGTTGACCATGGCAAGTCCTGTTCTGAGTGGCACCTGTCCTGTTAAACCGCTGTATGGTCTTGGCCACCATGCTGCAACTCAGTTTCAGGGTCTTGGCAATCTTCTTATAGCCTAGGCTATCTTTATGTAGAGCAACTATTCTTTTTTTCAGATCCTCAGAGAGTTCTTTGCCATGAGGTGCCATGTTGAACTTCCAGTGACCAGTATGAGAGAGAGACTGATAACACCAAATTTAACACACCTGCTCCCAATTCACACCTGAGGCTTTATATCACTTGACACCGGGGGGGGGGTGGCTAATTGGGCCGAATTTGGAAATTTTCACTTGGGGGTGTACTCACTTTTGTTGCCAGTGGTTTAGATATTAATGGCTGTCTGCTGAGTTATTTTGAGGGGACAGAAAATGTACACTGTTATACAAGCTGTACACTCACTACTTTACATTGTAGCAAAGTGTAGTTTCTTCAGTATTGTCACATAAAAATATATAATAAAATATTTACAAAAATGGGAGGGGTGTACTCGCTTTTGTGAGATACTGTATATTTCAATATACAGTATGTAATTAGATTTGACTGCATTGGCTTTAAGGACAGGCAAATTAGTGAAGGTGTGTCAGGAGATGGCAACATTTAAATTTTGTCCATCATATGCAGATTTGTGAATCACGATTTCCTGTTTTCCCAAACTGTATGACTGATCAGAAAAATCTATGTGCACAGAAGCATGTGTGAGGGGTGTACTCACTTTTGTGATATATATATGTATATATATATATATATATATATATATATATATATATATATATATATATATATATATATATATATATATTATACATACATATTTATACATATACTATTTTCCATTCTAGAATCAACCAGAATACTTTTCAAACAACAGAATTGCAGAATTGTTCTTTGAAGCTAGCACCTAATCTTGACAATGTAATGATGTAACTACTACTCGGAAGTCACCATTAAAAATACTTAAGTTCCTCTTCCTCAGTGATCAGCAAAAACATTGTTTTGCAAGCCATACAGATCAAAATAAAATTTGCATCTGCTATAGCAAATTAGTTTGCAATAATTTAGAATGATTATTATTCTGGAACAAAAGTAATCTTACTGGCACTGCATAGCTTCTTTAAATAGACGTTAATTAAGCTTAATTGCTTCATTATCTGTATAGTTGGCAAGTAGAAGATGATGATGCTGTAATGTATGAATACTGCTATTTCTGAAACAAACTGGCAATGTTATGCACAAGATTACAGAGAATAGTATATAAAACATGTAAATTGTCTCTGGCCATTTCTATTCATATGTTAAAGAAACAAATCCATCTTCTCTAGTCCTCTAGCTACTGCAAAAGTTCTTAACAAAATAAACTGTTGCAAACATTTTTGTGTCGTAAATGCCCAATGTCATTCTCATAACCTTTATTCACTGACATGAAGTTCGCCTTGATGTTGTGGCACTACTTCTTTTCAATTGATCTCCTAATTGGCCCTTCAGAGCAGAGATGACATCTGTACGAGTCTTAAGTCGGAACATTCAAATATCATCAGCTTTTGCAAAGCCAGCAAACCAAATCATTTTGTTCTCAAATATTCTTGGACATTCTAACAGCTACTATTCAAAAAAATTATAAATAGGTTACAAAATACACATCCTGCTGCACAGGAGGAAGATGTAGAGAAGCCCAGCTTGACCCAGGTATAGCATTGTTGAACATATTTGTATCCAAAAATACAATGATGATAACTAGACTTTATTGTTAAAATATTTTGGCCTTAACAACGTGGTTTCCACATCAAAAGACAGTGGTGACTAAAAATTATTTGAACAAGAATTAACCTCCCTGGCGGTATGATTCAGTCTGGATTTAGGTGCTAAAAGTGGTACAATTATTTTGCATGGAAATTTGGCGTTTTATATTGTAGTCCTGTATTTCTTAGGAACAACTCTCTTAAATCTGTTCAAACCAGAGTCTAGCAGACATTCCAGGTATGATAAAGTTTATAATATAATAAAGAATAATAAAAAATATTCAATAATGTAATCAAATCCTAAAACACTGAAAAAGGGACACCTTTTGGTTGCTATGGACAATCTCCAAATTCCAGCAGAAAAAAACTGTATTTATAATATAAAAGTGCATGCAGGGCATTACACAGACCACTAGGGACAAAGGGGGTGTGTATTTTTTAATACAGTACTGTAATATGTAAGATTACAGTACTGTGTGTGTTTTGTGTGTTTTTACTTTTTTGAATTTGCCGCCGTTCTCCACTCCCGTGCGCCGTAACGCCGCAGGGAATGGAGCTCAGTGGCATTCGGCACTGTGAATTGAGCGGAGGACAGCTCGATCACATAGCGCGGAGGACATCGCTGGATCCAGGGGACAAGGTAAGTAACTCTCCCTGTGTCCTCCCCTGCATCCAGCGATGCGATCCCGAGTCTGGCTCGGGGTTACCGCTCCTGTCAGTAAGATCCCAACACGAGCCAGACTCGGGATTACCGCTAGGGGGGTTAAAAATGTTGGGGTCAGAATCATAGTCTTTTCTATTTGTCCACATTCAATTTGCAGCAGTGAGGAGATCAAAATTGTGTGTGAATGATGAACAAACCCTAAAAAAGATTCTAATTATGTCTCATTTTCATACACAGAAAGTGTCAGTCTGGAGGAGCCAGCGGTCAGCAGCCAGACAGAGTCCCAGATCCCTCATCTACGCCCTCCTGCTAAAAGGGCCAGGAAGAGAAGGAATCTGGAGGAGGCCACAGCTGCCTTCTTCTGCCAGGCCATTACTGCCATCTGAATAGACCCAGATGAGGCTGAGGGATTTGCTGTGGTGATGGCCAATAAATTAAGGGAGATGGCCAGTGAGCAAAGGAGCAAGTGTGAGGAACTCATCCTGCAGCTCAACAAGGGGTGAGGGGCCAAATCTCTGAAAACACACACCTCTGTGATTTTGTGTCCCCACATCCACCACCTCCACAGCCAACACACACACCACAGCCACCCCACCCACCCCACTCCACCCACCACAGCAGCATGGTGGTCGGTGGCAATACCAGCCACAAGACCCCCAACAAACCCACTGGACTGGGGATTTTTCACCCCTTCACCACTTACTAATTTTTTATTTTGGTTGAATAATTATTTTATTTGTTATATTTTCTATATTTTTGTATGCATAGAATGCACTTTTTGGTTAAGTTCTTTGTATTTGGATGGCATATAGCATCTCTAATTTAATTTGTTTTATTTTATTTTTCTGCACAATAAAAAAAAAAAATGTGGAGAATAATACTTGACTATGTGTTCTACTTCAAATGACAATTTGGGAGTAGGCAGTTACATTTAAAAAAATAAAATGTAAAATTATAAAGGGAGACCAACTTAGTTGTATCTTTGATCTTAAAAACTATGAGATAATGGTGTTGTGGTAACTTCCCCAAAAAATAAAACAACAAGCATAATAATATTATTCTTGATATCACTAGAAAAAAAAAGCCCTTTAAAATATGTTTTCCATAACTACATCAGTATCACCAGTAAAGCAGCTTCATTATTATCCCATTAAAGAAGAAGAGAATGTGCACTGCATTTCAACATTTGTTGGCCGAAAGTTGGACAATTGTCCGAAGGAGCATACTAACGGTCAGATTTTAGGACAACGGTATGTCAACAGACAATCTCCAGCCAACGAATTGTGTGTATGAGGCTTTAGTCTCTATTTAGATCTGCAGTTGCTATGGTGCTGCACAAGTGATCAACTATGACACCAGCCATTTGAATGTTCAGTTGAAAGCTAATATAAGTACACTGGCATCTGCGACAGTTATCACCAGAGGCATGCCTTTATTGTAATTGTGTTGAGAAACAGTGGAAACAGTGGAATTAGTTTCACTTTAATGTTTTTTAAAAATCATCTTTCCATTCCAATCTGCAGATACTTTCATTTTCTAAAATTTGTCAAACATTCAAATGTCACTCCCATGCAGTATAACAACCTGGAGGAGTCTGTGCATTGCCGGTGTACAGAATGCCTCCAGAAATCTCATTCTTGCTTGTATAATTGACAGTCTGCTTTTATCAGACACATAGACTAGGATTTTAGGCAGGCCATGTAAATGGAGTTTCATCACTGAGATATTTTCAAGGCTCCCTAAACTTATCTCATTACAAAAGTAAGATAGGGCCAGATTGTTATAACAAGAAGGCAGACCCCACCATTCAGAAATCTGTTTTGACAAAAGACACAGTAAACCAAACAGCAATTTCTTCAAAACAGAGACCTCTATGAATCTGCAAAAAAGTTTGCTAAAATCTTCAAAATGTATGATGTTTACCTAGAGGGGCATTTCATCTCAGCAAAACTGGAGTTATACTTTAAAGATTAATTCTATCTGAACACCCATATACAAAAAATATTCATCTTTTGTTGTAGATGTAGAGCAGGGATCTTCAAACTACGGCCCTCCAGCTGTTGCAAAACTATATATCCCATCAGGCAGTGTGAAACTGTGACATTCACAAACATCACTAGACATGATGGAAATTGTAGTTCCTGAACAACTGGAGGGCCATAGTTTGGTGACCCTAGATGTAGAGTAACAGTGATGTCACTAACCAGTGCATGGTTACATACGGAAAACACCCTGCTCAGTCTCTTGTATTTAAACCTCAAACATTTGTCAAGAGCCACAAACATTTCATATTATATTCCATAACATTCCATTTCAGTTCCACCTTAATATACTAGCATTACTGAGTTACACTTTCCTGCTGCTCTGTTTCCCTTTAACTTATTTATACTGCTTTTAAATTTATAGGTGAATCTTGGAGACTTTTCAATTCATGCAATGCTGGCTTTCCGCCAACATATAACAGTAATCAGCAAAGTACAAAATATATTATTTGCTAAATATACATGAACTGTGTCTGTTGCAGAGTTAATCACATATTACAATCATCTTATTACATGCTTAGCTAATGATGAAATAGAATTAGGTTAAGCTATTTAAACGGTCTTTTAAAAATGTACTATTTTGAGATGAAATTTAAAGGAAAGTTGAAAGGAAAATCTAATGGTAACGAACTGTTTATATTGGGTTAATATATCTCGGGGACAGTTAATATACTCTATAGGTTTACTGGGTAAACCAGCTACGTATAAGACTTCCAATCTAGCATCTGTTCAATGTTATTGAATCATTTAGTTTAATCTCATCAAAGTCCTAAATAACTGGAGTTCAGATGGTCTACAATTTCCTTAAAATGAGACCATGCAAAATCAATGTTACTTACAGTACCTCTATATAGATGTTTTATGATCAAACTCAAGGGATGGCTGAATGATCATCTACATAATTTTTAGATAAATACCAGAAGCCAAGTAGTGAGGGCAAATGCATGCTAGTGGTGTTGAGCCTTTTCTAATGCCATTTTCAGAAGCCTTATCTTTAAAGCATCTGCTGGCTCTAGATTGGTCGGAATGGTTCTTACATTGGTCAATAATTTGCCCTCTCTTGTTCCTTGTGAATAGTCAATTATATAAACAGTATGACATGTCATAAAATCTATGTTGCTTTCAGCCTCTATGGACTTATTATGAAATGCTTTTCAGCTCAACACCTGTCCATGGGTCACCTATTACATGAGACAGAACACATGCACAGCCTACCCAATTCATATCCCACTTAATGAGGGGACTGTTTAGTGATTTTAGTCCTCAGTTCATTAATTTCATATGAGAGCAATAGACTTTCTGACGTCTGAGGTCCACCTACAATCAGTCATGCTCAGCACAGCAAGATGCTGCCATTACTACAGATTTCATTTTATGGGTGTCTATGCCAACATCCACCCCCCCCACCAATGCTGATGTGAGAAGGAGCCCCTGAATTTTACACAGCCCCCCTTTATTACTGATGAACTGAGGACAAAACATTATTGGACAACTCCTTTCCCAGGCATTACCTGTAAAATATTGACATGAGGCGTGCCCAACATGTGACCCTTCAGTTGTTTTGCAAAACTACAAGTCTCATGAAGCATTGCAAGGCTGATAATTACAAGCGTGACTCACAAAGGCAGAGGCATGATACGACTTGTAGTTCTGCAACAGCTGGAGGGCCACATGTTGAGTACCCATGATTGACGTCATTCTTGGAAAATCTTTGTCAATATATTCTTCACCAGGGTTTTTTTAAATAACTGTTTTGGACCACATAAATCTTGCAGCCATGGGGGCTTGGATATACAGTAATCACTTGACAGAATTGGACCACCATTAGGGCGAATGGTGAATGAGGATGGCATACATGCTAAACCTCATAGCAAATAGTCCTTGAGTATTGTTAATATACATAACTATCATTATCAAAATGCTACTATCCAACATAATCTGCTGTCTCTATGTATGGGAAATCTGTAGGAAAAGGAAGACATGCTTGTCTGACCATCACAATGACAATGACAACTCAAGGTACCAGGCGCTCAGTTTTTTCATGCAACCTCACAGGTTGCACACAAAAAACCCTGGCAGCTCCAGTTGGGAGCCGCTGTACTAACTATGTGAGGTTAATCCAGTGATCTCCCCCCGCTAAGTGTTCTGTTGTGTTCTGACAGGGGGGCACGCAAATTCCGACAAATGTCTCCTGACATTCTGCCCGTGTCCATGGGGCTTTAGAGTTTCACACTAACCTAACAAGATAGCCTTTAAAGCAGGGATACTCAACCTCGGCCCTCCAGCTGTAGTGAAACAAATGCCATCATGCCTCTGCCTCTAGGAGTCATGCCTGTGATGGTCAGGGTCTTGTAATGTCTCATTTGTCTCACTTGTAGTTTCACCACAGCAGGAGGGCCGAGGTTGCCTACCCCAGCTTTAAAGTATATGTCCAGCTAACACTTTTTTACTTTGGGTTGAGCAGGAAAGGAGCAGAACCCTTTTCAGGTTTTTACTGCTGCCCATGACTCTTTCAGAGAGATTTCCTCTTATTTACTGTCCCAATGAAAAAAGTTTCACCAGATAGGAAATGAGGGAAAATCTGCAACAGAAAAAAAAGACAGCAATAAAAACCTGGCCGGGGTTATTTCCTTTACTGCTCAACCGAAACTGTAACGATAGTAAGTGAAGGAAAATCTCTCTAACATTTACACACCTCAAGCGTTTTTTCTGCCAAAATGCTGCTACTGGGCACAGACACATATGTGCATGGACACATCGGCTAACATGAAGGATGTTTAGAGGCAGAAAAAAAAATACCAGATGCCCCCAACAGCAGTTTTAGAATGTGCAGTGTGCATGAGGCCTAAGGCCGCGTACACACGCGCGGACTGTTCGCCCAACTTTGTCCGTCCAACAGTTTCGGCAAACAGTCCGCTCAAAATTAGCATGGACGGACATGGCCACACATGACGAACGAACAGTTTGCTGAAACCGTGCGCGATGACGTGAACGGCACGTACGACGGGACGAAAAATACGACGTCCTATACACTGCATTATAACTTTCGGCGTGAAAATCCTTTCTGAGCATGCGCGCAACTTTGTTTGACGAACAAGCCTACACACGAGCGGACTGTTCGCTGAAACAAGGTTTCAGCGGACAGTTTTACAGAATTTCCGAAAAACCTTGTCCGTCAAACTGTCCGCTGAAACTGTCCGCTGAAAGCCCACACACGAGCGGACTGTCCGCCCAAACACTGTTCAGCGGACAAAGTTGGGCGAACAGTCCGCCCGTGTGTACGCGGCCTCACATTTCATATTAAGCAGTTTTATATCTTTTACTGTCCAAATAAATTATTTTGGTTTCACATTTAGTCTGGGTTCACACTAGTGCGATGCCGGAACCAGTGTGACTCCAGCGCCGGTTCCCGAATTGCTCCTCTCTTGCAAGCAGTTCACACTGCCTTGTGTGAACCGCTGTGGATGTCATTAACAAAGTTAATGACACCCCCAGTTTAGTTCACAGTTCGCAGTGCAAACTGTGGACTCGCACAGGAATCGGATTGCATAGGTGACAAAACCAATGCAATCCGATTTTAGCGTGGGAAAAAAGTCCCTGCACTATTTTCTGTGCGAATCCAACGCGAGTTCAGCCATACAACTTTATGGCTGAACTCACATTGCTCAGAGATCGCATGTGATCGGCACCTGAGGTGCGGGTGTGTATTACATACGATCTCTGAGATCGCGCTGGTGTGAACCCAGGCCCAATAAACTTTTGTTTTAATCTGTCCAGTATTTTTTCAGGATAGACAGGGTTTTCATTCAGTAGCAGTTTAATTTTGCAGGTATCAATTATAAATTCAATGCTTTGTACAGAGGTAGAAACATTAAAGTGGATCTAAAGGCAGAAGGTTTTTTTTATCTTAATGAATTCTATGCATTAAGATAAAAAACCTTCTGTGTGCATCAGCCTCCCTCATACTTACCTGAGCTCTATCCTGATCCAGTGATCTTGCATGAGAGCCTCAACTCTCCCTCATTGGCTAAGAAAGATATTGGCTCCAGCTGCTGTCAATCAAAGTCAGTGAGCCAACGAGGAGAGAGAGGACGCAGGGCTGAGCTGAGGCTCCGTGTCTGAATGGACACACAAAGCAACAGGTCAGCTTGGGTGCCCCATTGGTCAAATTTGTGGCCAACGTGGTCAAATAAATGATATACTAGATAATGCTTTTCCACTGCAAATGTAATTGTATGTATATTTTGTAGAGAGTCACAACTTTCGCCAATTGAGGAGAGCTCCATGTCTCCGTGCAGTGGCTCAGTTCGGTGCCCCCAAAGCAAACTGTTGGCTGTGGGGGCACTCGATAGGAGCCAGGAGCGCTGGCGGAGGACCTAAGAAGAGGAGGATCTGTGCTGCTCTGTGCATAACATGTTATTTGTAAACAAAAAATATTACTTTACATAGGGTTATTTGTTTTTAGTTTTGAAAAACAAATGGCAGTATGGCAGAATTTGATCAGCCTTCCTATCTCTAGCAGGGCCCAATTCATGGAATACTGATGATATCTGCAATTGTTTTCTTGAAGTGATGTGTTACATGAATATAGAGAGATTGATACACTAAATGAATCACTTCACTGGGCTATTTCACAGTCAATGGTTCTAACATCCATGATTTACTCATTTCAATCTGTATATCTCACAAAAAAGTCCTGTAGGCTTAACTGAAATCCTTTTTACTGTATATGTGGGCTGAAAGTGGTCAAATACAGTATGTGGTTTACTAGATAATGCTTTTTCACTGCAAATGCATTTGTATGTAAATTTTGTAGAGTCGCAACTTTCAACAATTGCCATTCTATAAATATAATTACACCTATCAACTGGTTAGTCATCAGTGATGGAACTAAAACAGACTTTCATGAAAGGCAACACATAAGAGGAATCGAATGTAAAAAAAAAAATGTATTTCAATACATGATACTTAACATAGTCACAATAAAATGCAATGGAAATACATAGATAAAGTAAATGAAGTACAACGCACAGTATATCTAAAGCCAAAACATTTTTGTATTAGTTTTGGATGTAGTAAGAATTATTTGAAACCTCTTTCAGCTTTGTTTCACTGTCTCTGTCCAACTGGGGAGATGTACCTATACGACCTGTCCCTCAAACCAGAGGCATAACTAGAACTTTCAGGGTCCCAGTGCAAGAAACCATGATGGGCCCCCCTGCCCCACTTCCATCCAGGCCCCGGCCTTCCAATTTTGGGAGGGTGTCCATGAACATCTTCCCAAAACCGTGCTTCACGTATGCCCCCTGGGACTGGAACATGCATCCAGCGCAATCACATCGGCCCTTTACCATGCGATCAGCTGATCACATGTAAACAGACTTGTCGGTTATCCACAACCCTTTCCTCCCACGCTGTGTCTGTGTCAGGAAAGGACTGCTGTTAACTGTCAAGAATTTCAATAAATTGTTTACACTGATAATTGGTGCCCCAATCATCAGTGCTTATCAATGCAACCTATTAGTGGCCATCAATGCTGCCTATCAGTGCTCATCAATGCTGCCTATCAGTGCCCATCAATTCCACCTAAAAGTGTTACCTATCAGTGCTCATTAATGCCACCTATTAGTGCCCATCAATTCTGCCTATCAGCACCACCTATCAGTGCTCATTAATGCCACCTAACAGGGTCCATTAGTGCCACCTATCAGTACTCTTCAATAGTGTCCATCAATACTGCCTGAGTTCTGCCTATCAGTGTTCCACAGTGCCCATCAATGCAGCCTATGAGTTCTGCCTATCAGTGCTCATCAATGCTCATCAATGGCACTTATCAGTACCCATCAATGCCACCTATCAGTGCAGTCTATCAGTGCATATTAGTGCCTCCTATCAGTGCTGCCTATCTGTGTCCATTAGTGCCTCTTATCATTGCCCATGAATGCCTCCTATCAGTGCCTTCTATCAGTGCCCATCAGTTCCTTCTATCAGTGCCTTCTATCAGTGCCCATCAGTTTCTTCTATTAGTGTCTTCTCTCAGTGCCCATCAGTGCCTCCTATCAGTGCTCATCAGTGCCTTCTATCAGTGAATCCTAACAGTGCCCATCAGTGCCTCCTATCAGTGCCCATCAGTGCCTCCTATCAGTGCTCATCAGTGCCTCCTATCAGTGACCATAAATGCCTCCTATCAGTGCCCACCAGTGCCTCCCATCAGTGCCTTCTATCAGTGCTCATCAGTGAATCCTATCATTGCCCATCATTGCCTTCCATCAGTGCTCATCAGTGCCTTGACCTTCTATCAGTGCTCATCAGTGAATCCTATCAGTACTCATCAGTGTCCTCTGCCTTCTCAGGTAGCACAGAGACACCAGCATTAACAGTTCTATCTCCCCCTCCGTCCGTCCTCTCTCGCACGGGATGACAGAGGACACACAGCTGATCTCCTCCCCCTTCCTGCCTGTGCTCCACGTGTGTTCCGCGGAAAGTCAAGTGTGAAGCTAAGAGCTCACATTTCCTGCGGAGCACACACAGGAGAGAGTAACATCAAAAAAATCATTATAAAAAAGCCCTAAGGCTAACGCTGCGCTAGATAATAATCAACAATTAAAGTGAATATAAAAATGAAAAATAAAGCAGCCAGCACCTAAAGTTCAATCCAAAAAACTTCAAATAAGTAAATAACAGAGTAAGCGCAGGACTAATAATAATTGATTATTGTGAAATTAATTATAAATAATATGATCAAGAATAAAAAATAGGTAACATATAAATTAATAAATTAATAAATAATAAAGAGGGGAAAATTTCCCAAGAAAAGAAAAAATTTTAAGAAAAAAAGAAAACTAAAGCAGAGGCCCCATCCAAATAATAATCAATGCAAAAAGTCCATGCAAAATTAACCTCCAGAGGAAAAAAAAGAT
The DNA here is from genome assembly GCF_037356315.1 of Lithobates pipiens. Taxonomy (NCBI): domain Eukaryota; kingdom Metazoa; phylum Chordata; class Amphibia; order Anura; family Ranidae; genus Lithobates; species Lithobates pipiens. The sequence goes on from NW_027507758.1 coordinate 296,740,274, forward strand.
GTATTGTATAAAACAAAGGAGTAATGACGTCACCGTTGGAGGCTAAACCCTAGCGTAATGGAGCCTCTGGCGGTGATGTCATTACGCTATCCTTCCGCAACAGTGGTGAGACGAGCAACTTAGGAAATAGGAAGAAGCTGATAGAGACGCCGCGACAATCGCTTGTTATTATACTTCGCTCTTGTAAGTGCAAACTCTTCTTTTGTTAAATCGTTTGAATTGATATACAACTACACTATGGGAGTTTTTATCTTCTATCTTTGAGCAATGATAGAGCTTCAACAGCTGCTCCGCATACCTATAGGTCTTGAGGAGACTGCTAATTCCCTGCGTTGGGTGAGACTGTTATCAGCAGTCACGGCTTTTTTGTAAGCAAGCTACCTTACATTTGGGTATTGACCTGAACACGCGTGTGATTTTTGGGAAGATTGGTGTCACAACTCCTTTGTTTTCTGCAATTCATCTTTTTTCCTCTGGAGGTTAATTTTGCACAGAGTTTTTGAATTGATTATTATTTGGACGGACGCTGTTTTAGTTTTCTTTTTTCTTAATATTTAATATATTTCTTTTCTTGGGAAATTTTCCCTTCTTTATTATTTATAAATTTATTATTATATTAGCAAAGTTCCGACCACGAACATGATGAATTTAAAAAAAATGACAATGAAGGCAACTTCTGACGCAGCCCTTGGGAATCTGCAATGGTGACTGGTCAATGTTTAATATCCGAACGGAGAAGTAAGCTAAAAATAGCCAGATGGCCTCTTACCGGACACGATGGACCCCAAATTATAGGGGTCAAACTCGCCTGATATCCACAGTATCAGCTGTGATGTTCCACCTGGTCTGCTCCAGAGGCATAGCCGCTCTCTCTCTCGTCTAGGACAGCAGGATGGTTTAGTAACTTTCCAGCCTTTCCAGTTACTCTGCTCGATACTCCTCCAGTGAATTTCAAAGGAATTTAGAAGAAAAAGAGAAACTTCATGGTACAGTAAATAATGGTCATTTTATTCCAAAATTTTCCTTAAACACAGTGAAGAAATACAATGCAACACACAGCTACAAGCTATCAAACTGCCAGCTGGTGCGTGGTGACATCACAAGATTCTCTCCAACCGACGCGTTTCCCTGTAACAAGCATCGCCTGGGAACAGAGATATCCAGCTGGCAGTTTGATAGCTTGTAGCTGTGTGTTGCATTGTATTTCTTTGCTGTACTTAAGGAAAATTTTGGAATAAAATTACCATTATTTACTGCATCATGAAGTTCCTCTTTTTCTTAAAAAACCCTTTGAAATTTGCTAGAGGAGTATCGAGCAGAGTAACTGGAAAGGCTGTAAAGTTACTAAACCATCCCACTGTCCTAGACGAGAGAGAGCGGGTATCCCTCTTTGGAGAGGACCAAGTGGAACATCACACCTGGTACTGTGGATATCAGGCGAGTTTGACCCCTATAATTTGGGGTCCATCGTGTCCGGTAAAAGGCCATCTGGCTATTTTTAGCTTACCTCTCCTTTCGGATATTAAGCATTGACCAGTCACCATTGCAGATTCCCAAGGGCTGCATCAGAATTTGCCTTCATTGTCATTTTTTATTTTTAATTCATCATGTTCATGGTTGGAACTTTTTAACACATTAATCACAAGTTGTTTGTATGGACTTTTTATTTTTATTTTAAAGTTCATCCTGTGTTTGATGGGACTTTTTCAACACAATCATAATCGATTTATAGTGATTTATTCACTCACGTGTTTTTTTTGCACAATTTTTTCTATGTGTTTGAGTTTTTGCACAATCTTTTTTTGTTTATAAATGTTTGTGAATTGAGCATTTAATTCTTTGAGATAGCAGCATACACACAAATTGTTTTCACTTCTTTTCATTTTCTTTCATTTTTTAGTTTTTTCACATATGAATTGCATTTTTTACACAAATATTTATAATAACATTGATCACATTATTTTTGGTGGGTGCAGAATAATTAAATTATACATACTGTTGTAACATCAACAAGTACACCCCCTGAAACACTTCCCCCTTATTCCTGCTTTGGAGATAACTCAAATGTTTTGATTTTCCCTCACTTTCAGCACCTGTGGTAATGGTTACTAGGACAAGGGTGAATCTCCCTAGCAGAGACACAGACAACAATACAGATTTGACAGTGTTGCTAACCTTTTTCTACTTTATCCAAAACCAAAGAAAAAAATGCCTTTAGATACACATTAAAGCAAATACTTCTCAACCACCTCAAATTTAAAAACATAAACATGAGCAGGGGTCAACCTTTTTTCACATTAAGGCTGGGTTCATACCGCAGCAGCTCACAGGAGCTCACAGCAGCTCACAGCAGTGGTCCGGTGCATCAACGCTTTAGGTCCGATTTCAGCACAAATTTGTGTATTTGTGTGTTTTTCAGACATGAAATGGACCAGAAGACACACAGGACTCATGGGCTATTCACCCCGGAGCCGCCCAGAGATGTGTGAATTGGCTTCATAGAGAGCCGGTCACAATCTCCTGACGTGAATTGGATGCCGGAAAACTTGCATCCAATTCACAATAGTGGAACCCAGCCTAAGGGGTCTATTTATAACAAAATAATCACAAGCATTCATCCAGCCCTTAGGTATCCTGACCATATTTTGCTTAATAATTGATTGTTAGCTCTATCTAATGGCCATAATGTGGTATTTTTCCTTAAATTACTCAATTAGTAAAATGCTGCATTATGGTTAATGCCCAAAACTTTTTTCAATAAATTCCTCTATTAGATTTAAGATAGTGTTGGAAAGTCAAAATTCAATCATAGTCCCATAGGTACAGAATGTTAGTCCATGTAAAAGTAAAAATTATATGATGAATTCTATATTTACTGGAGGCTAAAGTCATGAAACATAGTCAGAAAGCAGACGACCAGTTTTAGATTTCCTGTATGCTTCTGTGCACATAGATCTGATCAGAGTCATACAGTTAAGGAAAACAGGAAATCGTGATTCACAAATCTGCATATGATAGACAACATTTTAATTTTGCCATTTCCTGACACACCTTCACTAATTTACCTGACCATAAAGCCAATGCGGTCAAATCTAATTACATACTGTATAATGAAATATACATCTCAAAAATGAAAATACAGTATCTCACAAAAGTGAGTACACCCCTCACATTTTTGTAAATATTTTATTACATCTTTTCATGTGATAACACTGAAGAAATTACACTTTGCTACAATGTAAAGTAGTGAGTGTACAGCTTGTATAATGCCCTATACACACAGCCGGACTTTCCAATGGGAAATGTCCGATCGGATCTTGTTGTTGTAAAACCCGATCGTGTGTGGGCTCCATCTGACTTTTTCCGTCCAAATTTAGAACACACAAAGTTTGAGAGCAGGATCTAACATTTTCCGACAAGAAAATCCGATTGTTTAAATTCCAATCGTGTGTTGACAATTCAGAGGGAATCAGAATAAATTACGAGACGAAAGCTATTGGCTACTGCCCTCTTTATAGTGCCGTCTGAGTGATCGGATTTTCTGACAACTTTGTGCAACCATGTGTATGCAAGACAAGTATGGGCCAAAATCTGTCAGAAAAAAATCAGACGGATTTTGTCGTCGGAATGTCCAACCATGTGTACGGGGCATTACAGTATCAATTTGCTGTCCCCTCAAAATAACGCAACACACAGCCATTAAAGTCTAAACCGCTGGCAACAAAAGTGAGTACACCCCTAAGTAAAAATGTCCAAATTGAGCCCAATTTTTCTCTCTCTCCGTTGTCATGTGACTCATTTGAGTTACAAGGTCTCAGGTATGAATGGGGAGAAGAGATGTTAAATTTTGTGTTATTGCTCTCACTCTCTCATACTGGTCACTGGAAGTTCAACATAGCAACTCATGGCAAAGAACTGTTGCTCTACATAAAGATGGCCTGGACTATAAGAAGATTTCCAAGACCCTGAAACTGAGCTGCAACATTGTGGCCAAGACCATACAGTGGTTTAACAGGACAGGTTCCACTCAGAACAGAGCTCGCCATGGTTAACAAAAGAAGTTGAGTGCTCAGCTTCATATCCAGAGGTTGTCTTTGGGAAATAGATGTCTGAGTGCTCCTAGCATTGCTGCAGAGGTTCAGGGGTCAGCCTGTCAGTACTCAGACCATACGCTGTATACTGCATCAAATTGGTCTACATGACTGTTGTCCCAGAAGGAAGCCTCTTGTAAAGATGATGCACAAGAAAGCCCACAAACAGTTTGCTGAAGACAAGCAGACTAAGGACATGGATTACTGGAACCATGTCCTGTGGTCTGATGAGACCAAGATAAATGTATTTGGTTCAGCTGGTGTCAAACGTGTGTCGTGGCAACAAGGTGAGGAGTACAAAGACAAGTGTGTCTTGCCTACCATCAAGCATGGTGGTGGGAGTGTCATGGTCTGGGGCTGCATGAGTGTTGGCAGCACTGGAGAGCTACAGTTCATTAAGGGAACCATGAATGCCAACATGTACTGTGACATACTGAAGCACAGCATGATCCCCTCCCTTCAGAGACTGGGCTGCAGGGCAGTATTCCAACATGATAACAACCTCAAACACAACTCTAAGATGGCCACTGCCTTGCTAAAGAAGCTGAGGGTAAAGCTGATGGACTGGCCAAGCATGTCTCTAGACCTAAACCCTATTGAGCATCTGTGGGGCATCCTCTAATGGAAGGTGAAGGAGTACAAGGTCTCAAACATCCACCAGCTCCATGATGTCATGGTGGAGTGAGAGGATTCCAGTGGCAACCTGTGAAGCTCTGGTGAACTCCATGCTCAAGAGGGTTAAGGCAGTGCTGGAAAATAATGGTGGCCACACAAAATATCGACACTTTGGGCCCAATTTGGACATTTTTACTTATAGGTGTACTCACTTTTGTGGCCAGTGGTTTAGACATTAATGGCTGCGTGTTGAGTTATTTTGATGGGACAGAAAATTTACACTATTATACAAACTATACACTTACTACTTCACATTGTAGCAAAGTGTAACTTCTTCAGTGTTGTCACATGAAAAGATATAATGAAATATTTCCAAAAATGTGAGGGGTGTACTTATTTTTGTGAAATATTGTATTAATACAATCAATGTATATCTAAAATGTCTGCCATGTTTATTTTTGGTGCATATACTGTAAAATGGTCCTAGTGAGTCTGTAAGGAGCCATTAAGACCAATATGTGTTGTTGTTTACTATGAGTGAACCTGACAGAGACCATCTTGAGGACTTTTTACAGGGAGAGGTAGTGAAGCTAAAAATCCATACTGATCACACAGTGTAAATCATTTGTTCTGCAGCACCTTTACATACAGTATTGCTAAACATCTGCCAATTCCTGACATGAATTTGCACTATATAATTGTGCCTATTGGATTGAGCATAACTCATGGTTTTATTGACAAAACAATATTGACACAAACCTTCATTTATTTTGATTTCGAATACGGAGGCACCTCCTTTTCAGTGGTGGCTCCATGTCTTCTGTCCCTGTGGAGAGTATTGGAGCTGAGATTATACAAGGGGTCATCGCAGTTTTTTCTGCTGGTTTTGGCACAGGCTGGATAACACAACCTGTTTTAGGCAACATCCTCAAAGCATAAGCATGGTCCTCATCAGCTGGGTTATTTAGATTAGGATCTTGTTTGTCCCCAGGTATTAGGGACTCATCCACAAGATTCTTCTTGCTGGTTTCTAGCTCTGAGTGGCAATTTGATGCACAGTTGTTTTCTTTAACAGATTCCAATTCACTTACTACTGGCTCCTTTTCTAACAATGTCTTCCTTTGCTCATGTAATTTCTCAGAGTTTTTAGAACCCTCTGTGTTCTTTGCACCATTTACAATGACATTACAAACTGCTGCACTGGTTTCCAGTCCTGGAGTGCTGGGGGCCCGTGACACTGTACCACAAAAATCAGAGTCACTGGAGGGATATACTTTTGTCTCCAAAGTACTATTCTCCATACAGTCACTACAATTGGTTCTATCTGAATTACTGAAAGATAAGTTTACAACACTGTTAGGTTCAGATTCAAGTTTGAATGGAGAACTAAGAGCTCTATGTATGACATTGTGAAGTCTAGATCTGTGTGCCATAGTTAAATCTATGACTCCATCTTGTGGGACCTGAAGTGTATTAGTGACATTAATTTTACTGTTTTCTGGGCTTGCTGTCCTCACTGTTAAATCTACCACTTCAGTTTTCGTTTGTTCCTGAACAACTGTAGCCTGGTGAGATGACTGCCCTGAACCACCAGGAGATGAATCAGAAGGCTTTAAGGACCTTTGTTTGGAATCCCTTGGGGACAAAGAATTATCCTTTGGCTTTGCACCTGGTGCATCACTTGATGAACTTGGAATGATGCTTTCACCATTGCTGGAGAAGTCATTTGGAGGTTTGGAATCCACCACTTGAGGAATAGGTATGGGAATTGGTATTGGAACAGGTAAAGGAACAATAACAGGATATGGCACTAAAAGAGTTGGTGGCGGCACTAAAGGTGCAAGAGATGGCAAACCAAAATTTACCATTTGTGGCATATGTATGGGACCATTTGGCATCATGCCCATGTGAGGGAAAGGAAGACTAGGTAGAGGGCCACCAGGTGGATGTGGTGGAAGCAATCCTGGTGGGTTGCCTGGCATTGTAGGTGTATTTGGTGGATAATTATGAGGTGATAACATTGGTCTATGCATAGGACTAGAAGTAGGACCTAAAACTCTGGAACCACCTGGAGGTGGACCCATACCAGGGATTAATGAACTGGGCAAAGGGCTGTTAGGGCCTGAACCATGGGGACCTCGTAAAAAGGGTGGGCGTATTTGCTGTATTATTTGCTGTTCCATAAATATGGGCAGAGGAACCGGTCCCCTGTTAGTCATAATCATGGGAGGACTCCTTGGTGGTACGCCCATGGGAGGCACAATACTGGCAGGTGGTGGGACAGGAACTGGTGCAATATTTGGACTGTCATTCATGGGAATGGATTTGGGAACTGGTGTGGGAATTTTTGTTGAAGAACTGTTGGCATCAGATGGGGAGGCATTGGTAGAGGCTGATGATCCAGGACCTTGTACTTGGCCAGCTGCAGACGCTGGGGATGGAACCTTTCTACGAGCATCTGTCAACGATATATTCCAGGAATCTGGAGTTAGCAGCTGTACCCCTGTGCCTTCTGATTTACTGTCAGCTGGGGGATGTAATGTGTTGCACAGTCCAGCTGGAAGGTTGGCTTGTGTTTCTTTGTAAAAAATATCCATTTTGTATTGATTTAGACATTTTGCGCTGCAGAACTGCAGCCTTCGTTCCCCATCTCCAAAGTCAAGATATTCTTTAGTATGCCGTATATGTTTACACCAATCGCATACCTAAAATGAAAAATTTGAAATTTAGCAAGTGTAGGTAAATTGATTGTAAAAAAATAAAACCTTCCTAAATGTCCTGATAAATGCTCACTTCCTTTGTATGTCATTTATGCGTGTCTCTCTCAAAATCACCAGAGGTTACTTGAAAATGTATAATAATTGTTTTGCACAATACATGACCTGTTTAAGGTGCTAAAATACTGGCTCTGATACTTTACTCACGGAATTTTGATCATAGTCGACAAATGGCTTGGTTAATACATTGTTTATCCTAAACAGGTTTATTACTGGCATATTGTTTTTCCACGTACTAAAAATATCTACAAAACTCTACACCCAAAATATCTTCAAATTATTGTTTTATTTATTTTGTAAAAAGAGAAGAACAATTGTATAAATCCGGTTTAATTTTGAAAAAGAAATTATATCAATCTGCTCTGCAACAAAAATGTATTTTTATATATATTCTTTTAGATTTTCTTATTTTTAAAACATTTTTTATTCGTTAGCTTAATTTATATCTAAATTAGTCCACCTTTTAGTCCTTTGAAGAGACAGCACAGGGGAACTTGGACAAGCTACACAATTGTATTGTTTTTAAAGAAAGTTATAGCATTTCTATCCCATGCTATAACGTTTTAGTTCAGTTGTTCTCTCCCAAGTCCGCGGAATGGGAAAGCGTAAACCCAATTTATACATTTGTTCAGATGATGTAAGGCAAAAAAGCTTAAAAAAATTATCAAACATAAGAACTGTTATACAGGGCTACCTAACTATGCTATTTTGTTGAAATATCATATACATTTCTACTATGTTTTCCTTAAAGTGTATGTAAACCTTAGCAATAAACTTCTCCTATTTGCTCACTTTTGGTCTGTTAGCTTTACCACTAATTCAACAAAATGTGTTATATATGTTTGATAAGTGCAAAAAAATTGTTGAGTCCTCTACTGTACTGAAATCTGAACATCCTGTGCTGCACTGAAATCTGAAGGAGTGTTTTTTGGCCCTGTTCATTTTGTCTTTAACTAAAGAACACCTCCACCTTATGTTATGGAGATGAGAGGGGGAAGTGTTTTGTAATCCAAATCATGACCATGGTGACAAGGGTGTCCCTCAATGGATTAGTACAGTGAATGTGTCACTCTAGGACAGGAATGCACTGTACACACAGTCGGACAGTCCGACAACAAAATCCGTCTGATTTCTTTCGACAGATTTTGGCCCAAACTTGTCTTGCATACACACGGTTGCACAAAGTTGTTGGAAAATACAATCGTACAACATGTATAAAGGGACTATAAACGGGCCAGTAGCCATTAGCTTTTGTCTCGTAATTTATTCTGAGCATGCATGGCACTTTGTCCGTCTGAATTGTCTACACTCGATCAGAATTTAAACGATCGGATTTTGTTGTCGGAAAAAATTTAGATCCTGCTCTCAAACTTTGTGTCGGAAAGTCAGATGGAGCCCACACACGATCGGATTTTCCGACAACAAGATCCGATCTCACATTTTCCGTCGGAAAGTCCTACCGTGTGTACAGGGCAGAAGTATTCTACTGGCTGGATCACTAGGCAAAAAAAAAAGGGAGAAAAAACTCAATAAACAAAAAACAAATATAATACAGCCACTATACCTAAGTACTTGTAAGATTCAATATATCAAATTTTGTTTTGGTGTTTATGAACATGATAATAAACCTGCCATTAACGAAAATGGGGGGGGGGGGGGGCGTCTCCATGTCTCTCTCAACACAGGTTATCTACAGGTTTCCATAGCGTTCTCAGGACAATTTAGGTGTAAAAAAATGATTCTAATATGTTAAGAGATATCATAAATAACAATATATTCTAAAACAAAATAACAATAACTATTTAATTATATCTTGTAATGCCTTCACTTTCTAATGTAGTTCTTGTTAAAACAATGTTCAAAAATAATAGACATTTCCAATTTTAAAATGTATCACAGCCTAATTTTTAAACCATCATTTCAAGCTTCCCATTCATTGCTTTTGAAAGATTATTATGATTTCATTAACACATTAATTCCTCAACACCATCCGTTCTCGCAGATGGCTAAGACATGATCTACAATTCAAATACGACTCTTGTTTGCACTAATGCCTTTCCTTCGTATGGCATTTTGAACAAGAATTAATACGGGTGCTCTTGCCATTGCTATAAACAGATAAACAGATGTCAGCAGTTCTCCTAATGCCTTAATTTTTGGACAGGATTTAAAAAAAAAAAGATTCTTCAAGCATGCATGATTTTAATGCGTATATTTACATTTCCAATGATTTACAGATGAATTTACTGCCAAAATGATGTATTTGCGTATTAAATATACAGTGTATATAGAGAGAGAGGGAGAGAAATAAACAAAATCTTGCTAGACATCTTCAGAATTTTAAGAAAATGGTGCATGACCAGTAATTGCTAACACTAAAAACAGAAAAGTACTTAGTATTATTAGAGATAATCATATACATAAAAATATGACCAATTACATTGTAAACGTCCCCATTTAACAAGAAAGCTACCTTCAAGTACAATCCTATGAGCCACATAGTCCTACTGTTTACAGCTCTGTAATTCCAAGGTTACTGAAAATCCCTGCAGAAGTCAATGAGCATGGTTTCTGTTTTTGTGAAGGCAGTTATAGCCATTGGCTGCCTTCAAAGTGCCAATTTAATTTTTATTTTGCTCTTTCCTTTGGAAGGGGTTGAGACTTTGGTTAGGTATAAGATTTGGTTAAGATCAAAGCGGTGTTCTGCCTGGGGAAAAAAAATTAAAAGTCAGCAGCTACGAAACAATTGGCTGGGGTGCCGACATCGCAAGCTCCCTGGACAGGTAATTGTCCTTATAGTAAAAGTCAGTAGCTGCTGACTTTTACTATAGGGATACTTACCTGTCCAGGGAGCTTGCGATGTCAGCACCCGAGCCGATTATTTCAGATCAGCTGTCAAGTGCTGCCACCGCCATTCGTCGTAAGACTTTACAGCCACTCTCCTACTGCGCATGCGCCCAGCAGCAGAGGATGGGGGAGGGGGTCGAACTTTCAAGGGATGGATCTGTTGCTGATCACATACCTAGTACATGATCTGACACTTCTGGGTCTGGGGCGCGTGCACGTGCCGACCGTGACCTGCTATGATTGGACACAGCGGGAGCCAATCAGTGGGTCTGGTGGAAACACCGATCGTTCCGGAGATCAGTAGAATGGTGGTCTGCCTGTGTAAACAAGGCAGATCGCTGTTCTTTGAGAAGGGAGATCCTGTGTTTTTCCTGCGCAGGAACACGGATCTCTGCTTTCTTACAGTAAATGCACATCCTCCGCAGTTAGAAAACACTCCCAGAGAACACAGTTAACCCTGATGTTAACCACTTCCCTGCCAGTGTCATTAGTACAGTGACAGTGTTTAGCACTGAGCACTGTATTGGTGTCACTGGTCCCCAAAAAGTGTCACTTTGCGTCAGATTTGTCCACCGCATTGTCGCAGTTCCGCAAAAAAACGCTGATCGACGCCACTACTTCTAAAAAAAAAATCCATAAATCTATCCTATAGTTTGTAGATGCTATTACTTTTGCACAAACCAATCAATATACACTTATTGCAATTTTATTTACCAAAAATATGTAGCAGAATACATATTGGCCTAAATTGATGAAGAAATGTGATTTAAAAAAAAAAAAAAAAGATTGGATATGTTTTATAGCAGAAAGTAAAAATGCAATTGTCTTACAGGGTAAAGTTTTTTTTTTTCTTACTGCAGCAGTTTACAACTGCTTTAATTGTTGACTGGCCCATAATGAAAATACATGATTACTTTGACGTTTAATAATGCTATTATGGAAGCAGCGTACTGCCATAACCCTGGTATAATTTTTTATTATGTCTGGTTCTCTGTAAGATAAAAGTGGTCCTAGCCCATCCCCCCGCTGCTTCTCAGTCATTCCCAGGTTTACCTGACCCATCAATAAAGCCCGGGAGCAATCCGATGCAGCCGTTTGCTGGGCAGGAAGTGAGGCCAAGATGGCAGCCACTCGTCTTTATGCTCTTAGAGGATCGAATCAATGTCTGACATAACTTCTGGTTCTCGGGCCATAATCTTTTTTTTTTTTTTTAAGTAAAAGTGCAAAAAAAAAGTTTTATTTTATTTTGCTTTTAAAGGTAAATGAGAGATCTGGGGATTTTTCGACCCAGATCTCTCAATAAAGAGGACCTCTCATCCTTTTTCTATTACAAGGGATGTTTACATTCCTTGTAATAGGAATACAAGTGATATAAAAATAAATAAAAAGGGACAGTGTAAAAATAAAAGTCAAATAAATAAGACTTTTTTTTTCAAAGCGCCTCATCCTTCCATGCGCAGAAGCAAACACATACGTAAGTCTCGCCCACACATATATAAACGGTGTTTAACCTCCCTGGCGGTATGATTATTTCAGATTTTAGGTGCTGAAAGCGGTACAATTATTTTGCATGAAAATTTGGCGTTTTATATTGTAGTCCTGTAATTCTTAGGAATAACTCACTTAAATCTGTCCAAACCAGAGTCTAGCAGACATCCCGAGTATGATAAAGTTTGAAAAATGTAATCATAAATTATAATATAATAAATAACTGTAAATAATTATACCAAATAATAATATAACAATAATAAAAAATATTCAATAATGTAATCAAATCAAAAACACTGAAAGTTGCTCAGTTGCAGAATTGTCACTGTCATTACTTTTCAGTATTTGATGACGGATCTCCCCACAAATCACTATTGCTCAATTCTGCGAGTGATTCCAATTTATTAACGCTGTTTTCTAGCTGGTCTAAAACCACTTTTGATGTAAAGGGACAGATTTGGTTGCTATGGACAATCTCCAGTTTCCAGGCAGAAAGAACAGTTTTTATAATATAAAACTACATGCATAGCACTGGGCAGAACACTAGGGACAAAGGGGATGTGAAATAATTACATACAGCAATGTAATCTGTAAGTATGTAATGTGTGTGTTTTACTTTTTGAATTTGGCGCCGTTCTCTGTCCCTGTGTGTGGCAACGCTCGCAGGGAACGGAGCCCGGTGATGTACAGCGGGGGGGGGGCATCACTGGATCCAGGGGACAAGGTAAGTAAGCTCTTCCTAGATCCAGCAATGCGGTCCCGAGTCTGGCTCGGGGTTACCGCAAATGGTACAAAATTTTCACCCCGAGCCAGACTCAGGAATACCGCCAGGGGGGTTAAACCACACATGTGAGGTATTGCTATGATCGTTAACGTGAGAGCAATAATTATAGTGCAAGACGGCCTCTGTACTTTTAAGTAAACTGTAAAAATGTTTAAAGTGTCTCATATGGAGATTTTTAAGTACCATATTTTATCGCCATTCCATGAGTGTGCGCAATTTTAAAGCTTGACATGTTAGGTATCTATTTACTCGGTGAATCATCTTTCACATTATACAAAAAATTGGGGTAACTATTGTGTTTTTTTTTTATTATTATTCATTAAAATATTCTTTCCAAAAAAAAATTGTGTTTGAAAGACTACTGCGCAAATACTGTGTGACATAAAATGTTGCAACAATTGCCATTTTATTCTTTAGGGCAGGGGCCTCCAAACTATGGCCCCCCCAGCTGTTCAGGAACTACAATTCCCATCATGCCTAATCATGTCTGTGAATGTCAGAGTTTTACAATGGGCATGTGTCGTTCTGCAACAGCTGGAGGGCTGTAGTTTGGAGATCCCTGCTTTATGCCGCGTACACACGACCAGACTAGGTCCGACGGTCTTCACGGCAGACTTTCGGCGGAGGTAGGTGGACTTTCTGAATGAACGGACTTGGCTGCACATGACCGGACTAAGTCCGTTCCAACGTCCGTTCGTTTTGAACGTGATGACATAAACGGGACTAAAGAAGGAAGTTCAATAGCCAGTAGCCAATAGCTGTCCTTCCGTCGTATTTGGTCGGTTGGACTAACACACAAACAGTTTGCACGCTAGAAAGCCGAGTCCATCGAACAGATTTGAAACATGTTTTATTTCTAGGTCCGTCTGACTTTTGGGGAAAAAAAGTCTGCTGGAGCCCACACACGATCGAATTGTCCAACGAATTCCGGTCTGCCGGACCAAGTCTGTCGGAAAGTCCGATTGTGCGTATGCAGCATTAGGGTAGCTGCTAAAAAATATATATAACGTTTGTGGGTTATAAGTAATTTTCTAGCAAAAAATACTCATTTAAACTTGTAAACAAAAAGTTCCAGAAAAGGCCTGGTCTTCAAGTGGTTAAACTAAATGAGTTGTTTTACAAGGTGAGGGTTTGCAAACTCTTTAGGAAGAACCTGTCACCTGCATTATGCCTTCACAAAGGGGGCTTTGCAGCCTCTTGCAATAACAATGTAGTTAAGAGAAAATAACATTTTAAAAAAAAATTTAAGAAATGGTTCTGGCAATATTTTTGAAATGTATACCAGCCAAAGATTTAGAAAATCTATAGCGGTAAGTCAGATTTGGAAGAAACATTTTGTTAAAGATTTTAAGTTTGATGATTTTTCAGTCCTCACTTAAGTAGTTTAAAATATCAGGAATTTTAAAGTGATGGGGTATTGAAATGCATGTACATGAGAACTATCCTGTAATAAAAATTCAATACTGCGACTGTATATTTCACATTGCTACATACAGATGAATCTCACTGTAGCTAAGAAATCCCATGATGACAGAAAAAATATTATTGCGGTCCAGCTTCCTGCTATTTATGTATTTGTGGCATTTTGCCAGTCTACTGCTTAAAAACTGAATGGAGTTGAGTTCCTGTCGTTTCTGTGAAACACTGTATGCCAGTAAACCACATGAAAGGTGTGGCATCAGAGGATATGTTAGTCTTTTTGGATATGAAAAACCCAAACCCAAGTCTCTTAAACAGGCAGCTCTGTCAGTGTGTATTTCCTATGGATATTTTTTAATGACATTCCAGACCAAAAGAAAAGATTGACTCACATTTAAACATCTTATATCAGCCATTATTTGCTGATGGTAAATAGATTCTCTGTGTTCTGTGATATGTATGTATAGCATATGATTGTGCCAGTTTTGCCTGCCCACCCAAAAACACATTTCAGCCTCAAGAGTGCCATGTATAGTAAACTTTGGCTGAACCAACGAGATGACTGCTGCACTATTTTTCCTAACAGATATATACTTATAAACATTTGCATGCTACAAGGATGTAGGTACCACACCGACCCTGATATGTTTGCCTTTGTATTGATGTAATCTCTGCTGAAAATGTCCAACCTGGCCAATAAATATTTTTCCCAAGATAGTGTGCACCAAGGATATTTGCTTATCCACAATGGACCTATGTACTAAAAATCCCTGTTTTTCATTGCATAAAAAGGGTGTATAGCAGTGTGCAAAGGATTCATCCAGAATTTGTAGAGTTAATATGTGGTTTAGCACCTGATATTTTAACCACTTCAGCTCCGGAAGATTTACCCCCTTCATGACCATGCCATTATTTGTGATACAGCACTGCAATATTTTAACTGACAATTGTGCGGTCATATGACACTGTACCCAAATGATGTCCATTTTCCCCAAAAATAGAGCTTTCTTTTGGTGTTATTTGATCACCTCTGCGGTTTTAATTTTTTGCGCTATAAACAAAAAAAAAACTATTTTGAAAAAAAAACAAAATTTTTTTACTTTCTGCTATAAAACAAACCCAATAACAAAAATGTTAAAATCAAATTTCTTCATCAGTTTAGGCCAATATACACTCTGCTACATGTTTTTGATAAAAAAAAATTCCATTAAGCATATATTGATTGATTTGCACAAAAATTATAGCGACTACAAACTATGGGATATTTTTATGGATTTTTTTTTTATACTAGTAATGGCGGCGATCAGCGGCTTATAGCGGGACCGTGACATTGCGGTGGACAAAATCGAACATTAAGTGAAACTTTTAGGGAACCAGGGACACCAATACAGTGATCAGTGCTAAAAAATATGCACTATCATTGTACTAATGACATCAGGGGCAATCAAAGGGGGTAAATGTGGGTTAAATATAACTTTGTGGGAGGTGCTTGTACCATAGGAAGACAGAGATTCATGTTCCTGCTTAGCAGAAACACAGGATCTCTGTCTTCCCTTGTAACAGAACGATCTGCCTTGTTTATATAGGGAGACCACTGTTCTGCCTCTGTCAATGATTGGCTGGTCCCAGCGGACATTGTGTGCGTCGCAAACCCGGAAGTGGAGATCACATACAAGTACTTGATTTTGCCTGCAGGAGCTACCACCCTGCAGTACATATATGGATTTAAGCACAGCTATATCTTTTCTCCGTTGTAACGCAGGTCAGTGACCAGACCTGAACCTCGGGTCTTTATGCCCCATGTTGGCATGGTGTTCACCTTAGCATTTGCATTGGCAAAGCAGTGTAGGACTGGCCATAAGAGGGATTACTTTGACACAGTTGGCCGGCTTAAAGTGGAAATAAAGTTATTTTTTAAACAAATGGCTGACTGGCAGGATATTTATGACAGAAGAGCCCCTTTTAGTCTCTTCAGCCATAAATGCATCCTTCTGCCTGTCATCTGTCATGTTCACTGAGCCTGTGCATGCGCAGTTCAGCTCAGCAAACATTTACAGCCCAGATCAGCCCCTGATCAGTTCCGCGGATCTGGCCTATCAAGTGGCCGAAGGCACAGGACCCTGAAGGAAGACCAGGCAAAGATGGAAGCACTGGGGACCTGCCAGATTGGTCCTAGCGCTGCGCTGGAGGACACCATATGACAGGTAAGTCTGTCATAATGTACTAATATGCTGTGCATACTAGCACATTATGGCATAACTCACCTGGGGGGGCCTAAAAAAAAAAAATTATAAAAAATAATGATATATATATATATATATATATATATATATATATATATATATATATATATATAAGAAAATTCTAGCGGACTTTACTTCCGTTTTAAGCATGTATTGCAATATGTGTGTACTAAACATCCCTATTTTTCATTGCATAGTTTGCTGGAAAGGTCGTATAGCAGTGTGCAGAGGATCCACCCAGAATTTTTATCCACAATGGTCATGACAGATCCAAACAACAAGCACCTACATGCAAATAAGTGCCATTTAGCCCCCATTTTTAATTCTAGGTATATATATATATATATATATATATATATATATATATATATATATATATAAAATGATACAGCATACACCATTTACAAACCTTTCCACTACTTCTTAATGATAGTATGATGTTATAAATTTTGTTTTGTTAACCATGCACTGTAAATAAAATGCAAAAGCACATGACAGCATGGTATAGTAGAACAAGGCAACAAGCCATAATATTTTATACATATTAATATGCACATCTCAGTATTTGTCCTGTTGCATAGCTGACACAGACATAATCGCATTAATGATGAAGAAAGTGTCGAGGTAGGTTCTACTTCTAGCCTGAATTAAGTTTTTGCCTTAGGCATACCTTACAGTCAGTTCCACTCTAACAGCAACAGGCTCCAGCTGAAACACCCATATTCACTTCCAAGCTACATAAAATTTACAATGACCAGACATGGGACAGAAGGCACTTAACTGTTAAATTTACAAATTACGATTATGCTACAAATAGTGCAATAGATGTTGCAGTTTAATTGTTCTGCTCCTGTATGAGTATCAAAATAATGAAGTATTACAGTAACTCTTTAAAAATAATGACAGACAATTTTAGAAAATGTAATCATACTTTAGGAAGTATATGGTATGATGGAAAGAATTACATTTTACACAAACACCCATCCAAGGCAAAATCATTAAGCCCTGACTCAAAGTATTGTAACTGTGGAATCTGCAAGGCACATTCAAGGGCCAGACGGTAAAGAGAAAAGCTAACCTTTAAGCCCAACTCCAGGCTTTTGGGTAGGATATGGTTCTTTATCTGGTTTACAAAAAAAAGTAAGCTCTGGCTGCAATTGTGTCCCATCATTGGCGTCATTGGGCCTCTTTTAGTGCCATTGGGAGAAATTATGCCCTATAATTGGTCTCATTGGGAGGAATTGTGTCCTATCATTGGAGTCATTAGGAAGAATTGTGTTCCATCATTGGAGTCATTGAGCCAAATTGTTGGTGTCATTGGGAGAAATGATGTCCTATCATTGGTGTCATTAGGAGGATTCTTGCACCTTCAGTGGATTTATGCCCCATTGTTCCATTGTTGGTATCAGTGGATAACATTTTGCCCCAAGGACCAGAAAAAAAGCAAGCAAAGGGTCGCATCTGGCTCTTGGGCCACAGTTTGGGGCCCACTGCTCTAGTTGAAACCTACAAATCTCTACAAAAGGAATATTTTTTATTGTAGCTGACCAAATGGTTTCATTATAAATTCAGCACAGATACTGAAGATTTTTATTTTGTCTTCCTGTTTTTTTTAACTGCCTCCTACCTGAGTGTTTGAAGCCCACTAAGCAGTGATGTACCCTAAGCACATTTTATTTTGGAATAACTAACAATCTTTACTTTGAAATTGAACATACAATATTTCCAATTGTCAGGAAAATGTAGAGAATATTGAGGTTTTGGCCAGTCTTCAGCCTTAGTGGAGTTGATACACGATGCAATGCAGCCAGTCAATGCTTTGCTATGTGTCAACATAACTCAGTGGGGAAAAGATGGACATGGAATTTCCAGCTATCAGAAAGGGTACATGTTGTGAGATGCTCTATTCCTTGGAAAGTACGTCAAAGCGTTTAAAAGTATTTATTGGTTAACAGCACCTTCTTGACTGTTGGTAATGGAACACCTGCATACAGTAAAATGTCGGTATTGAACTTCCCCTGCCAGTCTATACGTTTATTTATTTCCCTAGCCATGTCTGTTAAAATTTTGAGTGACAAGTGAAAAACATGTGAATTAATGCTGAGACCCATTTCCTCCGGTTTATATACCAGACCTAGCACTACGGGGAGTTCTGCTCTCTCTTGTTGTAGATCCCCTCCATCCTGCCCATTAGCTCCCTCAGAGCATGTACATTTTGAGAAGTAAAAAGGCCATTCACCCAGTAATAAACAAATGGGAAAAATAACCATCAGAACCCTGAAGCTAAGAAAGCACTTTGTATCCTCCTGACTTGAAATCTCGCCTGACAGGCCATTAGCACATCCTTTCTGAATTGTACCAGAAAGAGCCCCTGTGGATTAAACTGATCTCTGCGGGAAAACAGAAGCAAGTTTACAGTGCAAGTTACATCTCAAAACCTTGCTTTTACTTCATCATTAAGGTCAAAATGAGCATATACTGAATCCTGTACTTGCCAATCTCCTTAAAGTTGTAGATATGATGCTCTCTCTTCTATAGTGTAAATTAAGGTGTTTCACAATTTAAATGTTTTGTAAGTCACAGTAGTACCGGTATATAAAGGAAACCAGTTCTAGGGTTGTAACAATAGCTGGTGATCTAGCAGGTTTTAGTGTCAGGGTTTATAGAAGGAGCCTTGGACTGTATTTGGGAGGCTAAAATGCAAGGCATAAGGGTGCATCTCAAGCTGAACAACACAAGTGTACTGGTCACCACAGTCATCGGCATACTGGGACTCTGGGGTCCACAGGGGGAAGGGAAAAAGATGCATTGCATGGCAGAAAATGTGCGTGGCTATTACGCACAGCACTCAAATCATGTATAAACAGAACTCCTTGTACAACAAGCTACAATCCAGACTTATGAAGTTGGCCCCTAATTTTCCTCGATTGATTGGTTTCACTCTGTACGCCAATTTTACTTGTGTTTTTTGTTTTGTTTATGATTAGAGGAACTACCCAGCTACTTACCCTTTCACTGACATCAGGGAGATATTGGGCAGGGTTATGACGCTGACAGCCGAGGGAGCTGTCAATTATAGTCAAGGCCATACACTTCCCACATACACTGCCAACCCCACCCTCCTACTATGTACTGTGTACCCTGAACACATTATTGCACCCCCTGCTGTCTACTAGCAACTAGGAGGTGGAGCTGTTTGATGTATATTGTAAATGTATGGGCTGTACACATACAATAGACATCATACAGTTCCACCACCTAGTTGTTAGGAAACGGTACAGGACAGGACCCTCCCAGGTGCTTTTTAATACATTTTTTGCCTGTATTCTTCGGACCCATTCCCCTGTCCCCTGTGGGTCAGTCCACCCCTGACGATATGTGTGATTTCTCATTAAAGCAGAAGCACAACTTCACTCCCAGAAAGTTGTTCTCTTGTATAGCCAAGCTCTGGTAAGCAAGAGTGAATGGGAGAGTGGTAAAAAAAAATAAAGTACAGACACTTTTACCATTCTTCGTGTGAAGCTTTGTTTTTTTTGTTAGAGGCCCCTAAAGTGATTGAGAAGCTACATGTTTTAAATTAAAATAACAAACATGTTATACTTACCTGCTCTGTGCAATGGTATTGCACATACTGGCCCTGAACCTCCTCAACTGGGAACCTCCTACCAGTGCTCTCTGCTGCTCCTCTTCTCAGAGTGCCCCCATAGCAAGCCACTTTCTATAGGGGCATCAGTGGGGGGCGCATTCCTGAGCTGGGCCGTGTGTATCCATAGACTGGACACTGTGGCTTGTTCCCACCTCCTGCTCCCTCCTCACAGGATTTGACTATCAGAAGCAGGAGCCAATGGCTCGCACTGCTCTTAGTAAGGCTAATAAATGCAGGGAGAGAGCAGAGCAGGGCTGCTGGCAGGGACAGTGCTGGATCAAGAGTGGTGTCAGGTAAGTTTTTTGACATGGGGTTTTGAGGCACAGACTGCCTGTAGAACCTTTTTAAAGAGGGACTGTACTGCGGAAAAAAATATTAAAAGCCAGCAGCTACAAATACTACAGCTGCTGACTTTTAATAAATGGACACTCACCTGTCCCGGGGTCCAGCGATGCCGGCAGCCGAGGCCGATCGATCGCTCGGCTCTCGGCTGCTGCCGCCACCATTCTAGGTGAGGAAATCAGGAAGTGAAGCGAATCGGCTTCACTTCCCGGTTCCCTACTGCGCATGTGCGAGTCGCGCAGCGCAATAGGAATTGTCAGCTCTGTCTCTGAAACCCGTGTTTGTCCCAGCAGACAGCGCGGCAGGACAGGAAATGGCGTAGACTCCCACGGGAGTCTATGCCCGGAAGTGGGTGTAAATACCTGTCTTTGACAGGTATCTGCACCCCCCCTCCCCCCTGAAAGGTGCCAATTGTGGCACCGGAGGGGGGGAGGGTTCCGATCAGCGGAAGTTTCACTTTAGGGTGGAACCCCGCTTTAAGCTAGCCATACACATGGCAATTTATTAGAACAATTCAATGTTTTGAGTCACAAAGCAATCAAGGGCAGAAAATTGTAGTTTTGATCAACTGTAAGAAGACATGATCAAAATTTCCCTTATCAGAGTAATACCTGGCAAAAAATCTCTTTGCTTTTACTAAAATTTACCATAGGTTCTTTTTTTTTATATATATATTTTTTTAATAAACTGTATTACAGCTGTCAATTTATTGCTGATTTTAACTTCATAATCAGCCTAATTTTAGAGGTCAATCAAATGTATGCGTGATTTCTAGTGAATAAAAAGGTTTAATGCTAAGATGTAGTATTTTATGCTGGACATTCACAAAAAGTGATCATTTGGATCAAGGCAAATTACTACCAACAGTTGAAATATTTATAATGTGGAAATTCAAATGTTGGTAAGATGCTTTAATCCATTACATCGATGGAGTTATTGAAAGCTGGTTGAAGGTGACTACAAAATTACCAGTGTTAAAGTGGTTGTAAACCCTTACAAACCACTTTGACCTACAGGTAAGCCTAGATTAAGGCTTACCTGTAGGTCCAAGAAATATCTCCTAAACCTATATGGTTTAGGAGATATTTGCCCGAAAACCGGCACTGCTGTCTACGGTGCATGCGCCGTAGACAGCGGCGCGCAGGCGCACTGAGCGCGGCATTCTCAACGACGGAGCTGCCGCGCGTGTCGGCTCACGTGCATGCACGGGAGTGACGTCATCGCGGCTTCGCTGAATGACAGCGGCGGAGCTGTGAGACCCCACCAAGAAGATGGATGCGGCGGACTATAGGGGACAGCGGCGACTTCACTGGCTCCTGTGTCAGGTAAGTGACACATAATGGACTACTATGTGATGCATAGTAGTCCATTATGCTTTGCCTTTGCAGGGAATGAAAGAGGAAGTAAACTCATCAGGGTTTACTTCCTCTTTAATGGCCAGTATAAAAATGTGCTCTGCTCCCAGGGCTATTATCCTTATAGGACTGCGTACATAAAGACTGGACTTTGTCAACATATACTTAGGCAGGCCCTACATGATTTTTTTTTTCATTCAACCAGTTGGTTGAACGAAATTTTTTTTACAGATTTCCCCATTCACACATTTGATGCTATAGCCAGTTCGTGCGGGAAAACTCGACAGGCTGGTTGTATACAAGTTGATCGATAGCTCGACTTGTGTACAACCAGCTTGCCCATACATGAATAAAAATTCATCTGGTCCCTGCTGAATTGTTGAAATTTTGATCCAAGTATGGCCGACTTAAGTCTGTGTCCACCCTATTATCTCTACACATGTAGAAGAGAATACTTTATTGTCCTGTACTCATCAACCAATTAAAAGCAGTCCCCGGGTTACAAATCAGATAGGGTCTGTAGGTTTGCTCTTAAGTTGAATTTGTATGTAAGGCAGAACAGGTACATTTTTTAAGTGTAACTCCAGCCAAAAAAATATTTTTTACGTTTTTCTGGATAGTACAGAGAAGGGTTAACACCCCTGTAACATTTATTTTGCTGTCTGTGCCCCTGTTCAGAAGATTTTACCTCCCTTTCTGTCCCTGTGACAATTGGGTTTTGAAAATTTTGGGTTGTTGTATAAACGAGGATTGGTAATAAACTTTCAGTGGAGACACCTTTTTCCTATGATAACTGTTAGCCCTTGTACACACGGTTGGAGATTCCAACGGAATGTGTCCGATCGGACCGTTTTGTCAGATATTCCGACTGTGTGTGGTCTACATCGGACTGTTTCCGTCGGAGTATCCGACGGACCAAGTTTTCCAACTTGGTAAAATTTTCCGACAAAATGCTCCGATCGGATATACTCCGATCATGTGTAGAGAATTCCGATCGGACAAAGTGCCACGCATGCTCAGATCAAATTCCTACATCAAAGCTATTGGCTACTAGCGCGAACGTAGTCCCGTCGTAACGAAATAACGTCACCACGTCGGATTTTCCAACAACTTTGTCCGACCGTGTGTATGCAACAGTTTCGGACAAAATCCGTAAGACAAAATCCGTCGGACAAAATCCGACGGATTTGGTTGTTGGAATCTCCGACCGTGTGTACAAGGGCTTATAGGAGTGAATTTCTCTTCCTAGGGGTAGATTTCCTCTCACTTCCTGTTATCTCCTTCCGTTTGTAAGCAGGAGTCATATGTAAGTCGGCTGTTTGTAACTCGGGGACTGCCTGTAGATTCTTGCCATTATTTTGTAATCTGTATATAGAAATATAGCTGGACAGTGTGCAATGCAGAGATGTATAGCTTAAAAGTACTTTACACTGGGGTTATTGAGTGGTATTTCTAAGCATCACATAGCCTGCATGGGGCTGTATTGCCACGTACACATCATCGGATTTTCTGATGGGAAATGTTGGATGTGAACTTGTCAGGAAAGTCTGACCGCGTGTATGCTCCATCGAACATTTGCTGTCAGACTTTCCGCCAACAAATGTTAGCTAGCAGGTTCTCAAATTTTCCGCCAACAAAACCTTGTTGTCAGAATTTCTGATCGTGTGTACACAAAGCCTGATGCACAAAAGTTCACGAATGCTCGGAATCAAGCAGAAGGAGCCGCACTGGCTATTTAACTTCCTTTTTCTTGGCTCGTCGTATGTCTTGTACGTCACCCCGTTCCCACGTTCGTAATTGTTGGCCAACATTTGTGTGACCGTGTGTATGCAAGAAAAGTTGGAGCCAACAACCTTGGAACAAAAATCCACGGTTTTGTTGGCGGAAAGTCTGATCATGTGTACGGGGCATTAGTTCTTGTGTTCCGAGGAAAATTCCCCAATGTTCCTGGTTTCCATAAAGCTATCCAAAGACAAATCCATAGATCAGTGATGGTGAACCTTGGCAACCCAGATGTTTTGGAACTACATTTTCCATGATGCTCAACTACACTGCAGAGTGCCAGAGCATCATGGGAAATGTAGTTCCAAAACATCTGAGGTGCCAAGGTTCGCCATCACTGCCCTAGATTAACAGAGAGACTGTTTTCAGTTTTATAGACTGCCTTAAACTGATATATTAACAGAGGTTTCTTGAAAATATATATACTAGTTTTTTTTCATTGCATTTATTAAATGTCAACTATTTACCTATACGTTATCATATAAAAGCCAGCTAATCCTTAAGATTTGCACAGTGATCTGGTGATCACACTATACTGTTCATGCACTATGACTATATAATGCAATGCCTGTATTTTCAACTTGTGGTCATTAGTATTTAATAAACGGAAACTTTCACACTCAGCAAACAATGATTGTGCCGTATTAAAGCTTAATCTGCATGAACCTTTACTAAACATTTGGCAGTAAGAAACCTTTCATGTTGCATGGCAAAAATCTTGAATAAAATATAGTAGACTTTTGCAGAACAGTACTCCTGGCATATGAAACACCATGTTTAAATTTTTAACTAGACACTAAGTGAAATGAGAATAAATAAATGAAAGCGCATATCAGTATTAAAATCGCACAAAGAAAAATCCACGAAAAAAAAAATAAGATGTTCATTTGTTCTGACAAATGTTGCCAGTAATATAATAATTTAAACTGAAGTAATGCATGCTGGCAGATAAGGAATGCCAATTTCTTAGAAAGCAAGAGAAAGAAGAAAATTGTTATAAACACTGCTTCATTTATTAAATAAGGAAAAAAAGCAAAGCATAGTAACTTAAAGATACAAATAGAATTACACAGTTCACTGATCTAATGGGAATAAACTGGCATTTGCTTGGTTGCCACCACAGTTCTGTGTGCTGCAATGCACAAGTTTTCATGCGTTCGCATGCATTGAATTGCAGTGTGTTAAACAGTCCATTCAAAAGGAATGGCTTGAATTGCACCACAATGCTTATAAAAAAGCTCCCACAGGGCAGCAACACAGCTCATGTGCATTACAGCTGTAACTTGCATAATGCAGTACAGAGGGATAACTGGGCCCTAAATGCTCTAAATGCTGTCTGCAATTATACAATAAATTGTTTAAAACCAACCAAAGAAATTCTGATTTAAAAATGTGCAAAATACATTAAAAAAATGCGCACTAAATTAGCTCTGTAAAAGTGTTCTCCCACCAAGAGAACTCGATAGCTCCATGGGAGGGATTCCCCCATCAACGTTGACTGTGTTGATGGGGAAATCTAGTGATTTTCTTGCAGGAAAGAAAATTGTATGGCTCAAATCGCACTGCATTCGCACCAAACTTGTGCAGGACCCTTTTTCTGTCTGCACCAGAATCGGATTGCATGGGTGCTAACATCAACGTGATCTGATTCTGCAAGTCTCACTGCGTTTTGCAAAACTGATTTTGGGATGTCGTTAACTTAACATACACTGCGCAAACGGTTTGCGTGAATTGGTTGCGATTTTGATGCAGTAATCCACAGAGAATTCATTGTGAATTCGCACCAAATCTAGTGTGAACTGAGGCTAAAGCCCAATACACACTATCAGATTTTATGCTGAGTTTTCCTTCAGATTTACCAAAACCATGTAGTGCAAGGGCCTGCCTGATGGCATACACATTGAAACTTCTAAGATTTGACCTCATATTATATGGTTTTGGTAAATCTGAAGGAAAAAATCAGCAGAAAATCTGATAGTGTGTATGGGGCTTTACACTGCTTACTTTATGGTGCAGTCACACAGGCGATTAACAGACACTGCAGATTCCCTCGGCTGAAATATGGGTGTGCAAAGAGAAGCGGCGGCTCAGCCCATACAATGCAATGACATTATTTTTTAAGCGCTGCACTGTCTTTATTGTTATATGTCTTTATGGGATTTGATCTATTGACCCTTGGTACATAGCAGCTTGATTTGCATATAGTGATTGATTGAAATGGCGCTGATTCATTTCTACATACAATGCAATGACAGACTGACAGTGACAAGAACTATCCATAACTATTCACACAGCCTGTGGTGATTATGACTGGATGCACACAGACTGCGTCTAGCCACTATTATCTGTCCCTAACCACAAGTAATCTCTGGCTGTGCGAACAGTCACAGATATCTGTGTCTGCCGTCAGCCTGTCACTGCATTATATGGGCTCATTCCATAGATTCATGCTACTGTAATGCGCAGTGTGTACTCATCGCCTGTTTGAATGCATCGTTAATGAAGAAACTAAAGAATAGTGATGGGCGAGTCTGTTTAATTCATCAGTGCCTTTGATGAACACATTAAAAGATATGCAGAATGTGAAGCCCATTGAAGACGATGGGGGGGGGGGTGAAAATCAGTTCTCTCCATTTTTACGCTAGCAGGCAAGGGATTGTTAAACAAAGGGCATGAGGAGCTGGGCACTGCCAGGGAAGGTTTGTGCCAATGCAACAAAAATGTAAAAACACTGTTTATCAGGGCGCAGCTTTTTTAACCACTTGCCGTCCGTGCCATTTTAAATTTTTTTACATAAATGTTAAAAATCAGCATTTTTTTTGCTAGAAAATTAATTAGAACCTAACACTTTTTTTAGTTTTTGAAAGCAGAGAAAAAAAATAACGGTTGTTGCATTTTGCACAATATTTGCACAGCCGTTTTTCAGGGAAAAAAACAAAACACTTAAATGAATTATAGTAGTATTACTTCCACTAAATGTATGACTTCCTACAGCAACAAGAAGTTAAACTCAGCAATCCAAAGTTGGCTGGTTTGTCTGTTCGGCGAACAGCCAGAGTTCGAGTAAACCCTTGTGTCACAACAAATTGGAACCTCATCTCTATTGAAGAACATCGCACAAAATCAATTTGTAGCTGCCTAGATTTAAGCATTTTAGCCAACTAAAGCAGCAACTCAGTACCCAGTTACAAATTCCTAGGGAAAATAAGCAGAAAGATGAATAGCTATTACAGATCTTTGCTACAAAGGTGCTGCTTTGCTATCACCCTTAAATAGGAACTGCAGTCTGCTCACATAATCTGTAATAAAAACATCTTTGCCCTTCTGAAGCTTCCCTTCAACCGCTTTGCATAATATTTTATCTATACAGTACTGTGCTTTTGTATTTGTCAAACATGAGTCTGGCTGCAGCCATTTTAACTGTGGGCAGCTGAAGCTGCTGCCTGCTCACTTCCTGGACTTACACAGACAAACAGAGGCACACCTTCAGCTCTGCAGCTCTCATTGGCCCTCCTATAACTAACTCCCCCCCATCCCTTCCTGGCAGTGTGAAATAGAGCTGAGCATGATGTTCATAAGCCTAGGCTTTTTACCAGATAAGAAACCGTAAGTGGGCTGCATAAAGTATTTACTGGCAGAAAAAAAAAAAGTTTTACTATCCAAAGTTAAAACAACAAGGGCAGAAGATTAAATAGATGGAAAGATTAAAAAATTAAAGAAGGTCCGCTTTAACGCGCACCAGTGCTCAGACTATGGACACAAAATTATTTTCATTTTCTTAATTGCTTGCCGACCACCGCACAAACATTTACGTCGGCAGAATGACATGGACAGGCAAATAGGCGTACAGGCACGTCCCTTTAAATTTGTTGCCTTGTGGTCATGTGCACGGCGGCAGAGTTTACAACCACTTTAATGAAAATGAAACACTGAATGTGTTCTATGTCGTTTGCAATGTTTAAGTCTCATCTCAGGATGATTGAATGATCAAAATTACTCTTTTGCAGATGCAATTTTTTTGTTTTCTGTAATTTTGAAAGTGTAAATGATTGAAATAAAATCTAACTTTTTTTGACATATTATAAGAATGTCTAATCGGTAATTTGATGCCATTTGGAGATTTTTCCATCTTGCCTTGGCTTCGTCATGCACATTAATACACATTTTTACCTGGGGTGCCCAAACTTTCGATCCCCACTGTATATATATATATATATATATATATATATATATATATATATATATATAATATTTTTATTGCTAGTATTATTTCTGCAACCCCTTCCCACCCACCACCTGTATATAAAACATTCCTCAGCATGATGTCCCATTCTTGGGATCAGCAACCAGCCAACACTAATGCCCCGTACACACGGTCAGACATTCCAATGACAAAATCCGTCTACTTTTTCTGACGGATTTTGGCCCAAACTTGTCTTGCATACACATGGTCGCACAAAGTTGTCAGAAAATCCGATCGTTCAGAGCACGGTGATGCGTAATTTTTTCTGAGCATGCGTGGCACTTTGTCCGTCAGAATTGTCTACACAAGAACAGAATTTAAACTATCGGATTTTGTTGTTGGAAAATTTTAGATCCAGCTTTCAAACTTCGTGTGTCGGAAATTCAGACGGAAAAAGTCCGATGGAGCCCCCACACGATCGGATTTTCCCATAACAAGATCCGATCGCACATTTTCCATCGGAAAGCCCGACTGTGTGTACAAGGCATATTTACAGTGCCTTGTGAAAGTATTCGGCCCCCTTGAACTTTTCAACCTTTTGCCACATTTCAGGCTTCAAACATAAAGATATAAAATTTAAATTTTTTGTGAAGAATCACCAACAAGTGGGACACAATTGTGAAGTGGAACGAAATCTATTGGATAATTTAAACTTTTTTAGCAAATAAGAAACTGAAAAGTGGTGCGTGCAAAATTATTCGGCCCTTTTACTTTCAGTGCAGCAAACTCACTCCAGAAGTTCAGCGAGGATCTCTGAATGATCCAATGTTGTCCTAAATGACTGATGGTGATAAATAGAATCCACCTGTGTGTAATCAAGTCTCTGTATAAATGCACCTGCTCTGTGATAGTCTCAGGGTTCTGTTGAAAGCGCAGAGAGCATCATGAAGACCAAGGAACACACCAGGCAGGTCCGTAATACTGTTGTGGAGAAGTTTAAAGCCGGATTTGGATACAAAAAGATTTCCCAAGCTTTAAACATCCCAAGGAGCACTGTGCAAGCGATCATTTTGAAATGGAAGGAGTATCAGACCACTGCAGATCTACCAAGACCTGGCCGTCCCTCTAAACTTTCAGCTCAAACAAGGAGAAGACTGATCAGAGATGCAGCCAAGAGGCCCATGATCACTCTGGATGAACTGCAGAGAACTACAGCTGAGGTGGGAGAGTCTGTCCACAGGACAACAATCAGTCGTACACTGCACCAATCTGGCTTTTATGGAAGAGTGGCAAGAAGAAAGCCATTTCTCAAAGATATCCATAAAAAGTCTCATCTAAAGTTTGCCACAAGCCACCTGGGAGACACACCAAACATGTGGAAGAAGGTGCTCTGGTCAGATGAAACCAAAATCGAACTTTTTGCCCACAATGCAAAACGATATGTTTGGCGTAAAAGCAACACAGCTCATCACCCTCAACACACCATCCCCACTGTCAAACACTGTCAAACATGGCAGCATCATGGTTTGGGCCTGCTTTTCTTCAGCAGGAACAGGGAAGATGGTTAAAATTGAGGGGAAGATGGATGCAGACAAGTACAGGACCATTCTGGATGAAAACCTGTTGGAGTCTGCAAAAGACCTGAAACTGGGACGGAGATTTATCTTCCAACAAGACAATGATCCCAAACATACAGCAAAATCTACAAAGGAATAGTTCACAAATAAACGTATCCAGGTGTTAGAATGGCCAAGTCAAAGTTCAGACCTGAATCCAATCGAGAATCTGTGGAAAGAGCTGAAAACTGCTGTTCACAAACGCTCTCCATCCAACCTCTGTGAGCTCGAGCTGTTTTGCAAGGAAGAATGGGCAAGAATTTCAGTCTCTCGATGTGCAAAACTGATAGAGACATACCCCAAGCGACTTGCAGCTGTAATCGCAGCAAAAGGTGGCTCTACAAAGTATTAACGCAAGGGGGCCGAATAATTTTGCACGCCCCACTTTTCATTTTTTTATTAGTTAAAAAAGTTTCAAAAATCCAATAGATTTCGTTCCACTTCACAATTGTGTCCCACTTGTTGGTGATTCTTCACAAAAAATAAAAATGTTATATCTTTATGTTTGAAGCCTGAAATGTGGCAAAAGGTTGAAAAGTTCAAGGGGGCTGAATACTTTCGCAAGGCACTGTATAATGTGAAAAATATTCACACAGCCAAAAATGTGCTGTGTTTTGCCTAATGTGATTATTTCCTACGCTTGTACCATCCAGCGGCCACAATGCATTTTTATTTCTTGAAATACCTCATTCAGGAAAGTGCTGCGATACGGCCACTGGATGGTGCTGGCTATTATAAGAAATTATATTGAACAAAATACAGTGGTTGTTGTGACTGCATTTGTTTGTCACATTTGTACAGTGAACCTTTTATAAACAGACCCATAATTGCAGCTGCTGGCTCTCAACTTAAAATGTCACTGACGGTCCTCATTGATGACAGTAATCACATGCAAGCTAGAGTTGAAGATTTAGAGTTCAAGTGCAAGCAGCCATCCCACACCACCTCTGAGGCCAAAACCTGAGAGATCACATGACCTCTGATCACTCTGTTTTTTGCTTCCCAAGAACCAGGCTGAGGAGGGGGTAGGCACAGATGGCTCTGGCTCTCAGCACTGAAAATCAGAGCCCATTGTCAATCAACCAGCCAGGGGGATCCCGACAATATTTTTGGGATCCTTCCAGAGCATTGTTTGACTCTGCCCTGTCAGCTGAAAGCAGGTAATAGCACACTATCAGCTGACTCTTGGTCACGAACAAAAGTAAGTGCACTTCTTTGACCCTAAAGAGAAGTATACCCAACAAAAAGCTTTGGCCATACTTCTCTTTTCACACTGTAATTATCAGATTAGAATATTAGAAAATATTAAGTGAATTAAAACATAGAAAAATAAGTAAAATTTGTCTATTAGCCTATAATAATATTAATAAAAAACAGACTTTGTGGACGCCTTGTGGTTGAGGTCCTGGATTGAGAGGACCAATTCCAGACTTTCTTCCTCCTTTCTTTCCTCTACTTTCTCCTTTTTCATTTTGTGTATGATTTGATGATTTTCATATGGATCCCAAGGGGGGACCATAGAGCCTCTCCCACCTTAACATATATTCAGGAGCAAGACACCGTGCCTGAGGCACTTGAAATAATACCTGCCAGTATTGCTCCTACTCCTCTCAATATAGATGCGTTAATATTTGGTTTACAGTTGAATGCAATGTCCTATCACAGTTATTTATTTATTTTGTCTTTTGTAACAGAGTGATTACACTAAAGACCCCTTTCACACTATGGGCATTTTTCAGGTGCTACAACGCAAAAAATAGAACCTGTATAGCGCCTGAAAAAAGTGGCTCCATTCACTCCAGTGAGAAAGCTCGAGAGCTTTCACACTGCTGCAGTGACAGCACAAAAAGTCCTGCCAGCAGCTTCTTTGGAGCGGTGAAGGAGCGGTGAACTCCGGCGGTGTTTTGTGGGTGGATTTAAGCCCTATTTGGCCCCTAGTGGGGGGGGGGGGGGGTTTAAAACCGCCCCGCTAGCAGCTGAATAGCGCTGCTAAAACTACGATAAAGCGGCATTAAAATTAGCGCCGCTTTACTACAAACGCCCTAGTGAAAGGGCTCTTAGGCTGCTTTCACACTGAGGTGCTTTACAGGCACTATAGCGCTAAAAATATCACCTGTATAGCGCCTGTAAAGAGCCTCTCCTCTCACTCCAGTGTGAAAGCCCGAGTGCTTTCACCCTGGCGCGGTGCACTGGCAGGACGCCAAAAAAAGTCCTGCAGACCGCATCTTTGAGGGTGCTTTTAACCCATTTTCAGCCGTTAGCGGTGGTTAAAAGTGCCCCGCTAGTGGCCCGTAAAGGGCTGGAAAAGCAATGGCCGATGCCCCAATGCGAAAGTAGCCTTATTGAGCTTCACACCCTTGTTAAACTGTCACTCTATTTGGTAGGGCCAGACTGTCAGGTTTGGTTCTTTTGGTTTGTGTGTACTTTGATTACAATAATGTGGCCCTTGACCATATTTGAGGGTGCATCCATTTTTTGACATTTGCTTGATAATGTTTGCATTATTGCATTATGTTAAATCTTGAGGAAAAATCCTTTGAAACAAAAAACAGGCTTTGTATTCACTTTACCAAAAAAAATAATAATAATTCTGTTGCCAAATCTGGCCTGGGCATTTAGACCCAGGCCTATATATTAAATCATACCTTACCAGTTCTTAGATATGGTGGCTGCGTTCATTTTTATTCTTTATTCCACCTGGTGAGCTAACCAGTAAGTCTGCTATTTTTCAACAACTTACTTTAAAGCAGAACTAAAGTTCCACTGTCACAAACTGTGAGCAGACAGGCTCGTTATTGGAGAAGAGACATGTATTCTCAATAAAATAAACCTAACTGTCACTTTCTATCCACTCCAGCATGTAAACTGAGCTGCACATGCACAGCTCAGATAACACTGCCAGCACAGTCCCTAGGATGATCGAATCCTTCCCATGCAGGAAGGAAGTTTAGCTCTGCTATAATAGACCAAGCTGTCCAACAAAAGTGACAGTTAGAAGATTGAGACAAACCATTTACCACTCACAGGTGTGCTTACCTTGGTCAGCTGATATTCATTTAGTAAATCACTTATCCCAAAAGGAGGCCCCTAAAAAGAAAAAAATATACTGGACTTTACTACATCTACTTGCCGTCCGGCTCCTGTACATATACGTCGGCACTTTGAAGATGGATATCTCCGTAACGGCAGCAGCTGCTGCCACAACCGAGGTATCCATCTCTTCAGGAGCTGGTCGTGTTTACGATAATGGTGGTCTCTGCAGCAGATTCGCCGCGAGACCACCGCTATCTGTGGTGGGAGAGGTGCCCCCCCCCCGCTGCTCTACAACGCCCTCCGCTGCTTACCGGAGCCAGCAGCAGCGGCGGAGGGGATTGGGACCTGAACGTGGCTGGGTATGGAGACAAGTGAGGGGAAGATGACCCCCACCCGTCTCCATACCATAGCAGGGTCGGAAGCGACGTCAAAACCTCACTTCCGCCTATATGTCTTAAAGGGCCATTTTTTCACTGTCTTTTTTTCAAATGACAAAATTTTTTTTTTTTTTTTTTACTTGCATTTAAGTCCAAATATGAGATCTGAGGACTTTTTGACCCCAGATCTCATATTTAAGAGGACCTGTCATGCTTTTTTCTATTACAAAGGATGTTTCCATTCCTTGTAATAGGAATAAAAGTAAACCAAATATTTTTTATTTAAACAGTGAAAAATAAATAAAATCAAGTAAAATAAATAAAATACGATTTTTTTTTTAAAGCGCCTCGTCCCGACGAGCTTGCACGCAGAATTAGACACATACGTGAGTAGCGCTCGCATATGAAAACGGTAGTCAAACCACACATGTGAGGTATCGCCGCAATCGTTAGAGTGAGAACAATAACTCTAGCCCTAGACCCACCTATGTCTCCAATCACCCACCCCCCATCCAGCACACCCACCTATGTCTCCAATCAGCCACCCCCCTATCCAGCTCACCCACCTATGTCTCCAATCACCCACCCCCCATCCAGCACACCCACCTATGTCACCAATCACCCCCTCCCATCCAGCACACCTACTTATGTCTACAATCAACCCCCCATCCAGCACACCTGCCTATGGTCCCAATCATCCAACCCTTCCCTCAAATAGCACACCCACATTTGCCTCCAATCCTCCCTTCCCCCCATCCAGCACACCCACATATGATGGCTCCAATCATCCCCATCCTCATCCAGCACACTCACCTATGCCTCCAATCACCCCCCTCTCCATCCAGCACACCCATCTATGTCTCCCATCACCCCCCCTCATCCAGCACACCCACCTATGTCTCCAATCACTCCCTCCCATCCAGCACACCCACCTATTTCTCCAATCATCCCCCCAATCCAGCACACCCACCTATCTCTTGAATCACCCACCCATACAGTATACCCACCTGTGTCTCCAAAACCCCCCCCATCCAGCACACCCACCTATGTCTCCAATCACCCCCCATCCAGCACACCCACCTATGTCTCCAATCACCCTCCATCCAGCACACCCACCTATGTCTCCAATCACCCCCCATCCAGAACACCCATGTCTCTAATCACCCCCCATCCAGCACATTCACCCCCCCTACATCCAGCACACCCACCTATGTCTCCATTCACCCCCCCCCATCCAGCACACCCACCTATGTCTCCAATCACCCCCTCATCCAGCATACCCACCTATGTCTCCAATAACCCCCCATCCAGCACACCCACCTATGTCTCCAATCACACCCCCATCCAGAACACCCATGTCTCTAATCATCCCCCATCCAGCACATTCACCCCCCCCCTACATCCAGCACACCCACCTATGTCTCCAATCACCCCCCCATCCAGCACACCGACCTATGTCTCCAACCACCCCCCCCCCCCCCGACCAGCATACCCACCTATGTCTCCAATAACCCCCCATCCAGCACACCCACCTATTTCTCCAATTGCCAGCCCCATCCAGCACACCCACCTATGTCTCCTATCACCCCCGATCCAGCACACCTACCTATGTCTTCAATCACCCCCTCCCATCCAGCACACCCACCTATGTCTCCAATTACACCCCCCCCATCCAGCACACCCATCTATGTCTCCAATCACCCCCCCCCCTTCCAGCACACCCACCTATGTCTCCAATCATAGCCCCCCATCCAGCACACTTTACTAATATGCCTGCACTGCGCCACCTGTTGATATGACAATGGATGTAGGTGGCCGTGCTCATTCCCGGGACACAGCTCAGCAGTGAGCACTCAGTTGGTGCGGAATACCTAACAAAAATGTGAGATAGTTGGGCAATAGGGAATCCAATTTTACTGCCCCCGCCTGCCTGGCTCCCTAAGGAGGCTGTCTAACCTGCCTTATGCTGGTGTCGGCCCTGTGTACCAGTTAAAATATGTTAGCTGGAGTTAAGCCTAAAGTGAAATTAAGCCCTCCTATCCTTTACAGTCATGGAACCTGCCATTTTATCCTTTGTGTGATCTGCAGTTGCCATGGTGCTACACGTGTGACCAATTAGGACACTATATTTTTATGGCTTGACAGTTCGGTTAAGAGCACAAGCAGCTGTGACAGTTATCATCTACGGCATGTTTTGGAAGTAAGGCTCCTTTTACACGGGACGGATCAGTAATGATCCGTCCCGTGATGATCCGCTTGCTCAGCGAGGATCACTCCATTGTCCCCGCTGAGCTGGCGGATAACAGGGCGGTCCCGGCACACTGTCCATTCTACTCTATGGGGGATCGGATGAGCACAGACCGTCTGTCCGTGTTCATCCGATCCGCTCTGCAGACGGACAGAAAAATTGGATTTTACTCCGTCTGCAGAATCGGACAATAGTGGAGGCGGACGATATCAGGTGTCAGGGGATGTTCATCCGCAGACACCCAATATCCCATAGGGATGCATGTATGTCCGTATTTCATCTGAAAACGGATGGATGGAATACGGACATAATGTCCGCATGTGTGAAAGGGGCCTAACTGTTTTTGGATCCAGTTAAATTGATGGGTTTAGTACTTCTTTATATCTGTGATTCACTTGTGTAAAGTCCATCTAAATCAAATAGTCCATCTAACAAAGTTGAAATTGTTGCTGTGTACATACATACATACATAGTTGCATAGTAGGTGAGGTTGAAAAAAGACACAAGTCCAACCTATGTGTGTGATTATATATCAGTATTACATTGTATATCCCTGTACGTTGTGGTCGTTCAGGTGCTTATCTAATAGTTTCTTGAAACTATCGATGCTCCCCGCTGAGACCACCACCTGAGGAAGGGAATTCCACATTCTTGCCGCTCTTACAGTAAAGAACCCTCTACGTAGTTTAAGGTTAAACCTCTTTTAATTTTAATGAGTAGCCATGAGTCTTGTTAAACTCCTTTCCGCAAAAAAGTTTTATCCCTATTGTGGAGTCACCAGTATGGTATTTGTATATTGAAATCATATCCCCTCTCAAGCATCTCTTCCCCAGAGAGAATAAGTTCAGTGCTCGCAACCTTTCCTCATAACTAATATCCTCCAGACCCTTTATTAGCTTTGTTGCCCTTCTTTGTACTCGCTCCATTTCCAGTACATCCTTCCTGAGGACTGGGAGCTGATCCCCTTTTTAATGCATGCCAATATTCTGTTTGCTTTGTTAGCAGCAGCTTGGCATTGCATGCCATTGCTGAGCCTATTATCTACTAGGACCCCCAGGTCCTTTTCCATCCTAGATTCCCCCAGAGGTTCTCGGCCCAGTGTATAGATTGCATTCATATTTTTGCCACCCAAATGCATTATTTTACATTTTTCTACATTGAGCCTCATTTGCCATGTAGTTGCCCACCCATTTAATTTGTTCAGATCTTTTTGCAAGGTTTCCCCATCCTGCGGAGAAGTTATTGCCCTGCTTAGCTTAGTATCATCCGCAAATACAGAGATTGAACTGTTTACCCCATCCTCCAGGTTGCTTATGAACAAATTAAATAGGATTGGTCCCAGCACAGAACCCTGGGGGACCCCACTACCCACCCCTGACCATTCCGAGTATTCCTCATTTATCACCACCCTCTGAACTCGCCCTTGTAGCCAGTTTTCAATCCATGTACTCACCCTATGGTCCGTGCCAGATGGCAGCTCACCTCCTCATAGAAGGTTAATAGATTGGTTTGGCGAGAATGATTCTTCATGAATCCATGCTGATTACGTGTATGGGCAGATACACTGTTCCTCCATAGATGCAGTGGATGTGTGCATGTGGCCACCACAAGACAGGAGTTGTACTACTGTGGCTGGATTACCAGGTGAATATAAAGGAAATAAAGTCTAAAAATTAAAACCAAATTCAGCCACCTAAGGACTAGTAAATTGAAATAAATTACTTTTTTGGTTTTGACTTTAGATATGCTTTAACCACTTGAGGACCGCCGTATTGCCATTGTACGTCAGCACAATGGCACAGGCAGGCATAATCACGTACATCTACGTGATTGCCTTCCAGCGGGTGGGGGGTCCCATCGGACCCCCTCCCGCTGGTTACGGCGGTCCGATTCGGTCCAGGAGCGCTCCGTGATGAGGGGATGGCCGTTCGTTTTCGGCCACCCCCTCTGGATCGCTCCTGGCCAATGAGAAGCTTCCTCCCCTGTGTATTGTTTACACAGGAAGGAGGAAGTGATGTCATTCTCCTCGGGGCGGTCTTTTTGACCGGACTACGAGGAGAAGAGTAAAAGTAAGTCTGCACGAACACTACACTGACATGTAGGTACACACAGGCACACAAACCCCCCCCGATCCCCCCCCCGCCCCCCCTCCCCCCCCAGTCACAGTGTCACTGATTGCATTGATCATTTCTTTACTGATCAATGCATTCAGTGTCAGTTGTGACAGTAAAAACTGTCAGGACAGTTAGTGTTAGGTCCAGGGTAGCCCCCTATCACCCCCCAATAAAGATTTAACCCCCTGATTGCCCCTAGAGTTAACCCTTTCACCCCCTTTTGCCAGTGTCACTAAGCGATCATTTTTCTGATCGCTGCATGTGTCGCTAGTGTCGCTAGGTAGCTAGTTATTTTTTTAGGTTCACCGCCAGGTTTTTATATCGCTAGGTACCCCGATATACTACCCAATAATGTTTTTAACCCCCTGATTGCCGCTAGTTAACCCTTTCACCCCCTTTTGCCAGTGTCACTAAGCGATCGTTTTTCTGATCGCTGCATTAGTGTCGCTACAGTCGCTAGGTAGCTAGTTATTTTTTTAGGTTCACCGCCAGGTTTTTATAGCGCTAGGTACCCCGATATACTACCCAATAATGTTTTTAACCCCCTGATTGCCGCTAGTTAACCCTTTCACCCCCTTTTGCCAGTGTCACTAAGCGATCATTTTTCTGATCGCTGCATGTGTCGCTAGGTAGCTAGTTATTTTTTTAGGTTCACCGCCAGGTTTTTATATCGCTAGGTACCCCAATATACTACCCAATAATGTTTTTAACCCCCTGATTGCCGCTAGTTAACCCTTTCACCCCCTTTTGCCAGTGTCACTAAGCGATCGTTTTTCTGATCGCTGCATTAGTGTCGCTACAGTCGCTAGGTAGCTAGTTATTTTTTTAGGTTCACCGCCAGGTTTTTATAGCGCTAGGTACCCCGATATACTACCCAATAATGGTTTTAACCCCCTGATTTCCGCTAGTTAACCCTTTCACCCCCTTTTGCCAGTGTCACTAAGCGATAATTTTTCTGAACGCTGCATCAGTGTCGCTAGTGTCGCTAGGTAGCTAGTTAACTAGGCTCCCAAAAAGTCCCCCACATGTGGTATCCCCGTACTCGGGAGAAGCAGCAGAATTTATTTTGGGGTGTAATTTGACTTCTGCCCATAGCATGTGTGAGCAATATATCATTTAGTGACAACTTTGTGCAAAAAAAAAAAAGTTTGTAATATTCCCGCAACTTTTGGCAAAATATAAAATATTCCATGGACTCAACATGCCTCTCAGTAAATAGCTTGGGGTGTCTACTTTCCAAAATGGGGTCATTTGGGGGGGTTTTGTGCTATTTTGGCATTTTATGGCCTTCGAAACTGTGATAGGTAGTGAGGAGTTAAATAAAAAATTTGCACCCTTAGAAATCCTGAAGGTGGTGATTGGTTTTCGGGGTGCCGTGCGCGACTAGACTCCCAAAAAGTCCCACACATGTGGTATCCCCGTACTCGGGAGAAGCAGCAGAATGTATTTTGGGGTGTCATTTCACACATAACCATGGCATGTGTGAGCAATATATCATTTAGTGACAACTTTTTGTAAAAAAAATTTTTTTTTTTTTTTTTTGTCATTATTCAATCCCTTAGGACAAAAAAAATAAATATTCAATGGGCTCAACATACCCATCAGCAATTTCCTTGGGGTGTCTACTTTCCAAAATGGGGTCATTTGGGGGGGATTTGTACTGCCCTGCCATTTTAGCACCTCAAGAAATGAGATTGGCAGTCATAAATTAAAAGCTGTGTAAATTCCAGAAAATGTACTCTAGTTTGTAGACGCTATAACTTTTGCGCAAACCAAAAAATATACGCTTATTGACATTTTTTTTACTAAAGACATGTGGCTGAATAAATTTTGCCCTCAATGTATGACTAAAATTTAGTTTATTCGATTTTTCTTATAACAAAAAGAAGAAAATATCTTTTTTTTTCAAAATTTTCG
Organism: Lithobates pipiens; assembly: GCF_037356315.1. Classification (NCBI taxonomy): domain Eukaryota; kingdom Metazoa; phylum Chordata; class Amphibia; order Anura; family Ranidae; genus Lithobates; species Lithobates pipiens. The sequence continues at coordinate 296,779,151 of NW_027507758.1, forward strand.
CTCTTTTTTCATTTATATCGCAAAAAAAAAAAATCGCAGAGGCAATCAAATACCATCAAAAGAAAGCTCTATTTGTGGGAAGAAAAGGACGCAAATTTCGTTTGGGTGCAATATTGCATGACCGCGCAATTACCAGTTAAAGCAGCGCAGTGCGAAATTGCAAAAAGACCTCTGGTCCTTAAGGTGTTTATTGGTCCGGAACTGAAGTGGTTAAACAACTGCTGTTCAAATGAGTTTGAAGGGCATTAAGGTGAAAACATATCATATCTAGTTTGTATGATGTCATTACAATAAAACTCATTAATTTAGAATGAAAAATATAAGAATACAACTTTATGCATTTCAATAAAACTGCATTGTTATATTTTGCTAAATTTTATTTTACAATATTTCACTGGTCTTAATTTTACAAAATGCCTCAATGTTGTAGAGAAAAACACATGTTCTACCTGCACGGAAAGGTCTATTCCATCAGGTTTCCCTGTTGCTAGGCAAAACCTCTCATAGGCTAACTTGCAGAAGGCTCCTCTGATTGGCCCATCTGTTGCTCCAAGTTTTAAAAAGGTGTCTCCATCCTGCTTCCATGCTTACTATAGAGTTAAACATATCTTCTGTGTTGTTTTGGTTCTGACCCAGATTCCTGACTTATGCCGCGTACACACGACCGGACTTTCCGACAGAATATGTCCAACTGAATCATTCTGATGCATAGTCTGATTGTGTGCGGGATAGTCCGATTGTTTTTCTTTAAAAAATTCAGACGGACCTAGAAATAGAACATGTTTCAAATCTGTCTGACAGACTCAATTCCTATCGGGAAAACCGTTTGTCTGTATGCTGGTCCGACGGATCAAATACGACGCAAGGGCAGCTATTGTCTACTGGCTATTGAACTCCCTTTTCTTGTCCTGTCGTAAGTCATCACATTCAAAACTTTCAAGCGACTTTAGTCCGTTCGTGTGTGGGCAAGTCTGTTCATTTGGAAGTCCGTCGTAACTCTGACGAAAGTCTGTCGGGAAGACTGTCGGACCTTTTCTGTCGGAAAGTCCAGTCGTGTGTACGTTGCATTAGTCTTCCATACAATTTTGGTGTGTCACTTTCTGATATTTAGGAAGATTAGGTCCTTTAGACTGTTATGGCTTTGATACGTAATAAAATATTTATTTGAATTTATTAGCTTCCTCCCATATTTGCCCACTACAGCCATAGTAGCCATCTTTTCTTTTCAAGGGGGCTGTTTTCGCTCTCTGTTTATGATCTCCCTTGGAAGGTATTATCTTTTTGTATGTTGATCGGTTCTCAGCCTTAGAGCTGGTGGGAACAGATGCAGTATCCAGCTAGGTAAATGTGATTCACAAAAAAGAGCAGATCCCATATTTCTCTTTTAATGGTTTTTCTATCCAAAAATAACTATGCCTGCATTTGTGTTTATAGGCCAGATATATACGTTGTCTTTTCTTGTATGAATGCATGTTTAAAGCAAGTCTGCATTTTTTTTTTTTGCTGCAAAATGATAACTTCTATATTATGCCAAGAAAAGAAAAGGAATCCTCTCTCTTTTATGTTACCTTTCAGTTCACACATTGAAATTGACTTTACAACATTAAGGGCCAGTTCACACTGATGCAATGTTTTTTTTTTGTCCACTGCAGAATCAAATTGCATGGGTGTTCACACCCATGCTATCCAATTCCTGTTCGAGTTTGCAGATCGCACTGCGATATGCAAACTGATTTGGGCATGTCATTAACTTTTACCTGACACTCCCAGCAGTTTGCATATGGCAGTGTGAACTGCCGCCGGGAAACATGTGATGCGGGAACCAGCAGTAGATTCGCAGGGTTCAAGCATTGCAGCAGTGTGAACCGGCCCTAATTCAGAATTTGGAAAAAAAACAAAGGAGTAAGTGTTTTTGCCTTTGAAAAGTGTATGTTCACTTTGTAAGTAAATAAGGTGAACCTATATCAATGGAATGACAGAAATAAAAAAATGGATTTTTGCTGGTATGTTTTTGGTTGATTGAAGTCAACACAACTTCACCTTATGTACTAAGATTAATCAACATTCACTTTATTAAGTGAACATTCTCTATTTCTTTAATGAATCAACATGTCTCATGTACCCAATCCAATCATTTACTTTAGGACAAGACTAAATATTGCTGAGATCCAATTTAGCTATAAAGCACATGGATATTATACAAGATAGAACGTATAACATAGAATATATCAATTGTATATATATATATATATTACTAATTTAAAGAGCAACTCCATCTAAAACATTCTTCTCCACTTTCTGTAGAATGGTGCAGCACCCAAACTGCCCCACCTTCCTATATAATTGAATTGTTGTTTTAAAAAAGTAAAATAATTTTAATTGTATTTTTTTATTCTTATGAGACTTTTATGCAGTTTTAGTCTGGTACTGCTATTTGTATTTCTATGGTTTGAGCTAATGTTGGGTGCCCATCGAGGGATGTTGGAGCTGCTTCGCTAGAACTATTTGGCTTGTTTGAAGTTTTCCTTCATCTGACCACACATGGAAGTTTAAAAATTCCCACTTCTTTGAGTATATTGTTCTGGAGTCCATTTCCCTATATGTCTGAGATAGGCCAAACTCCCTTTTTTCTTTATTAAAAAAACCTCTAGGTTACTTTTGTGACCTGCCCACATTAGCAGAGTCTCCATATTAACAGTCTAAAACAATTTGCTGTGCGTGGAGTGAGATGTCTCTGACTAGCTACTGGACATTTGTAAAGTCCTGGCATGGGAGCAAGCCCATCGCTACAAATCCTGAAAATGAGGAATGCATTTAGGTGGAGTTGCTCTTTAATCTATACCTTTACTTTAAGAAAATACAAGCATTTACACTGTGCTAAAGTAACAATCTCGACTTGTTTAAAAATGATTATTCTTACAAGTAGTTCGCAGTTATTCTTGAAGGCAAGTCTTGGAGTTTCCTTAGCATAGTGTTGCTGGGGAAAATTTTCACCATGTCCATCTTCATCTCTAGCCTGAAGGGAAATATAAGGGCCTATTTAGGGACTTGTAACAATAATACCTACAGTCATAACAAACTAAAATAAAAACAGAAAATAAAACAGTAAATGAAAAATATGGTATGTCATACAGCTATAGGAAGACCACTCATACTTTGGTTAGACTGGACATGTCATCATCTTTTAAACATCAGAAAATAATTTATCGAGCATGCTGTGGGCTTACTGGAAAACATGGAGCAGTGTGTACAAGGCTTGTGGGGACCTTAAAGCTATTCAATCAAATTTCCAAAACAATGACAAATACATCCTGATAGGTTAGTTCTTCATGTTTCACCTTTTTAATAATTAGTCCCATGTGAAAAACAGAACAGTAAATTTACATATTTTTTTTAGATTCTGCTCCCAAAAGCTTAATTTTGAAAAGAGGCATTCCAAATAAGGCAAATGTCAGCAAAGAGTTAACCTCATGCTAATAAGCAATTAAAATCCCATATGTAGATGAAACGTTAAGGTATGTGTATATGGGTATTATGTGTCCACCTTTAAAATTGAAAAATAAATTAGATAACAAAATACAAACCATCATTTTAATTTTGCTTCCAATACCACATGGGTATATAAGAAAATGTAGTACAGTAAAAAAAAAAAAAAAAAAAAACATTAAAAAAACATTAAAGATATTAATAGTTCATCATTATAAATTAGTGGTAACGCAAGTAGACATCTTGACATATCTACATTTGTTTTTTTGTTTACCATGCCCATTAATTAAATATAAACTAAGGGAATAAGCTCAGGGCTGTAAAAAAACCTTTTTTGTCATCAAACCAGGCTAGACATGACAAGAAATGATAAAATATATAACCAGTGGCATTTGATAAATATACAGTGTATATATATATATATATATATATATATATATATATATACACTATCTATATATACACACTACCCAATGCAAACATTTATTATATTGCAATATATATATATATATATATATATATATATATATATATATATATATATATATATATATATATACATACTGTACACACATTGGACTTTAGTACAAATAAGTCATTTTAATATGTTTTAAGCCTAACCATATTAAAGTGGTATTAAACCCAATGCAGACATTTATTATATTGCAGTTAACTAATTCTTAGATGTGATGGCTGCATTCGTTTTCCTTTTTAGGCTTTCTTTCTTTTGTTTTTCATCTGGTGATCCAGCCAGCGATTTTTTCAAAAGCACAAGCTATCTAGAAAAATATTACTTTACATGGAGGGAAACCCTCTACCACAGGCAGGGTCGATTAGAATGATTAGCTTTTATTTATTCATGTAATACCTTCATTCCCAATAGAAACAACTGGTGCTGTAACTGATTATGATGGTAAGTGTGAGATGGACTTTGGCTTCAATTTGTTAGTGTATTTTAATCTGCTAAAACATTTAACACTCCACCCCCCCCCCCCCCCAGACTGACAATGCCACTGTCTTCTCTGCCTCCTATGCTTATTCCTCCAGAGTTGTGACTGAGTAATACAGGTGGTATGTTACTGGCCAGATCACCAGGTAAAAACAGAGAGGGAAAAGGCAAAGAAAAGAAAACTGATGTAGAATCTTCTAACGATTGGTAAACCTGCAATATAATACATTTTTCGTTTTGGTTAATTACATGGGTGCAATAATTTTAGTTAAAGGCTAACTACAGGTTTAAAACACATTTGCTATATCTGAGGATACCAATTTTGCACATATATGTGTATGTTTATTAAAGTGCAATTTGTCCTGCCTTTACCAGCCAGGCATGGTTGTTCATTGTGTATAAAGCTCTCAGAGGAGAACCTGTTTATTATCAATATCACTTCTCTTTCCTGATTGAGAAGAGAAGTGAATTAAGTACACAGTGAATGGCTGCGATGTGTAGTAGAAGTGGGATTTGAGTTCATGATCTCACGAGATCAGGGGCTCAAATGCTCCTCAATGAAAAGTCAAATGTTAAAATTGACAAAGTGTTAAAAAAAAAAAAACATGTGTTAATAAATGACATGCAATAGATTCTTTAGTAATTCACCTTCAATGCTTTTGTTTACATTCATTATCATCTACTCTATGCAAATGTGTTGGCAATCTTTCTATGTACTGGAGACTACCCTTGGAAAATGAGCAGCTAATGCAGGAAAATCCAGACAGCCATTGTATCTGGATACAATGACAGCTTAAATCAAAAATTTGCCTAACAACCTACACCTCTTAAATAATCTTATATCTTGTTTAGAGTAGGGAATGTGTCCCACTGGGGGGATTTCCCTTCACTTCCTACCCAGAGACACAGCAGGAAACGAGAGGAAATCTCTCTAAAGCAAGGACATCCTTTTTTTTTTTTTTTAGAAAATGCATCTCCTTTTTTAAGTTGTGGATAAAGTAGTAAAAGGTTTAGACCCTCTACCAAGTTTTTAATACTTTCTGTGTTCCCATTGAGCATATTCACCCTCTATTTGTACTGGTGACCATTGTTAGCACAACAGAAAGTGAGGAGTGAGCTGTCCTCAGAACAAGAGGTGAGGTTATATTTTCCAAAATATACCTTCATTTCAGGGATATCTATCTTAGCCCTTGTACACACGGTCGGACATTCCAATGGACAATGTCCGATAGGACCGTGTTGTCGGATAATCCGACAGTGTGTGGGCTCCATCGGACTGTTTCCGTCAGAGTATCCGACGGACCAAGTTTTCCAGTTGGGCTATACAATTTTCCGACAACATGATCCGATCGGATTTTGTCCGATCATGTGTAGAGAAATCCGATCGGACAAAGTGCTACGCATGCTCAGATCAAATTCCTAGACCAAAGCTATTGGCTACTAGCCTGAACGTAGTCCCATCCTAACGAAATAACGTCATCACGTTAAGTACGATCGGATTTTCTGACAACTTTGTCCAACTGTGTGTATGCAACAGTTTCGGACAAAATCCGACGGATTTGGTTGTCGGAATGTCCGACCGTGTGTACAAGGGCTAAGAGGGGAATGTCACACACTTTGGGAGATTTCTTCTAACTTTCTGTTATGTTGCTGGGACAGGAGTGAAGGGAAATGTCCCGAATGGTACCCAGAGGGCAAAAAATAACCTGATAGGAGTTTTACCCCTTCTCTAAACTTTAAAGTGGAACTTTACCCAAAAGGGGAAGTTTCACTTGTTTACATCCTCCCACCTCCACTGCCAACTTTGGCGCTTTTTGGGGGTAGCTGGTACTTGGTTTTGACGGGTACCCGCTCCCACTTCCGGTCAGATCGCAATGGCAATCTTTGCCCGAGTTTGGCCCCCTCTCCTTCTCCCTTGCACCCTTCTGCGCCATCACATGTACCAGAAGACTGCATGACCATTGACATGTCCTAGAAGCCTGCGTGATCATTCATAAACATCCGGGCGCCTTGCGCATGCGCAGTTCCCTTATGCAGGATACTGGTGCCTGCTCCCGAAGCCAATTAAAAATCATTATAACTCAACTCAATCATTATAAATCAAATCAATTTATAATCAATCATTATAAATCAACTCAGGTGAGCACATTGCTGAATCCCTGGACCATTAAGAGTCCTTATCTTCAAAGTTTGCAGTTACAGTTTTTGTAGCTGCTGACTTTTAATTTGTTGGGGGGAGACTGGAACTCCTCTTTAAGACATTAAAAGTGCACATGTGATATTATTGCATGCTTTTTTGTCATACATGTTAGTTAGCACCTTCAGTGCTATTGCAGCTTAATATATCAGAGCCAGCGTCTTAAATAATGTTTTTACAAATTATATTGATAATGTGAAGCACAACTAAAAACAACTTCCATAAAAATAGTGGAAGGCTTGGTATTCAATATTCACCATCGTTTAATGTACGTAAAGTAATGGCTGATGTAGAAGAAGAATTAGGGCTGCTGACATGTGCTGAAAAACATATAATGGTAGGAGGTATGAACCTGTCAACAACATTAAAGCTTCATTAAAAATTCACAAAAAAAAATCTTTTATGATTATATGTGACACGGCACAACCTACTTTTTATATATATTATTAATTAGGAAAGCTTCAATTTAAACTGTAGCATTAACTGGGTCAATTAAGCTTGCTGTTTGACAGGGAGTTTTTAACATTTTCAACCTGCTTTGCTTCCCCTTGCAGAATGATGACATAAAATGTACAGGTGAGTGAAGACGTGTTAGCAACATACTCATTAAAATGTTCATTGCAGTGACATTTGCACTCTGCTCTCCTCTTATTTAAAATAACTGCTCTGCCCCTTGCTCTCCCTCTCTCTCTTTTTTTTTTTTCCACCGGTTAAAAAAAAAAAGATCACAGCTGAGCTGTCTACAGCCCATATGGTTTGCATATTATTATGTATATTCCAAATGCACTGGATTAAAATTATGGCTTTTTGGAACCTGGCCAATTCATTTAGGAAAAATACCCAAGAGCCAAAGAAAAATAATGAATTGAAAGGATGCAATTTATAAGTGGGTGGGTGGTAAAATCATTCAAGAAGCAGCAGGTAGGGTGAGTGTGCTGTTCACCGGGACATGTTTACTGTGCCTGGCTCAAAACTGTTGGCATCACACATTAGTCATTCAGAAATGAAGCAGGAGTATCCCCAGGAGCGCAAAGACCCCAGTGACAAGCTGAAGTGTGGTGTTTTATAATGATCCTTCATCTAGTAATCACAAAGCCCATACTGTGACTCGAACAATCATGTGTAAATTCAGGGTATTGCAGCAGGGTCACACACAATCATGTGCGGAACTGTCCCTCAATGCCACCGATTTACTAAAACGAATAGAAGTTCACCAAGGCCAATGTACTGGCTTTAAATGCCCCATCATGTGCAGAGGGACAAAAACCCATGCATACGATTGGATAATTACTGTTTGTATCTTAAAAAAACATACTGAAATAAAATAAAAAGAATTGTTTCTATCTTGCTTTCAACATACACATGAATGAAACACGCATATTACAGAATAAATTAAAGTGTTTTTTTTTGCTTTGGTAAATTAGCTAGATATTACATTTAAAAAAAATATGTATACATACATTTTTTTTAACTGCAAATTCCTGCCATCATAGACTCAATTCAGAAGTGTATACACCAGGAAAATGATACTTATTTTCAGACAAGTGACATTTCTTTTCAGCTGAGTCCAATGAGATTTGTAAATAACATTTACATGGCTAAAAGATTGTACAAATCTTCTAATATCACATTTGTTTCACCGGTTTCTGGACTGTTTGGGATTTTCTTGTAGTTCCATAGCCCCAGCTAAATCAGGATTTGTTCTCTAATCTACTGAGGATCGCTAAAGTGATAGCTCATCTCTAGGGTGACTGAAGGTTTAATTTGCAGGAAGAACAACTAAACTTCCTTGAGTCTACTGGTAAATGTAGGCTGGCCATATACTTGAAATAGTGTTTGGAAGGTGTGACTGCCATACATATGGATGGTGACGTGTCCCATATATTATGGGATCATCATGCTAAAATGCAGACCTACAACATATTGTAAGGGATCATCATGCTAAAATGCTCTGTCCTGTATTGATTCAATATGGGATACAGTTTGCTCCATTTGTTTTTGCACGGTAATGCAGCCTATTAACCTCTGCCAGCCAACATGTAAATATCAACAATGTGTAGTTAAAGACATTATATGTTGGCCCTGTGACTGAATCATTCATGCGCTCTTAGTCAAATCATTGACAAACACTCGGTTGTCATGGCAGCCATAGGCGGGGATGGACAGAGCCTGCAACCACAGAAGCTGTTTACTGGTTCCATAACATAGCTATCTGGGTTTCTGGTATCCCCAGGAACTCTGCAGAAAATTGAAAGCAAAATGTAGACACCTGGAGATTCCTAGAAATAGGAGGTAGTCAGCCCTCGATGCCAAGTCAATGGCATCCAGAGATGATAAAAAGGAGACGAAATGTATTATTTTTTAAAATAAATTTTGTCTCCCTTTTATCATCTCTGGGTCCCATTGACTTGGCAATTATTTTCCTACATTAACCCATCGAGCGCTAACTACCTCCTATTTGACTGTATGTTACATTTCCAGATGTCTGTCTATCTATCAATTGATTTGCCCTCATGTTATGATCCACGGTTTAGCACTTGAGGGTTTTTCTCTTTTTGTTACTACCTGGAGATGCCTGCTACTTGCAGTTAGTGAGTTTTCTACTTTCACCAAAGAAGTGGAAAACCGTAGACTGTGGCTATGTAACAAAAGATTTTAAGGATGGCCAATGAAAACAAGCAGAATTGTTGAACAGTGTTAGTTCTGGAGCTGCTTAGGAGTGTTAGGAAAACAAATGATCTTTAAGGTTGTGACACCTCTTGTAGTAACATTAGAAGAGTGGCAAGTACAGAAGTTTTCTGATTTCTGACTTAGAGTGGAAAACTTTGTTACCCCACAAAACTGTGTGATAACCGCATTTGGTTTAGTTTGATTTCCAACAACTTTATACATAGTCCTTCTATGTGTACAGTAATTGCTGCTTAAACAGTAATAATTTAAGATGTAGGTCTTCCCATAGACCCAGTATAGTGAGAATGGAATCAATTGTATGGCAGCTCCCACACTGCCCTACTGGCAACAGCTGACAGCCAGAAAGGACCAGGTGCAGCATCAAATTGTAGGATCAAGATGTAAATAAATAAAGGCCAGAAGTTAAGATAGATAGGAGAAAAGCGAATTTGGAGAACCAGAAATCCAAGGCAGGTAATATGCAATAAAGTAGTAATCATTAATCAGAATTTTATTTATCTCAAAACCAAGAACAAAAGATGAGAACTGGACTTCCAAGGACAAGCTAAGTTGTGCCCAAAAGCAGAAGAGAAGTAAATAAACAAAGTCACAAAGTCAAGGCAGCAGATGACGTCACCCATACTGTCCCTCCTCTACACTGAAGCTGGTGCTGGCACCAAATCATGCGACCAGACCATAGTGACTTCAAAATGTATTCCAATAAACACCACTCTTCATCCACTGCCCTTCTATAGAGCTCCTCTCCAGTGTCCTGCCAAGTTGTATGTTGGCAACCACCAGCTCTACAGACTGAGAGATTCAATTTTTAGCAAAGAAACACTTAAAAAATTTCTCAAAGTGAGTGTCCAGAGAAGAGGCAGAACCAGGTGATCTTGTCGAACATATAGTAAAAAAAAAAAAAATACAACTAACACTAAATGAACAAAAGGTAACTATCCTAAATACACCAAAGAAAAAATGAATTCACCTAAGCAGATCAACATCTGAAATTGAGACCTACAACTTTGGAAAACTATAGTAACTGCAAAAATCTGTGCTTTGCAGCAAAATCAATTTGGTCAAAATCAGTCTGCTCCTCCCTACTGTTTAGTATGAGGAACATAAGCAAAGACACCAATGATTACAGGTGCTGTGGACCTAATATTTCTCAAAAAGAAAATCCTGATGATAAACTGCTAAGTGAATTATGCTACAGCAGAACTAAATTAATTGCTACAGAAGAGAAGGTTCATGCCCCCTTCTCCTCCAAGCTTTACTGTGCTGGGTAGCAGAACTGTGTAAATCTCAGGACTGGGTGGACAGAAATACAAATCCTTTGGCATGTAAAGCAGCTCTCATATACTGTATGTGTTGCATCTGTATATGAGCTGTTTGCCTGGAGTTTAGCTCACAATTAGATCTAGATCACTGTTTTTGGCTTAGAGCTACTGTATAATAAATAATTGGATATCATTGTAATAATTCGAGAACAGAAACATACTAATAAATACATGGTCTGTATTGAATGAATTTTAGTAAAACTGAAAGTCACATGCAGGCATTTTCGGAATGTGCCCGATACTATAATGAAATCAAATTTCTCCTTGTCAAAGGATATTTTCTTTGAAAACACAGAATTATTGTCTATGCTGAAGGAGTTTCTGCTGGATGAAATGATAATTGTGGTCTGTTTTGTTCAAATGATACAGCATATGATTGACGGAGGTCAGTAAAGCCTGAAATAACAAATGTGAGTAAACAGCTTATCTGCATGTGCATATATTGGTATGTATAATTGCTAATGTCTTTGTTGAATACATAGTCATCACAGCCAGAAGAGTACCTTTACTGAAAATAGAATCTAGTCCTATTTTTTTCAGCAGAAGAAATGTTGTTCACACTTGCATTTGCCATAATTTGTAGGTAATTTGCTGCTTTTTTGTGATAGTGGTTGTTTTAAATTCACATTATTTCCCCATTATTTTGTCTTTAAAATTAATTTTGCATTGTGTGCAGAAAACTAACAAAATAAGCAAGGTATCCCTTCAGTTTATTTGAAGTTTAATAAGCTGCACATAGCACAGCAGAAATATATGAATAAGAATAGTCTAAGGCAGGCCATACATGGGTCGAATTTCGAAAGAATTTTCCTTCAAAAATCTTATCTAAGAATTTATCTTAAAATTTTGCACCATTAGTGGGCTGCAGCAACAGCAGATTTTCATGCGGCCATCAAATTTGAGTAATCGGCCATGTTGGAATTTTTTGGGAAAAACTAATGATTTTCTAATCAATGATGGGAGGATCATGCAGAAAATGTAATCAAAAAAGAAATGCACATGTGCAAGAAAAGAAAATTCCCGGAAAGGAAACAAGATTCCCAGCCACGAAAATTAATCTCTGTAGCAACATGAGGTGAAATTGAAGGCTTGGTTGGCCGAATTTTGAAATGCACCATCGGATCATAAAACACACAAAATTTCCCATTTTCAAAAGAAAATAATTTCGAAATTCAACTGTGTATGGCAAGCCTAAAGCCTCGTACACATGATGCAAAATCCAGAAGGGGATTGTCGTTTGACAGGCTGTTGTCCGAAATTCTTACTGTTAGTACGCTCCTTTCGACAATTGTTTTCGGTCAACAAATGTTGGATGACCGGCTAGTACATTTTTGGCAAACGACGGCTCCACGTCTGATTTTCAGATGGTCAGTACACAAATCCATCACACAAAAGTACAAACAGGGATGCTCGGAATCAAGGAACGACTGGGAAGAGTTTGGTCTTGTAAACTACTGTTCGCAATCTAGAATTAACATTCGTGACACGGCAATTGATGAAATGTCAAAATTCTCATCTTCTTTAATGGGATAATAATAAAGCTGCTTTGCCATGTAGTTATGCCAAACGCATTTTAAAAGGCATTTGTTTTTTATGATCTGAAAATCACAAATTAACCTCCCTAGCGATAATCCCGAGTCTGGCTCGGGCTGGGATTTCAGTACCATAAGCGGTAATCCCGAGCCAGACTCGGGACCGCATCGCTGGATACAGGGAGGACACAGGGAGAAGTTACTTACCTTGTCCCCTAGATCCAGCGATGTCCTCCCCGCTGTGTGTGCAAGGTGTCCTCCTCTCAATTCACACAGTGCCCGAATGCCACCGAGCTCCGTTCCCTGCGATGTTACGACGCACGGGAGCGGAGATCGGTGCCAAATTCATAAAAGTAAAACACACAAAACACACACCCTTTGTCCCTAGTGGTCTGTGCAATGACCTGCATGCACTTTTATATTATAAATACAGTTTTTCTGCCTGGAATTTGGAGATTGTCCATAGCAACCAAAAAGTGTCCCTTTATGTCAAAAGTGATTTTAGACCAACTAGAAAACAGTGATAATAAATTATAATCACTTGCAGAATTGAGCGATAGCGATTTGTGGGGAAATTCGTCATCAAACACTAAATTTAATGACAGCGACAATTCTGCAAATGAGCAAATTTCTGTGTTTTTGGATTTGATTACATTATTGAATAATTTTTATTATTATTTATTATATTATAAACTTTATCATACCCGGGATGTCTGCTAGACTCTGGTTTGAACAGATTTAAGAGCGTTATTCCTAAGAATTACAGGACTACTAATATAAAACGCCAAATATCCATGCAAAATAATTGTACCGCTTTCAGCACCTAAAACCAGAACTAATCATACCGCCAGGGAGGTTAACGTTCACCAAACTTCTACTTACATGAAATTAGCAGAAGGGGCACAAAGGGTGGTGCTTAAGAAATTAATTTGCTCTTTATACTCTCATAGTACGTCACTACGTTCGTGTTTGTCAAAAGATAGCAGATAGTATGCTAGACAAAATTCTGCACACGTCCTTTTGACACAAATCAAACGCTCGGTCGCCCAACAATCAAACCGTGTTTGCGAGGCTTTATACTCATGCAGTCGCCACAAGTGATGGTGTGGTGGCAGTCACCTATGAAATGCAGATACTAAATCCAGCTTCATTGATGATGTCTATTCCAATTTAATTACAATGTGGAAAATACAAGTCTGTGGCATGTAACAACTTGGGGCTCTCATGCAAAATATTGTGAGCTACATGCTGTACTGCAAATGTAAGAACAATGAGCAAATTTGCACTAAATGCAGTAGCAGTTGCGTGTTGCATTTACCGCAAACAATATACACAGGTTTGAAGATGAATGACTTCGGCTCCGAACCGCTCTGAGTGTGACTGGTGCTCCGCACCTCTGGCTAAATGCGGTACTGCACACCCCATTCGCTTGAATTCTGCTCGTTTTGCGAGACAACACTCGCAAACCGAGTCAGAATTTAAAAAAGAAAGTTGCTCGTCTTTCAAAAGGCTCGATAACTGCGTTACTCGTAAACCAAGGTGCCACTGTATTTGAAAAAAAAATGTTTTTAGGTCCATGTACAAATGTACAAAAATTCAACACCATATAAAGTTTGCATACAAACCCAACCTGCTTAGTAGTCAGTGCTTAAACACTTTCCCCTCCCCCCTCCTTACCTGTTCCCTGGTTCATTTTTTATTCCCTGTGTGGGTAATATCTGACTATCCATACTGCTAAACTTTATCTGTTTACATTATGCTTGTATATTTTTTTCATTATGTGTTTTTGTGTTTTATCTGATCATTTGTCTTATAGATTACTCCTCCTGTCGAAGCGGTGTTTGTACCTTGAAACTAGTAGATGACTGGTTAATCTATGAGAAACATTCCATGAACAGATATCTCTTGGGGAAACCTTTGAGAATTTGTACATTGTTTATTCAAAGCATTTTAATGTAATTTATGTATGTCTTTTTTATATGTAATAACTGGATACATTTTTATCTAAGAATTACTTTTTTGTTAATCAGTACCGCGATAGTCCACCACAAACTTTGTAGGTTAAGTATATATTTGGCCAGCTTCAGCAACTGTCCTCACGCTCTTACCCCTCCCCTTCTTCTCCTATATAGTTTTTGGAACATGGTACTATTTTATGCCTAGGTTTATGCCTTATTACTTGAGGCTATACTCAAAAATTCTCTTTACACTGATGGTCAGTTGTATGAAGGTTCATAAAGCACTGGTCACAGTGTAGTTACTCGCCTAAGTGAACAGAAGAGAAGCTTCCTTTCCAATGATCAGCATCAAAGCTATGAGGCTACTGTTGGATGAGGATCATTTCCGCTCAGGAACTAGGAAAATGACGGTATAATACGAATACCGGTCAGGCCCCTGGTACAGATATATAGCAAATGAGAGCTCTGATGCCCACTTCTCTTGCCCCAAAAGCCCCCACCAGGCCCCTTAGTTCTACCAGTTGCTGTGCTACAACCATTTGTAGGCCCAATACACAAGTAAAGCCCCTTTCACACTTGCGACTTGTCCTGCAACTTGGGACTGCAAAGTCACATGACAAGTCGTACCCCATGCTTTCCAACAGGTACCATTCATATCTGTGCTAGTCCCTGTACTACCTTGGTCTGACTTTGATGCGAGTTGTCCATATTCCTCAAGTTTACACAGTTTTCCCTGAAATTGCATCAAAATCACTGTAAAATTGCGGCTAAATCATGCAGCTTTCAAGTCGCGTCAGTGCGAAAGGGACCTCAATGGCACAAATCTGCCATCGCATGATTTCTCTCCAGCATGTCAGTCCCAATTTGAGCCGCGATTTCAGAGATATCTGTGCAGGTTTCTGAAAATTGTAGCAGCCTGAAATTGTAAAAAGTAGTACAGAAACGACTTTTTTAAATCAGTGTGATGCCACAAATGCAGTGTTGCACTGATTAGAACGATGCCATTGCAGGCTATTGCCGCCGATTTGACATGCGCTTTGAGATGTCAAATTGTACCAATGTGAACCAGGACTCCTGGTAGAATTCTTGAGGCAATCAATATCCAATTAAAAAGGGAAAACATAATTGATTGGATGAATAAGCACAAAGACTGGAGATAGATGGACATTATACTGTATAGGCACAAGTTCACCAGAAACATTATAATACTTTTCCTTCTACAAAGCAGTGCAGGGGGAGACTAGAGAATAAATCACAAGCATAAAGTTAAGTAAATTGAAAAAAGAATTAGCACTATTATTGTGTACAACTTGTGAGTGTTCATAAAAGAAGAACTCCACTAGGCATTATTTGAAAGACTATATAACATTACGCTATTTAAAAAAATATGTCAACAATAATGAGAAAAATAATCTAAACATTTTCCCTATCGCTGTGATAATTTAATCTGGAGCGTAAACTGTATTTCCTGTGGCTGGTCACTACTTTCCCACAGCATAAAACAGCATAGTAGAAAAATATAACACTAGGCACAGATAGATTAGACAGCCATAGAGGGCCACCAGTATATAATATCCTTCACAAGCAAATAATGCTTGCTTGCTTGCTCATACAGCTATGCTATAATGGACAATATAACTATAATGGCTATTGCATATGAGTCATCTGGGCTGATTTACTAAAGGAGTTGAGAATCTTCATTGCTTCAAGTGATGGGGTGACAATGCTGCTGCACTATAAAATATAAAAATGCAGCAATTTTCTTAATAAACTAAAGTGCACATAAAGTCCATTTTCCTTTGTGAAGGAAAACACACAGTCCTTGATAGGGTGAGCAGGAACAGAGATCCTGATTAGAAACCGCCACCTCCACCATCAACACACACAGCCTCTTACCAAATAAAGTTGACCACCCTATTACAGAAGGCTGAACACACACAGTAATAATCCTCAGCTAATCCATCAAATGTGGTTCCTTCTAGACTTGTGCACAACGGAAAATTTTGTTTAGTTTCGGTTCATTGTCATTTGTAAAATACATAATTTCGTTCTGTTATATTCGTTATGTTACGCTAATACGTTTTCGGATAATTCGTTGTTATTCGTAGAGTGTCGATATTCGTTATACTGAATCTTGAATCATGTCGAATTCATTTGTTATATGCGCTATAATTTTGTTCGTATTCGTTGAAATTCAATATTTATGTATGTATATACATTCGTGATAATGATTCGTAGTTTGGAAAGTCGTTTGTTTATTGAATCTTTTAACATACACAATGACGTCTCTTCTCCTCGGCTCAAATACAATACAACATCCTTCTAACTCAGTTCTCAGGAATGCACTTTGCTAGTAATCCAACCTCCAGCACAAAATGAATCAGCTAATTGGACTATAAGATTTACTTTGAGCTGACCTTTTGTTTCATTCGATCTTTAACGAATTACCGAATCATGTCGAATTCATTTGTTATATCCGATATAATTTCTTTTGTATTCGTTGTAATTCATTATTTTTTTATTCGGACATTCGAACTAGGCTTGTGCGATTCTATTCGTTACGAAACGAACTGCACAAGCCTAGTTCCTTCCAGATTCAGATAATCATGCAGAGAAGTCTCTAAGATATGCAACCCCAATTGAGGTCACAGGAATGCTGCTGCACTGCTACTGAACTCAAAGCAGTCACTGTATGTCTTCCCTATGTAGATAGAGCCTGCTTGCAATACAATGGGATGCGATGTTGCCTGCAGTTGCAGGCTATCAGCATTGTCACAGCTGATTCACAATCCTGAAGTGTGTGGAAGGTAGGCATATAAGACACAAAAGAAAGATGATTTGGCTCAGTCAGGGAAGGTAAAATATATTTACATATATATATATTTTTTTATTAGGTACCTAGATTTAGGGACTGATTGGACTGTCACCCAGAAGCGTTCAGTTGCGTTGCAAGCAATAACATACTGCAACCCACACAACTCAACAATACTGAGATTTGCTTAAAACCCAGAGCAAACAGTAGACTGTCAATCTACTCTGAGAGTCTTAGAATATGATTAACACATAGGTATTACATATATAGTTATTTTCTTATTGCCTATCTACATGAGAATAATTGCTTTTGATTATTAGCCGCTGGTGACAGCACATTGTCTAGTCAACATGTGAAGTATTATAAGGACAGTCCCAATGAAAGGCTAATTTATAATTAAAGTAAATGTGCATGTGTTACTATAGCAACCTTCATAGTGTGCATGAACTGACTGTGAACTATGTTATGAACTTTCTATGAAGAAAATGGGTGCAACAAATGTATTGTTTATTCAGCACCATGGACAGAGACCTGTGGGATTACTTATTGAAAGCACATATCCAGATTCTGGTACAGAGTACCTATGCAGAATTGAATTCACTTAAATTACATATGAGATAGGATATAGTTGGAAAAGGTACCTGAACATTTTCTGTGTAAAAATATTACTAGCCAGGATATGATTGAATTTTCTCAAACTTGACCCAATAAAGAAGTTGAAATTTGAGAAAACAAACAAAAAAAAAGTAGTAATGTTGGAAATTAATCATAACTAATATAGCTTAGCAACTGTCTATTTTAGATCCTTCTCTATGTTTAGGTTTGTGGAATTTTTGGTCTATTTTAATTAAATCATCAAGAGAAGCCTTTCTCTACCTTAATACCATATAGGAACCCTTAAGATAATGCTTCAGGCTTTGGGGAACGCCAACTAAAAATAAGTAATTGGGGGTTAGAGGGAAGAATGTCTTCCACATTGGTGGTCAGTGAAAGGCATGCTTTTTTTACAATAGTAATTAGAATGCTACCCTTGCAAACAGCTAAAAAGATCTCTTGTGTCATTCTGTTGGTGCTGCTAAGTGGTGTTGGATCCAGAATTATGAAGGGACCACCAGGTAAGAGGTCAATCAACCACAGTTCAAAGAACCCCTAGCATCCTCTGGAGGAACCCTGGTTGAGAATGGCTGTATTAGAGTGGTTATTACATTTTCACAATGTTATTCATTAAATGGAATGCAGGCAGGCAAGATCATATTTGGGTTCAGAATAGCTGACAACAAAAGATAACAGTCACTTCCAGCGCTCAGAGGTCCTCTGTTGGAGAAAGCAGAAAAGACAATGGCAATTTCAAAATTGGGTGGATGCAGCCTTCCTCAGATGGGGTAATCCGAATTGATGCTACAAAACAAACAAAGAAGGAAGGTGCACGCACCTAGTGCATTACCAAACAACATTAATTTGTATATTTAAAAAGATAAAAATGGGTACTCACTAAGTGCAACTGACAATTAGTCATAGGACCACACATTGCTAGGCAGTAAGGATGCACATATGCCATTCACATCAAGGAGTGATCTGACATGTTTTCGGGGGCGCACTCCCTTCCTCGGAGCTAGACTAGCAGCATTTTGTGAGTAACCATTTTTATCCTTTTTAATATTTAAATAAATGGAATTTGGTAATGCACTAGGTGCATGCGCCTTCCTTCTTTGTTTTTTAGCTGACAACATCTGAGCTATACAATGCTCTCTCTGACATACCAAAATTACAGGAAGTGTATTTACCATTTCACTGCTGAAACAAAGCCTAGCTGAACAAGTTGGACTTAGAATTTAGTTACTCTGCAAAGTTGCTCCAGAATCTGTCTAAAGGCATCAGGGCAGTAGATCGCAGTGGAGGGGGAACAGAGGAGGAAGCATGGGGGGATTAGACAAGCATAGGGGGAACTGTTGAGGCATTAAGGAGTGGAGGAGACATCATAGGAACCAAGAAGACAATGGGGCAACAAAGGGTGGACAGTGGTCAGTGGACTGTCATCTACTGATAATTGCCATTCATGAATTGGTAAGGGTCGCAAGGGTTACTGAGCCAGCCTGCTGCAAACAGTTCTGCTCTGACCTAACTTTTACATCTGTGGCAGTAAAAGGGTTAATGACAAGAAAAAAAAACTAT
Organism: Lithobates pipiens; assembly: GCF_037356315.1. Classification (NCBI taxonomy): domain Eukaryota; kingdom Metazoa; phylum Chordata; class Amphibia; order Anura; family Ranidae; genus Lithobates; species Lithobates pipiens. Next base: position 296,798,267 of record NW_027507758.1, read on the forward strand.
AATATCTATCAACCATGGAAGTCACAGCTGAAAGTATATTTAATTTTTAACCAGTAAGTTACTGTACTTGTTAATGCAAGTAAGCAAAAGTAGGTGCCGCAACCTATAGCATCAGTCACTGTCACTAACCAATAGAGTTACAACAAACTAAAATGTAAGTTATACATTATCTGCACTTTCTTCACATTATCAGTGCACATTTCACAGACATGAAATAAACCTCACATTATTGTTTTTAAAATATGTACTCTCAAATAAATCACCCACAGAAACAATTTTATAAAAAGGTATCAAATGTCAGATAATATTACATGAAGCCTAGAAATGCATTAGTCTGAAAAAGGTTGTTCTCTCTCTAAATATATGTTGGTGGGCTCCCAGAATTTCTGGCAATGTGATGCCATGGATCACAGTGTGTGGTGAAATGCTTTGCTACAGTTGGCTGCATGCACACATCCTGCATTATCAGACAACACAGCTGTACCGTGCATAAATTCTCTGTAGGCTCAACACCATAGAAAAAGGAAGCAATCATTTCAAATTAAACAAATGTAACTCAGTAACAAGTATAGTGACTTTAGAATAGATATACTCTATTTTAGCTTTCTTTATTTTTATAAAATGCATTCTATTTTGTGCTTAATAAGCTCTGCATGATTTAATCACTCAGCAAACACAGTAAGCCTAAAATTATTTCTAAAACTCTAACATTTGTATTTTCTGTCTCTGAAATTCAGTATCAATCTAAGCCTAAGCTTTAACAGGTCTTTAAAAAAAACAATATTTTTATGGAGTTTATGGAGTAGAATACCTAACATAACCCAATAGAATTGGGGGGGAGCTATAATGACCTGAAATACAGCAGTCCTAATATATGTCACCCTAGATAATGGGATATGAGTGCTTTTTGTATCTGTACTGGTTATATATATATATATATATATATATATATATATGTATATATGTATATATATATATATATATATATATATATATATATATATATATATATATATATATATATATATATATATATATATATATATATATATAGTTAGGTCCATATATATTTGGACACAGGCACAATTTTCATACTTTTGGCTCTGTACGCCACCTGATTAAAATTAAAACTAAACAATCTGAATTAATTTGAAGAGCAGATTTTCAGCTTTAATTTAAGGGGTTGAACATAAATAGCAAGTACAAATTTGAGGAACTGCAACCATTTTTATACACAGACCCCCATTTTCAGGGGCTCAAATGTAATTGGACAAATATAATCATAAATAAAATGTTAATTTTTAAGATTTTTTTGAGAATCCTTCACTGGCAATGACTGCCTGAAGTCTGGAACCCATGGATATTACCAAAAACTGGGTTTCCTCCTTTCTGATGCTTTGCCAGGCTCTAACTGCAGCTGTCTTCCGTTGTTCTTTGTTTGTGGGTCTTTTTGGCTTTTAGTTTTGCCTTCAGCAAGTAAAACGCATGCTCAATTGGGTGGAGATCAGGCGATTGACTCGGCCATTGCAGAATATTCCACTTCTTTTCCTTCAAAAGCTCCTGGGTTGCTTTTGCCACGTGTTTTGGATCATTATCCATCTGTACTGTGAAGCGCTGTCCAATCAACTTTACTGCATTTGGCTGATTCTGGGCTGACAGTATATCTCTAAACACTGGAGAATTCATCTGGCTTCTTTTATCTTCTGTCACATCATCAATAAACACCAATGACCCAGTGCCACTGGAAGCCATGCATGCCCATGCCATCACACTGCCACCACCATGTTTTACAGATGACGTTGTGTGCTCTGGATCATGAGCTCTTCCAAGCCTTCTTCACCCTTTTTTAACCCGTCATTCTGGTACAGAATAATTTTAATTTCATCCATCCAAAGAATGCTTTTCCCGAACTGGTCTGGCTTTTTTAGTTGTTTTTTGGCAAAGTCTAATCTGGCTTTTCCATTCTTCAGGCTTATTAATGGTTTGCACCTTGTGGTGAACCCTCTGTATTTGGTCTCTTGAAGTCTTCTCTTGATTTTAGACTTTGACAATAATACGCCCACCTCCCGGAGAGTGTCCTTCACTTGTCTGGATGTTGTGAATGGGTTTTTCTTAACCATAGAGAGGATTCTGCGATCATCGACCACTGTTGTCTTCCGTAGACGTCCAGGCCTTTTTATGTTGCTGAACTCACCAGTACATTCTTCTTTCCTCAGAATGCACCAAACTGTTGCTTTGGCCACTCCTAATGTTGCTGCTATCTCTCTGATGGATTTTTTTTTTTTTTTTTTAAGCCTTACAATGGACTTTTTCACTTGCATGGACAGCTCCTTTGAACGCATGATGTAGATTCACAACAATAGATTCCAAATGCAAATACCACACTTAAAATAAACTCCAGATCTTTTACCTGCTTAATTGATGAAGAATAGTAGCCCACACCTGGCCGTAATCTTAAGAGCTGTAATTCCTAAACCCTTCCTCCGATTTGGATGTACATACCCTCAAATTAAACCTGAGATTATGAGCTTTCAGCCCATATCCATTATATAGCTATAGCATGAATGTGTTTTGGTAAATAGCTGAACATTTTTAAATTGTGCCTGTGCCCAAATATATATGGACCTAACTGTATATCTATCTATCTATCTATCTATCTATCTATCTATCTATCTATCTATCTATCTATCTTATCTATCTATATATATATATATAGATAGATAGATAGATAGATATATTAGGATTTTTTCTCTAAATAAAATGGCTGTTGGAAGACAGTGCATTTACTCTTTGCAGTCACATGCTGGTTACTGCCCCAGTGAAAGCATGACAGCTACCAAGTGAAAGAGCTGTTACCAAAGCAATGCAATTTTAAGCTACTGGTCTCATAACCAAATATAGTTGGATAAGCTAAATAGTTTAAGAGGGGTTATAGACAAGTGATATGTATACCCCAGAGGTAAATCTCTGTAGGGTATATGGGATACTACTTCGTACAGTGTGTACATTATAGTGATAAAGTAAAACTAAACCCTACTATCCTTTATAGCCAAGGAGGTGGCCATCTTAGCCATGATGCTGCACATGTGATCAGTTATGATACCAGCCATTTGATGACTTGACAATTTGGTTGAGAGCAGAAGCAGCTGTTACAATTATCATTCACAGCATTCCTTGAACGTACATAACTGTTTTGGAAAACCATTGGATCCACAGGTTTAGTTAAATTTAAGTGTTAGATCGTGCATCATAAATAAACTGGCTATCAATAAATATTAGTTTAAACAACATAGATTTGTTTCAAACCATTCATACGCAAATAAGAGCAATTGTAATAGATATGGCCATGAGATAATCCAAAGCAGAAAGTACTTTGTAAATGATGCCTTTCATCTTTGGTAGAAGATTTTGATGCATTGTAATGAAATCAAATACTAGAAAAGACGCAGGTCACAGGAAGACACTGTAGTCTAAGATGGGAAGTAAGACACCCGAAATGCAGCACTGATATACATGCTGCCTATCTGTTCTGAGTTTGTCTAATTTCAATAAAAAATGTTATCCTGCTAATTAGAAGAACTTTAAAATGTCACATTTCTTACATTTTTCTAGATATGCTATTTTCATTCCTAGAACTAACGGGACATTTAATGACAGATAAAACCAGAGACTGGGGTCAGCTAAATAATAATTAAATAATAATTAAATCAATCGTAAACATATACTTCTGGGTTATAACCAGCTGTCTAATAGTAATAGTAATAGTCTACAGCTATGTCTCATCCTATGGTGCTCTGTCACCCTATATCTTCTATGACATCCATGTTTATTAAATGACATAACAGGTGTTCTGTGAACAATCATATCAAGAATTGTAACAAATTAATATGTGATTAAACAGACTATATAATGTGTTGCCTTGTGTTATTACACCTGTGTGCTATTTTAACTAAAGCATTACATAATTGTTACTGTGGCCTTTGCAGCTCTCTTGATATGATTTTTTTCAGTTACAATAATCTTTGACTGATGCAATCTACATGTGACATTGTGATATTCTATATCTTCAAAGCTTGAATTCTTTAGAGCCAGATTAGTGGTACATTCCTTTCTACAATAACGATACATAGTTTACAACTAATGATTAGTGACTGGGGAAGCCAGATAACTGCTTTTCACATTTAAAGCTGAAGTTTAATCTGCTTATATTTTGCCTTCCCTGGTTCCTCCTTTGCCCCTCCCCCCCCCCCCCCCCCCCCCTTATCAAAAAGCTATTGAAATAATTAAATAAAACCTTTCTGTTTTCATTACATACCGTATTTTATACCCCGTGGTTTTTGTTCTTCTGTCCGCAAACAGGAAACTGTAGCAATGCCCACATGTGATACTGAGCCTCCATGATTGAAAAACCCAAATCCAGTGAATGAAAGATGTTGGCTGGGGACAGTAAAGCTGGCCAGACAGGGATTGCAATTCAGCCAGGTCTGATGTTCTATTTATGGCTGTTCTTGTTCATGAGAAGTCAATCTATCGACTTTTCATGAATGGGCTTGTCAGTATATTTTTGCTCGATCAGTGCATGGTTGGCTGCAGGGTTGATCAGTGCATTCTGACAGTGGGACATAGCGGGGGGGATTTCCCCATCCACCTTGAATGCAGTGGCAGCTGGTGTTTTTTTTTTTGGGGTGGCAGCAAACAACCACCCCCCCGAGCAGCCGGCAGCCCCTACCTCCCTTCCTCCCCCCTCCCTGTCTGCCACTAGTCCCGGCACTTACCGCATCTAGGCGGGTAGCCCCAATGACGTATGGGGAACCCCTGGCTTCCCTCACCAGTGTCAGAGGGGCGGGGTCAGGTGAAACGTCAGTGCTGGGATCCCCGCAGTGTCTCCTCAGTGGAGACAGAAGACGGATGCATGGATGGACTGCGCTGGACTGAAAATCACCCATCGCTGGATCAGATTAGCCATCGTTGGACCCCGGAGAGATGATCATCCGTCGCTGGATAGCAAGAGTGGATTACCACCGCTGGAACATTTTTTTATTTTTTTTATTTTTAATAAAGAAATTTTTCAAAAGTTTGTTTGTCTTATTTAACCATTTTTTACACTTTCTTTGTGAAATGGTAGGCTTACCATTTCAAACGGGGGGCCGGGATCTGGGGTCCCCTTGTTAAAGGGGGCTTCCAGATTCTGATAAGCCCCCCACCCACAGACCCCCACAACCACCGGCCAGGGTTGTGGGGATGAGGCCCTTGTCCCATCAACATGGGGACATGGTGCTTTGAGGGGTCACAGACCCCCAAAGCATCCTCCCAATGTTGAGGGCATGTGACCTGGTACGGTTCAGGAGGGGGGGCGCTCTCTCGTCCCCCCTCTTTTCCTGCGGCCTGCCAGGTTGCGTGCTCGGATAAAGGGTCTGGTATGGATTTTTAGGGGGACCCCCACGTCAATTTTTTTTATTTGACTCGGGGTTCCCCTTAATATCCATACCAGACCTGAAGGGCCCGGTAATTGAATTTAGGGGAACCCCACGCTTTTTTTTTTTATCAAGGAATGAATTGTCGCACACTCATTGAGTGTTCTCTGTATTACGGGAGCCGACAATTCAAAGTGATTTTAAAAGACTTTTTTTCCCTTCCGAAATGACACTTTGTGCAGGGACAGTTCTAAGCACGGGAAACATGCACCCCTTCACAGGCATACTATAGACACCCCCAGGTACGAAATTTAAAGGAATATTACACTTTTATTGTTTCACTTTAATCATTATTAAAATCACTGCTCCTGAAAAAACAGCCATTTTTAAAACTTATTTTTGCATTGATCCATGTCCCCTGGGGCAGGACCCAGATCCCCAAACACTTTTTAGGACAGTAACTTGCATATTAGCCTTTAAAATTAGCACTTTAGATTTTGAACGTTCGAGTCCCATAGATTTTAATAGGGTTCTAAAGTTCACACAAAGTTTAGGTCTGTTCGCAGGTTCTGGTGCGAACCGAACAGGGGGGTGTTCGGCTCATCCTTACCTACATCCACAGAAGATATGTGGTTAATTCTTCAAGATATTTGGAACAAACTGCCAAGTTCCTTCAAAAATTGTGTTCAAGGTGTACCTATAAGAATTTATGCTGTTTGGAAAGGGTGGTCACACCAAATATTGATTTGATATGGATTTCACTTCTGTTAATTTACCTTTTTTTTCTCATTTTGTTAATGAATTAAAATAAACTATTAACACTTCTATTTCTGAAAGCTTTCCTAATTTACAGCATTTTTTCACACCTGCCTAAAACTTTTGTGCAGTACTGTAGATGTAGGGCCCTTTTCACACTGATCAGTTTTTGATGAGTTTTTCAATTTAACCCCTAGGCTCAGACTGCATGCAAATATGCGGCCTCTCGTGGCCGAGCCTTGGCTCTGATCATGTGACTGTTGTGACAGAGAATAATGGAGGCCACATGGTCACAAGCCTCCGGGAATGCCCACCTCCTTAAAGGGCCGGCAGAAGCTGGCACCAAGGGGATAAAAATGGAAGCAAAGTGCATGAAAAATGCATCCCTTTAAATCCTATGGAATGCGTTGCACAGGTCAGTTGTGTTTTAGTTGCATTTCTAAAAGCTCTGCCTGCTGCATTTTTGGTGCGCTTTTCAAACCCGCACCAAAAATGCAGCTTCCCATTGAACTGAATAGAAAAGACATTGTGGTTTTTTGATGCATTTTTTCAGTGGAGCAGTGTGAAAGCAGCATAACATGTTAAAGCTTAAATGAGACTTCAAGGACATACTTTAAAGTGGAGTTCCACTCATTTGTCTCCACCCCCCTCCTGTGCCACATTTGCCACCTTTCATGGGGGAGTGGATATCTGTCTTTGATACCCACTTCTGGGAGTCCGGACCTATGTGAATTACGTCACAGCTTGGACCCCCCTTCTCCTTCCCCACATCCGGGCCAGTAGGAGAGCGCAGTGGTGCTTCGTGCATGCGCAGTAGGGACCTGGTGTGAAGCCGTAATGGTACACTTCCGGGGTTCCCTTACCGGCAATGGTGGCGGCAGCACCCGGCAGCTGATGGAAATATTAGCTAGGGTGCTGACATCACTGGACTCCAGGACAGGTAAGTGTCCTATTATTAAAAGTCAGCAGCTGCACTATGTGTAGCTGCTGGCTTTTACTTTTTGCAGGGGTGGGCGGACCTGCTTTTTAAGTATGCTAGGCTTTGTCTTTTATTTCATTGACAGTTAAAAAAAAGAAAAATTCTAATAATGAACAGCAGAAGTATATTATGTATAACTAACACATAATAAAGCACATATGGTTGAATTAGGAAAAAAGTCACTACAGTGCACCATAAGGAAAAATACATACTATATTTATACTTAGCATAGTCATTGAATATCATCTAAGGTTAAAGTTGGCTTTTAAGAGTGATTTTGTTTTGTTTATGTAAATTGATGCCAGCCTTTTATACAAAAGGAAAAGTACACACATCTGTGTGGCCAATGGGTTTTGCAGCAAATCCAAAAGAAAAATGGCAGTTTATCAGTTCATGTTAGCCTCCAGCAAGCAATGTATTTTGTTATGGGACCAGATTTTCTCCTCTTACAGAAGCATCTGTGCTTGCGTGTTGCCAGGTGTGTGCATCCATTTTGATGGCGAGCCAGGCCCAGTTAACCCTCGCTGGTGCTGCTTTGCATGGTGCTTTGTGATTAGAATAAAGGAGATGGTGCCATACAGCTTGCCACCATAAGATATTCATGTTCACATGATACCCATAATCAGTTGCTTGCAAACACCGCTATTGGAATAATGTTTTGAACAGAGTTCAACTGTTTAAGCAGACAAACAGTATAAATAACCTACTGACAATTCAAATATATGGGCTGATTTACTACTAAAGGAGCTGAGAATCTTTGTATATTTACTTCAATTATCCAGCAGGCACAAATAAAATAGGTAAACCCTGACATTGCATTTCACATGATTAAATTATTGAGATGTATGTTACACAATATACAAAATGACTTACCTTTATTACCTTAGTGGACAACACATAATTGCAAAATAATGATTAAAAAATAATTCTATACTTCCAGGGAGCAGGCAACATATGGGAGGCTTTATGATCAACAGTAAATTAACTGACGATTGTAGACACGTTATTTAAACTCTTGAAAATCTGGAAGCCCTTGATTACATACTTTTCTCTTTAATTTCTTGCCAGCGACTTACTGAATACGAAAAAATGGCAACAATTATAAATCAGTGTAACTCCCTCCACATCTTTATCTTTTTTTTAATTAATTCTTTCCATTTTCATTTCTAGTTCTCTTTGCTACTCATCACGCATACCTTCAGTTCTTTTATTTATATTTTTTGTGTGAGGGATAACGTTTATTCAAAGTTGCAGTCAAGGCAATCATTACCTCTGATCAATATGCCTTGGCTTTTACATTATTGTCCTGAAGACAGCATTTTTCAGATATCAGGCACTGAGGCTGAATTACTAGTTACTGTTAGGAAACAAACTGCTTTTCACATGATTGGATAATTGAAGTAAATATCCACACAATTTATTGGAGGAAGAGTCTCAACCTTTTTCAGTAAACCATCCTGATGGTTACACCCCATAATGACGTGAAACACAAAATTCAATGATAAACAAGGAATATGAATATTAACTTTAGTCTGCCATTTGCTTTAGTTTAGTCTGTCATTTGGTTTCAAATTAGACTGCCCAGAACAACCAATCAAAGTGGATCTTGTACTGGTATGACTTCAGTAACATGAGTAGTGATTGGTTGTTATGGGTTACTGTATTGACTGCTCAGTGTTTTGTACCTTCTATCACCAACACACAGTAAGGCAGTTTTAATTATACTATATTCACAAAATTTTGCAAGATATAGCATACTAAATACTCTATCTATATATCTATCTATCTATCTATCTATCTATCTATCTATCTATCTATCTCAGCAAAAGTATAATAACAAGTTATCTAGCTTCCTACTTCCTTCTTTTGCCAGTCCTGAAAATTTATGTGGGGAGAAAACAAGGAACACCACTCAGGTGGGTGAATCCAGATAAATGAATGAGTGAAGTGAATTGAGGACTCATCTCAAGGGTGCTAGCCATGGCTCACCCTCTGTACAAACTGCAAAAAGGAAGAAAATGCTGCATTCCAAGATGATGAATATGAGTCCTTTATTAATCCATCCAAGTGACACACTACAGGAAAAACGACAATGCAGAAGAGACATGCTTTGTTTCTTCTGCATTCGATTTACTTACCTGCTTGTATGCCGCTGTACAGTGAGCTGCACTTGCACGGCTCACTCTACGAATTCGACAAAGCCAAATCTGACTGAGCTCCTGTGCAAGCTCAGGAGTGACAATATCCCCACCCAGCTAATGACAGCGGCCTGCGATTGAGACTCGGAAGACGGCCGCCCAAGATGTCAGCGACCGGGGCGGTGAGCTTGGGGACGCTTCATCCCTGGATTCGAGATGAGCATTGTTCCTCTTTAAGAGGGCATGCAGTGATTGGAGAGCAGAGCTCTGTGGGGTGGGGCTTGCAGATGCAGCTCTGTGAGGTGAGACTTGTGGGGGCAGGACTATGCATATAGGAGTGAGTGGGCGACATAGAAATGAACTGGGTTGGATTGATCTATTCTATCCCACCCAGAATCAGTGCTGATGACAAGATCTGCAGTTCAAAGGACAACAACAGGGAATCTACTAGCTTTGCCTCTGCAGGAAATGGCAAGTATTATGTTGCGTACACACGATCGGATTTTATGACGAGAAATGTTGGATGTGAGCTTGTTGGCAGTAAGTCTGACCGTGTGTATGCTCCATTGGACATTTGTTGTCGGACTTTCTGCCAACAAATGTTGGCTAGCAGGTTCTTAAATTTTCCACCAACAAATGTTTGCTGTCGGACTTTCCGATCGTGTGCACACAGGTCCGTCGGACACAAGTCCACGCATGGTCAGAATCAAGTACGAGCCTGGGAACGCTCAGTCTTGTAAAACTAGCGTTCGTAATGGAGATATACCATATATCTTGTATGTCACTACGTTGGTAATTGTTGGCCAACGTTTGTTTGACCGTGTGTATGCAAGACAAGTTGGAGCCAACACCCTTCGAACAAAAATCCACGGTTTTGTTCTTGGAAAGTCCGATCATGTGTACGGGGCATGAGAGTTTCACGGCTGCATGGTTCCACAGGACAAGAGAGGATATCTGGGGATCTGCAGGCATGTCAGCAATATGCTATAAAGGTACTGTCAGTGCTTGTATTTACTATTGCATTCATTTCATGTGCATTTAATTGGAATTCAGCTTTAAGGTCACACTTTAAGGATAACTAGGCTTCATCTTTAATTCACTGACAAATCAAAATCAATCCTAATAATTTGCAGTAGAAGGTACATTATGTATAATTAGGGATACATAGAGAAGTTATATCTCAGCATATAATTTACAGCAGAAAGTACTAGAAATTGATATCTTGGCATTCAAAATGACTTGTCACAAGTAAATTTAAGAAAATAAATATTTGTCCTAGAAATCTTAACTACAAAATATATGCAATAAGGTGTTTACTATTTCTAAAACAGAAAGTTATTTTCCATAAGAATTTACTGATGAATCACCTTATCACTCAAATGATAAGCCTGGCATTCTGGGGGGACGCCTTATTTTTTAGTGTGAGTCAGTCTTTCCTTAGTGTCTTCACTCACAGCTGAATGCACAAGAGATGAATTAATGCAAGGAGCAATCTGCAATACTCTCTAGAGTAAATCCAATCTATACCCAAACAACAGACTCCACTTGATAGACTGTGTCAAAACAAACCAGGAGGAAAATTAAGTGCAAGGGCAAATGTGGAGATAAAGTTGCCAGCAATTTGATGTTGAGATAAAAATGTTCTTGTAACAAAAATGTTTTTGTAGATGGATATCCATTATTAAAAGATTACCAAACTTTTCCAGTCAGCTTCAATGTCCCTTGCATGAAGTCTGTTCATACCATTTTTTCCATGCACAAAAAGTAAACTCAGTCAGTAACAACTGTAAAGAGTGTAGTGTCAAAATATAATGGGACTTTAACCACTTGACCACTGGGCACTTAAACCCCCTTCCTAACCAGACCAATTTTTTTTTTAATGACAATTATTCAGTCATGCAACACTGTACCTATATGAAATGTTTGTCCTTTTTTTCACACAAATAGAGCTTTATTTTGGTGGTATTTAATCACCTCTGGGTTTTTTATTTTTTGCACTATAAATCATAAAAGACTGAAAATTTGGTAAAAAAATGAGTTGTTTCTGTTCAAATGTATTGCAGAGTATTGGCAGAGTATTGCAGAGCATTGGCGAGTATTGGCAGAGTATTGCAGAGCATTGCCGAGTATCGACAGAGTATTGCAGAGTATTGCATAGTATTGGCTGAGTATTGCATAGTATTGCAAATTATTGGTAGAGTATTGCAGAGTATTGCATAGTACTGGCAGACTATGGGCACTGAGTAGCGCTGTGGGCTGGATCTGTAGTGCCCACAGCGCTGCAAACGATCTCTCCACTCTCCTCTCACACTGTGTCAATCTACCCTTGTGCAGGGTGACTGGTCTCGTCTCCACCCCTTCTATAGTTTTCTGCAGACAGGCTGTAGTGGGTGGACCCGCTGGGGCCCCCCCCAGCTCTGCTGTCTACACAGGCTATGTACAGCACACCGATAATGTCACTGCTACTTTAAAGGATAAGTTCACCTTTGGGAACATGTTACATGTTCCACCTGTTTTTACACGTCCCCTCCCAGTGACAGCAGTATGAGGCTCCACCCGCACGGCCACGTCATTCATTAACACAGCTCTGTGTGTGAATGAACTACAAGCCCGATATCCTTTGCGGTTGTCGTCTTGTAGTTCTCAATGAACGACCATGGCCCTGTGGAGCGCTGTGGTAGTTCATTGATTCTGCCTGCCAAATTGTATCTGCCTGCCTGTACGGATCTGGACAGATCGGAAGGAGGCCATCTGCTGATCGCTGGTGCAATGCTCCAAAAGAAAAAAAATTATAAACGCACATTTTTTTTACCTGCAAGAAAATTTGCATTTATTATTTTTTCTAAAAAGTGAACTTATCTTTAACAAGGTTATACCATTGTTTGCAAGTAAATACAAAAAAACCTTTGTGGCTATTGAAGAATATACTGAAAAGAAAGTTTTTTGCCTGGTGCTCAGATTTAAAATCTAACCCCAGTCAAATTTGTTTTTAAGTTAGGGAAAAGCAGGAAATGAATAAAATCTTTACTGGTGTATAAAGAACCATGCCATTCCTTTTTAGTTAAAGAGAATACACAAGATATATCACAAAGTCTCCGTATTTTCTGGCTGAAGGAATTTGCAGTATTCAAGCATTCTTCATCAATGTGACTTCCTCACATGTAAATAATAATCTTTGGTACTGTAAATGGAACAGAGATAAAACTAAAATGAGATCCCGATTTTGTTTCCTTGTATAGCAGTTTTAATCATAGTCCTCAGATGGCAATATCTGATGCCATAGTGCTTGCTGAAGATTTACCTTCCCTTTCCTGAGGATGTTCAGGTAAGAAGAATGGCAGACAGGATAAGACTAACATAATTACTTTGTAAAAAGTTATGAATTACAATTGCAATCACAATATATATTTACCTGGAAGAGGATTATTTTTTATTTTTTTATACAAAAAGTTTTACTTTAAGGCCTCATGCACACTGGACATTAAAATAACGTTATAAAAACGGCAGTAGCTTTGCAGTGGGTTTTTCAACTTTTTTCATCTTTTTTCAAAGTTTTTACAATATCGTTTTTTAGCGTTTATTAGTGTTTAGCTTTTTTTTTTGGGTTTTTTTTTCAATGAATAAAAAACATTAAAAAATGTTGGTGAGTGACATTTCTGAGAGCTTATAGACGTTTATCATCGTTTTTCAGCAGTAAAGCGTTTTTACAGCTGAAAAACGTCTCAGAACCCACTCGTTTTTTTTTTTTTACTGCTCCAAAACGCCACTGCCCAAAACTGCTGATAACAGCCTACGTGTGCGTGGACACATAGGATAACATGATGAAGAGTTTAATGACTGTAGAAAAATAATGTCTACTGCCAAAAACAGCTGCTGTAAAAACTTCCAAAAATGTCCAGTGTGCATCAGGCCTAACATAAGAAATTGCAGTTTACCAATCCTTAAATGTGGCAACTGCATTTGGTTTCTTTTTTAGGCCTTTTTTCCTTTCTTTTCTTTCTTTCTCACCTGGTGATCTGGCCAGTAACATGCTTCATGTCTTAGGTTCTGCTCACACCTATGCAGAGTGGAAAGGTGCAGTAATGCACAGCCTTCCACAGTGCATGAATACACGCTTTGTCCTTGTAGGCATGCTGTCCATTTCAAATGCCACCCCAAATGCACCAGCCAGTGTACATGCACTAAATCACACCATGACAGATGGTAACTTATTGTTATGTGTTGTTTCTGGAAGCAATTTTTAAAAAAGTGCTTGTAGCGCAGCCCACTGCAATGAACAGGCTGCCCTAAACACGTGGCACTAAAACACATCTGAACTGTTGCACCTGCAAATGTGTGAATGGAGGCTTATGTTGTCTTCACTGTGGATAGAGATATCTTTGGATACCAACAATATCAGTCTAGGGAGAGGGTAGTGTTAGATTAGATTGCAATTGTAGATTTAGATCAGGGGTAGGCAACCTTTGAGAGGTGGAGATCTACCTAAATAACATGGGAGAAATCAAAGATCACCGGGCACAGTGTCCTGTTGTTCAGGAGATAACCTAGCAAGGTATTCAAGTGTTTTGGTGTGTTTTTAGAAAGTGCACCAAACCCGCAGGATATAATAGAAGTCTATTTCTAAAGTGCAGCTAACCCACAGTGAAGTTGCACGTACACTGTGCTGCACCCGCAGCGCATCAGTGTGAAAACAGCCTAATAGTTGTTAGCCCTGTTATAGGTGCTGTTATATAAAGCTGCTGTTGTGTCCATATAGATGCACAACAGCATTTAGCTGGGTACAATAGCATCTATATAGGCACAATAGCATCGTTATATCTGTTGTGTCTATATAGCTGCTGTTGTTCCTAAATAACAGCTATTGTGCCCATATAGCTGCTGTTTTGCCCATATAGATGCACAACAGCAGCTATACACAATAGCAGTTATATGGGCACAATAGCATCTTTATAAAGATGCTATTGTGCCCATATACTGTAACTGATATTGTGACGTTAAAAATGCTATTGTGTACAGTATCCTTAAGTCCATTGACACTGACCTTGCATGCAGTTCTGCTTCATTCTGTAAATCCCGAAACTACCAGAAATAAGAGGTGGAGAGGGGTTGGTAACCCCCCCGCCTGACATTCCTGGCAGGACTTTAGAAAAGGCATCGGCTTATGTAGCTGGCTGAAGCCTTCACGGAACTGCTGCCGCCACAGCTCTGCTCCCTCTGCGGCTGGCGATATGTGCCTGGAAGTGGTTCCTATGTTTCCCTGTGCATGCCGGTGTACTTAATCCATGGCATGTGATGGCAGGCCGGCAAGCCCAGGCATCTGGCTGCAATTGACTGGTAGATTGTGGTCCATGGGTTTCCGACCTGGGATTTAGATGAACTTCGCTAACGACTGAGAGCCAACTCCAGCTAACACTTTTTAATTAGTTACAGCAAAAAGTTTTTCCCTTTTGGGATAAAGGTTTTACATATATGAATAAAAGCTGCCCATTGTAAGCTTGTAAATGCTTTGTCTCTACGCTCTAACCACCACTTTGTCTGGATTGCTTGGTCTGTTAAAGAAAGTTGAAAAATAATAGACCTACTGGCCAAGTCACCAGGTAAAAATAAGGGAATAAAAGAAAATGCAGCTACCGTATCTAAGAATTGGTAAGCTGCAATATAATACATTTTTGTTTTTAGGGCTACTAATGCTATAATTTGAGGAAGACCAGATTGTATTGGTGAATTATGTGTTCAACCAGACTAAAGTAGCTCTGAATAAATGCGTAAAGGATCAGGGATGTCCAAGCAAGGAGGTAATAGATACATTAACAACTATTTAATCAATATTACAGGGCTCTTGAACACTGACTAATTTCCCCCAATTTAAACTAGTCACAATCTGTTTGCTCATAGAAATAGACACAAATGGCAGATGCCAAAGCTTGTTTTAATTTATCTAATCATGTTACCACCTGACTAACTGGCCATTATGGGTTTGTGTGATAACTTTCCTTACAACTGTCAGATGTGTTAAATGTAGCTTGGAAACTGCACGTAATGCGCAGAGCCTTCTATTGAGCAAAAGGGACCGTGCAGCTGTGCCTGCAATTGTGCCCCTGCTGAGCGCCTTTCATTGTCTAGAAGAAAAAAAAAATTACAGCTGCACAGTGTTCTCTGCTGCAAGAATTCTCTGCACGTGTACTTGGTATTCCTATCTTTGAGTACTGTTAACCAAAATGGGCAATCAGCAACTGTATGTGACTTCCAACAGGAAATATAGGACAATCATTACGTTTCCTCTTTTGTGCTGTATTACGAATAAATAAAAATAATAAAGCAACTGCTTTAATTATTAAATTCTTTATTCTTTTTATTTTTTTTGCATTAAATCTGTTTTAATAAAAGTGACATATTTACAATAGGAAGATTTAAATGACCTTGCTGAGATGGGTATTCTAGAAACCTATTCTCTGATTTACAGATTAAAGCGGAGGTCCGCCCACCACTGCAGAAATTAAAATCCAGCAGCTACACATACTGCAGCTGCTGGTTTTTAATAATAGGACACTTAACTGTCCTGGAGTCCAGTGATGTCAGCACCGCAGCTGATGTTTCCATTGGCTGTCGGGTGCTGCCGCCACCATTACAGGTAAGAGAACCTGGCAGTGTAGCATTACGGCTTCACGCTGGGAACCCTACTGTGCATGCACGAGGCTCCGCTCTCCTACTGGCCCAGCGGCAGGGGAAGGAGGCGGGAGCCGATTTGTGACGTTAACAGCCACAACTGTGGTTCCTGGAAGTGGGAACAGGCTATCTGCTCCCCCCCCCCCCCCCGAAAGGTGCCAAATGTGGCACTGGAGGGGGGGAGGAGACAAATGAGCAGG
This sequence comes from Lithobates pipiens, assembly GCF_037356315.1. Lineage (NCBI taxonomy): Eukaryota > Metazoa > Chordata > Amphibia > Anura > Ranidae > Lithobates > Lithobates pipiens. The sequence goes on from NW_027507758.1 coordinate 296,814,420, forward strand.
AGTTCCACTTTTGGGTGGAACTCCGCTTTAAGCACACAATTTTTCATTCTGCAAAGAATGTTGATTCATGTCTAAGACTATTATTTGTTTACTACAGGCCTCATGAACAATTCCCAGTCATACACCATAGAGCCTAGGTAAAAAAAAAAACAATTGGTGGGTCCTATCATCTTTATAACCATCAGTCAAATTCTTTTTTCAAAGGAACATGTATTATTTTCTCAAGCGAGAATTTTGATGGAGATTTAAAGTGTACCTAAATCCAAAAACAACAATTTAATTTATGGCAGTTAAGGCGATTTTCTGCTTGAAGCCTGTAGCTCTAAAATGCTCAACAAGCCAAATATCATTCATTTCAATAGCCCCTGTTCACATATGAGCATTCTGTCACCTGAAGCAAAAAGGCCTGAAGCTCAAAAAGGTACATGAGCTTCTCTTTGGCAGATTACAAGGGTTTTTGGCGCTTGTAATACACTTCTAAAACACTTTTAAAAAAGCTTGTAAAAAGCTGCAAAAAAGCTTAAAAAAAAAAAAGTCAGAAAAATGCCAGTAAATTGATACGGTCAGGTGTTACTGGAACCTTACAAGTCCTTAGATGTGAGGCTGCATTCATCTATTTTTTTCTTTTATTTTAACCTGGTGCTTTTTCTAGTAACACATTTTCTTTCTTAAAACAATAATGCTCACTTAATGTACTGTATCTATAGAGAAGCAGTGTTGTCACTCAGTATATTAAACAACAAAACATCTCTAGTATGGAGGTGGTGTTTTGTAGTTCACAAAATGTGAGGCTGATAACATTACTTAAGATTGCAGCTTGTTACAGTTGTAAGAGCTCTCTGGATTTTTGTCAGTATCAATTAAATTTTTTGGAATTTTTGAACTGATCCACCAAAGAAAGTTCAGTGGTATATTTAACAGACCAAAAGGGAGAAAAAAATGAGAAGTTACATACACTATAAGACAGGGGTCTCAAACTGGTGGCTCTCCAGTTGTTTCAAAACTACAAGTCCCATGAGGCATTGCAAGGCTGACAGTTACAAGCATGACTCCCACAAGTAGAAACATGATGGGGCTTATAGTTTTGCAACAGCTAGAGGGCTACCAACTTGAGACCCCTGCTATAAGACTATATTTGCATGATTTGGAGAGCTATGTCACAAGTCTGGTGGGGCTCTATGAGCGCAAATATATTTTTTTGTGTGTGTTGATACTCAATAAAAATGTATGCATTGCAGCTATAATAGAAACATGGTGATCTCAGTGTCTTACAGATTACATTTATTTCTTTAAAACAACAGGGCACTTGGATTCCAAGAATAACAAAGTAATGCAAGTGTATCTTATTATTGGTGCAAAGAGAAATAATATAAAATACAGTACAGTTACAGTTAAGTAAGATCTGATTAGCTGCTATGGTTACTGTACTTTCACAGTGTTCTTGTATAATAACCTCAGTGATCTCCTTTTCTTCAAATCAAGCTCCATCAACTCCAGGTTTTTTAGTGAGTTCCCTGTTCTGGTGAGATAAGGGTGAATGAAGGCTTTTTGGCCCCTTTATTAAAATAGCTTGTTTAATTTCCCAGCAATCTTTCCAGGCTCACAGAAGGAAGTATTGTACTTATTTAAAAATGCTGCGTGGCTGCGTCCCTATTCAGAAGCCAAGAAACAAATGCCCTAATTGAACTAATCTATATGACTGTTCTTTATCACAATGTTTCCGCATCCAAAATTAGTCCAAAAGTGCGCTGTAGATGAAAAATATTGGCTCCTGGTAGAATTGATTACACAGTAGCAGCAAATAGATGTGATTGATCCAAACTACAATATTGCATCATCATGAATGATCAATCAAGGTTACACAAGTCTGTGAACCTTATTCTATAGGCAGCCTTTGTTTTACATCTAGCTGTTGATCATTGATCGATGGCTAATTTTAGTTGGACAAGTTGGATAACTGAAAGTATATATTGCTAAATAAAAATAGTTTGTAGGATAATAACCTAAAAAAATGGCTGCACTTTACTTCTGAATCTGGAAGTCAAAGCTCTGACATACTCCCCCGCAATGTACACGTGTTGGTAAGGAAAGCAATTTAGGATAAAGAATATGTGCTAAGTTGTGGAGCTAAATTTGCAAATTGTGCACCATATGCACCTATTTTCTAGTGCTTCAGGGCTCTCATAAGAATGTTGAAACAAAAATTGAACTTCTGCTTATTTAGTTCCCCCCCCCCTCCGGTGTCACATTTGGCACCTTTCAGGGGGGAACAGATATCTATATTGTTATTCTGCACTTAAGAATATGTTGGGCTGCTGCCTCCTCTGGAAAACTCAAAAAATTGGAGCTACTAAAATACAGAGGTATGGGAAAGAGGAAGGTGGCTCTGCCCCTTAACTGAAGAGTGGCCTTCAGAAGTGTATAGGGGAGCACAGCCAGACCACACATTTAAAGGAATCAGGTCAGAGAAGCACTGCAGCAAGGATAATATCCTGCGCCTGGTGTACCCCGGATGGGGTGATCGGTACAGATATTGCTATTAAAGCAAACCTGATTACACGTGCTCTACCCCTGCGTGGGGTAGAAAGGTCTGGTGAGTGTAGAAAGGGGAGCACTACTGTCACTTCATGAGTTTGCTGCACTAGAGTCACGAATAAGTGTATGCGCAGAGCATTTCAACATCTGCACAAGTTACTTGGGAATATTGCATATATTTCTCCAGTTCCCGACCGGCGCACGCCGATGTACGTTGGCAGAATGGCATGGGCTGACATATTGGCGTACAGGTACCTCCATTTTTAAATGCCGCCCTGCCATCGCGTGCGCGCGCATGCCGGTCGGGACCCCCATGAGTCCGGTCGCGGATCCCGCAGACTCGATCACTGCGGGGATACCCGCGATCGTCTCGCAGGGCAGCTGAACGGGGAGATGCCATTGTAAACAGCATCTGCCCGTTCTGCCTAGCAACAAGTGACGCTGATCTCTGCTCCATGTGATTGGAGCAGAGATCAGTGTTCACTAACACAAAGCCCAGCCCCCACAGTTAGTAACATGCCCCTAGGAACACTTAACCCCTACACTGCCACCCCCTGGTTAACCCCTTCACTGCCAGTGTCATTTACACAGGAATCAATGCATTTGTATAGCATTGATTGCTGTATAAATGACAATGGTCCCAAAAATGTGTCAAAAATGTCCGACGTGTCCGCCACAATGTCGCAGTCACAATAAAAATTGATGATCGCCGCCATTACTAGTAAAAAAATAATATTAATAAAAATGACATAAAACTATGCCCTATTTTGTAAACGCTATAACTTTTGCGCAAACTAATCAATAATCACTTATTGCGATTTTTTTTTACCAAAAATAAGTAGAAGAATACGTATCGGCCTAAACTGAGGGAAAACATTTTTTTATATATTTTTGGGGGATATTTATTATAACAAAAGTAAAAAATTATGCGTTTATTTCAAAATTGTCGCTCTATTTTTGTTTATAGCCCAAAAAATAAAAACCGCAGGGGTGATCAAATACCACCAAAAGAAAGCTCCATTTGTGGGAAAACAAGGACGTCAATTTTGTTTGGGAGCCAAGTCGCATGACCGCGCAATTGTCAGTTAAAGCGACACAGTGCCGAATCTCAAAAAGTGGTCTGGTCTTAAGCCAGCAAAATGGTCCGGTCTGAAAGTGGTTAAACTAAAGACTGAATCATTTATTATATATATATTTTTTTTCACATAAGGACACTCTGTTTTGATTAATTTTTTGAGGATTATTTTTTTTAGAGTATATATATATATATATATATATATATATATATATATATATATATATATATATATATATATTCACCATTTTTATTTTGAATTAATCATGTATTTGTGTAATCTTGCACATTTATGGTAGGCTGTGTCACACACTTGGTGATATATTAGCACATTGCACTTTACAGTTTATTTGCTACTATATGCATTTTTTGTGGTTTAATACACTACGCTATTGCAGATTAATTTAACACTTGCACTCACTGATACGAAATGTTATACACTTCTGAAGGTCACTCTTCAGTTAAGGAGCAGCTTTCTCTTTCCCATACCTCTGTATCAGAAGCAGATACCTGTCTAATACAGGCATTTGCTCCCACTTATGGCCCATGTCAGCCCCTTCTCCCAACCCCCCCACCCTGCTGTCTTCTGGGAGACACACAGGTCCCAGAAGACAGCAGGGACCAGTCGCAAATGCGCAGTAGGGAACCAGGCTCTAAAGCATAAAGGCTTCACTTCCTGACTCCCTTACTGAAGATGCTGGCGCCTGCACTTGGGAGCTGATGGACGGGTCGGCTTCCTGGACTGGTAAGTGTCCTTATCTTAAAAGTCAGCAGCTGTAGTGTTTGAAGCTTTTTTATGGCAGAACTCCGCTTTAAGTAGAGGTGAAAGTATGTCCATATGTCCCAGAGCATGAGGTGCAGGATTATCCTGATATCAGTCCAGAGGGCAAGTAAATGTAAAAAGGAAAGAATCGCTACTACTCCTGACCAGCTTAGGTGAATAAACAAATAGGAATAGCCTCAGCCTACATGGAAGTAGCGGCGAACCTTTTATTCTGAAGATTTGTTATGTTCACTTGGTATAAGTTATAGAAGTCAAAACCAAAAATGCTCCATTTTCTTTCAGATAAGAGACTGACGTGGGTGTGTACAATGTTCCTATACATTTTACCTGCTTAGAAGCAATAAGAACATCTTTTTAAAGATAATTTGATATTACTTTATAAACCCAAATGTAGCACTTTTCCGTTGATGTAGGATTTTAAACACATACAGAACATTATTGTTTTTATTATTATTATTACTATAATTTAAAAGAAATATCCTTAACACCTAAATAACCCTCCTGTAGCTCCTGTATACTTAAAAAAAAATATTCTCTCAATGAAACATAAAAGTGAATTTAGTTACTGCTGAAATAGGACTTTTCAAAGAACAGAAGTGCGTACACATTCTGTGTTATGTGCATTGCAAATACCAACAATAAAAGAGTTCCTAAAACTGCTTGCCAGGGATTTCTTATAATAGTGTAGTCGTCTCATTTAATTATTGTCAGTGTGTGGGTGCGTGGGTGAGTACGTGGGTGGTCAGCCAGTTTTAGAGAACAGTCTACTGCAAACAGATGGAGGAAGAACATTCCAAATCCCTCATGCTCAAGCATATCTGCTAGTGTTTAATACAAGTCAGTTTAGCACCTGTGCATGTGAAGAGATTCCAGCTTCTCTCGGCAGGAAAATAAAACCCTTTACTATTAAAAATCGAAGGGTTTATGCAATGATAACTACCTGTTTACAAGTAAAACAGCACAGGGTGCACTAAACAAACTCAGCCTGGTGTTTGCTCCAGATTGTTTCAAAGCTATCCTTGTTTCAAAGCTATGGTTATTACACCTTATAATAACTGGAATTAACTCACATTTAAATAAAATTAATGATAAAGCAATAATCCTAAACTACCTTTCTTATTTGGTACAGAAATGCAAAGAACAGTGATGATGGTAAAAGTGCACTTTTAGATCAGATGATGCAGTTTGTTGACTCCATCGTTTATTCTGATTGGTCGTCTTGGTTTACTGCACTTCATATATACGCTCTGCGTTATTTCAATGTATGTAAGCCAGCATCTATGCAAGGCTCTCCTATCACCAAACCGGAGGTAATTACCAAATTACCTCTCATGCACAGGCACCTCAGCCATGTCCTACTTTCCACAATTTTTCTCAGCCTAGAGTTCTCCTTTATAGTCAGGAAATATGTAAACATGAAGGGGAACCTTTAAGCCGGTCATACATGGGTCGAATTCCGAAATAATTTTAGTTTGGATTTCGCACCATTAGTGGGCCACAGCAATGACAGATTTTTGTATGGCCATCGAATTTGGGTGATCGGGCATGTTAAAATTTTTTAGAAAAATTAACGAATTTCTAATTAATGATGGGAGAATCATGGGAGAAATATAATCAAAAAATAAATGTGAATGAGCTCTGACCTGGAAAGAAAAGAAGATTCCTGGCCATGAAATTTCTTTTCGGTAGCAACAGGAGGTGAAATTGATGGCTTGGTCAGTCGAATTTCGAAATCAATGGAGTCACCATCGGATTACAAAACACACAACATTTCTGATTTTCAAAAGAAAATTTGTCCGGAATTCAACCCACGTATGGCCTGCATTACCAATGTAGTAATAAGCTATATTAAACCAGTTTTCCAAAACTGAATATGCATTTTCTCCCTTATTTATCATGCTGTGAACAATTGCTAGCGATACAAAACTGCAAGCTAATAGAAAAGTATTAAAATAATACATGTATTGCTACTGTGTAGCATGTATATTCTTGTATTTTCTTTCAAATCCTTTTACTTTTGAGGTAAAAGGTTCCACTACAAATAGGAACAAAACAGTTTCCTCTTCAGTAATGACATTCATCAAAGTGTATGTAAACCTATATAATATATATATATATAAAAATTATATTTTTAAAAATAATTAAAACAGGGATCCTTGTATTCTCCCTAAATCATTTTTTAATGAAGATTTAAATATACTATATAAGTGATATAAAGGCAATTTTTTCTTTAAAATAACAAACATGTCATACTTACCTGCTCTGTGCAATGGTTTTGCACAGAGCAGCTCTAATCTTTCTCTTCTCCGGTCCCCCGCCAGCGATCCTGGCCCTCCCTCCTGCCAAGTGCCACGCTATAGGGGCACCCAAGTAGGCGAGCTCCAGGCCTGGTGCTCTGCGTGTCCTTTTACACACAGAGCTGTGGCTTGGCCCTGCCCCTTCTTTCTCCTCACTGGCTCACTGGCTATGATTGGCCAGTGGGAAGGGTAAGTCCCTGGAGAGCCGAGGCTCTTGTGGACATCACCGAATCGCGATGGGGCTTGGGTAAATATTAAGGGGGCTGCTGCATAGACAATGTTTTTTTTTTTTAGACTGCATGAAGGTAAAAAAAAGTGAGCCTTTATAGCCATTTAAAGTAATAATAAAATAAATCTACTTAACCACTTGCTTACTGGGCACTTAAACACCCTTCCTGCCCAGACCAATTTTCAGCTTTCGGTGCTCTCACAATTTGAATGACAATTACTCAGTCATGCAACACTGTACCCAAATGAATTTTTAGTCCTTTTTTTCCCACAAATAGAGCTTTCTTTTGGTGGTATTTGATCACCTCTGGGGTTTTTATTTTTTGCGCTATAAATGAAAAAAGACCGAAAATTTTGAAAAAAAACGCATATTTCTTTGTTTCTGTGACAGAATTATGCAAATTATTAATTTTTCTTCATACATTTTGGCCACAATTTATACTGCTACATATCTTTGGTCAAAATAACCCAAATTAGTGGATATTATTTGGTCTTTGTGAAAGTTAGAGAGTCTACAAGATGTGGTGCGAATCGCACAAAATTGATCACATCTGATGTACTGGTGGCCTATCTCGCTTCTTGTGACCCGAACAAGTCAGGAAAGTACAAATCCCCCCCAAATCACCCCTTTTTGGAAAGTAGACATTCCAAGGTATTTAGTAAGAGGCATAGTGAGCTTTTTGATGTTGTCATTTTTTTCCCACAATTCTTTGTAAAATTAAGATTTTTCCTTTTTTTTTTTCTCCACAAAATTGTCATTGTAATAGGTTATTTCTCTCACGTGGCATGTGTATAGCACAAATGACACCCCCCAAAAAATTCTGCTACTCCTCCTGAGTATTACAACACCACATGTGTGGGACTTTTTCACAGCCTGGCCACATAGAGAGGCCCAACATGCAGGTAGCGCCATCATGTGTTCTAGGAACATAAATTACACATCTAACTTGTTGACTATTTATTACACTTTTGAAGCACCAGGACAATGACACGTGACACTGATGACAGATGGCACTGATACGTGGCAATGATGACACTTATACGTGGCACTGATGACAGGTGGCACTGATGACAGATGGCACTAATATGTGGCACTGATGACAGATGGCACTAATATGTGGCACTGATGACACGTGGCACTTATACGTGGCACTGATGACACGTGGCACTAATACGTGGCACTGAAGACACGTGGCACTAATACGTGGCACTGATGACAGATGGCACTAATACGTGGCACTAATACGTGCCACCGATGACAGATGGCACTAATACATGGCACCGATGACGCGTGACACTGATGACAGATGGCACTGATAAGTGGCATTGATGACACGTGACACTGACAACAGATGGCACGTGACACTGACAGGTGGCACTGATGACAAATGGCACTGATACGTGGCACTGATGACAGATGGCACTAATACGTGGCACTGATGACAGCTGGCACTATGTGGCACTGATGACACGTGGCACTGATGACAGATGGCACTTATACGTGGCACTGATGACAGATGGCACTGACGACAGGTGGCACTAACAGGTGGCACTGGGGGCAGGTAGCACTGGGGTGGATGGCACTGGGGGAAGGTAGCACTGGGGTGGATGGCACTGGGGGCAGGTAGCACTGGGGCAGATGGCACTGGGGCAGATGGCACTGGGGCGGATGGCACTGCTGGGGGTGGATGGCACTGCTGGGGGCGGATGGCACTGCTGGGGGAGGATGGCACTGCTGGGGGAGGATGGCACTTTTTATTTTATTTTTTTCCTTTTTTTTTTTTTTCCGCTGCAGCCGTTCATCTCTCCCCTCTCACACTGTCTGTGCGAGGAGGGAGAGCGGCGCTGAGAGATGATCTCATATGTTTACATATGAGATCATCTCCCATTGGACACGCCGATCACGCTGTAAACGGCCGCTGTGATTGGCCGTTTACAGCGATCTGTGTTTGCCTGTCCCAGGGGGACACGGCGAACACAGAACTTCCGCGATGCGCGCCCGCGGCGGCGCGCATTGTGGAAGTAAACATCAGGACGTCCAGGGACGACCACCCGGACGAACGCGCCTGCTCTACGGCCGTCATTCGGCTATAGGGCGGGCGCGAGGTGGTTAAGTAACAATAAATGTATATAACGTTTTATCTATGTACTATTACCTCCATTATTATAAATAAACCTTCCACATTATATGGTGTCTTGTCCGGTCTGAAAGTGGTTCATTTTGCTGGCTTAAGACCAGACCACTTTTTGCGATTCGGCACTGGGTCGTTTTAACTGACAATTGCGCGGTTGTGCGACGTGGCTCCCAAACAAAATTGACGTCCTTTTTTTCCCACAAATAGAGCTTTCTTTTGGTGGTATTTGATCACCCCTGCATTTTTTATTTTTTGCTCTATAAACAAAAATAGAGTGACAACTTTTAAAAAAACTCAATATTTTTTTACTTATTGTTATAATAAATATCCCCCAAAAATATATAAAAAAAACATTTTTTTCCCTCAGTTTAGGCCGATACATATTCTTCTACATATTTTTGGTTAAAAAAAATCGCAATAAGCAATTATTGATTGGTTTGCGCAAAAGTTATAGCGTTTACAAAATAGGGGATAGTTTTATGGCATTTTTATTAATACATTTTTTTTTACTAGTAATGGCGGCGATCAGCGATTTTTATTGTGACTGCGACATTATGGCGGACACATTGGACATTTTTTACACATTTTTGGGACCATTGTCATTTATACAGCAATCAGTGCTATACAAATGCACTGATTTCTGTGTAAATGACACTGGCAGTGAAGGGGTTAACCAGGGGGTGGCAGTGTAGGGGTTAAGTGTTCCTAGGGGCGTGTTACTAACTGTGGGGGGCTGGGCTTTGTGTTAGTGAACACTGATCTCTGCTCCAATCACATGGAGCAGAGATCAGTGTCACTTGTTGCTAGGCAGAACAGGGACATGCTGTTAACAACGGCATCTCCCCGTCCAGCCTCTCCGTGAGACGATTGCGGGTATTCTTGCGGCGATCAAGTCCACGGGACCCACGACCCGACTCACGGGGGTCCCGACCAGCACGTGAGTGCGCCAGCAGCGGCGCGCACGCGATGGCAGGGCAGCATATAGAAATGGACGTACCTGTGCGCCAATATGCCTGCTCATGCCATTCTGCCGACGTACATCGTTGTGCGCCGGTCGGGAACTGGTTAAGGTATATCTATGGTCAAAATGTAAAAACATATATCAACTTCCACATTGACTTATTTCCAGCCTACTCCTATTAATCTGAACAAGCTTATGTCACACATTTCACGGAGCCTGCTGTCTGAACTACCATTGGCCATTCTGAGGAGGAGGCGTTTCAGAAGGCACCATCAGTACAGGAAAAACACCACATATGACATCATCACTGATTTCAGACTGCGCGGTATTATTGGGTACGTAGTCCTTTGATATCCAACGTAAAAGAATGAGCAAATGAGAAACCTAAGTGCCAGTTCACACCACAGAAACGCAGTCCGGATGTGTTCTGGATGCTTTTCTGCATGCGTGTTTTTGATGCGCTTTTGGTGCATTCCAGTCCATTTTGGTGCGTTTTTGATGCATTTTACTGCGTTCCAGTACAGTCCAGTGCAGAAAAAATGCAGCATTTTCTACTTTTTTTTCTGAAACTGGAACACACTGGAACTGCAAGCACATGTGTGAACTGTGCCATCTAAAACCATTTAATCTACTTAACATGCGTTTTAGTCACAGTACACAAAAACTCACTGGATTGCATATGGTATGAACTGAAGCATGCAGAGAATCCAGGATGTTTTGGAAAGAGATAGCCAGCACTCGCAACATGAAAGTATGCCTATACTCCTATACTTAACTGTCAAAAAGTAGAACTGTTTGCATTGCTATTACAATGCTGATTTTGTAAAATGAAAGTGTAGCCAGTGGATATAGAAACACTTCTTTTAGTAAAGCTTATTTAAACAAAAAGCTATTTACTTTTACTTTAACACAGCAGACTCATTCTTCCTAATTAAATTCCTTGGTCCTCATAAATTTAGCTTTTACAAGTTTAATAAATACAGAGAACTTCTAGAACATTACAATCACAAAGGCGAAGAAGGTTGAATTTTATTTTGAATAATGAGTCATATGAGTGTATCAAATTCAAAGCTCACTACATCGATTTCTAGGGGGGAAAGTCATTATTAAATAGAGTGAACAGAAAAATTCAACATGAATCATGAATTTACATCAGACACAGCTATTCCAACCTTGATAAAGTTCAGGGTGATCAATATGAAAACTCTCTGTTGTGTGTTTATATTATATCATTTACACAGAATGGTTGCAGCTTGAGGTTTTCCAAATACATATTTCTCCTTATTGTTTGAGGTGTGATTTATTAACACTGATTTTTTTCCGCTACTATTCCACAGAGTTGCAAATCATTACTGTAGCAAATAAAGCGTGTAAATTGATGTTGTATGTTTTATACATAACGATAAAATAGCAAATAGATATTAGTACAAATACACTCAACAACTTATATTTTGCAAATGATTTGTAGTAAACGAGGTCTAAAATTTCCATAAGGAATTTGTGCAAACAAGCAACAATTGGTTTAATGAGCAGACCACAAAAAAAAAAATACATATCATTTAATGTACCTGTTCTTTACAAAATACTAGCAGAGCAATATTAGTAAAATTAATTCACTCAATATGGATTTCAACAATCAGAATTGAAATGGATAGAATCTAAATATATGTTTTGAAAGTTTTGAAAGTTAAAAAAAATTTAAGTTCAGATACACAAATATTGCAAACCTATATTTAAAAAAATGTAACGGCATTTTTGGCGCTGTATGAAGTCTCTATAATATTAAATTGTGAGAACACAGAGCATGGGCACACCTCACAAGATTTTTGACAAGTTGTTGTGATACTTTATCACCGATATATTTTGCTGGATCAGGGACAGGTGAAAATAGGACTTAAACAGAACTATTACTGCAGTCTCTGGTAGGACATAGGGTTGGTAGGCCATATTTGAGAGATCTGAATATAAGGCTGGCATGGCAGAGAGTAGAAGGATCTTCAGTATACAGTATCTCACAAAAGTGAGTACACCCCTCACATTTTTATAAATATTTTATTATATCTCATGACAACACTGAAGAAATGAAACAGTGCTACAATGTAAACTAGTGAGTGTACAGCTTGTATAACAGTGTAAACTTGCTGTCCCCTCAAAATAACTCAACACACAGCCATTAATGTCTAAACCGCTGGCAACAAAAGTGAGTACACCCCTAAGTGAAAATGTCCAAATCGATCCCAATTAGCCATTTTCCCTCCCTGGTGTCATGTGACTCATTAGTGTTACAGTCTCAGGTGTGAATGGGGACCAGGTGTGTTCAATTTGGTGTTATCGCTCTCGCTCTGGTCACTGGAAGTTCAACATGGCTCCTCATGGAAAAGAGCTCTCTGAGGATCTGAAAAAAAGAATTGTTGCTCTACATAAAGATGGTCTAGGCCAGGGATATGCAATTAGCCGCCTTCCAGCTGTAGCATGAACTACAAGCCCCATGAGGCATAGCAAGACTTTGACAGCCACAAGCATGAAACCCAGAGGCAGAGGCATGATGGCACTTGTAGTTTTGCAACAGCTGGAAGTCTGCTAATTGCATATCCCTGGTCTAGGCTATAAGAAGATTGCCAAGACCCTAAAACTGAAAACTTGCAGCACGGTGGCCAAGACCATACAGCATTTTAACAGGAGTCCACTCAGAATGGGACTCACCATGGTCGACCAAAGAAGTTGAGTGCACGTGCTCAGCTTCATATCCAGAGGTTGTCTTTTGGGAAATAGACATATGAGCGCTGCCAGTATTGCTGCAGAGGCTGAAGGGTTTGGGGGGGTCAGCCTGTCAGTGCTCGGACCATACGCTGCACACTGCATCAAATTGGTCTGCATGGCTGTCATCCCAGAAGGAAGCCTCTTCTAAAGATGATGCACAAGAAAGCCTGCAAACAGTTTGCCGAAGACAAGCAGACTAAGGACATGGATTACTGGAACCATGTCCTGTGGTCTGATGAGACCAAGATAAACGTATTTGGTTCAGATGGTGTCATGCGTGTGTGACGGCAACCAGGTGAGGAGTACAAAGACAAGTCTGTCTTGCCTACAGTCAAGCATGGTGGTGGGAGTGTCATGGTCTGGGGCTACAGTTCATTGAGGGAACCATGAATGCCAACATGTACTGTGACATACTGAAGCAGAGCATGATCCCCTCCCTTCAGAGACTGGACTGCAGGGCAGTATTCCAACATAACGACCCCAAACACACCTTCAGGATGACCACTGCCTTGCTAAAGAAGCTAAGAGTAAAGGTGATGGGCTGGCCAAGCATGTCTCCAGGCCTAAACCCTATTGAGCATCTGTGGGGCACCATCAAACAGAAGGTGGAGCGCAAGGTCTCTAATGTCCACCAGCTCTGTGATGTCGTCATGGAGGAGTGGAAGAGGACTCCAGTGGCAACCTGTGAAGCTCTGGTGAACTCCATGTCCAAGGGGGTTAAGGCAGTGCTGGAAAACAATAGTGGCCACACAAACTATTGACACTTTGGGCCCAATTTGGACATTTTCACTTCGGGGTGTACTCACATTTGTGAGATACTCTAAGTGTAACCAAAGGTGCATTCCTCCCCTAGGTCAGTGGCTCAGAAAGTATTAAGGTCAGAGATAACCAGGTGACTTCAGAGGGATGTCAAAAATGCCATCCTTCATATTGCTTTCAGTACAGGTATTCTTTAAAAACATTTGTGGCAGCTTGGAAGAGTGGAAAGGTGGTTTCTTCCTTCAGAGGCTTCTTACAGACATTTATCTTGACTAAAGGATGAGATGAGGTTAGGGCTAAACTCTATTCAGAGCAGACAGTGGGAAACTGTCACATGATAGAAGACCACAGGCCCAATCAGCTGCGGTTGTGAAACTCCCCGACCTGCAGCTGCACGTAAGAGGCAGGGATACTGGTGACATCAATGACCTAATATGGCCACATGGCCACATTTGGTCAATTACATTGTCCAAATATAAAGTAGCTATGTAGCCATTTTAGGTCAATGATGTCATCAGCATCCCTGGCCCTGCAGATGCAGGGTGGAGAATACTACAGCTGCAGCTGATTGGGTTAGTGGTCTGCTATCATGTGGCAGTTTCCCAGGAGTTCAGACTGAGCTGAGTTTGGGCCAAACCTTAGCTCATCCCTAATCTTGATGATAGACTTTCTTTAAAGTGTATGTAAACCCAAAATTAGTTTTTCAGTATGTTTAGCATCATGCCTTACTGTATACAGCTTTCCTAAGCAAATATTTTTTTTGTTTTGTGAATCTGTTGCAAAATTTCTTACCCAGGTTTCCTACCAATACCAGCACTTCCTTTTGCAGACTGAAACACTAAGACTAGTCGCCTCAGGTCGGACAACATTTAAAAAGCAATGTAAGTGAATGAGAGCCGTCTTAATGCACACTACTGAAGTCGCTCCGACTTCAGAAAAGGTTCCTGTACTACTTGAATCCGACTTGTAGGCGACCGGTACCCATTGATTTCAATGGAGGTCGCCTCCAAGTCGGATCTCCGTCTATATGGAGGCGACTCTGACACAATTATCAGCTCTCAAGAGGGAACTCCACGCCAAATTTATGAAAAAAAAATTGGCGTGGGTTCCCCCACCGCTTCTTCTTTCAGCTCTTTTACTAGTGGTGGCCCGGTCTTCTGTCGCCGCCGCCGCCGCCTTCCGTTCTTCTTCTTCTCCTGGAGATGTTGACTCGACGCTCTCTCCGGCCGCAATGCCAGAGATGCGGTGCGCGGTGACTTATATAGGGACAAGGGGCGGGGTCGCCAGTTGATGTCACATGGTGACCCCGCCCCCTTACGATGTCACAGTCCCAGCATCCTCCAGCACTGTGACATCGTGACACCATGTGACATCAACCGGCGACCCAGCCCCTTGTCCCTATATAAGTCACCGGGCCACCGCTAGTAAAAGAGCTGAAAGAAGAAGCTGTGGCCCGGCAAGAAGAACCGAAGAGGGGGACAAGACCCCCGAAGTCGGAAGAAGAGGTCGGCGATGAAGAAGAGCTCCTCCGCTAGCAAAAGAGCAGAAGATAGCGGAGGAGTCTGGCGAGAAGACCCCCGAAGACGGAAGACCCCCGGAGCTGTGCAATAAACTATTTTAACCCTGTGTTGTGTTTTTTTTTTACATTTTTTTCACAGGTGAATGGGTAGGGGTACGTTGTACCCCATACTCATTCACATAGGGTGGGGGGCTGGTATCTGGGGGCCCCCTTATTAAAGGGGGCTCCCGGATTCCAATAAGCCCCCCGCCCGCAGACCCCGACAACCAACGGCCAGGGTTGTCGGGAAGAGGCCCTTGTCCTCATCAACATGGGGACAAGGTGCTTTGGGGTAGGGGGGCCGCGCGGCCCCCACTTCCCCAAGGCACCCCTCATGTTGAGGGCACGTGGCCTGGTAAGGCTCAGGAGGGGGGCCGCACGCTCGTCCCCACTCCCTTTCCTGGCCGGCCGGGTAGCGTGCTCGGATAAGGGTCTGGTATGGATCTGGGGGGGACCCCCATGCCGTTTTTTCGGCGTAG
The DNA here is from genome assembly GCF_037356315.1 of Lithobates pipiens. Classification (NCBI taxonomy): domain Eukaryota; kingdom Metazoa; phylum Chordata; class Amphibia; order Anura; family Ranidae; genus Lithobates; species Lithobates pipiens. The sequence goes on from NW_027507758.1 coordinate 296,829,991, forward strand.
GGGGTTCCCCTCAATATTCATACCAGACCTAAGGTCCTGGTATGCTCTCTGAGGGGGAACCCACGCCAATTTTTTTTCATAAATTTGGCGTGGAGTTCCCTCTTGAGAGCTCATTCTCTGATTGGCCGTGGCAAAAGTCGCCTGGCCTGGGGCGACTTAAAGTCGTGTTGTAAGTCGCCCCAAGTCGTGTTCAGGTCGTGTCCAAGTTGCCTCCAAAAGTCGAGTTGAAAGTCGTGTTGCCCCTGTGTGAACGGACCCTAAGATAGTGTCTCATCATCTGAAGCAGCATTGTCAGCCTGCCAAGTGAAGGAGCATACACAGGAGGCCGATAAAGTTGCTACTAATTGCAAGCCAGTGGCTTAGCACTGTCAACCTTTAACATGGAGTGCTGTGACTTGCAGAATGTTCAGGTAAGAAACTTTTGCAACACAGTCACAAAAAACTATTTGGTTAAGAAAACTGTGCGCAGTGAGGCACAAAGTCAAACATACTGAAAATAGTTTTTTTACTATGTATACACTTACATAGTATGTATATAAAAAAAATGTATAGAAAATATCTGGAGTAACTAGTAAAAAGTTGAAATCTTGCATTCACTGGACAAATCATTGGACACAGGTACTTAGCACTTACAGTAACAAAGGCCAATTATAGGTGGGGCAGTGGTCACTTGTTTGTACTGTAAATATATTGGTCAGGCAACGCACTGCTGGGTGTCCAGTATGTCCCTATGCATTTAAGGAGGCGTGGGTTCCTTCCAGGCTCACCTGCCCACTGCCTATCTATTAAAATGAATGTGCTTCCACTGTGGAGACTCACAGAAGTTAGAGTTAGGACTACAGAAAATGGGGTGCCGTGACGGGGCCTGTAGTTTATGCATGTATTTTAAAGTGTATGCAGACTAAACCCCTGTTTTTAATGCATATTGTTAGACAGGTCAATTCGGTTGGTAGCAGGCTGGTCAGTAAATTGAGCTTGGAAATTTCTTTGGTTTTGTTTGACATATGTCGGCCTTCCAGTTCTCCTTGCTGCAAAGGCCAGTTAAAGGTGGGGGCAGTGGCCACTTGTTTGTACACGTAACACTTGTAGCTGTTCTACTAGCAATAAAAGAGCAGTAAATATACAAAGCAATGTCTAACAGCCTACGTTGTCTATACCTATCTTCTCTGCAATATGCTGCTTGTTGACAATATAGGTTACTTACAGCAGAACACGGAAGGCTTGCATTGACTCAAGAGATATGTTTTTCCTGTTCATAACTACTCGGGTGTGAAATAGTCAGGTAAAATTAACACATAGAAGAAGAAAAATGTAAAGCTTACCCTGAAGTTATGTTTTCTGGTCATGCTAGAAAACAGCCACTGCCTAATGTAAGCTTGCATTAATACCTGAGCAGAGCATATTCCAGGTGATATTTAAACGAGAAGTATTTTTTTTTATTTTCAGAATCATACTTACCTAGGTGCTCTAAGACTGAGAACTGAGTGATCAAACATCTCCGATCACTCGCTTCTCAGGGCTCCCTGACCAGAGAACTGGAGACTGTCAGTCACCATTCTCTGCTCTGTCCCCTTCGCATTCACTGGAGTGCTGGGCTGTGGAGGCGCAAGGGGCAGCCTGCTCAGGCTTTCAGTGGCTCAATGAGTGGCTGACCCGGGTACTGATCCAGGCATGTTGGTGGATCCTAACTTGATTGTCGTTATCTTTCCCCAACCTGGACCGGCTCTCTGATGTCAGCAGCCAGCGGGCTTCTGCTGAAAACGGGTCACAGGAGTGCAAAACAAACTGCACTCCTGTGATCTACAGGAGAAGTACAGCCAAATGAGCTTTGGTTATACTTCTTCTTTAAGCATTTTTTCAAATGTTTGTCGGGATATATACAAGCATATTACAGGCGTATTACAGGAATTTTACAAGCATTTTTGCACCTGTATCAGGAGCTTGTTTCCTGTACTGAGCAAGGGGAGGAGAGCAGTTCTATAGGAGGAGAAGAGTTTTTTAAGAGTAAAAAATTTGCATATCGCGTGTTTACAGTCACTCCCTTTCTAGTCAGTGGGACCAAAAATGACGGAATTTGCTCAAAAATTCATGTACTTTTGTGAACATAGGGAATCGCGTGTAGGGCAACTAAGCATACAAGTGTAAACAGGGACAGATAGAAAGAATGGAATTCTTTATGCTGAGCATAGTCAGTAGTAGTCAGGCGTAGTCAGGCATAGGCAATTTAGCAGGAAAACGCTCAAGTGTAAATGAAGGCTTTGAGTTATTCAAAACAATACAATTGCATATGTGTTTCCTTGTTAATTGCACATAATGTATTGCAGGCTGTTTAATTTGTTAACATATTTTATAGATTGTCTTTGCTTTGGGTGGGATAAAAATTGCACTGTAGCAAGTCATCTTTAAAGTGACACTGAATATATGCCTTATGGTTATCACAAAGATATACAAGGATAATCATTTTGTTTTTTCTTAAGTAAAATTTGACTTACTCTGGTGTTGATTTACTAAAACTGGAGAAAAATCCAGGGTGCAGCTCTGCATAGAAACCCATCAGCTTCCAGTTTTTTTTTTTTAATCAGTTAATTGAACAAGCTGAAGTTAGAGGCTGTTTGGCTAACTTGCACAGCTTCACCACATTTTGCACTCTTCAGGTTTAGTAAATCAACCCTTCTCTCTTTTCATAGCATATATCTGGCATCTGCAATCAGCAGACCTCCAGCTGTTGCAAAACTACAAGTCCCATCATGCCTCTGCCACTGGGTTTCATGCTTGAGGCTGTCAGTGTATTGCTATGCCTCATGGGATTTGTAGTTCTGCAACAGCTGGAGGTCCGCTAATTGCATATCCCTGGCATATATGAACACATAATAGACAACATATACTTTTTTGTATAAATATGTAAACTTAATCCTATAATACATTTCCCAGAAGTTTGAGAGTTTGATGTCTTTATTTCTCAAATCTCTTATCTATTTTTTGCTTTGTTTCATCCTGCTGCACTTTTCCAATTTCGTGCAGTTTGCTTATGATTTGTTTGAATTATGTGCACTTTATACCGTATATTATAAGCTCCTTGGTGTACTTCATGTGCACATACACTGTATTTTGTATATTAGTACACATTCTGTAATGGCCTGTTAACAACTATACTCAAGGGTTCGTCAACCTTAATTATGTTTATTTCTATGTGTACATGTGCAATTTTTTTTAAATAAAACTTATAATTAATATGGTTTGAAGGCAACCATTATATGTAAAATACCCCTATACTGATGCCATTAAAATATAGCATTATTTATCTCTTGATGTGTTGTCCTTGTTTCTATTCCTTATTATAAAACACTATTAAATTAATTTAAGAAAATTTAGCATTTTTTTTTATTTCACTATTTCTTTATTGGTTTTTATCATTTAAGAACACATGAAATCAAATTGCTGACACAATAGCAGCAGGCACGTGAAGTAATAATATAACTGTGTTAGTACACATTAAACAAAGATTTATAGCGCCGTTACATATCAACATACAATCACATAACCTTTAAAACTTGTGATAGCTATCTACTGATTCAGCAAACATTAAGGAACAACAAAGGGTTGAGAAAAAAAGAAGAAAAAAAAGAAAAAATAGGTTGGAGCATGTGCAGTTATACTGTTATACAGTTAAACTCTGCGTGGACAGACATAAACAAACCATTCATCACATTCAGCAAAAAAAACTGAAAATTCTGAAAAGTGTTTCTTCAGTTGGTAGCGGAGTAGAGGTGTCGCTTCCCAGTGGATCTCTCATACCAGTTTGACCATAGTTTCCATCGCAAGCCAGCTCTATGGAGCTGACCCTGTGTGGAAGCAAACATTAGCTCATATACGTCGTGGGTGTGTGTGGTCGTTATTACACATGGTCTTTCCAATGGCTGGTTAGTACCAGTCTTGCATTCAATAGAATATGAGTGGCTATTGTTCTTGCTTCTACAGGGATTGACTCAATGGATAATAATAAAAGAGCCAGACCTGGAGAAGCATTTTTTTTTATTTACATGCAGCTTGGATAGGTAAGCTTATTTGTCAGTATAATAGCTTTCTGTAATCTCTTGCACAGTAAGACTGATGGTCAGCACTCACAGCCAATCAGAGCTATATTTCTTTGCACAATAAGAACCAGGCTTACTAAATATCAGTGTACAGTAGTCTGAAGCAGGTCTAGAAATTGGTTTTACTCTGTCGCCAAATATGGTTCATAGGATTAGTTCAACAGAATTTCAAATTCTCTGTTAGGGTCAAATGATGTATGTGTAGGCACGTTAACTGTGTATTCATTCTGGAGCTCAGGTTTAAGATGGCCCATCAAATGTAAACCATAAAATTGTATAAAATGTGTAGTTTAGCTTGACTGTAATAATTTCAATGACCCAAGTGTGTGTCCCATTTCTGAATGTAGAAATTTTGTGGTATCTGGCAGGATTGCATGAAATACTTGTAAACCCTAACTAAATGACATTTAGTTTGCTAAAGGACTAGGTATCATAAACAATCACCATTTTTTAATAAAATACTGTTTTTAATTTTTTTTTCATCCTTTGTTGCATCTCAGTAATGAATCTCTCCTGAAGCATTCCGCAGCCATTTCTGTTTACATGCATGCACTCCAGCCATGGCTATACAGGGCAGGTTTTCTGATGGTGCCAACAATGAAACATGGCTGTGTAAGGGTGGAAAGCCATTTGTACTGTGCAAGTCTGTGACAGCATGATAATGCAGGAGAACAATTGGAAGAAGGGATAGTGTTTAATCACTCTGCAAACGTGTTGGAACGAGGACTTTAATGGCACAAAGTACTGGTTAATGAAAGATACAGATTTAAAAACAGTAAAAATTACTTTTGAAGTAACTTTACACTTTAAGGTTTCAATAAGATTTTAGTGAATGGATATACATATACTTTTATTTGCCTACAATGCATATATGAGGAGAATTCTCAGAACCTGAACGTGCCTCAGATCGTTGCATTCTCAATATCTACAGCCTCAAAAGTTCACTGTCAACGCCTAAAAGGAGTGAATTTGCCCTCCTCTAGCTGTATTCTGTGCAGAACATTATCTGTTTAGAGCCAATGTTCCCTATCCAAAATTTTGAAATGTCTCATGCCATCATAAAGATATGAAATTGAAGCAAGCTACTGGATACATTTAATGAGATATATTTTTTTTTGTCATATACTGTTCTAGAGAATTAAATTCTAAGAAATGACGGGTGTCCCGAAAATTTGAATTACTGCAACTGTGCTAAATTCATACTGAAGTTGAATATCTTGTGTAATATAACACCAGACATTTTGGAACATAGTTCAGTCTGTTTAAATTCTCACATTTTGCCATTGTTATATTTTTTCTTTTGTCTAATACTGTGCTTTGCTTCCGGAAATGATCTTGTCATAATCACTTCATCAGTTTTATCATTGTCTTGCGGGAGGTGGAAATGAATGAAAAACAGAATGGCTGTGTTGTAATATAATAGTGATGTCAAACTCTGCTACTTGTCTAATTCAGTGGCTTTTATTTAATACTAGAAAAACAATAGTAAAAATATGATTGGCAATAACTATAGTTAGGGCTGAATTTTCCACAGGCATCTCTCCTGGAGGGGTGCCTACTGGCAGATGTTTAAGCCCACTATTGTCATTTAAAATTGCTGTTTAAACTACCAACCCTATACATTATTATTTGGAAGGGAAGATCAAAGTTACAAGATCAACGGGTGTGCTTTTCATTATATCAATAATCTATGAGGGTAAATTTGTGGGGAGCAATGTATTGGGTTTGGATGTGACTTAGTTAATCTGCAGTAAAGACAACATTCACATGGTTGCAAGATGAAAAGATGATGCCTCAAAGGGGTATGAAGCTGCTAGTGGGAGGGGTGGAGGATAACACCACGATGGAGAGATTTTCTATTGTTTAATTGAAGTGTCCATTTTTTAGAGTAATAAATGTACTTTTATTTCAGAATCTATTTGTCCCAGCATTTTACCAATATAACAACTGCATTAATTAGGGGATTATATCACTATATTTTTTTATAAAATCAATTTTTATTTAAATTTGAAAAGTACAACAATTATAACAATGGGCAGTAGTGAGAGCCACCACCTGCAAATATAAAACAACAGAAACAGCAAAAAAAGGGACAAAAAGAAAAATTATATATATTAAACAGAAGGACTCTAATTATTGCTCCATAAATACAGTCATACTGGGTGCCTCAGCTACCAGTAGTAGGCGCCAAAAAGCCTTGTAGGAAAACATAAACAGGACATAACCATACATTAAACACAAGTGAAAGAACTCCAGGCTTCCACAAAAGTAGAGGATAAATAACAATTGTAAAATGAGTAGTGTTACACGGTCTCCCAAAAGGACAAAGGCAGGAGTAGCATGACCAAAGGGTATAGGAAATTAGGCACAGAACATAAGGGGAAGGATTTCAAAGGATTCCAAAGGACAATCACCCTCCCGGATCCGTAATAGTGTCCAGGTGCTCTAACCATGGGTTCCAAATTTTGTCAAACTTGGTGGGACAACCTCTACTATTGTAGGAAGTCCTGTACAGGGGAAGGACTGAAGAATTCAGAGCTTTCCATTGCTGCATAGGAGGGTTAGGCAGTTTCCATTTTCAGAACAATGACCTTTCTAGCATAATACAGCAACGTACTCAAAAGGACGCTCATGACCTTACTGGAGGCTAAGGCTTCCACAAGGCCCAACAAGCAGACTCTCATCTCTAGAGATACCGAAATGGTCATCACCGTTAAGATTTTCATACAAAAGTCCTCTATTGTGGGACAACTCCAAAAGACATGAATGAAGTACACCTTGTGGGGAGGAACAACACCCGAGTAGTCTGTAAGCCCAAATTTCTTTACCCTATATGATACTAGATACAGTAAACAATTTTAAATTGAATCAGTTTATCCCTTATGGATATAAAATATTGAAATATGAAACATAATCCCAGATATCCTCCCAATCATAGCCATCCAGGTCAGGAATATCTGACAGCCATTGCTCCCTGCACCTAACAAGGCTTACAGAAAAAGATGGACGTATGACTTGATAAAGTAGAGTGGCCCTTGGAAATGGAATGATTTGCAGCAGTGACTCCAGGGTAATGGCCTGGGGGCCAAACTGGGTAGTACAAGCATGATGTAATTGAAAATATCGAAAAAAGTACCAGTTGGGCAGGGAATATTTAGCTTGCAGGACTGAAGAGGAAGGGAAGTGGCCATGGGCAATTAGGTAATTATATCTAGCAGTAGGGATAACAATGGCATGGTTTAGGAGATTACATGTATTGATAGGTGCATTGATAGGTGGGCTACAAAGTGTACAGGGATCCTATACTATGGATAAAAGTCCAATGTGCTTCACCTCAACATGTTGGTTAATTAAAAAAAATCCAAGCAAATGTAAAAATGTCCATCTAGACCACATATATAAACTGAAAAAATATTATAGTGAAACTCCAACTTTGCTTTAATTTTGGATAATGTGGAAAAGGGTTAAAAACCTTTGTCGGGTTTTTATTGCTGCCTAAGTCTGGGTGATCTTTAATTCCCCTTCCAGTGACAATGTTGTCACAAGGACAAGAAGTAAGGGGAAATTTCTTTCATATTAACTTTTACGTTGACATTTTTTAAGTTACATCAGTGATTTCTCTCCTAAAGACTTGCCATATAGTGCAGAATCAATTCAGTTTAGTTTATGTCCTAACAGAGTTTTATATCTTCAGTATATGCAGGGATCTATATGCTGACCAATCTCTTGCTCAGTGTTGGTGATAATCGGTGCACCTATGCTACCCGAAAATATTCTAAAAAGTTTGATAAAATATGGATGGTTTAACTATTTGAGGTTTATTTTGTAAATTTAATCTCCCAAAGTAAAACATCTCTTTCATACCAATCAAAGGACCAAAAGATGGCAATGACAGCTTCCCAACAAGGGATTGATCGAACGGTTTACAACAACCCATATACAGGCTATATCTGAACCGGAATTTATATAAAACCATGATACACAAGAAGGAGAATAGCTGGACAATGGTTGATATTGATTTTATTGCAAAACAGCAAGGTAGCTACTTCTGCATTAAAACATTTGAAAGGGTCTAGGAACCAAATAACTGCACAGATTGAAAGGGGGTTGACCCTTATCAGGCATGAATATACTTTTTGTAAATTATACATATATGAAACATATGGAATGAAACACATGTTTTATTTTGTTTAATAAAATGTTGTTTTGACTTGGGTGATGATTTTTTGCAAGCATAAACTATACTGTATGTGTAAAATACACTGTTATGTAGTGCCCCATGTGAAGGTCACTAAAACAAGTTGTTTTTGTGTTTTGAATATCCTGTTAACTGAGAAGATATAAAAGTGTATGTAAAAGTAGCCTCCGATGAACAAGTATGTGTTGCAATCATGAGGTTGGAGGTTAAACAATCATTTATCCTTAAGTTATATAAAATAATCATTCTTCTCAGCTGATACACCAGACACATCAACTCAACTGTCACCACTGCAGGTCTTCAAAGTTACACTAGCTAGATATCTTTTTACTATCTTTTGTACTAAAACATTTACCACATTATTGTAACAAACATAATACAAATATTACAAGACTACTGCATATAAATAAGTAAAATAATAGAAAGCCATAACAGCCCTTAATTTGATCAGTGATATAAACATCAAACTGCCTACAAAACACTGAAATGCATTTTGCTATAAGAATTCATTTCACATTGAAGTGATAAGAGATCATACTTTGAATGAAATGTTAAACTGGCAAATGGGCGAAAATGCTAATAAAATATATTCAGCCAAATGGAGGAAAAACATTGAACCTATAAATTCTGACAGTTTTCCATTAACAAATGTCAAAAAAATCAGCAGATATCATAAAATCCCTGGGCTAGTGTTTATTCTCTCTTGATATAGTTAATATGGAGAAGAAACAATCTATGAAATCATAACTTCTTGCTTAGCCATCATACAGCTTAATAGTTAAAGCAAACAGCAAGGCCTCACTATACTGCACTGATCACAGTACTGTTGCAGCAAATTATCTGACACTAAGTGTAACAGCTGGAAAACAGCTAAATTCATAGATGAAAGACTTATGTGTGATTTATGTTTTTTGTAATTGTATTTGGCTGGTCTTGTGGTATAGGCACCAGTGCAGATAGCATATCCAATTTAGTGATGTCACTTTTTTCTCCACTGCAGTTAAGCCACACAGCTAGGTCACCAACTCATTCCAGCATAAGGCAAGAAATAACAGCAGTTGACTGATGGTATTATATCTGAGCTTCCCCCACTTGTAAGGAAGTTCTTATTGTTATACTGTTAGCCTGCATAGTTTATAGTGCCAACCTGCCCTCTTGCAGTCCAGGTGGTTAAGGTACTAATCAGAAATACAGTCCCATACTACATACTGAGATGTTAACCACTTAAGCCCTGGAACATTTGGCTGACCAAAGAGTAGAGTACTTTTTGCGATTTGGCACTGAGTCAAGTTAACTGACAATTGTGCGGTCGTGCGACGTGGCTCCCAGACAAAATTTACGTCCTTTTTTTTTACCACAAATAGAGCTTTCTTTTTGTGGTATTTGATCACCTCTGTGGTTTTTATTTTTTGCACTATAAACTAAAATAGAGTGACAATTTTGAAAAAAACGCATTATTTTTTACTTTTTGCTATAATAAATATCCCCCAAAAATGTATAAAAACGATTTTTTCCCTCAGTTTAGGCCAATACATATTCATCTACATATTTTTGGTAAAAACAATCGCAATAAGCGTTTATTGATTGGTTTAGCATCTACAAAATAGAGGTTCGTTTTATGGCATTTTTATTATAAATTTTTTTTTTACTAGTAATGGCGGCGATCTGCGATTTTTGTAAATTATATATAAAGTGATCTTGCACAACAAAATATATTAAAAACAATTGAGGTAAAAATCCCAACATATAAAACCCATATATGTGTATCCATGTGAAATAAATAATGGGTCAAAAACTTTGCACTTTATATTCGCTTAAAGGACTTTTTTAGCCTCACTTCACACTGCATTGGTTGAGTTCATTTTTTTTTTCGTGATCTTTTATTCACTCACCAATTGAGATACATTTGCGGACACTTTATTGCTATTTTCCACATCGATTTATCTGTTTTTGACCCATTATTTATTTCACATGGATACACATATATATGGGTTTTATATGTTGGGATTTTTACCTCAATTGTTTTTAATATATTTTGTTGCGCAAGATCACTTTATATATAATTTACAGATTTTTGGTGTGTTGTGATACACTTTAAGATTTTGCTGCATCAATTACACTTTATATCACTCATCACTAGTCACTTACTATTACTCATAGTAGCGCGAGGACACTTGCACTTTCAGATCTGCAATTTTTATCGGGACTGAAACATTATGGTGGACGCATCGGACAATATTGACACATTTTTGGGACCATTGTCATTTTTAAAGCCATCAGTGCCATAAAATTGCACTGATTACTGTAAAAATTACGCTGGCAGTGAAGGGGTTAACCACTAGCTGGTTAGGAAGGAGTTAAGTGTGTCTTGGGGAGTGATTCTAACTGTTAGGGGGAGGGGCTGTGTGTGACACATCATTGATCATAGCTCCCGATCACAGGGAGCTATGATCAGTGACAGTGTCACTAGGCAGAACAGGGAGATGCTTGTTTACATTAGCATCTCCCCGTTCTTCAGCTCCTTGAGGCGATTGCGGGTATCCCCGCGGACATCGAGTCCGCGGGACCCGCGATACTACTCACAGAGCTCCCGGCAGGGTTGCGCATGCACCGCCGGCGGCACGCACGTGACCACACAGCGGCAAATTCAAAGGGACGAACCTGTATGCCCATTTGCCCAGCCGTGCCATTCTGCCAACATAAATGTACATGCGGCGGTCAACAAGTGGTTAATTAGAAATATAAATAGAGTATATAGAAACCGAAGAACAAACAGATTAATATATTATCATGCAGCCAGAAATCTTGAATTCTAAGCGTAACTTCCTGTGTCCTAAGCTGAAATCTCAAACAATGCTATTTCTCTTCCCAGCTATCTTCTGTGAACCTACCTTTTCTTCATGTAATGGAGATGAGGAGGTGTTTGTAGTTCTAATTTTGAGAATAGGTTAACTTCTTATATTTCCATCGCACTCCCTACTGGAAAGCACCTGAAGTGAGGTGCTGTAGCAACTACCAACTGGTTAACCAGTATAAAATGTAGAGGAAGTATGTCACCAGCACACCACAGACCTTTGTCATGAAGTCCATGTTTTTCACACAGAGATCATATCATAGTGCAATTGTACAACTTTTTTGGGCCACGCAAGGCCCCTTTCTCAAGCATAGCATTTTGCTTTTAGGCCAAAATGTTAAATTTTGGTCTTATCTGACCAGAGCACCTTTTTCCCACATGTTTGCTGTGTCCCCCACATGGCTTCTTGCAAATTGCAAACGGGACTTCTTATGGCTTTTTTTCAACAATGTAACTCTTCCATAAAGGCCAAATTTGTGGAGTATACGACTAATAGTTGTACTGAAGACAGATTCTCCCACCTGAACTGTGGATCTATGCAGCTCATCCAGAGTCACAATGGGCCTCTTGGCTGCTTCTATGATTAATCCTCTCCTTGCCCGGCCTGTCAGTTTAGGTGGACGGCCGTGTCTTGGTAGGTTTGCAGTTGTGCCATACTTTTCCTTTTTCGGATGATGGATTGAATAGTGCTCCATGAGATGTTCAAAGAATGGGATATTTTTTTTATAACCTAACCCTGCTTTAAACTTCTCGACAACTTTATCCCTGACCTGTCTGGTGTGTTCCTTGGCCTTCATGATGATGTTTGTTCACTAAGGTTCTCTAACAAACCTATGTGGGCTTCACAGAACAGCTGTATTTATAATGAGAATACATTACACACAGGTGGACTCTATTTACTAATTAGGTGACTTCTGAAGGCAACAAGTTCCACTAGATTTTAGTTAGGGGTATCAGAGTAAAGGGGGCTGAAGACAAATGCACACCACACTTTTCAGATATTTATTCATAAAAAAACTGAAATCCATTTATCATTTTCCTTCCATGTCACAATTATATGCCTTTTTGGGTTGGTCTATCACATTAAATCCCAATAAGAAACATTTACATTTTTGTTGTAACATGACAAAATGTGCAAAATTTCAAGGGGTATGGATACTTTTTCAAAGCATTGTAGTAACACTTTAAAGAGGAAGTAAACCCATGATGGGTTTACTTCCTCTTTGATTCCCTGCAAAGGTAAAGCATAATGGACTACTATGCATCACATAGTAGTCCATTATGTGTCACTTACCTGACACAGGAACCAGCGAAGTCACCGCTGTCCCCTGTAGTCCGAAGCATCCATCTTCTTGGTGTGTCTCGCTGCTCCGCCGCTGTCATTCAGCAAAGCCGCAATGACGTCACTCCCGCGCATGCGCACGGGAGCCGCCACTTGCGGCATATCGCCATTGACAGCGGGGCGCTCAGTGCGTCTGCGTGCCAGTGTCTACGGCGCATGTGCCGTAGACAGCGGTGCCTGTCTTTCGGCAAATATCTCCTAAACCGTGGAGGTTTAGGAGATATTTCTTGGACCTACAGGTAAGCCTTAATTTAGGCTTACCTGTAGGTCAAAGTTGGTTGTAAGGGTTTACAACCACTTTAAGAATAACTTTATAAATACATAACTGAAGGTCTTTTATATCTGCATACAGTTCTACTTTAAGCAAAACACTAAAGCCCCGTACACACGAGAGGACTTATGTCCGACAGACTTCCGAAGGAGTTCTGCCGGAGTTCCGACAGAGTTCGGACGGACTTTTCGACTGAGCGGACTTGGCCACACACAATCACACCAAACTCCGACGGATTTGAACGTGATGACGTACGACTGGACTCGAATAAGGAAGTTCAAAGCCAGTAGCCAATAGCTGCCCTAGCGTCGGTTTTAGTCCGTCGGAATAGCATACACACGAGCGAATTTTTCGGAGGGACCGGGTCCGGCGGAGTTCCGTCGGAAAAATTTGAAGCATGTTCCATTTTCTAAAGTCTGTCAGACTTTTGCGAATCAAAAGTCCGTTGCAGCCCACACACGATCGAATAGTCTGACGGAATCATTCCGTCGGACTTTGGATGTTGAAAAGTCCGCTCGTGTGTACGCGGCATAAGAGGGTCAATAGAGCCTAAATGCATGTTACACATTTCTGGGGTTTTTTGTACTTTAGTGCAACTTACTTGCATTTGTATAAAATAGTTATCTGAAACCTCTGACATACACACCCTTTTTATTTAGATATAATAAGGATCTTGAGTTATGGAAATTGAAACACAGCAGTATCTAATGGGTAGCAAATGCCTAAATAATAACCAATAAATTAATAAACACTGATCATTAATGAATAATTCTTTGATCTTGTTTCTATGACAGAAAAGGCATTTTGCACATCAGATTTGCCATTTGTCACACTGCACATAGCTGTATTCCTCTAGGGGTTTAACTCAAGAAAACACAAGTAAAGAGGAATTCTATAGAAATCTGTAAATCCTTATGTTGTGTCATCTCTGCTATATATGTAAATCCTTATGTTGTGTCATCTCTGCTATATATGTAAATCCTTATGTTGTGTCATCTCTGCTATATATGTCAAAAGTAAGAGCTCAGTGACGATGGTCAGAAAATGTGCAGAATGTATTCTATACACAGTAGAGAGCTAGAATGTTACTGTTACTTTCAAAGCAGAAAAATTAGAACTTTAATCTCTGTAAGTTTTCCACACTTGTACTCAAGTGTTATTGGAGTTCATGCTGGGAGTATATCCACACGGGTAAATAAATTACATTCCTAAGACACTACCGTATATACTCGAGTATAAGCCGAGATTTTCAGCCTCTTTTTTGAGGCTGAAAGTGCCCCCCTCGGCTTATACTCGAGTCATCGCCGTCTGACTGCTCGATCAGCGTATCGAGCAGACAGACGGCGGACATACTACAATTCGAAAGCCGCGCCTCCGCCTCCGCCTGTGATAGGCGGAACACTCAATTTCCCAGCAGTCAGTGTTCCGCCTATCACGGACATCCGCTCATCCTCGTACTACGGACGAGGATGAGACGATGTCCGTGATAGGCGGAACACAGGCTGCTGGGAAATTCAGTGTTCCGCCTATCACAGGCGAAGGCGGAGGCGCGGCTTTTGAATTTTAGAATGGCCGCCGAGGCGCCGACGAAGAGCGGCGATCCTGGCAAGGCACGGGACGGAGGCAAGGCAAGGCACGGCACGGGACGGGACGGAGGCAAGGCACGACACGGGACGGAGGCAAGGAGGCAAGGCACGGCACGGGACGGAGGCAAGGAGGCAAGGCACGGCACGGGACGGAGGCAAGGAGGCAAGGCACGGGACGGAGGCTCGGGACACAGGCTCGGGACACAGGTAGGCTGGACACACACACACACACACACACACACACACACATGGACACACACACACAGGGATGGATGGATGGAGACACACACCCACAGGGATGGATGGATACACACACACACAGGGATGGATGGATGGAGACACACACACACAGGGATGGATGGATGGAGACACACACACACAGGGATGGATGGATGGATGGAGACACACACACACAGGGATGGATGGATGGATGGACACACACACACACAGGGATGGATGGATGGATGGACACACACACACACAGGGATGGATGGATGGATGGACACACACACACACAGGGATGGATGGACGGACACACAGGGATGGACGGACACACAGGGATGGACGGACACGCAGGGATGGACGGACACACAGGGATGGACGGACACACACACAGGGATGGACAGGCATGTCTCACCCTCGGCTTATACACGAGTCAATAAGTTTGCCAGTTTTTTTGGGGGTAAATTGGGGGCCTCGGCTTATATTCGGGTCGGCCTATACTCGAGTATATACGGTAATTACTAATTACACCTGGACATGAGGTTCCCAACGGTTTGGAAAACACTGCTCTGATTCCTCCCTTGAGTTGGATCAATATTCCTACTTGTTTCTGCAAAGTCACATTATATCGATGATATTTACTGTTTGGAAAGTCTTATCAGAAAGAGAAAAGACACCTCAGTTAAAATAACCTACATATTTCTTCAGGTCAGTGACTCAGTAAGTGGAAGCCTTTGATCAACATAACAACCAAGAGGTATCCTACATATTTTCTCAGTACAGGTTTACTCTAATCTGTTGTACTTGTAGGTCATTACAAGGTGCTTATATAGTAGGGACATGCAGAGGTACCACTGCTTAGCACTAGTTTAATCACTTGCCATCCGAGCCAATTCTGACACTTCTCTCCTACCTGTAAAAATCGTGTTTGTTTTGCTAGAAAATTAGTCAGAACCTCCAAACATTTTATTTATATATATATATATATATATATATATATATATATATATATATATATATATATATATATATATATATATATATATTAGCAGAGACCAAAGGTAGTAAAATTACAGTTGATACAATTTTTCAAAACACAATTTTTTTTGAAAAAAAAAACACTTTCATGATCTAAAAAAAAAAAACGCACAATGTTTACCACTATTTTTTTGTATAGTGTACTTAATGTTATTGTAGCCGTATTAGAGCAATGGTGACAGAGAAAATTGAGTACTGTCCGTGATACTTTTTTTTATTTGCACTAACATACAATTTTTCAGGACAAGCTCTCGGGGTATGTCCCCTTCTTCAAGGTCCAAGCAGTACTGATAATTATTACAAATAATTTGTAAATCAGTACAGCTTGGACCTTGAAGAAGGGGACATACCCGGAAAGCTTGTCCTGAAAAATTGTATGTTAGTGCAAATAAAAAAAGTATCACGGACAGTACTCAATTTTCTTTGTATAATGTGAAAGATGATTTTACACTTAGTAAATAGATATCAGACATGTCACACTTTAAAATTGTGCACACTTTTTATTTTTTGATCACTTTTATTCCTATTACAAGAAATGTAAACATCCCTTGTAATAGGAATAGGGCATCACAGGTCCTCTTTATGGAGAGATGTGGGGGCTATAAGTCCCCACATCTCTCCCCTATGCTGGAAAGCCTGAGATTAAAATAAAACTGATCTTAGGCTTCCCAGCAAAAAAAAAAAAATTACAGTGTTTACATCTCCCGTAGCCGGGAGTGACATCATGAGGTCGCTTCTGGCCTCCAAGTGTCATAGAGATGGCCAGGGACCATCTGGATCATAGCCAGCTCTATGGTAAACTGCTGCCACTGGCAGATTCATTCTCTGGCTCCCCGATTCAGGTTCACAAGTGTTGTCTTTAACAGTCAAAAATCAAAATCCTTGTTGAATCTTCTGTGAATGTTAAATAAAATAACAGTTTTATTAATACAGCAAACAATAAAAGGGTAGAGCACTCAAAAACAGTTAGGCCCCTTTCACACTGGGGTGGTTTTAGGTGCTACAGCGCTAAAAATAGTGCCTGGTAGCGCCTGAAAAAACCGGCCCCTTTCACTCCAGTGTGAAAGCCGGAGGGCTTTCACACTGGAGCGGTGCGCTAGCAGGACGTTGAAAAAAGTCCTGCTAGCCGCATCTTTGGATCGGTGAAAGGAGCGGTGTATTCACCACTCCTAAACCACTCCTACCCATTGAAATCAATGGGGCAGCGCGGCTATACTGCCGGCAAAGCGCCGCTGCAGCGGCGCTTTGCGGGTGGTTTTAACCCTTTTTCGGCAGCTAGCGGGGGTTAAAACCACCCTGCTAGCGGCCGCAGACCGCTGCTAAAGCAGCGTTTTACCGCTGACGCCCACACCGCCCCAGTGTGAAAGGGGCCTTACAGCTGCCAAGAAAAGACATGACGACCCTGATCAGTGAAAGGACCATCTAGCTTTAGTTGAAATTGCTCCTTTATTAGGATAAACGTTATCACACCACTGTTTGTGACATAACAATGCATACCATGAATAAATGACTATATCAGTTATTCGTTAAACTATCATTTTAATTTTTTTTTTTTATTATAACCTGTTTCCAATCTCTAATGATGAACCTAAAGTGGCATAAAAAAATCTTTAGTGAGCAAAAAGATACCATATGAGCGTTCGGAGACCAGATTTATTATACTCATAACTAGAGATGTAAAATATCTGGAAATTTTGAAGCTATGGGGAAAAACATTTTTTTCCCAGTTTTTTTCTGGAAAAAATGTAAATTTTGGAAATGTAAAAAAAACTCAGTATGGAGTAGTTCCCCAAAGTTGTTTTGTTACACTGGAGAGGTGAAATGCAGTGTATATAAAAGTACTATGCTTGAAATAAAAGTACAGCTTATTCAGTAAATAAACTAAACTACACAGGTAACCGCCCCTTTTTCTTTCTTTTTTGATCAATGTTCTCCTGAATTTCGGGTGTCATTGTATCTATAAATGAAGGGATTGTGTATTTTTGGGAGGCTGAAGTTTGCAACACTTCCTTACTTTAAGATGCTGCTGGAGAAGAAATACTTTGTGATGATCAAGAAACAGCACAAAGAGTGTTTCTGGAATGAGAACGCTGTAGGGAAAAGCTACTTGCACTTTTATTGTGGTCCTCTTTATTTTATTCCGTAAAGTATTTATTAACCTCTTTAGGGCACCTCTGGCATGTAAGGATGTGTTCTACCATCCTTGTAGCATTTGGAAAAGAATATTTCTTCTCACAATATTTGCAAATTGCAACTTTGCTCTCAGCGGAAAATTCACTGGGGAAATGTTTCCAAACTCTATATGTTGGTCTCACCATTTTATTTAGAGGAGGAGAATAAAAAACAAAAACTAATTACTGACCAGACTATAAGGAAACAGCATGCTGTGATGTGGAGAAGATTAAAATGAATCAGTTAAAGGTTATGAAGATAAACTAATTTGTCAGACAAATTTAACCTCTTACCTGTCAATTAAGGCCTGAGAGGTCAGAAGCAATCATCTACTCTATCACAACAATCACCCAACTGTAGGAGGTACAAGATGGAACCCACATGCAAACTAAACTGGAGCCTTTTCCATACTGCATGGGAAAGGCTCCAGTGGCAGAAATGCATATTTCTCTTGTTTGAGAACTGCATTGTGAAGCACAGTGTCAGTGTGTTCAGCTGAGAAAACTTGTAATAATTTAAGACTTTACATAAAGTCTCAGAAATCATTAAGGTCTTCCTGTTACATAGTTTAAATACCATGTCATAGATATATTATTATCATTGTAATATAACATATTCTACACTCTTTTTTTTTCTTCAACTTTTCCAGAAAAAAAGGCTTTTGTTTCCAATTTTTCAATTTTTTGACGGGCCTTCCCATCTCTACACATAACTATTCTATATGCTCTAAATTCTCAGCATTTCTAATTCTTTAATTATATTTTTCTATATGTGATTTGTAAGGAGGACACATTGTTCACGTATACATGCAGTAGACGTTAAAATAAGATAAGGAAACACATTTTAACGTCATGCTGTTTTGCTCTGTTGAGCTTTGTCAGAATAACTTCTTAATAAAATGGATTGTAGTTGTTCATGAACTTGTGGCAATTAGAGGAGTGAAGCACTGGCATAGAGCCATTGTTAGCAAGCAGGCTTGGAGGGACTGTCCTTGATTCATGTATGCATTAGCTCGGGTCCTGGGGTGTGAGGAGTTGAATTTACTGTTGGCTTTCACTGATAATACCAGAATCAGGACAGCACTCTGATTCAGAAAATCAAGAAGGCAGATTTTGTGACATGTTCCCTTAATACAGACAGTACCACTTCTTAAATAAAGTATAAGCAATTTGTATTTTAGGAGGCTTATTAATACAGGCTTATTAATACACAAAAACATCTGCCTTTTAGGAATACAAATTCTCACATTTTACTATACATATTTTTTTTTTCACATCAACCAAGATCCTCCTGATGCTAAATTTGTATTCAAGTTGAAAGGTAATTTGTTTTGTCTAAAAACAAGTGTAGTTCATCTTTTCCTTATTTTCAGAACCTACTGTTGGCTAAAATCCAGACCTTTGCCTCTTCTAAACATTATCTGCTGATTGGAGGCGTTTATTATTAACCGCTTGCCGACCAGCCGCCGCAGTTATACTGCGGCAACATAGCTCGGCTGCGCTAATCTCCGTCATGTTACGTCATTAACATAGACAGCCACTAGGAGGCGCATGCCCCCTGCTCGCCCACAGAGCCGATGCAAGTGCCCGGTGGTCACAATCACTGCAATCCCGCAATCACTCTGGGCACACTGAGAACCGGAATCCGTGTGTGTAAACACACAGTTTCCATTTCTCTGAGGGGAGAGCAGTCAGATCGTCTATGAGTATAAACAGTAATCTGTCATCTCCCCTGCACAGTCCCCTCCCCCTTCAGTTAGAACACAAACTAGGGAACACATTAACCTCTTCACCACCCCTAGTGTCAACCCCTTCACTGCCAGTGACAGTTTTACAGTAATCAATGCATTTTCATAGCACTGATAGCTGTAAAAATGACAATGGTCCCAAAAATGTGTCAAAATTGTCCGACGTGTCCGCCATAATGTTGCAGTCCCAATAAAAATCATAGATCCCCATCACTACTAGTAAAAAAAAATAATAATAATAAAAAAGCCATAAAACTATCCCCTATTTTGTAGACACTATAACTTTTGCGCAAACCAATCAGTATATGCTTATTGCGATTCTTTTTTACCAAAAATATGTAGAAGAATAAATATCAGCCTAAACTGAGGAAAAAATTTGTTTTTTTATACATTTTCTGGGGATTTATTATTTATTATAGCAAAAAGTAAACAATATTGTTTTTTTTTTCAAAATTGGCACTCTTTTTTTGTTTAGGTGAAAAGTCGCATGACCGCGCAATTGTCAGTCAAAGTGATGCAGTGCAGAGTCGAAAAAAGTGCTCTGGTCAAGAAGGGAGTCAAATCTACCGGGGCTGAAGTTGTTAATGCTTAAATCATTTTTAATAATCCAATTAAAGAAAACTGTATTCAGTAAATCCTTAACCAAAAAATGTCTCACAAAATAAAACTACACCAAATAATAATGTGAACTATTAATGCACAGGTATTAAATATCAAGGAGTTTGCCTCAGGGTTGAGTTCCCATCATGGGAAAATAAAATAATAAGCAAAAATTGGGTACCATCATCCGAATATTATGTAAAAAGAGAAGTGAAGACAGTTGATTAGGCTGTTCTCCACTAGGAGAGGGGGGAAAATGGACTATCTCAGTACCAATAGACACAATACACTATTATAATAAAAACTTAGATTTCTCATACATATAAAAGACTAGACATGATTCCAAAAAATCAATACATAAAAACAGAAAAAATATTGATACAGTATATTAATACTTGTTGACTTCTGGATGAATTCAAGGTTTGAAAAGTCCTCATAGGACATATAATCCTCTACATGTTTCACGATCAAAGGACCACTTCATCAGGAGTATACATCTACAAGGAAAGTGGCATATTTAGATAACAATATATTATATATTTATATATATATATATATATATATATATATATATATATATATATATATATATATATATATATATATATATTGTTATCTAAATATGTCACATCCATTTTTCCTCCTCTCCTGGTGGAGAACAGCCTAAGCAACTGTCTCCAATTCTCTTTTTACACTGCACAGGTATTGAATCGAAATGTTACTGTGCTACTCCATGAAAAGAAATGTGAATAGGTTCACTGTGCCTTTTTATCACTGATATTGTAAACTATGTATCATAGTCTCATTTCCACTTTATTCAGTCAATTCAGCATTTTAAAGATGAAAAATAGAGATACAAGATGATTCAGTCTGAAGATAAACATTATTCCTATAAAAAACAAGTCTTTAGTCATTGTAAACAACAGTAATGAACGTAAGTGAGCATGTCGCTGTAGAATTAATGTTACTTTGTTCGCTGATTAGAAACAAACTAGACATAAAGGCAATTTAGCTGGAGAGCTTAACATTAATTTCAGTGCAGAAGGCTGCAGGTATATGTCAGAGTAATTGTTCAAACCATAAAGAGGCCAGACTGCTTTTTAAAATAATATGAGTGTGTGAGTGGTGGAATTACTCGAGTTAATGATCCTACTAAGTGCATACTATACTGTGCATACCTACTAGTGCATACTACAGATTTTAAAATGAATATTTATTCACAGTGAAAAGTAAAAAAGCATGCTGTGCTAAAGTCTGTTTTTACTTATGTGTAGAAGTATCTATGTATCTATCGATGTATGTATGTATCTATCTATCTACTGTATCTCAGTGCAAACCTGGATACCCACAAAAATTTTAAATCCTTACTACACCAAAAAATTCTTCAAGTCATATATTTTTTCTTCTTTCCAAGGGCAAATTTGAACCACCAAAATGTAATGGAAATATCTAGACATTTTTACATGAATAGACCTTGACCTATATGCTGTGATCTATCTATCTATCTATCTATCTATCTATCTATCTATCTATCTATCTATCTATCTATCTATCTTTCTATCTATCTTCCCAATTCAGTCTTCACTCAACAGTACATCTCATCTCCTCTCTCAGCAGACATACAGAAACCACGAAAGCACTTTTGGTACAAGTGAGGTAAGTATGTGAAATAGGTAAGGGATTGGGGACCTTTAGGTGTTGGGAACATCTCTTCATCAGGAGCTCTGGAGACAAAGCTACACTTGTGTTCAGAGCAGAAATGTAACATTTTAAAGACGAGCATTCCAGTCAGATAGTGACAACTTTTACCTTAGTCAACTGTATATGACTTAAAACACTATTGGACATCTAAAATTGTATCAGACACCTAAAATGTAATAGGTTAGATATGTAGTCTTTATCAAAATGTTTTTGATTTAGTAAGGGACTAATATCCAAGGTTCCTTCGTTTTTTTGGTGTTATTCCTATATACTTTTTTTTATTTAAAAAATTATTTAAAGCATTAAAAAAAGAAGTACATTGTCATTATAACATTGCCATATACAATAGACAAACGATACAACATGCTCCGTTCTGGTAGTTTCCTTTCTTGTTAGACGTATAATACAAAAAAAAAAATACCAATTGTTTTACTATTATTGACACAAAGCTACATCTGGAAATATTATTTTCTCATTTAAATAAATCAAATTGTAAACTAGGTTTAGGTGCCCTTTAATAATGTTGATGTCTGCCATTTTCAAACATGAAATGCAGTGCTTTATTCTCCCATAGGGCCCGGGTGCTCAGCTCAGTATCTCTAACAGGCCCTTAGGCTTTAACTTCATCAATGGAAGCAACATTTCCTTGGTTCTTCTTTCTGACTGAGTGTAACCTAAAGGTCAGGCAACGATGTTGTGTCAGATATGATAACATCAGACAGAGAAATAAGTTTAACCTTCATTTTCTCAGGGACAAGTGTTGAAGAAACCCTCAACTCTAAGTCCTTGACTACATGTTGAAAATAAATGCTAGTTGAAGATATGGCCAGCTCTGGAGTACATTTATAGTGGTTAAAGTCAGCAATACTGACTTGCATGCCCCTGAAATGTACAACCCAGCAGGGATCGGCAAGGTGTCCATACATGGAAACTGGTGTCCATGAGCGGTCCTTGCAGGGCCCACGGCCGCCCGTTCTGCCCATTTTGCATTGGGCCACAGGGAGTTGGTCAGACTTACAGAACAGATGAATATGCTGTCTAACAGTCACAGCCTCTACTAATCCACCTCCCCCGCTGCTGCCTGTTGGTTAGTAGGACCGCCAGCATCCTATCAATCAATCAGGTTCCTGCCCCACCCCCAGGCTCTGACCTTCAGAGGAGGAGAATGGAACTTCCTCTAAACCTGCCCATGCCCCCAGCTTCCTTGTGAGATGTGTATGAGTCCTATTACTATAGCTCCACTAGAAGAATAAGATCATAATATAAGGGGGATCTATGGGGGGCCCTGATCTAAAGAAGGATCTATGGGGACCCTGGCCTGCTGTAAATGGAGATCTATGGAGACCCTGGCCTGTTCTTAATGGGGATCCTTGGAGACCCTACTCTAAAAGGGGATCTATGGGGACCCTGGCCTGCTCTAAAGTGGGATCTATGGGGACCCTACTCTAAAGGGGGATCTATAGGGATCCTAGCCTGCTCTAAAGGGGGATCTCTGGGGACCATGCTCTAAAGGGGGATCTATGTGGACCATGGCCTGCTCTAAAGGGGAATCGATGGGGACCCTGCTCTAAAGGGGGATCTATGGTGACCCTGCTCTAAAGGGAGAGCGATTCTGACCTGCTCTAAATGGGGATCTATGGAGACCCTGCTCTAAAGAGGGATCTTTGGGAACCCTGCTCTAAAGGGGGATTTATGGGGACCCTGCTTTAAAGGGGGATTTATGGGGACCCTGGCCTGCCCTAAAGGGGTATCTATGGGGACCCTGCTCTAAAGGGGGATCTCTGGGGACCATGCTCTAAAGGGGGATCTATGTGGACCATGGCCTGCTCTAAAGGGGAATCGATGGGGACCCTGCTCTAAAGGGGGATCTATGGTGACCCTGCTCTAAAGGGAGAGCGATTCTGACCTGCTCTAAATGGGGATCTATGGAGACCCTGCTCTAAAGAGGGATCTTTGGGAACCCTGCTCTAAAGGGGGATTTATGGGGACCCTGCTTTAAAGGGGGATTTATGGGGACCCTGGCCTGCCCTAAAGGGGTATCTATGGGGACCCTGCTCTAAAGGGGGATCTATGGGGACCCTTCTCTACAAAGGAATTTGATGCTGCTGCTGCGTCTCAGTACGACCAAAAAATATGAAAGGTAAGAATTTTGAAAATATTTTAAACATTTTATAACAGTATACCACAAGCAGTCTTTATATAAATGTTATTTTAAACAAGAGTAGACAGAGTGTTTTTTGATGGTTTAATTTATAATGTACCTTGGTGTCCTTCACTAAGGACTGTACTTGGAAAAATGTCCGTCACAGCCTTGGTCTATGCCTATCCCTGCAACCCAGTACTGTTAAGGCTTTTAAGAAATATTGCCACTCCATGAAGTACTCTGAGCCTTTTATGTCATGCACAGCCTCCACATACTATCAGTGTCTTACAAGCAAATGGGTAGTATTATCTTACTAAACCCACTGTGTTAAATGTCGAGCCATACCACCTATAGTACCTAACCAGCAGAGATACCAAAGTGGTAACATGATTGCAAAGTGAGTCAGAAGTGGTCCTCAGTTTTAATCTTTGCACTAAATTAAAAAGGAATTTCATAATTTAGGACCCTCAGATGATTTAATCAAATAAATCT
Organism: Lithobates pipiens; assembly: GCF_037356315.1. Classification (NCBI taxonomy): domain Eukaryota; kingdom Metazoa; phylum Chordata; class Amphibia; order Anura; family Ranidae; genus Lithobates; species Lithobates pipiens. The sequence continues at coordinate 296,854,451 of NW_027507758.1, forward strand.
TGCACCTCCAACAGCTTTAAAAAAAAAAAGTTGTCACTGCTTGTGCATAAGGGTCAGTGTGGCACTGACTGAGTGTCAGAGGAGAACAAGATTTGGGACTCTGACCAAAACTCCATCTACAACACAAAGGAAAAACATCAGGGGTCTACTTCCACCCTTTTAATGGCACACTTGGGTCTTGTAAGCCCCATTTGTACTAGTAATACATTTATATTAAAAGAGTAAAAACATAAAAATAAGCAAAATATAGTAAAATAATAAATGACCATTTAAATACATGAATAAATTCATAAAAACAACATTCCTGTGCAGACATAATGTAGACATACTATATGCACAGTTAGGCTCCATGCACACTGAAGCTCAAAAAAGCTTTTTCTGGACGCCAGATTACTGGCAGAAAACGCTGGTTGCAAAACATGCTTTTAACAGCGTTTTGTACTAGCGTTTATGAGCGTTTATTAGTGTTAGCGTTTATGGGAGTTTTCAATAAAAATACACAGAGGACAGTCCAAAAATCCCACAGTGCATTCCAAACTCCCACAATGCATTGAAAAAAATTGAATGCCGAACACTAATAAACACGTGTTTATGAGCGTTTATAAGCGTTTATCGTCGTTTGGCGTTTTTTGGCATTGAAAAACGGCAATTCGAACACGAATTTCTGGCGTTCAGAAAAAAGCCCATAAACTCCACTGCTCATTATAGCTAAAAAAATGTCCATGTGTGCATGGACACATAGGCTAACCTAGAGTGGAGTTCATGGGCTTTTAAAAAAAACGCCCAAACTCCAATAAACTGCAGTTTATGAGCTCCAGTGTGCATGGAGCCTTAGGAGAATATATGTACATAAAATTCCCAAGTATGCTACAAATGAAGTATTGCCACAAATGTCAGAGGTTTAACTATAACTTAGATCAGTGATGGGCAACCTTTTTGGCGTGGTGTGTCAAAAATCGGCAAAAAATCGAGTATAACTCGCGTGGTGTGTCACTTCGACAAAAAAACATAATTTTGCGCAATTTATAGTTTAAACTACAAAAATTTATAATTGCAATATATAATTGTATTTAATAAACCAAAAACAAATTATTTAACATACCTGCTTAGTAACTTCTTTGTTCATCAGTCGATTTCGTATGTTGCCCTTGATATTATTGAACTTGTTTGGGGTGCAGTGAACCAGGGCTGTGGAGTCGGCTGCTTCCAGCTCCACGTCCTCATCAACATGCCGCTCCAGCCCGCCCCTGCTATGAATATTTCTAGTGACGCGAGGGCGAAGATTATGAATATTCATAGCAGGGGCGGGCCGGAGCGGCATGTTGATCAGGACGTGGAGCTGGAAGCAGCAGACTCCACAGCCCTGCCGTGAACTGAGATAAGTGAGGGGGAGGGCGAATTCTTTAACTAACCTGCCAATTAGTGACTTTTTTGTTGCTGAATTTCATTGGCTAAATCTTCAATTGAAGGTTGGTATTTTGTACACTTCAGGCCCAAGAAAGCGCTACTAACCTCATCTGTCAATCTGTTTCTTTTGTTGGTTTTGATATTATTTAATGCTGAGAATAAGGTCTCACAAAAGTACGTAGAAGGAAAAATTGTGAGTAAAGCTGTTGCTATATTTGTCAGGGTGCTAAAAGTGTCTGGTAGTCTGTTCCAGGCACTCCAAATTTCCTGTTCCTAGTGGCACTCATCTTTATTCTCCAAGCCGCCCCTTTCCAGATTCTCAAGCTTTGACCTCAAGTCGACAAACACCTGAGCCCAGATGCTGTCTTGAAATTCGGCAAGCTGCATCTCCAAATCATCTATTTGCATCCATTGGAAACCATTTAATTCCAAACTATTGTAGACTACTACATCAGGATACTTAATTATTTTCATGGTCTGTTCTAGGCTTCTAAATTGACTAAATCTATCAGTAAACTGGTCAAGTAACGAGTCTAAAACATGCTGGTACTTCATATGCAAGAGTTCCACTTCATTTCGTACAGTTGCACTGGCCTTCTCAAAATGCTTTTGTACTCGAGGAAAATACTTTTATAGTTACGTTTTAGTTTATAGTTACGTTTTAGTTTCTACATCTCGCTTGAAAATTCAATACTTTTTCCAAAACCTTGTAACTTTAAGTTCAGTTCATTAACATGAACAGAGAGATCTGTAAAAAACATCAGGGTGTTGACCCACTTATCATCATTGAGCTGAGGAAAGTTTCCCAGATCCTTCTCTTCAAGAAATACCTTAATTTTTCAAAGCACTTCACAAAGCGCTCAAGAACCTTGCCTCGGCTCAGCCATCTTACATTATTGTACATCAGCAGTCCACTGTAGGTGGAATCAACCTCCTGTAAAAGTGCTGAAAATTCTCGCTTGTGAAGGGGGCGAGCAGCTATTAAATTAACTATTTTTGTTAGAACTGACATTAAGTCATTTAAGTCAGTGAATCCTGCCTTGGCACATAAAGCCTCCTAATGGATAATACAATGAAAAGGCACAATCACATGTCCAATAGCTTCTGTAAACAATTTCACAAATCCAACTTTTTTCCCCACCATGTTTGGGGCACCATCTGTCGTCACTGACACAACTTTAGATATATCAATGCTTAGGTCGCAGAATGTTTGCATAACAACCTTGCATATTTCGCTTCCTGATGTACTTGTTGGCACTGATACTAACTTTATCAACTCTTCTCTCATTGTGTGACCATCAGAATATCGACCAATAATGGCCAACTGAGCATGAGATGTGACATCAGTAGTTTCTTCAAGAGAGATGGAAAAATATTTACAATTCCTTATGTCTCTCTTTAATTTTTTGGCTCTTGAAAGGGTCGGCCACTGCTACTACCACTCCCTTTACTTAACCTTTGTTTTTTATTTTTTGGGTGCTCCATCAGTGGGCCAGTGACAGCAGATAGAATTATAGATAGCTTGTTAGGCTAGTTAACCCCTAATTGGCTAACACAACCTCCCCCTCACTTATCTCAGTTATTGTGGGCAATTACAAGTCCATGGCACCCCAATAGTTGCTGCTAATGGCGCTCACATTTCCCCCCGGCACTCCGCTGTTCCCTGCTGTGGTGCGGTCGTAACCGAAAGTCCCAGGAGTAGACTCTCTGTGCCGGCCTGACTGGAGAGAGGCGCGCACTGTTCCCGCGCTCCTCTCCTGCGGATCCTCCCTAACGTCCTCGTCGTGTTGATGCCTTACCAGCAGCCCCTGCGCTCAGAAAGGGGCTGTGCTTCACTGTCAGGCGGCGGTGGCGGCGATACAGTAAGTGAGTGTGGGTGGGGGAGATCACACGTCCCGCCCCCCCCGTTCCTCCAGTACAGATTCTTCCATCCTCGGTGGCCGTGCAGGAGCCGAGGATGAATCACACGAAATCCTGCGCGTGTCACCCCAAATGGCTACGCATGTCAGCATTGACACGCGTGTCATAGGTTCGCCATCACTGACTTAGATGAATCATTGCAGAACACCACTAAATACATAAAGTTATAAAGGATATAATTACAGGTCATGTATTTTTAATTTTTAATATTTTTATTGTATTACGTGCAATATTAAATCTGCACATGATATTTTTTATCCAATTGGGGCATTGTCTTTTTAATAAGAATTTTCTGAAATAATTGAATAACCCCATATATTAGGCATTGCCTCACAAACTAGAGTAAGAGCAATAATTCAAGGCCATCATTCACTGTTAGCTCTAAATTGATGATCTTAAAATCACCTCTAGACAATTTTAGGTACCATAACTTTTTACCATTTTACGCAAATCTGAGGCTTGGCAAATGTATTTATTTACTTGACACAACCTCATCTTTTATATTTTACCTAGAAATTAGGTATTACATTGTGTTTGTGGGCACTAAAATTAATTTTATTATCTTTTACTGAAATTTTAGTAAAATAGTACAAATATTGTATGACTTAAAAAAATTGCAACTGCCGCCATTTAATCTACAGGTTTTCTACTGTCATAAAAAAAAACTGTCTGAAGTACATTTTCTTGTAAAAAATGAGCATTTTAGCATATGTATGCAGCAAGGAAAATTTTTTCTATGTAATGCGATGCTCTGTTCCAGCGCTGACCAATCAGAATCACGCTGAAGCATCCCCGAAGCTCTGCAGAAAGATGGGGGAGAAGAGCAGCCATTTCAAATCCCTGGACTACTACACAGAGTGCATAGGCACTGACAGCTTAACCACGAAGGTAAGTAAAGTGGGGACCAGAGGGTAGGCAGGTTGTTTGAAGTTAGTTCACCTTTTATTTTTTTCCTTTTTCAGGCTTTATAAATAGGTCCATATATTTACTTTATGCCTAATAGTAACTATACAAAGCCTAAATCCAGAAATACTGTACAATATGAAAGGGTTAGGAATTTATAGTTACAGTAAATTCTGGTTAATATCAGATACTCATTATGATCAATTGATTTTTTGATTTGGACCTGCTGTGGATTGTGGCTAGTGTAATCATGTTGTCAAAACTGCATGGTGTGTTGTAACAGTCTCTGTTCTGTGTATCTGAACAACTGCATACTTTATATCAAACCATACGTGTTATTAAGATCCATCTCTGGGCAATAGTTCATTATGCAAGGCATCCTTGCCACCCCTTAATAATCCTCCTCATTACCTACTTTGAAGCCCATCTGATATCATCACCTGGCTTTACATCGTTTTCAAATCTTTGGGTTCCAACTGTTCTGGGAGGAGGAGTCTGCAGGGGACCCTTTCTCATGCAAAGCTAAGGGGGGGGGGCTGGGCGCACTGAGGAGACCAGCCCCCCAGTACACAGAAATCCAGCTAAGGTGGCCAGAATCCTCATAAGGATTCACTGCCTAGAGCACCATTAGTAGGCACCATGTCCGATAAACAAAGAAAAGAGCACAGAACACCTTATAGAAGAAGGCATGTAGTAAAGCTAAAACACTTGGTTCATTAAAAAAAGATAAAACAAACTGTCCAGAGAACAAATTTGGAAACAACATTTTTAACAGATTTTCTCTAAACACCTACTGCAGTGACAGCAATGTTTATATCAGCAAAAGCTTACATCAATGTATGTTTCTATCAAGCCTTACCTTATTTCTCTTGAAGTATGCTCTTCTGCATGCTGCAAAGCACTTCTCACTGCAGAAGCTTTTCACCTCACTCCCCATACTGAGGGAGTAGCGTTTAATCCCCACTTTCTGGCACCAGGCACACATGATTTGCACATTTGACACATCTTCCTCTGTAGAAAAAAAAACAATAATTCAAATGTTGGCAGGTAATCAGGTAGCATTGACTTCCAACTTTGATTTCCAAAATAACTAACAGCTGCCTTAGTTTAAAGAGATACTGTCACTTCACCCATACTTTCATAGAGAAGTAACAATGACTACGCTTCTCCACCACTCTTTCCTCTAACACAGCATGCACTAAATCTGCAGGGCTGGCTGGCATCAGATGCTAAGAAGGGGATTTTACTCCCTTAATTGGCTTCTTTAGCAAAGTGCTGTCAGGATTGGCAGAAAAGCAAAGGCGGGGAAACACTAGCCAGGTGAGTATCAGTGGATGAGTGCTTGGGTCCAGCAGCCGATTGAGGGGGTGACATCTTCATTCCCCCAAGCATCTTACAACAGTCAAAAGTCAACACTGGGGCTTCTAGTGTCAGCTTCAATGGGGGAGGGGGGACATTAGGGGAGGAGAGTTGCCAAGGTGAGTATAAGTGGGTCAGGGAAGGGAGGCATTGCAAGGACACCATCACTTTGCCCTGAATGGATTGTTTGTTACTTTGTTCTGAATGAGTGTCTCTGTAAAACTGTTATGTTAGACAGTCATAACAGTTATCGCATTTTATGTATATATAGATTTTTTCTGCATAATATGTCATATTGCCGTTAATTTTTTTTCTAATATCCATTAATGGAACTTAAAAGAAATAAAATCTCTTGCTTCATTATGTTGTTTTTCTATTGTTAAAATCATTCTTAATTAACTCAAATAGAAATTCAAATGTAAGAATGAGATTTGCAAGAAATAGGAGCAAAAAGGGAACAAATAGTACTGAGCAGAAAGCAAGGGTATGAAACAATACTGAGAGGAAAGTATGGTTGTAGTACCTAAGAGACACCCTGTAGGAAATTCAGAAAATGGAGACCACCAATACAGAAGGGGAACATATGAAGATGCAATAGTGGCAGGAGGTTTTCAGGAGCAACCAATATTTGTAGAAAGGATGGGGAAAATGCAATACAGGAGCTGTGAAAATAAGCTAGAGAAAGGCAATAGCCTTAATGGGTAAGTAACGTATTGTACTATAATCTGGTATGAAGGAATGAAGGTATCAGTGGAGTACTAAGGGGGTGCAGGTGGTGTTGTTTTTTTTACATGACGCTGCAATACCTAAAGTATTAGCACTACAGCACTGCCATTATACTGTGGCAAGTCGGTTCTCCTAGGCAAATCACAGTAGGTATACATCGGGCGCATGGGTGCGCTCCCGGCGCACCCGCGGCAATCAAATTTGCTTCAGAACCAATCAGTCTCCAGTAGGGGTGGAATGGATCAAAAAACTCACGGATCAGATCATTCCTTGGATCAGAGTCACGGATCGGATCATTTTTCGGATGAGAAAATAATAATTGAATTTGCAAAAACCTGTGAAAATTCCACCACCATATAGTCCCCACTGTAATATCCACACTCCCCCCACTGTAATATACATCTTCCCCACTGTAATATCCACGTCATCTCCCCCACTGTAATATTGGCTGGGTACGGCTGAGCATGACTGGGTACAGCTGGGTATCGCCAAGTATGGCTGGGTATTACCGAGTATTGCAGAGTATGGCTGGGTATGGCAGAGTGTGGCTGGGTATGGCTGGGTATGGCAGAGTATTGGCAGAGTATTGGCTGGGTATTGCAGAGTATTGGCAGGGTATGGCAGAGTATTGGCAGGGTATTGCAGATTATTGGCAGGGTATTGCAGAGTATGGCTGGGTATTGCAGAGTATTGGCAGGGTATTTCAGAGTACTGGCAGGGTATTGCAGAGTACTGGCAGGGTATTGCAGAGTATTGGCAGGGTATTGCAGAGTATTGGCAGGGTATGGCAGAGTATGGCTGGGTATTGCAGAGTATTGGCAGGGTATTGCAGAGTATGGCTGGGTATTGCAGAGTATTGGCATGGTATTGCAGAGTATTGCAGAGTATTGGCAGGGTATTGCAGAGTATGGCTGGGTATTGCAGAGTATTTGCAGGGTATTGCAGAGTATTTGCAGGGTATTGCAGAGTATTGGCAGAGTATGGCAGGGTATTGGCAGAGTATGGAGGGAAGGTTGTGACTGCAATTGTCACAGAGCAGTGCTGTGGGCACTACAGATACAGCCCACAGTGCTGCTGCCATCCGATCTCTCCCCTCCACTGTACAGATCAGTACACAGAGGGGAGAGAGCAACCGATGTCATCATGACGCCAGTTTGTTTACAAGTGATCGATCCGTCATTTGACGGAGCGATTACATTGTAAACAGCCGACGGGTGCACCAAGATGGCCGCCGCTCCAGAGATAGGCCATTCGGCCGTTCAGATCAGGGATCGGTGACGATCCGTTGCACCCCTAGTCTCCAGGCCCAGGTCAGTGATTTTTGGCTTGGACATGGTGATCAGTTCTGGCAAATGGGAGACTGTCCTCTGCCTGTAAGTGTAAACACAGGCAGAGGAAATGAAATCATCTCCCTTGTAGAACTCTTTTCAGTTCCAGAGAGAGGAGAGAGGAAATCTAACTGTGAGTTGCATAACACTTCACTAACACCAGTACACGTAGGCACACTTGTCACCCCCCAATCACATCTCCCCATCGCCCCTGATTAACCCCTTTACTCTGTGTCACAGTGTTGCCAAGTGAAGTTTTCAATGATCACGGCATTGGTGTCATTTGTGACTTATAATTGTTAGGGCAGCTAGTAGTAGGCCCAGCTAGGGTACCCCCTAAACATCCCTAATAAAGTTTTAATCCCTTGATCACCCCCAGTTAACCCATTCACCCTCTGTCACAAGTGTCACTAATACAGTGTATAGATCTATATTCTGATCGCCATATTAGTGTCACAGGTTAGCCAGTTAGTTGGTTAGTTTCACCGTCAGTCTTTTATAGCATCAGGGTGCCCCCATATATTACCGAATAAATGTTTTAACCCATTGATTGCCCCCAGTTAACCCTTTCACCCCCTGTCACTAGTGATCACCTTATTAGTGTCACGGGTAATGCTGGTTATTTTTATTTTTTTATAGCGGCGGGGCACCCGCCATATATTACCTAATAAAGGTTTAACCGCCTGATCACCTGGCCGGAGAAATCAGTTTTAGCATCAGTTAGGGTCTGCGTCAGCCCCAGGCAGTGTCAAATTAGTGCCAGTAGCATTAACACCCATGCACGCTCCATACACCTCCCTTAGTAGTATAGTGTCTGAACAGATCAATGTCTTTGATCTGATCAGAACTACATTAGCATCCCCAGTAGTTTAGGGTTCACAAAAACGTAGCGTTAGCGTGATCAGCCCAGATACCTGCAGTAGTATCAGTAAAGTTGTACCAGTCAATTTAGAGGCCACAATGTCCAATCGAAGGTACACTAGTGAAGAGCCCTACACGTTTCTGAGCGTGACAGATGAGAGTGAAGAGGAAATCACCCATCTGTCAGATTCAGGCTCAGAATGCAAACCAGTAGACAGCAGCGGCACCCTGACAGATAGCTCTGACAATGGAGTAGTGGTCCCTGCCAAGGTCAGCCATACCCAACCCCATTCTTCTTCTGTTATTGAGGTGCAAGAACCGCAGGGCTCTCGTATGGAGCAGAGAGCCAGTACTAGTGCCGCTCATCTTACTGGTGAACTGGCATGCACCAGCGGCCTGGTACACCCTGGTCGTAGTCAAACCAGCCCTGCAGTATCACGTGATGACGTAGCGAGTCCCATAAGTGCAGTTCAAGCTGGTGTGGAGGCTAGCACAAGTGTATCCCGCAGCCACCAAGAAGACAAACACAGGCCCTGACAAACACAGGGAGAGAGCCTGTTTGAGATGTAATAATTTGCTCGCAGTGAAGTGGAGGGATTCACAGAATGTTTTAGTTCTGTCCTCCCTTCATGCAGTTATGACAGTCCAAATTCCAACGGCGACTGGTGTTGTGGAGAAACCCCTCTGTGTCCACGAATACAACCTTAATATAGGAGGGATGGACCTCAACGACCAGTTGATGGTTCCGTACTTAACTGCCCGTAGAGCCAGACGCTGGTACAAAAAAGTGTCTGTATACCTATTTCGATTGGCTCTGTGCTTATGTGCTATTCAAGGCGTCAGGACGAACTGGATCCTTCCTTAAATTCCAGGAAGAGGTCATCACAGCCCTTCTGTTTCCAGGCGCTGCTGTGTCCCAACTTCCCAATGCAACTGCAGTGAGACGGCTGCATGAGAGGCATTTTCTGTATGTCCTCAGTGGTACCCCTACTCAATGAACCCCCCAAAGAAGATGTTGTGTCTGTAGGAAATGCGGATACAGGCGTGACATCCACTTTTATTGTCCCTCCTGTCCTGACCAACCTGGTCTCTGCATCGGTGAATGTTTCTAGTGCTACCACACACTAGTGGAGTATTAGCGTAGAGTACAGCATTGCACAGTCCTAGGACACACTTTCACAGGGTCATCGCATTTTTAGAGACCCAAGCCTGGAACCTTTATAGTTACCAAACAAAGGGGGAAAATATATATATATATATATATATATATATATATATATATACCGTATTTATAGGCGTATAACACGCACCCCAGGTTTAGGAGGGAATTTTAAGGAAAGAAACTTTTAGGAGGGAAGTTTAAGGAAAAAAACTTACTTTAAAATGCCCATCAAGGCAGCCTTGTCAGTGTCCATCTGCAGCCTTGCCCATCATTGTAGCCTAGCCCACTGTCCATCTGCAGCCTTGTCCATCATTGTAGCCTTGCCCAGCATCCATCTGCAGCCTTGCCCAGTACCTCTGTAGCCTTGTCCAGGTCCTTTGCAGTCTTGCCAGTCTTTTTGCAGCATTTCCCCATTTTAAATTTGGCGCCGATGGAAAGGAGCAAGCCGAGCCAGGATACAGAAAGCCAAGCGTACTTCGTCTTTATTCGACTCCTCTCGCAGTCCTGCCCGCCTCCACTGATTGCAAGAGGGGCGAGCGCTGCTGACATACAGAAAGCCGAGTGTACTTCGGCTAGACTCAGCTCTGCTCACAGTGAGGCTGTGAGAGGAGCCGAGACTATCCGAAGTACACTTTCTGTATGTCGCTCCATTCGCAATCAGTGGAGGTGGGCGGGACTGCAAGAGGAGCCGAGTGTATTTTGGCTTTGTGTATCTCGGCTCCGCTCGTTCGTTTCCTTACAATCAGTGGGGATCGGCGTATGACACGCACCTACTTTTTTCCCGGGGATTTTAAGGGGGAAAAAGTGCATGTTATACGCCATTAAAAACAGTATATATATATATATATATATATATATATATATATATATATTCGGGCTGTGGAAATTAAAGATTAATTCCTTAATTCATTTTTTGATTAATCAAAATTCTTTTGATCGGTACTCTAACCGCTTCTGGGTCTTCAAGGAGTTCCGTTGGAGATCCGGTGATGTCACAGACATCAACATCATTGGACTCCTCCCCCCTTCCCCAATTGCCTCTGTCTGATAAGGAAGGGAAGGGGGGAGGAGTCCGATGACCTTGAAGTTCTGATGTCATCACCCGCTGCTGCCCTATGGAACTAACACGATTGTCAGCTTTACATGCTGTGTTTTTATCATATGTGAGTAGTTTGTGTTTGAACACAAAAATTAAATCTTATACTTAAGCGGTGAGCACTTAGATCTTTTATTTCTACCCATGACCTGGTGTCCTTGCTGAGATCTAAGTAGATGTGAGAAAAGTTTATGGTCTGTGTTGATCCTTTTGATACCTGCTTGCATGACCACCTGTTTGCACAGGGTTCCATGCCATGAGGTGAGAGTGATTAGTTAGACTGGAGGTGGAGGGATTGTCACGCTACTGTGGAAAAAAAATTACTTACGTCAGTGCTACAGTTTGAATTTAACACGTATTTGTGTGAACTGTGAAGTTAAGTCATGGATTGTGGAAATTAACTAGTGTTGGGTGATTGTATATGGTGTATACCACATTTACCACTGACTAATGCAGAGTTGCAATGCAAGGAGATCAGCTAAAAGTAGTTGAATCTGTATGTGCATTATAATTAATTGAAATGAGTCGATTAATCAAAAAATTGATTAATCGAACATGAAAATTTTAATCAGTGACAGCCCTAATATATATATATATATATATATAGATAGATAGATAGATAGATAGATAGATAGATAGATAGATAGATAGATATATATATATATATATATATATAGATATATATATATATCTATATATATATATATAATAAAAAAGCCAAAAATATTTGTCATTTTCTTGTTCTGCTCTGTTTTACTGTATTTTATGCTTAACTGTGTATGTTTTATTGTTACTATGTTTTATTAGGTATGTAATAATTTTATACTTTACTGTTTACTGTGTTTTATTGTTAATCATTATTTTCTTTGTATGTACACCATTCAGCTACAGCACTGGTTTATCTATCTTGACAGCAACAGCATTTGCTCTCACGATATGTCAGTGCTGTAGGAGGTGATTTCAGCACTACAGTTGAAAAAAAAGAACATATATGCCGAAGCATGGGGGCAGGAGTGGAGGGGCGATTTGCCCCCAACATTAGGGGCGGATTGCCCCCATGCTTTGGCATATATTTTTTACTCTTTATTTTGGCACAGATTGCAATAAAATAAATTGTTTTATTGAGTTAATGTTTTATTGTTACCATTGTTTGCTTTTCAGGTGCTTTTCAGGTAAAAAGAGTACCTGTCACTAACTATTACTATCATACGGGATATTTAAATTCCCTGTGATAACAATAAAAATTATTAAAAAAAATAAAAGAAAGGAACAGTGTAAAAATAAAATTAAAATAAAAAATAAATAATAATATAAAAAAGCCCCCATGTTCCCCCGTGCGCATGTGCAAAGACGAACGCAAGCATCAGCCTTGTTTCATATGTAAACAGCAATTGCACCATGCATGTGAGATATCACCGCAATGTCAGATTGAGGGCAGTCATTTTAGCAGTAGACTCCCTCTATAAATCTAAAGTGGTAAGGCTTTTTTTCGGCTTTTAAAAATCTATGTAGTTTGTCACCGCTGCACGGTTGTATGCAATTTTGCAAGTTTGGTATCTATGTACTTGGCATAAGATCATCTTTTGTATCTTACCAAACATTTGGGCAATATAGTGTGTTTTAGTGCATAAAAAAATTACGTTTAAAAAATCATTGCGCAAATACTGTGTGAAAAAAAAAATTGCAACATCCACCCTTTTAATCTGTAGGGCCTTTGCTTAAAAAAATAATATATAATGTTTGGGGGTTCAAAGTAAAAAAAAAATTTAATGTAAACAAAAAGTGTCAGAAAGAGCTTTGTCTTCAAGTGGTTAGAAGAGTGGGTGATGAGTGGCATAAGCTTCTAATGTTGTGCATAAAATACCAGGACAGTTCAAAACCCCCCAAATGACCCAATATTGGAAAGTAGACACCCCAAGCTATTTGCTGAGAGGCATGTTGAGTCCATGGAATATGTCATATTTTGCCACAAGTTTCTTTTTTTACACAAAGTTGGCACTAAATTATATATTGTTCACACATGACATGGGTATATGTGGAATTGCACCCCAAAATACATTCTGCTGCTTCTTATAAGTACAGGGATATCACATGTGTGGGACTTTTTGGGAGCCTAACTGCATACAGGATCCTGAAAACCAATCACCGCCTTCAGAACCCCATTTTGGAAAGTAGACACCCCAAGGTATTTGCTAAGAGCCATGGTGCGTATTTTGCAGCTCTCAAAACTTTTTGACAAAAAGAGAGATCTGCAAAATTCTCAACATACCTCTGAGCAAATAGCTTGGGGTGTCTACTTTCCAAAATTGGGTCATTTGTCAGGGCTTGTGCTATCTTGACATTTCAGGGCCTCCGAAACTGTGATAGGTAATGAGGAGTGAAATCAGCATTTTACACCCTTATGCCGTGTACACACGGGCGGACTGTATGGCCTACTTAGTCCATCGAAACACATTTCAGCGGACAGTCCGCTCGTGTGTGGGCTTCAGCGGACTTTTTCAGCGTGCAGTCCGGCGTACTAAGTATTTCGGATTTTTCGAAATGCTGTCCATCGTACTCGCATTTCGGAGGACAATCCGCCCGTGTGTATGCCAGTCCGCCGTACTTTTGAAATGAGCGGACTTTTCCCGCCCGGAGAAAAGTCCGCTCATTTCGAGCGGGTATCCAGGTAGGCGGGGCCCGCGAAGGAGACGTCGCTGGCCCCGCCGCCTGGTATGGACTTAAAGGGGAACCCCAACGCCGAAAAAAATCGGCGTGGGGGTCCCCCCCAAGTCCACAACAGACCCTTGTCCGAGCACGCTACCCGGCTGGCCAGGAAAGGGGGGCGAGCGAGCGACCCCCCTCCTGAGCCGTACCAGGCCGCGTGCCCTCAACATGGGGGTGCCTTGGGGAAGGGGGGCCGCGAGGCCCCCCCACCCCAAAGCACCTTGTCCCCATGTTGATGAGGACAAGGGCCTCTCCCCGACAACCAACGGCCAGGGTTGTCGGGGAGAGGCCCTTGTCCTCATCAACATGGGGACAAGGTGCTTTGGGGTGGGGGGGCCGCGCGGTTGGTGTCAAATGGTGACCCTGCCCCCTTACGATGTCATAGTCCCCATGTGACATCAACCCATGTGACCAACCCATGTGACATAAAGCCATGTGACACTGCCCCTTGTCCCTATATAAGTGGCCGCGCAGTGCGTCCCTGGCATTCCGGCCGGAGAGATCGTTGAGGCAACATCTCCTGGAGAAGAAGAAGAAGAAGAAGAAGAAGAACGGAAGGCGGCGGCGGCGGCGACAGAAGACCGGGCCACCGCCTGTAAAAGAGCTATAAGAAGGCGCGGTGGCCCGGCAGAAGAACCGAAGAGGGGGACAAGACCCCCGAAGTCGGGAGAAGAGGCCGGCGGCGAGGAAGAAAGCCGGACTCCTCCGCTAGCAAAAGAGCTACAAGAAGATAGCGGAGGAGTCCGGCGAGAAGACCCCCGAAGACGGAAGACCCCCGGAGCTGTGCAATAAAGTATTTTATCTCGTGTGTTGTGTTTTTTTTGTACTTTTATTTTACAGGTGAATGGGTAGGGGTACATTGTACCCCATACTCATTCACATAGGGTGGGGGGCCGGTATCCGGGGGCCCCCTTATTAAAGGGGGCTCCCGGATTCCGATAAGCCCCCCGCCCGCAGACCCCGACAACCAACGGCCAGGGTTGTCGGGAAGAGGCCCTTGTCCTCATCAACATGGGGACAAGGTGCTTTGCGGTGGGGGGGCCGGGTAGCGTGCTCGGACAAGGGTCTGTTGTGGACTTCCATACCAGGCGGCGGGGTCAGCGACGTCTCCTTCGCGGGCCCCGCCTACCTGGAGACGCGCTCGAAATGAGCGGACTTTCCTCTGCGTGTGTGGGTGAGTCCGTTCATTTCAAAAGTAGGGCGGATAGTATGGCGGACTTAGTACGCCGTATTAGTCCGCTCAAAAAGTGGTGTGTGTGGTCAAGTCCGTTCATTCGAAAGTATGACGGACTGTCCGTCGGATTGTATGACGGACTAAGTAGGCCATACAGTCCGCCCGTGTGTACGCGGCTTTAGAAACCCTGAAGGCAGTGCTTGGTTTCAAGGTTCTGTACGGGATTCGGCTTCCAAAAAGTCCCACACATGTGGTATTCCTGTACTCAGGAAAAGTAGAAGAATGTATTTTGGGGTGTTATTTCACATATGCCCATGGCATGCTTCAGAAATATATCATTTCAGTTAAAACTTTGTGTATTTTTTTTGTCATTTTTCAATCACTTGTGGCAAAAGAATAAAATATTCAGTGCTCAACATGCCTCTCAGCAAATTCCTTGGGGTGTGTACTTTTCAAAATGGGGTCATTTGGAGGTTGGGGGGTTGTACTGTCCTGCCATTATAGCACCTCAAGAAATGAGATAGCCAGTCATAAACTAAGGCCGCGTACACACGCGCGGACTGTTTGCCCAACCTTGTTCGTCAAACAGTTTGGGCAAACAGTCCGCTCAAAATTTGCATGAGCGGACTTGCCCACACACGAGCGGACTGTTTGACGAACAAGGTTGGGCAAACAGTTCGCTCAACTTTTGAAATGAACGGACTCGCCCACGTAAGACGGAGGCAAGTCCGCCCATTTCGAGCGCGTGTACAGGTAGGCGGGGCCCGCGAAGGAGACGTCGCGGGCTCCGCCGCCTGGAATGGGCTTAAAGGGGAACCCCAACGCCGAAAAAAATCGGCGTGGGGGTTCCCCCCAAGTCCACACCAGACCCTTGTCCGAGCACGCTACCCGGCCGGCCAGGAAAGGGGGGCGAGCGAGCGCGCCCCCCCTCCTGAGCCGTACCAGGCCGCGTGCCCTCAACATGGGGGGGTGCCTTGGGGAAGGGGGGGGCCGCGCGGCCCCCCCACCCCAAAGCACCTTGTCCCCATGTTGATGAGGACAAGGGCCTCTTCCCGACAACCCTGGCCGTTGGTTGTCGGGGTCTGCGGGCGGGGGGCTTATCGGAATCCGGGAGCCCCCTTTAAGAAGGGGGCCCCCGGATACCGGCCCCCCACCCTATGTGAATGAGTATGGGGTACAATGTACCCCTACCCATTCACCTGTGAAATAAAGTACAAATAAAAACACAACACAGGGGAAAAAAATATTTTATTGCACAGCCGGGGGTCTTCCGTCTTCGGGGGTCTTCTCGCCGGACTCCTCCGCTATGTGTGTGTAGCTCTTTTACTAGCGGAGGAGTCCGGCTTTCTTCCTCCCCGCCGCCGGCCTCTTCTCCCGACTTCGGGGGTCTTGTCCCCCTCTTCGGTTCTTCTGCCGGGCCACCGCGCCTGGTCCGGTGGCCCGGTCTTCTGTCGCCGTCTTCCGTTCTTCTGTCGCCGCCTTCGGTTCTTCTGCCGGGCCACCGCGCCTTCTTGTAGCTCTTTTACAGGCGGTGGCCCGGTCTTCTGTCGCCGCCGACTTCCGTTCGTGTTCTTCTTCTTGTTCTTCTTGTTCTTCTCCAGGAGATGTTGACACGTCGCTCCCTCCGGCCGGAATGCCAGAGCCGCCCTGCGCTGTCACTTATATAGTGACAATGGGGCGGGGTCACATGGTATATGTCACATGGGTTGGTCACATGGGTTGATGTCACATGGGGACTATGACATCGTAAGGGGGCGGGGTCACCATGTGACCAACCCATGTGACATATACCATGTGACCCCGCCCCATTGTCACTATATAAGTGACCGCACAGCGCGGCTCTGGCATTCCGGCCGGAGAGATCGTCGAGTCAACATCTCCAGGAGAAGAAGAAGAAGAAGAAGAAGAAGAAGAAGAAGAAGAAGAACAAGAACGGAAGGCGGCGGCGGCGGCGGCGACGACAGCGGCGACAGAAGACCGGGCCACCGCCTGTAAAAGAGCTACAAGAAGGCGCGGTGGCCCGGCAGAAGAACCGAAGAGGGGGACAAGACCCCCGAAGTCGGGAGAAGAGGCCGGCGGCGGGGAGGAAGAAAGCCGGACTCCTCCGCTAGCAAAAGAGCTACACACACATAGCGGAGGAGTCCGGCGAGAAGACCCCCGAAGACGGAAGACCCCCGGCTGTGCAATAAAATATTTTTTTCCCCTGTGTTGTGTTTTTATTTGTACTTTATTTCACAGGTGAATGGGTAGGGGTACATTGTACCCCATACTCATTCACATAGGGTGGGGGGCCGGTATCCGGGGGCCCCCTTCTTAAAGGGGGCTCCCGGATTCCGATAAGCCCCCCGCCCGCAGACCCCGACAACCAACGGCCAGGGTTGTCGGGAAGAGGCCCTTGTCCTCATCAACATGGGGACAAGGTGCTTTGGGGTGGGGGGGCCGCGCGGCCCCCCCTTCCCCAAGGCACCCCCCCATGTTGAGGGCACGCGGCCTGGTACGGCTCAGGAGGGGGGGGCGCGCTCGCTCGCCCCCCTTTCCTGGCCGGCCGGGTAGCGTGCTCGGACAAGGGTCTGGTGTGGACTTGGGGGGAACCCCCACGCCGATTTTTTTCGGCGTTGGGGTTCCCCTTTAAGCCCATTCCAGGCGGCGGAGCCCGCGACGTCTCCTTCGCGGGCCCCGCCTACCTGTACACGCGCTCGAAATGGGCGGACTTTCCGAGCGGGAACAGTCCGCTCATTTCGAAAGTACAGCGGACAAGCCCACACACGGGCGGACTGTTCGCTCAAACACAGTTTCAGCGGACAGTTTTTCTGAATTTCCGAAAGACTTTGTCCGTCCAACTGTCCGCTGAAACTGTCCGCTGAAAGCCCACACACGAGCGGACTGTCCGCCCAAACACTGTTCAGCGGACAAGGTTGGGCGAACAGTCCGCCCGTGTGTACGCGGCCTAAAAGTTACGTAAATTCCAGAAAATGTACCCTAGATTATAGATGCTATAACTTTTGCGCAAACCAATAAATATACGCTTGAATTTTTTTTTACCCAAGACATGCGGCTGAATGCATTTTGGCTTAAATATATGACTAAAATTGAGTTTATTTAATTTTTTATAACAAAAAGTAGAAAATATAATTTTTTTCAAAATTTTCGTTTTTTTGTTTATAGGACAAAAAATAAAAAGCTCTATTTGTGGGAAAAAAGGACACAAATTTTGTTTTGGTACATCATTGCATGACTGTGCAATTACCAGTTAAAGCAGCACAGTGCCAAATTTTAAAAAGTGCTCTAGTCAGGAAGGGGCAAATCCTTCCAGGTATGAAGTGGTTAATGGATAAGTTCACTTAAAAATAAGTAAATGCCCATTTTTTGCAGGTAAAAACCAGTGCATTTCTTATTTTTTGTTGAAGGAGCCTGTAAACCATTGCACCAGCGATCAGCAGATCGCTAGTCTCATGCAGGTCTCCTGAAGATCTGTCAGTGTGAACTACCACAGCGCCATGGTATTTAATTGAAAACTACAAGCTGACAGCCACAAAGGCTGCCGGACCTTGTAGTTTTCCATTCGCAGGATACTGTAAATGAGTAGCGTGGCCAGGTGAGAAAAAACACTAGTTGTCAAATCAGGGAGCGGGGGGTGGTCCATTCGTAACATGTTACACCCTGAATATAGGTGTAACATGTAACATGTTATAAAAAGGTGAATTTATCCTTTAACCACTTGCTTACTGGGCACTTAAACCCCCCTCCTGCCCAGAGCAATTTTCAGCTTTCAGCGCTGATGCACTTTGAATGACAATTGCGCGGGCATACAACACTGTACCCAAATAACATTTTTATAATTTTTTTCCCACAAATAGAGCTTTCTTTTGGTGGTATTCATTTACAGCTGGGAGTTTTATTTTTTGCTAAACAAACAAAAAAAGATGCAAAATAAAAAAAATAAAAAAATCATGTTTAATAGTTTGTTATAAACTTTGGCAAACAGGTCATTTTTCTCCTTCATTGAAGTGCGCTGATATGGCGGCACTGATAGGCTGCACTGGTGGGCACTGATAGGCATAGTTAAGATGGCACCAATAGGCATAGTTAAGGTGGCACCGATAGGCACAGATAAGGTAGTACTGATGGGCACAGATAAGGCAGCACTGATGGGCACAGATGGGCACAGATAAGATGGCACGGATGGGTGGCATGAATGGGTGGCACAGATGGGTGGCACTAAGGGGCACTGATAGGTACCACTGATAGATGGGACTGATGGGCACTGATAGGTGGCACTGATAGGTGGCTCTGATAGGTGGCACTGCTGGGCACTGATGGGCGGCACTGATGGACACTGATGGGCACTGGTAGATGACACTGATGGGCACGGATATGTGGCACTGGGGTGCAGCACCGTTGTTGATGCAGATTGCGGGCACTGATGGGTGGCACTGTGGGCACTGATGGGTGGCACTGTGGGCACTGCAGGCACTGCTGGGTGGCACTATGGGCACTGCTGGGTGGCACTGACGGGGGGCACTTATTTATTGATGGGTGGCACTGGCAGGGGGCAGGTGGGCACTGGCAGGGCTGGCCGTGATCGGGACTGACGATTACCGGCTCCGTTGTATCACATGATCAGCTGTCATTGGCTGACAGCTGATCACGTGGTAAGGGGTCGGGATCGACCCCTTGCTCGGATCGGTGATCAGGTGAGTCTCATAGACTCGCCGATCACAGAGCGTGCCGCGCGCGCCCCTCAGAGGGCGCGCAGGCCGCTCGTGCACGGGACGAAGTCAATAGACGTAGTCCTGGCAAAGGAGGTCCGCGCCGTAGCCTTCATTTGGCTATAGCGCGGATCTCAACTGGTTAAAGTGTTACTAAACCCACAACAGTAAAATCTGTATGTGCAGAATAGCATGCTTGCTATACTCACGGTGGAACTTAAGGGGTTAAACCTCCACATTGTGTAAAAGGGCTGTTTTCCTGTATGGATAGATCATCCCCCTCCTGCAGGGTCTCTCTTGTCAAGGCCAGATAAGACACAGTGAGGGTAGTACTGTTACAAATGCTCGGTTTGGTCTCTATTGCTAGAGAGAATATTTCCTTGTTGATCAGTGCTAGCCAGGTCGCATGATATTATCATCACACATATGGGTGTGTATACAGATCCTAAATGACCCCCCCAAATGACCCCATTTTTGGAAAGTAGACACCCCAAGGAAATTGCTGAGGGGCATGTTGAGCCCATTGAATATTTTTTTTTTTGTCCCAAGTGGTTGAATAATGAAACAAACAAAAAAAAAGTTTACAAAAAGTTGTCACTAAATGAAATATTGCTCACACATGCCATAGTTATATGTGGAATTGCACCCCAAAATATATTCTGCTGCTTCTTCTGAGTATGGGGATACCACATATGTGGGACTTTTTGGGAGTCTAACTGCGTACGGCACCCCGAAAACCAATCACTGCCTTCAGGATTTCTAAGGGTGCAAAATTTTGATTTCACTCCTCACTACCAAAATAGCACAAAACCCCCCCAAATTATCCCATTTTGGAAAGTAGACACCCCAAGCTATTTACTGAGAGGCATGTTGAGTCCATGAATTATTTTATATTTTGCCACAAGTTGCAGGAATATTACAATTTTTTTTTTGCACAAAGTTGTCACTAAATGATATATTGCTCACACATGCTATGGGCATAAGTGAAATTACACCCCAAAATAAATTCTGCTGCTTCTCCCGAGTACGGGGATACCACATGTGGGGGACTTTTTGGGAGTCTAGCCACGTACGGGACCCCGAAATCCAAGCACTGCCTTCCGGATTTAAATATAAAACGCTACAAAAAAAACTGTTAGCGATCGCAGGGATCAGGCCTGACTCTGCGAACGCTGCAGTTATGTGTTTAGTGTTTTGTAAGTGACAGTGATCGATCGATACTGCATTTGGGTGGGCTGGGCAGAGGGGCAAAACGCAGGTGCCAGCAGGTATCTGGGCTGATCCCGCTAACAATGCGTTTTTTTGGAACCCTAAACTGCTGAGGACGCTAGTATAGATCTGATCAGATCAGATATTGATCTGTTCAGATTCTATACCACTACGGGAGGTGTATGCTTTGCGCGTGGGTGTTAGCGGTACTGCCACTAACCTAGGGCTGCCTGGAGCGACGCAGACCCTGACCCTAAAACCTAATTGTTATCACCCGCCGGGTGATCAGGGGGTTAAACCTTTATTGGGTAATAAATGGTGGGTGCCCTGATGCTATAAAAAGCAAACTAACCAGAATCACCCGTAACACTTATACTTAGGGTTAACTAGGGGCAATCAGGGGGTTAAAATCTTTATTAGATAGTGAATGGGGGTCCCTGGCGCTATATAAAAACCTGACGGGGAACCTAAATAACTAACTGGCTAACCAGCGTCACCAGTGGCACTTATACGGCGATCGCTGGTGAAAGGGTTAACTTCGCTTAGTGACACTGGCAAAAGGGGGTGAAAGGGTTAACTAGGGGCAATCAGGGGGTTAAAACCATTATTGGGTAGTATATCAGGGTACCTAGCGCTATAAAAACCTGGCGGTGAACCTAAAAAAATAACTAGCTACTTAGCGGCACCAGTGACACTAATGCAGCGATCAGAAAAATGATCGGGGGGGGGGGTTTGTGTGCCTATGTGTACCTACATGTTAGTGTAGTGTTGGTGCACACTTACTTTCACTCTTCTAATCGTAGTCTGGTCAAAAAGACCGCCCCGAGGAGAATGACATCACTTCGTCCCTGCCTGTGTTTACTATACACAGTGGGAGGAAGCTTCTCATTCGCCAGGAGCGATCGAGAGGGGATGGCCAGAAACCAACGGCCATCCCCTCATCCCGGATCGCTCCTGAAGCAAAACTTACCGCCGCATCCAGCGGGAGGGGGTCCGATCGTGCTTGTGCCTGTACATGACATTGTGATGACGTACATTGGCATGCGGCGGTCCTTAAGTGGTTAATGTAATGTTATTCGTACATTTAATTTTTTCATTGTATTTGGTGGAGGTTGGAGGGAAGGGTGATGGTTAAAAAAAAAGAATTGGCCCAGGTGCCAGATTTGCTGGTTACGCCACTGAAAGGAGCAATTACTTGAGAGTAGCATAATATAGATACAATTATGGTACTGTAGACAGCAAATGACAGATCTGCAGCTTCATTATTGAGGCACTTTTACTCTCAAGTAGAACTATCAAGTAGAACTGTATTGTTTTAAATGAAAAGTCTGTTCCTTTCATAAGATTCTACTGCCACTAATTTAATAACAATGAAGCTTTAAATTAAATGAATAAAGATCATGCAGGCTTTTAATTGAAAAATTTGCTGGATAGATATAGAAAGGATAGCACATTCTGCGAGACCTATTCTACTTCTCTTCATGCTATATAAAGTCTATTTCATTATGTAATAATCCTTCAAAATGACAACTGTGGAGTTCAAGTAATCAAGATTTTAAAGAGAAACACTTAACGCCCAATTCCATATTATTACCTCAAGTTTGTGAAGACAAGGGTTTGTGAACATTGATATCCAAGGACTTTGTAGATTGCTTTACTTTGCAGTAGATATTTTTAGTACGCTTTGTAATTTTCCTTGGTTTTGGGGATTTCCCCCAGCGTTATGTTAATCCATCCATATATTTGCTTTTGCTATTGGCCTTCCTTCGAAAGTTCTCCCCATGACCCCACTGGGACATATATTTTACCATAACTATTTGGAATTCTCCTTTTTTTCTATTCAATGTCCTCCATTATTCTAATTGTAATTTATTATTGGTGTTTTCTGTTAAGATGTGATTATGTTGCATTCTAATTTACTTACATTTTAATATATGCAGCTTTGCTGTTCCCTATTGCTGTCATAGATTCTGATGAAGCATTAATAGCGAAACACGTTGATCTGGCACGCTTATCGTCTGTGGACAAAGGCCGATTATGTATCACATACTGTAACATACTTTCAATTTGTCCAGCTAGCCATTTGTCCATATATTGACTTTATGTCTGTGGTTTTAAAATAAAGATGTATACTTTTATATATATATATATATATATATATATATATATATTTGCATACATCACTAGTACAACATTATGGGAAAAAAACATATTTTTGAGGACAGAAATAATCATGACAGCGCCATTTTCACAGATTTGCAATCACAAGGACTGAAACAGAACCCTGACTATTTTATTTTTATTTATTGGAGGGTTTTTCTGCCCTGATATATGCTTTAAAATATTAAAATGAACGCAAGAGGTAAGTTTTGACTATTTCACTTAAGAGCTAGATGAAAAACAGCTAATGCATAGCACGGATAACAAGCACCCTACACTTGCAAAGGTACTCATTGTCAATTAATACCATGTTAATCATTTTTAGCACATTTTTAGCACATGCAACAAATGTATTACTGCCCATGCAGCTGCATCAAATATAGAAGCTCTTACTGAAGTTCTTTTTTTTTAATATAAAAGAAGAATATAGCTATAAATATATTTATTTCAATTGTAAGGATGGTCTTAATTGGCAAAACTTAATTTTAAAAAGAATATTAATATTAAAGGTGAACTTTTAATAACATTGCTTTAGTTCAATACACAACCGAATCTATCGACATATTGTTCTAGCTGTTTCCTGTGAAAATGCTTACGTTTTATTTTTTTGACCTTTTCATCTGTCTCATCCATCTCTTTTGCTGACAGCTGTTCACTGTTGCCAGGGGCATTCTATGCAAATGGAGAGGAAGAGAAACATTCCCTTTTACTGTATTTTTGGGTAATGAAATAAAAAAAGAGCCGTTTTATACTATACAAAGTATAACCGTATTATTTTATATTTAGGATTTCGGTGCAGGTTATATTGTAAACAGTCTGCCACTCAATGGCAACGTTCACAATGATAATCTTTTTGTTGTAAAAAAGTAACAACGCTTACGTGCTGTGACCAACTTTTTCCTTAGTCAAAGAAGATGTTTTTTTTAAATTGTAATTGAATATTAACCACTTCCCGTCCGTGCTATAGCTGATAGACCGCTACGGCGCAAGCTTAAAATGCCAGGCATTTATATACGTCTAAACCATGATTGCGCTGCTTGTATCCCCCTCCCCCTCACACGCGGCACGCCCTGTGATCGCCAAGTCCTTTGGACTTGGCTGATCAAGAACAGGCTAAAAGGCCAATCACAGCAACCCTTTGCCACGTGATTAGCTGTCAGCCAATGACAGCTGATCACGGAAGTAAACAGAAGCTGGGTATCTGCTTTTTTTCTCCTCACGATCAGCCTAAGGAGTAAAGAAGAAAACTGGTAACTGCCTTCTGTTAGATCGACATCGGTCCCAATCTGTGCCCACCAGTGCTGCTAATTAGTGCCAACCAGTGCCACCTATCTGTGCCCACTAGTGCTGCTAATCTGTGCCCACTAGTGCTGCTAATCTGTGCCCACCAGTGCTGCTAATCAGTGCCCACCAATGCCACCTATCAGTGCCCACCAGTACCACCTATCAGTGCTGCCAATCAGTGCCCCTCAGTGCATATTAGTGCCACATATCAGTGCTTCCTATAAGTTCCAGCTACCAGTGCCTAACAATGCCCATCAGTGCCACCTATCAGTGCTGTCTATTAGTGCCACCTCAGTGACCTTCAGTGACACATATCATAGCCCATCAGTATCACCTATCAGTGCCCATCAGTGCCCATCAGTGCCACCTATTAGTGCATCCTCATCAGTGCCCACCAGTGCCGCCTAATCAGTGCCCATCAGTGCAGCCTCACCAGTGCCAGCTATCAGTGCCCATAAGTGTAGCCTATCAGTGCCCATTGGTGTAGCCTCATCAGTGCACATCAGTGAAGGAGAAACATTACCCGTTTGCAAAATCGTATAACAAACTATGACATTTTTATTTTTTTTCACCAAATTTTCGGTCTTTTTTGTTTCTTTAGCAAAAAATAGAAACCTAGTGGTGATTAAATACCACTGAAAGAAAGCTCTATTTGTGTGAAAAAAATTATAAAAATGTGTTTTGGGTATAGTGTTGCATGACCGCGCAACTGTCATTCAAAGTGTGGCAGAGCTGAAAGCTAAAAATTGGCCTGGTCAGGAAGGGGTATAAGTGCCCAGTAAGCAAGTGGTTTAAAATGCACGTGGGATGTAGCAATAGAAGCAATTGTAACTCTTTTTGTGTAGTTTCTGGTTCCATGTCTTTGAGCTCAGCCCAATGGCCTACCAAAGGATAACCAGAAATTAATTGTCTCTTTCTCTTTTATTATACCAATGGAAGAATCATCATTACAGAGATCAACTGTCATTGCTCTCTGGGCCAACCGCTGGATCGAGATTAGACTCAGGTAAGTGTAAGTGGGGGGTGAATAGGGTAGTTGCACCCAGAAGGTTTTTTACCTTAATGCATAAAGTGCATTAGGGTAAAAAACCTTCTACCTTTACAACTCCTTTAAGTGTTATTTTTAAACTAGTGTAATTACCTGAATTTGAGTGGAGTTGACTGCTTCAATTTCATTCTCCATTCAGCAAGCTGTGGGTGGAGAAAGAATGTCAATGTATCTCTTTTTTAGTCTATAAGGGCTAGTTTACACAGGCGGCAGCTCTAACCACCCTCCTGAAAAGCCATCTATGGTGGATTGTTTATTAGAGGGTGGTTGACAGGTAGTTGGGAGGCAATATGCCGGAACCAACACTCCTAAGCTTGTGCAATGTACGCATGCGAATGGGTCACATTTGTGGGCGGTACTGCCTGACAAACACAACGGTGGGTATCGTTTTTGCCATGGCCGAGGTATGTGTGCAACTCCCTTTGGCTATATTAAGGGAACAATCGAGGGGGTGGCAACCGCTGGTCAGCTGCCTGTTTTTACCTCTTCATGGTCGCATGTGTTGAAACATTGTGAAATCTGCTTGAATGTGTTGTGTGAGCGGACTGTGTAAATCTCAGGACTGGTGGGACAGAAATTCAAATCCATGGGCAGGTAAAACAGCTACTTATTATGTATTTCCTGTGTCTTTAGCTGTTTGCCTGGAGTTCAGCTTTAAACTTGTGCTATGAACCTCTGCTCATCTATATCTGCCAAAGCCTGAAAAGTATACACATTTTCAATTGTGTGTGCATAATTAAAAAAAAAAACATGCCGTCGCCACTGTAAATTATGCACACTCAAAGTAAATTATTTAAACTACAAGACTGCACTTTGACTAAATGCTTCTCTTGTCACCTTTGTAACCCCTCTAATTACATGAAGGTTAAAATACTGATTTCTCCTTAGTTCTTTTAAAAGGGAAATTGACTTCTTGGGAAATGGTTAGCCCTAGATGCTCACCTCCATTAAATATAAAAATAATAAAATAGGAGAAAATAAGATAGTGGCTTCCATAAGATCTCTGGGCCAGAAAGCAGAAAACGTTAGGAATGTTTCTGCTTGGTGTTTAATCAGAGAAAACAATAGCGTATTCTTTAATTACCAAGAAATGAGTGAATAAAGTTAGCTTGGAAGTGTGATCCTCCTGACTACTGAAAGATATCAGTGGTTGGTGTTCTGTTGTGGTGTTACACATAGAGATTGCATACCCATAATGTTTATATATATATATATATATATATATATATATATATATATATACTGTACACAGTATATATTGTGTAGCATATATACAAGAACATCATGTTAATTACTGTGGAATATAATAGGCATAACATGTTGATTGCTGCAACTAGCACACATTGCTGCTCTACTTTAACGCCTTGTGTACATATCCAGCTGAGTTTACTAGCCCCCTGAATAGCCATCTTCAGTGGTTCACTTTTTGGAGGCCATTTGCAGGCAGCTCAGAGGCAACATATCACCTCCTGAACATTTTTTTTGTATTCTTTTTTTATCTATGGGAAACAACATTACCACATCACCAAAGAGTTACAGAATCATCAATGTGTGCAGACAGCAGTATACGACATTGTTCAAGAGGCCATGGTATGAACATTCCATCTGTACATCAATACACAGAAAAAATCTGGAACATGTGTAACCATGCTGTGCAGTATACCACCTAACATCTTGGCAAATGCTGTACCCAAATTTTCTCCTCAATGTTTTAACTATTGAAAGCCTGTGATTCTGCAACCATATTTAATGCACTAGAATGGATTTAGAGGCAGCTACACCTGCCAACATGGCATTTTGTATGCATTTTACTGCAATGCAACCGCAACAATGTGTACTAACATGGTCAACTTGCAATTCAGCAATCAGGGGGTATTAAAAATGTGCATAAACTGCCTGTTTTTACCACTCCTCCACCTCATGTATGAACAAGACCTAAGAGCCAATACATGTGGATTGAAGGCATTTAGAGGCAACATTTCACAGCCTGTCAACTGCCTTTACAAAACGATCCAACACAGATCACTTTTACAAGTAAACAAGGCCTAAAGCACCACAAACGCTAGAAATGGCAACCAGAGAGACCATAAAGGCAGGATCACGGTTTGCCTGGGAATAGAAATGTATCTATGATGTTTTACAGCTGATGGGATTACAATATACTCTTTATTAAAGCTCATACAGCAAAGCTGAATTACTGGGGAAGACTTACAAAAACAGGGGAGTGCCAAATCTGGTGCAGCTCTGCACAGAAACCAATCAGCTACCAGGTTTTATTGTCAAACTGACTGGCTACCATGCTCAGCTACATCAGATTCTAAGTGCTCCAGTTTAAATCGCCCCCACTGTGTTGTTCAGTAGGTTACCAGCCTTTTACATTAAGATGATGAATATGAAAACATCTGAGAAAGCATGTATATAAAATGCTTTATTGCCTCCCCACTAATACCAGCGATCAATTTAATAAAAATAAATCTGGTACCTATAGATAGCCATTCAAAGCCGTTTTTCTAATTTTTCTTCATCATATGACTGCTATTTTTGGTTATTGCTGGTTTACCACACACCAAATTTTCATAATAATATGAACTAGTCAGTGGTGGCTGCTGTTTTTCTGTATGGGAGGTACGGCAAGCAACCCCCCCCCCCACAGCCTGCAGCACCTCAACCCTCCCCCTGGCACCTCAACCCCCCCCCCCCATGCTGTTTGCCGATCCACCGGCACTTACTCAATCGGCGGGCACATCAGGGATCACCAGGCAGGGGGACAGGCTGCAGCAGATATCTTGCAGCGTCTTCCGTGTCCTTCTAAGATCACGGCGGCTTTCACCGCGCATCTCCTCCCCCTCCTGCTAGGCGTCCAGTAGAATCGCCTAACTTTTCACCCAATCAGGAAACGGGTAACAGACTTGCGCTTCCTGATTGGGGGAGAGGCAATTCAGTGTTAAAAAAGCAAATATTAATTTGCTTTTCTAACACATCTGGGTGGAATCCAAGCGCAATACTCTGTGCCCCAAGTTCACCCTATTTTGAAGCCTATTAGAGCCTATGGCTCTAATCAGGTGCTTCAAAAAAAACCACTGCTGTAATTCAGGTGCCTGGCACCCAAAAAGGGACTGGATGCCTGACTAGGGGGTGTCAGCGGTGGCCATGGATAGATTTATGCAATGCATGAATCTATCCATTATGCATATGGGGGGGGGGGGTGGCGAGGATAGAAGGGGGCGGCATCCGTGTGCCCTTAATGCACAGGTTGCCCCTGCTAGAAGTATTATCTCTTCATATTGTACATTATATAAAAATTAGCCCATGGCCTGCCTTGATCATACTAAGTACCACTGACAATGATTTGAGTCATATGATTATAATGTTCTTTCCATTAATTCCTTGTGGTTTTCTTTTAAAAGATGTTCTGTTGAAAAAAAAGAAAAAACACAAAGGCCTTGCTAAATCTACACTGAAACATCCATTTAAAATTAACTGAAGCTTATGTTAATGTTAATTAAAAACATTTAGAGACTAAAAATCGCAAAATAATGAAAATATTTACTGTTTTAATAGTGGACCCTGGGAGGAAACGCTCAAGTCTAGCTAACTCGAGTGTACAGTATATGTAGTTTCCTGGAGTTTATCTGAATCATTACTAAACATATGTTAGTTCTGCATCTTCAGCTTGGTGCTAATAGTTTTGATGTTACTAGTGTTACTATTTAGATCCTACTATTGGAGAATGTAAAAACTGTTCTTACACTAGCTCATCCTTTCCACACTCAAGCCTCCCTTGGCCAAAGTCTAATCAGCTGTATGTTCCAATAGGATGGGTTAAATCTATTAAGAGGGACTGGGTAAAAAATGTTTTATTTTTTGAAAATACGGTTATCCTTTAAAACCATAAACTGTCACATAACCCTTAGCTCAAGCCTCCTAAGCATATAATCCCACTGTATCACCTTACCCTTCAATTTCCCTTGTATGTAGGGCTCAACCACACCACAGTGTGCATTATTGTGTGCATAACTTGCGCACATTGGTGTATGTGTAGGTTTTTATGCATGCTGAACTGCAAAGTTATTCCTAGGCACTCCAGTGTGTTGTGGTGTGTTAAGAGTGTTGTGACATGCTGCACACAAATGCAACATGTTCTGTTATTTCTGTGGACACCAACACAGTGGAATTGATTTACTAAAGGTCAATAGGCTGTTAACTTTGCAAATAATTTTTTCATAATTCTTTTGTAGATGTGTTGACAATTCACTTTGCAAAGATTACCCAATCATTTGCAAGGAAGAGTAGTATTAGATGATAGAAGTTACCAGAGCTTTACCTCATTCACAAAGCTAAGAGAAAATTCCCTTGCAAAGTGAACAGCCTATTTGTTTTTTTTTCTTCTCAAACAGGTAATATTTATTGAACATTATTGCAAGAGTACAGTCACAAAGGTACATATCAAACATTAAAGAGGTGTTGCATCATACCCATAACAGTAAAGGAAATACATTTCTCCAAACCAGTATTCACCATACATCACAGACAAAGAACAAAAGGTCCCAATAGTGACATGGTATTCACCGTAACAGAACATCAAATTCCCTCATCACACGTGGCAACCTCCTGCAACCATTTATCCCAGATTCTATGGTATTTAGCTGGACAACCCCTGTTTTTATACAAAAATTTTTTGTATGGGAGAGTAAAATTAACTTCCCGCTTCCAGTCCTCAACTCGGGGTGGAAGGGGCCTCATCCACTGTCTAGCTATCACCTTTCGAACAGAAAACAAAGTTTCCTGTAAGAAAGTGCTAGTAATTTTATCCAATACGTCAGGAAATATCCCTAGTAGACAGGGTTTGGGGTCGAGGGCCAAAGGGGAGCCCATGACATCATGTAGAAATGACACTACTTGCTTCCAGAGTTCCTGCAGTTTGGGGCAAGCCCAGATAAGATGGAAAAACGTCCCAGTCTCAAGTAAACACATTGAGCAGAGTGTAGATTGATTCGCATTATATTTAGCAGTCCTGAGGGGAGTGAGGTATGCTTTATGTACTATGTAGATCTGAGAAAGCCTGTCCTGGAGCCTAGGGGACACCAACTTGCACGTTTCCAGAGCCTCCTCCCATTCCTCGTCTGTCAGAGCACCCACATCGCCCTCCCAGCGGGACTTGAGAGCATACGCTAGTCTCGCCGAGACGGGGGCCGTAAGCATACCATAGAAGCACGAGATTAGCTTTTTGGGATCAGTATCCTTAAATATGGCGACAATAGGATTGGGAGCAGGCCGAGGCAATGACTGCGGGAATTGTGCTCTAAGTGCATGCTGAACCTGTAGGTATTGAAATAGCATAGTGTTTGGAACGTCAAATTCCTCCTGCAGTGCCCGAAACGTTTTAATAACACCCTGGTGAATTAGGTGGTGTAGGTAGTATATTCCCCTCGATACCCATAGTTGTATACCCTGGAGCTTTTGACGTTCCGGCAAATGCTTGTTATGCCAAAGTGGGGTATAGTCATTCGGCGATGCCACATTCAGTTTAGTGGATGCCAGATCCCAAATCCTTCTGTAATGAAAGAGCATGGAATGTTTTCCTGGCTCCATGACAGAGTTCCCCGCTCCTGTCGAGATAGCAGCAATCGGGTCGTCTGCAATTTGTGCTCAAGTAGGGCATAGAAGAGTTAGAAAACGTTGTTTATCAGTTTTGTCTATGTGGAAGAGTTGAGATAGTTGTGAAGCAACATAGTAAAGATTCAGATCTGGAAGAGCCATGCCCCCCATATCAGTCGGGCTTTTCAAAGCCTGCCAAGCAAGCTTGTGTCTAGCAGTCCCCCACACAAAGGGCCTAAGTAGACTTTCAAGGGATTTAAAGTATTTCAATGGCAAATACTCCGGGGCATGCCACAACACATACAATAGTTTAGGTAATAGGACCATTTTAATCAGATTAACTCGTCTCCAAACCCCGAGGGGGAGGCGAGACCAGGCCTGAATCTTGGTACGTAACAGGGCAAACAATGGTTCCACATTCAACACAATGTAATCAGCTGGGTTCCTAGAGACATAGACACCCAGATACTTAATAGTGCCCACTCGCTGAAGAGGCAGGCTGGCCTGAGACTCTGTCTGTGGAAAACTGTCAATAGGTAAAATTTGTGATTTTTCCCAGTTTATGCGGAGACCGGAAAAGCTACCAAACCATTCTATCAGGTGGAGGGCCTTTGCAAGGGAAGGGCCAGAGTCCGCCAGGTATAGCAGCATATCATCAGCGTATAGACTGATTTTCTCAGTTAGTCGACCCATCGCCAGTCCCCTGATCCCAGGGTCGGCCCGAATCGCCACTGCTAAAGGTTCAGCCGCCAGGGCATATAGTAGCGGGGACAGTGGGCACCCCTGTCTGGTACCCCTACCGAGGCCAAATGCCCGGGAAGACCATCCATTCGCCACCACCTTAGCCGTTGGGTGATGGTACAACAGTCTCACCCACCGAATAAAGTTCGGGCCGAAGCCGTACCCCGCTAGACACTTCCATAAATACTCCCATTCTACTGAGTCACATGCTTTAGCCGTGTCAAGTGACACTACCACGCGCTCACCCATCTCCTCATGTGTTGCCTGTAGGTTTATATAGCCTACGCAGATTGAACGACGTATTCCGCCCTGGCATAAAGCCCGCCTGGTCAGCCTGAATCAGACTAAGGATCACTACGTTCAATCTGGTAGCAAGTATTTTGGCCAGAATCTTGACATCTACCTGCAATAGGGATATTGGGCGGTAGGATTCCGGGAAACCTGGATCTTTTCCAGGTTTGGGAATCAAAACTATCGTTGCCTCCCTCATAGACAGAGGCAATGTTAGCGTGTCAAAAAGACTCCCATAGAGGTCGAGAAGCCTAGGCCCCAGCACGTCTTGGTAACGGGAATAAAATTCAATGGGAAGACCATCTGACCCTGGTAAATTGGATTTTGCAAATCCCGCAATAGCCCTTACTATTTCATCGGTGGTCAGGGGGGCCTCCAGAGCCTGCACCTGCTCCTCCGTAACCTGAGGGAGGGAAACCTGAGCCAAAAAACGGTCCATCGGAGTGGTGTAGTTTGAGACTGTAGTGGTGTATAAGTCCGCAAAAAAGTCCCGAAACCTCTCTGTTACCGCGGAAGGGTCCGTGATGATCTCATCACCCTGACCCCGCAAAGAAATAACAACCGGGGGCCTGTCTTCCCGGTGGACCAAATATGCCAGCAACTTACCAGCCCTTTCTCCGGATTCAAAATATTTTTGTTTGGTAAAAAAAAGTTTCTGTCGGGCCTTGTCTTGGTGCAGCTGAGAAACCACTCTCGACTGTAATCTAAGGGCATCTGCATTTGCCGTAGACGAGTCATCTACGTAGGTGCGTTCCCTGGAGCTCAATTCCGCCTCGGCCTCAACAATAACATTGGCCGAGTCAGCCTTGAGTTTATTAATGTGGGCAGTCAGTACCGATCAGGCATGTAATTTAAACGTGTCCCACACTGCTGGAACTGATGCCGTGTGGTCATTATCCTCAAAAAACGTTTTCCATTCCGTCTCAATAGTGTCATCGTCGGGCAGCAATGTCAGCCAGAACGGATTCAGTCGCCACGCCCGCGGGGGTCTACCTAGGGGTACGTCAAGCACTACAGAGTAGGGGCTATGGTCCGAAAGTATTCTGGGGCAGAACAATACTTCCTTAAGTCTGGGAGTGAGTTGTTTAGATATTAGTATAAAATCAATCCGGGAAAGAGAGCCGTGTGTGGGTGAGAAGCATGAATACTCCTTCTTTTGAGGAAATTTGTATCTCCAAGTGTCCACAAGGTGAACGGTGGTTATAAGCCTGGACAACCTAGTGGTCCCAGCTTGCCCCATCATCAGCTCAGGGGGTTTGAGCCTATCAAGAGAAGGGTTAAGCGTAGTGTTGAACTCCCCCAGCCAGATAACAGGAACCGCCGGGTGTCTAGACATAAAAGACAGTCCTTCAACCACCAACGTCATGGTAAATGGGGGGGGGATATAAAAAGCCATAATAAGGTAGGGTTCCCCATACAATTTAGCATGTAAAAAAACAAACCTGCCCTGTGGGTCAGTAAGAATTTCGCAAAGTTCAAAATGGACAGACTTAGCTACGAGTACCGAAACCCCCCGCGAATGAGACGTGTAGGTGGAGTGAAATGCCCACCCAATCCAAGGGCGTTTGAGGGCCATCTGCAGTCCACCCTCTACATGCGTCTCAACCAGAACCATCACTTCCGCCCTCTGTTTTTTGAGGAACGTGAAGGCTGCCGCGCGCTTAAATTTGTCACGCAGGCCCCTCACGTTCCAGGTAAGAAACCGTATAGACGCCATATGGATACATAGAAAGTAATAAGTGCAGGCAACCCACCTCCAAACAGCCCTCCCATAAACATACCCCAAAACAGTTGTGCTAGGTCAAGCCCGATCAGGGGCTGCATAGACAACAGCAGTAAAAAACATTCAGGGAAAGCAACACTTAGTTTAGATACATACTCCAACACATTTATAGTAACCTTCTGCATGGAAACCCCAACCAACTCACCCCCCTCCCCCCACCCTACCCTGCACCAACCCCAACTTGTGCGGGTATATTCCCTGAAAAACCAAACACGTCTGGCTGGGAAAACCAGTTTCATGAAATCAATAAAACAGTTAAGAACATTAAGTCCGAGAGAGGGCTGTGGCCACCGGTACCAGAGGGCAAGGTAAAGTAGAACCCCCTGTATAGAGGCGCACAGTGTTGAACAAGAAAAAGTGTCAGTTGCTGTCCAGCCCCGGTGACCATCTCCCTCATAGCAAAAAGAAGAACCAGCAGACAAAGGAGCAGTTTTCCGCTGCACCGTGCAATTAGACCGTAGGCCTAACATGTCTCCCCTTGCTCCGGGAGAAAAAAGAATAAGAAAAGAAAAAGTGTAAACCAAAAAAGTTTAGAAACAAGGCAAACAGGAATGTACTGCAGAAAGGGTCCCTCAACAGGGACACTAGACAAAAAAGGGGAAAAAGTTGATGCATATACGTTGACACCAGCAGCACCTGCATATGTTCCAGATTCAAGAAGTTCAGCAGGTCACACAGCAGTAAGAGTTTAAAGAGAGAGAACATATGTCCCGGATGCAGGCACCCTGAGCAAAAATAGCACAGTTCAAAAAGATCAGGCAATCTGTCACAGTTCCAGGTTCCCAAGGGGGAAATAAGAAAAGTGGTAGCTTACATATCAGAAGGAGTCTCAGGCGGCTCCATCTCGAGGCGCCCTGCGTTCCAGCCATGCAATGACCTCTCTGGGTTGTTCAAAGAAGAGCGCCCGGTCCCCTGCCTCCACCCTGAGGCGTGCAGGGAAAAGCATAGAGTGTTTCACTTGCTGTGCACGCAATAATCGTTTAGCCTCCATGAAACCCTGCCGGCGTTTCTGGACGTCCGCGGAAAAATCAGGGAATATTGCAACTTTAGTATTGCCCACCGGGATATTACCCTTTTCCCGGGCCATGCGGAGGGCAGCATCTCTGTCCTTATAGTTCAGGAGTTTTGCAATAAAGGTGCGTGGAGGTGCACCCTGAGGTGGAGGCCTGGCAGGCATGCGATGCGCGCGTTCAACCGCCAGCATGGGGGAGAAAGAGTCTCTGCCATAGGTACTGATCAGCAATTGCTCCAGAAAAGTTGTGGGGTCCTTACCTTCAGCCCCCTCCGGAAGACCAATCAATCGGATATTGCATCTGCGTATGCGATTTTCCATTTCGTCCTGTTTAGTAATCAGGAGGTCTATTTGCTTCTGCATGTGGTCAGTGTCATTTTGCAGAGGTGAGAGAGCATCTTCCACATGGCTGATACGGGTCTCAGTGTCCCTCACCCGGTCCCGCAGCTTCTGGAAATCTTGTCTTAATAAAGAAATGTCCATTTGCACCTCCTCTATCTGGGATGTAAGGGACGTGCGGCATAGTGTAATTGCTTCAAGAAGCCTGTCTGTGTCTCCCGCCACACGCGGCCCTCCCGGTTCCTCCGCGCCGCCATGTTCCTCCCCCTCCTCACTCACATGTCGGCGGTATTGGGACAGCCGTGCCGCCGCTGAGCGCTGGGATTTTGAGGGAGACATATGCTCCGGAATGGAGGGACGCCTGCCAGATGTATTAAGGTAAGTATCGGTGCTGTGGTGTCACAGGATCAGCGTGGGAAACAGGATTCCTCGGCGGAGCTCCGGAGACATGCGTCCTACTCCATGCAGGTTCAGGCCACGCCCCCAGCCTATTTGTTTTTTAGTAAATTAACCACAGTGCATTGTTGTGAACCTAAGCCAAAGGACTTAAGGCAAATTATTTTGTTATTGCACTGCAGCTCAGCCCAAAACTTTCGGTGGGAACAAGCCCTTAACTCTACAGTATCTCCTTACCTTTTAATTCCTTGCCCTCCAGTACTTATAACTAATCTATAACTATTATCTTTTTTTCTTTTCTTTTTCTTTTAAAAACCCATGGTTTGTGAACACACACCCACAAAAAAGTGCACACACATAAAGAGTGATACACAAAACTTGTAACGGGTGTACACATGGTCCTCAAAAATCATAGGACTTTGCCCTGATCCCCCAGGGCGTTAGGCTCCAGACGGGGACTGGGGTGCTTACACCTGGTCTATCTGACTGAAACCAGACGGGCCCCATTCTTTGAAGGGTTTGTTGAAACAGACTCCCCCCAAAGGGAGACCACATGAGAGAGGGTGAACCAAGCCAGAAGGCCATGTCCACCCCTTCCCAAGACTTTCAGGGCAGGCCGAGGGCCTACACCCTACCAGTCTCATGCGCAAAACCATGTACAAACAAAAAAAAAAGACAAACAAGGGCTTAAATAAAAGAAGTGGGAAAGAAGGAATTGGAGGTAAGTGAAAGTGACCATTGTGCAATACAATGGCCATCCCTTCAGCCAGAAATAAAAAATTCCTCTGGTCCCAGCCAAAAGGCCTGGCCCAAGAGGCAGGTGTAAAAAAGAGTGTACGAAGTGCAGTGACCTTGGGTGCTATATTTCAAAGTGATCCTCACTAACAGTGAAGTTGCGGCACTCCTGCCACTCCAGGGGCACATGCACCATAAGCTTCCCTTTCCGGGCCCAGCCCTCAGCCTATTATCTAATCTCTTATTCCTCATGACTAAAGCCCCATACACACTATCAGTTTTTCTGCTGAGTTTTTCCTTCAAATTTACCAAAAACATATAATATGAGGTAAAACAAAGAAAAGAAAGAAGAAAAAAACTGCGCTAAGGTGAAGCAAAAAAATTATATAAATATATAAACTCTTATGTGATACTCTTAAGGATAAGCGTTTAGCTGCGGCTTCACTGTGTCACATAAATACAGTATTTCTCATATAATATGAGGTCAAACCTTAGGCGTTTTAATTTGTATGCAATCTGGCAGGCCCTTGCACTACATGGTTTTGATAAACCTGAAGGAAAGAATCAGCATAAAAACTGATAGTGTGTATGGGGCTTAAGGCTCCATTCATTCCCCATGTTTTCTAAAGATAACCACTCACATATGAGCAACTTAAAGTTGCAGCGACTTCAAAGTAGTTCATGGACTATGTCAGTCCAACTTTCATGCAACTTGAGGGCCATAGACTTCAATGTTAACCCTCAAAAATTACATGAAAGTTATCCTGAATGTTATACAATGCAATAGTTGTTCATTATACATATCAAGAATATTAAATTGTTGAGGAAAGACATTCTTTAGGGCAATAGTTTCAAGTTTACCACTTTATCTTTAACCCAACATTTATCCCCCAAAGATTGGGGTGACGTAATCATTTATTCCCCAAGTTTGTAAACATAATTCACTCAACCAGCTTTTTAAAATTACCTTCTTCCTTCAAAACTGCAGTCTAAGCAAGTTAAACATTGCTTTTACTGATATACAAATGTCACATTTTTTTTCAAATGTCTATTGCTAAACCCTCATCCCCATTCTCTAACAATTCCCACTGCCTGCTAATGTACATCTACTGTTCTGTAGAGAGTGATACATGATTGCCAAAAGGGGCACATAGGTGTCTTGGACACATAAACTGTGACCATGACTTCTCCTTTTCTATGTTGCACTATAGACAAGGTGTTAGCATGCAATGGGGGTATTACTGGTCTAGGAAAGGGGTCTCCATACTATGGCCCTCCAGTTGTTCGGGAACTTTCCCAAATTCCCATCATGCCTGGTCATGTCTGTGAATGTCAGGGTTTTACAAAGCCTCATGGGACATGTAGTTCTGCAACAGCTGGAGGGACGTAGTTTGGAGATCCCTGGTCTAGGGGAAAGGTAATGAGTAAGTGATCTGTTTATAAGCTGAACAATATATATTTGAAAAACATAGCCAAAAGAAATGGTTGTTAAACTCTTAGCTTCTTCCCCTTACAACTAAACTCTCAATGTATTTATTAAAAAGCAACAATTTTTTAACACTTTACACTTTGAAACCCTAACTGTCTGTACCAAATCCTTACAGGTTTTAGAATACTAACACCAACAAATTATTTGTATTAGATGATTTGAAGTAATAGGTGTATTCTAAAATGGGAATCTAATGTGGATTGGCTGATTAACTTTTAAAAAATGGAAAGCTCTGAATTGACAGATTAAAATGCAAATCAGCCATTTAGCCCTTGCCAAGGAAATATGTGCTTATTCAAACAAAATCCAGTTTATTATTTTGTTTTATTTCATTTTGTTTTTAACTTTGTATTTATTTATTATGCTTGCATAAAAAAAAAGAATGAACGACTTCTTCCAGAAGGTATAAATCAATGTCTAATTACAGCTATGTTCTTAAGCTAAGACTGACTTGAAACAGTAAGATAAGCAAGTGTCCAGAGGGAAACTGAACTCAAGTGTGAGAATTTAGCTACATAATTGAGATAGGAGGCTGAGCAAGCAAAGAAACCAAATACATCAGAAGACTGAATGGTAACTTTGTGACTGTGTGAATAATGCAATGTGAGAAATGGGTATCCCTCATAAGTGATAGGAGGTTATAAGTAAAAGATATAGGTGCACAGGAAGAGAGGATCCAATCACTATAAAAAGCTTTCCGATCTCATTGTGTAGAAGAAAACCATTTTCTATGTCTTGGCGTTGAGCCCATTGAGAGAGGAAATGCATAAAGTGATAACATACAAGAGATACCGTATCATCAAGCTACATTACAATAAAATTCGCAATGTGTCTTACCAAAGAATTTTTATGCTTTCTTTAAAAAATACGTAAAAGAAAATCCACCCAAACGGAAACTTTCGTTTTGACTGTTTGCTAGCAAACTGATTCACATCCTGGTTTTTCTACATATTTCCAGCAATTCAGTGCCCCTATCAGAAACCCCAGAGTTGATTAACTATCATAGTTTTACACAAGCAAATGTTGATATTATGCTCTCCTAGTTGAGTTGTCACTGGTGTCCGATATATAAAGAGGCTGAGTGGGGAGCCAACTCATTTTTTCCCAAGGCCCAAAGTGCACTAAACTACCTTACCCCTTGGTGCCTACACATATATATTAGTTACATCTCTTCTGCAGTCCAGCAGCCCCACATTCTGGGCTGCTGCAACCTGCAAAGTTTAAGACACCCTAATGCATGATTCTATTGTTTAATTATACAAGCTAATATAATGAAAAGCCAAATGGAACTTGCAACAAGTGAGCAGTGAGCCCATATCCCCCTCCCACCAGGAGGCAGTGGCAATAAGCCAGTCAGTGGCAAGGAGGACTTGTGTATGCAGCCACTGAGGATTCTGGGATATGTAATCCTTAAAGGTATTCTGTGCAATGGAGGCTATGGGCTGCAAACTTCAATACTCAAGCTTTCCTGGGCTTTCTGAGACTGAACAAGATCTTTTGCGCAGGGGGCGAGCTGCACAGGCCTGTTGCATTTGCTGAGCCTGTGCACAGACCGGGTGCCAACTCAGAGCAGTACAAAGGAGAGGGATTGCACACCTGCTGACTTTGCTGAGCCTGTGCAAAGATCAGATGCCCTTTCTGTGTCCATTGAGCTTGAGGACTGAGCCGCAGAAAGGTCTTTCACTGTGCTGGGACCACAGCTGAGAGACTGAGCCTTGTGAGGACCTGTTCAAGAGGACTGAGCCATGGGAAACCAGAATCCTAAGGCCAACAGACCATCAAGCGCAATGGACCAGTTTTGTTGTGTACCAGGAGTGGTGAGAGGAACCAACTGCCCTTATTTCCTTCTGTTCTCAGTTAATAATCATAGAGACTGCTCAATACTTAGCAGCCCAACAGCCATACGCTGCACACAGTCTTAAAGGGACAGCAACATGTGCACCACCATACAGACAGCTCCAGTGTTAGTCGGCTTAAACTTGCAAAATATCCCCCAGGTACTTTGCTACCACCCCCAGAGTATCCCTCTTAAAAACGTGTTGACTCAATTGGTAAATTCAGAGAGTCGATTTGGGACTTTATTCATGACCATCTATAATTTTCACTGTTCATACAGGTCTCATTAGCACTGTGTATACCAGTTGGTTTAGCCTTATTGTGGTTATTTTCTGGATTTGAGGCTAGTATTCCTTGATCTGATCCTCGGTTTGTGCATTGCATTTATCTGCTTTGCAGAATAAATTCACTCTATTTACCATCGAGTTGCCTGTAGCCCTCTTTTCTGTGTACTAAAATAGTGTGGTAGTAAACTAACCCTTAACTCATACAGGTGTGTGCAACTTCCTAAATATACATAATCAGGTATTTCAGAGGAAACAGAGCGGTTTACCAAGCTGTGGCAGAACGGAGAACCGATCTTACCCAGCGGCTCCTGTGGAGGTAAGTGCTACATATTAAAAAAAATAAAACCTTCATCTATTACTGTTTATGCAGCCTTAATGCATTCACCATACTAAAAATAAGTGCCTCAACTGCACTCTGACTCCTTGAAAAAATTGTGTCGTTTTTTTCATGCTCCGGGGCTTCTTTTCTGTCCTAAAACCGAAGATGTAGAACTAAAGTGTAAAGAAGCAATGGATTCTTTAATGAATAGATTTACCAAATACTTAACGGAGAAAACCCTTTTCAGGTAATGCCGTTTGCAACTATATTTCTAGCTATTATTGATTGAATTAAAGCAATGATTGACTCAGTTTACCGGTGGCATTAACTGTTGTATGCTGTAATATATCATTTATTATTTACAATCTTACATGGGCATAAACAGATATTTTTGTAAAAAAAGATTTTAAATAGAGAAACAGTACCTGCTGGTGGTTTCATGAAGGGAGGAGGGATTAAAGGTACCATAATTGGCATGTTTCCATGATCCCTTGACCCTGCTGGTAGTTCTGCAAGCCCATTTCCTGTAGCAAGCCCTGAATAATTTGTATTGAATGGTGCAATAACACTGTCCTCGGATAGTTTTGGTTTTGGCAATGAATTCTCTGTAAGAAAAAAATGAAGCTGTTTTATAATAATTCCAGTATACTTTCAGTGTCTACACATTTTCATTATGTTTCCAACATTGATCTTCAATTCTTATTTTAGTGACTATTTCTTTATCAGGTACTTTAATGAAAACATTTGTTTAAAAAAAATGCAGGGATAATACTAAATTCAAGAAGACACCAATGGACTACATATATTTGGTAACCTCGACTTTCTTTTTTTTTAAAAAGGGTTTTATTGAAGGAGATAATCCAGATTACAATCTCGTCATCTAACAGATAGGTAATTCCGTGAGAGAAAAACAGAATATATATAAATGTATGTAATACAACATATATAGGCATAAAATAACAATAAGAATAGTAAATGAAAAAAAAAGTGCTTATGCCTAACATCCAAAGAGGGTTTGCATAACCAGTAAACCAAATGGAAGCTCATCTGTAATGGGGTTAATGAGGGATATTGTTAAGAACAGTTATGATTATAATTTTGTCTTATGTATTAACAACACTCTGGGGGGGGGGGGGGTCTGTGGTGTTTATTCGTTTCTAATATGGCTGTGTGGGGGGTTCATTGGGGTGGTTGGTTGGTGTCAAGCTGAAGAGCTGTTCCAGAGGGACATTGTTAGATGTTAGTATATATGCCTAGTTACTAGTCCATGATGTTGAAGAATATATGGAGTAAGGGAAGTAAGTTGGAGGGGGAGAAGTGAGCCCTAGTCTATCTTCTTGACTATGTGCAATTATAAGTAGAAGAGGAAAGTTGGTGAGCATATTAGTGATATGCTCATGGTAAATTATCGTGACACAAGTCCTCCCTGACTTGTCCCTTGGGTGGGGGGGGGGGGGGGGTCTTGTGCCAAAGGTCAATAGTATGGCCTAAGTGTGGTCTAGCTTATTTAATTTGACTTGCTAGATTGATGAGACACTGTGCGGCAGCTTTACCAGCTTCCTATATTCATCAGTTGCTTGGAAGTGCGTCCAGCAGGTTCAGGTGTCTGAAAATTTAGATGGGGAATCTTTAGTGATATGGATTAATTCTTCCATCTCTGCAATTTTATTGATACAATTACACCATTCAGAAATGGTAGGGATATGTGAAGAGCCCCAGTGTATTGGAATACACATCTTGGCAGCATTGTATTACCAGTGATTTACGGTACGAGTGAACAGGTACACTGGAGTGGTAAAGAATGAGCTGAGCTGGGTTATGCTCCAGGGAATATGTAGAGATTTGCGCTGTTAACTCATGAACTTGTGTCCAGAATTGTTGCAAAAGTGGACATGACCACCAGATATACAGTAGGGTACCAGGTTCCCTGGAGCATCTCAAGCATTTATTGAGTATGTTTGGATCAAATTTGTTGAGTAGTTCGGGGGTACGGTAACAACGTTTCAGAGTCTTATAGTTATTATTCTAGACATTGAGCAAGCCTTTGTGGGCGATTGTAAATATCCGTTCCCATTGCTTGTTGGTTAGCTCTTGTTGCAGATCTCTTTCCCAACTTGAGCATGTTTTTCCAGAGTTAGTGGTGATGTCTGTGAAGAGCATGTTGTGTGTGTTGGAAATTACATGCTGTTGGGAATCAGATTGAAAGCATAGGTTTTCGAATGGCACAGGGAACCTTGACTTCTAATCACTTCAGCACCGAAAAGCAAGAAAGGTAAGAGGTTAGAACCAGTTGCAGCATGATCAATCTGGGGCCAATTACTGTGGATGACTGCACAATACTATCACTAAAAATGTAAGAATGGTGAGCCTTCATGTTACTTTACACACATATCTTTGTCGTGCATGTTTTGGAACCAGGTGGACTTTAGCTTCATCTCAACTTTAACCCAACTCATAAACTTAAGCATAAATTAATACCTAAAACTGTCAGGTCAAAGAGAATTAATATCATACTGGTGCTACTTATAACACATAAAAAAAAATGCATTTTTTTTCAGAATTTTCCATTGCTGGCATTCTTTTGTTTATATTTTGGCTGTCAGTGGGGAAGCCCATTGAGTCATCGGTTGGTAAGGACATGGGCGGCCGGCTTCCTGGGCCGCGCCTTAACAACCAGATATTCTACACACAGAATTTGAATCGGTCAATAATTTTTCAACCGATCTGAATTCGAATCATTCTGAAAATATGGGATTCATTAGAAAGCGAACATACAGAACAAAATTTGTTAATATTTCATTCAGAGATTCTTAAACATCCAACTCAGAATAACCAAAAATATGTCAGAATT
Source organism: Lithobates pipiens (assembly GCF_037356315.1). Lineage (NCBI taxonomy): Eukaryota > Metazoa > Chordata > Amphibia > Anura > Ranidae > Lithobates > Lithobates pipiens. The sequence goes on from NW_027507758.1 coordinate 296,897,180, forward strand.
TATATTCGGACCCATACGATTTGCACATGTCTATCATTAATCAGATTTCCACTTAGAGAGAGAAAAAGTAAGGGCTGCTATTGTGCTACAATACCAAGCAGAAATCAATATGTGCAATTGGTCTGAAAAAGATTAACATGCATTGTTAAGTGGATCACATTCACAATAATTCCTAAAAATGTAAGACTAAATTATCTATCAAATAATTATTCTGTGAGGAGTAAGTGAGGGCATGGCTTACCGGCTCTGTGTGTGCCTATGGACGCACATGGCCCAACTTGGAGGGGATTGCACACAGGTTCCTCCAAAGCACCCAGCTTGCTAAGAAGGCACCTGGATAGTGATGAATGGATAGCACCAGCAGGGGGTTGTCATAGAGGAGGCAAGGGACCGCTCTCTGCAATATTGTTGCACAGAGCAGGTAAGTATCATGTTTTATTTCAGCATCTCAAACATCTTTCTTTAGTATCACTTTAAAAACATGCAGCCTAATAATTTCACCTGTGATTTTCCCAAGGAAGCTGAATATATGTCTTGAAAGTGAATCGTAAGAAACATATGCTAAGTAATGTTCAGCCTCAACATATATTTATTATCGCTACAAATCTCTGCTAGAGGGTTATTAATGTGATATAGCCCTTTCTGCTGCAGAACCTAGGGCAGTGATGGCGAACCATAGCACCCCAGATGTTTTGGAACTACATTTCCCATGATGCACATGTACTCTGTGCAGTGCAGCATCATGGGAAATACAGTTCCATCACATCTGGGGTGCCAAGGGTTGCCTTCACTGACCTCGGGTCACAACCCTGCAGCCTAATTTATTTATTACACAAAATGAGCAAATGGAGAGGAGAAGCTGCGATCTAAGCTTCACATGAACTAGAAAAACAGTAAACTAGCACAATTACAAAAAAAAAATAACTACAATGCATGTAAAATAACATAAGTAGCAGCCAAGGAGCAAAGAAAAAAATATCACAACAAAAAAGTATGCAAATAATGACTAAGACTTACTAGTTTGCATAATTATCCAAAAGAAGTACTGAAACATACTACGTTCGCTTTGCCAGCAGACAGAAAAGTCAAGTCCTGTAACATTCACTGGCAATATAAAACTGACGTGTTTGAAATAGATAAGTGGACAGTAAGCCCTACGGCTGCAAAAGGGTCACATAAATGAAAGGCTGTGAGGACAGCATGGTGCAACATTGACGAGCTGTATAAAAATCTCAGCAATGCTTTTTGCATGGTAATTAACTTGCTTTATGATCCAGCAAAGGAACTTCTGGATAGAGAACATTTGCTTTGGCTCCACAAGCAAGGCCTTGTGCAAAAGATATGCAAAGCAGCTTGTACTTGCTAATGGTTTGGAAGCTGTAGACCAGACTTTGTTCATTAAACTCATAAACCAATAGCACTTACAGATCTGAGGATTTCTGCTTTTTACCTTGCAGCAAAAGGAATAAGAAGTCAATAAATTAAACATTATTCCATTTGATGATTTGCGCAATTTTATGCCGAAAAAAAAGACTAACATAAATTCCCAAAATGCATGTTTAACATCTCCTCTGTTTGAAAGTCCTACCAAAAAAAGAATTCTCCTAAAGCTTTTAGCACAAAACTCTTTAAACTAACATTGCTGGATTGATTTAATAAAGCAAAGTGCAATATGTAAAGAATAGTAACCCAAAGAAAGCAGCAATCATCCTTCACAAAATGACAGCTGTTCTAAACAGGTGAAAGCTGAAACATGATTGGTTTCTAATATTATGGCTTTTTGCGTAACTTTACTGCATGGTTCTATTGCAAGGGAAAATATGAGGTGGTAAGAAAGCCTGGTGTGGGTGGATTTTCAGAAGTGTAGGAGAGGAGAATAAAATAAAAATACAATACATAAATGAACAAATTAAAGTGGTTCTACAGTAAAGGAAGGTTTTTTTTTACCTTAAAGTGGTTGTAAAGGCACAAGTTTTTTTTACCTTCCTGCATTCTATGCAGGAAGGTAAAAAACCTTCTGTGATCATCAACCTCCCAAACCCACCCCTAATGCTTACCTGAACCCCCACTCGATCCAGCAATGTCCACAAGAGCCTTGTCTCTCCAGGGGCTTGCACTCCAGATTGGAATTTGGCAGCAGCAATTGGATGTTAATCACAGCCAGTGAGCCAATCAGGAGACAGAGGGCAGGGCAGAGCCACGGGTCGGGAGCGCGCCTCCTTGGATGCCCCCACAGCAAGCTGCTTGCTGTGGGGGCACCCATCAGGAGGGAGAGGCACCAGCGTGGGATCTGAGACTTTAATATCACTTTAATGCATTCTATGCATTAAGGTAAAAAACCTTCTGAATACAGTTCCCCCTCATACTTACCTGGCGTGACGTCAGCATGTCCATGACGATCGTGGGATCACAGCTCACAGCACAAGCACCATAGTGAGACGGTGGCAAAGTGACTCTTTGAAAGTTTATTGGAGGCGGAGACGGTGTCTCATTCAGTGAGTGAACAGATACCTCTGGAAATTCCCTGGTGACCCGCAGAGCGGAGCTGAATCTGGAGGGTTAGGTGGAGGTCTGAGGAAGTAGTGGAGATGGTGTGAGTACCTTTATCTGCCCATTGATCAAGCTACGGACTGGCACTTTCTGTAAAATTCCCCCTGTTTACATCCTCCCTCCCCAGCCTCCATTCTATGGACAGATTCAATATAGCTCACCAGAGGCTGATCCCCTGCTCTTGGACATTGTAGCCTGTATATGTCAGCCACCAATGCCTCACATAGGTAAATGAGAGCCGAGCCCTTGGCTGTAAGGACTTCCAGTTACCTCTGGACTGCCACACATATTATTTGATTATAGGGCGGCTCTGGGAATATCTTACCTGCTTAATTGCATCAACATTTAACCAGCAACCAGATGTATACTATCCTTCTGGTTTAATTGAAATCTGGGATTGCTTTGAAATTGTGATAGTGATAAAAGAAGTTTTTGCAACGTTTACTATTATTATCTTCCAAATCCCTGAAGTTATTAGTGTGACTGGTTGAATGGATGCATGCGTAGCTGAGATCCCTCTTTTAATGACAACATTGTGTTTTTAATATTTGCTTTGGAAGGTTTACACCGGAATTGCTGTTGTTGTTTTTTATAATTATGGTGCTTTTTCTGTTATAAAATTTACTGAATCCAACCATAGTGTCCCACAGTTGTGACCTACAGTGCCTTGCAAAAGTATTCCCCCCCTTGGCTTTTTACCTATTTTGTTACTTACAGCCTTTAGTTCAATGTTTTTTTAATCTTAATTATATGTGATAGATCAGAACACAATAGACTAAGCTGGTAAAGTAAAATTAGAAAAATATATACATAAAACAATTTTTCAGAAATAAAAAACTGATAAATGACATGTGCGTATGTATTCACCCCCTTTGTTATGAAGCCTATAAAAAGCTCTTGTGCAACCAATTACCTTTAGATGTCACATAATTAGTAAAATGATGTCCACCTGTGTGCAATCTAAGTGTCACATGATCTGTCATTACACATATAAACCTTTTCGAAATGCCCCAGAGGCTGCAACACCTAAGCAAGAGGCACCACTAACCAAACACTGCCATGAAGACCAAGTAACTCGCCAAACAAGTAAGGGACAATGTTGTTGAGAAGTACAAGTCAGGGTTAGGTTATAAAAAATATCAAAATCTTTGATGATCCCTAGGAGCACCATCAAATCTATCATAACCAAATGGAAAGAAAATGGCACAACAGCAAACCTCCCAAGAGACGGCCGCACACAAAAACTCACGGACCAGGCAAGAAGGGCATTAATCAGAGACCTAAGGTAACCCTGGAGGAGCTGTAGAGTTCCACTGCACAGACAGGAGTATCTGTACATAGGACCACAATAAGCCGTACGCTCCATAGAGCTGAGCTTTTTATGCAGAGTGGCCAGAAGAAAGGTCTTACTTTCAGCAAAAAACGAAATGCCACATTTTGAGTTTGCGAAAAGGCATGTGGGAGACTCCCAAAATGTATGGAGGAAGGTGCTCTGGTCTGATGAGACTAAAATTGAACTTTTTGGCCATCAAAGAAAACACTATGTCTAGCGCAAACCCAACACATCAAATCACCCAAAGAACACCATGCTGTGGGGATGTTTTTCAGAATTCGGGACTGGGAAACTGGTCAGAGTTGAGGGAAAGATGGATGGTGCTAAATACAGGGATATTCTTGAGAAAAACCTGTACCACTCTGTGTGTGATTTGAGGCTAATATGTAAGTTCACCTTCCAGCAGCACAATGATCCCCAAACACACTGCTAAAACAACACTTGAGTGGTTTAAGGGAAAACATGTAAATGTGTTGGAATGGCCTAGTCAAAGCCCAGACCTCAATCCAATAGAAAATCTGTTGTCAGACTTAAAGATTGCTGTTCACAAGCGCAAACTATCCAACTTGAAGGAGCTGGAGCAGTTTTGCAAGGAGGAATGGGCAAAAATCCCTGTGGTAAGATGTGGCAATCTCATAGAGACTTATCCAAAGCTGTGATAGCCGCAAAAGGTGGCTCTACAAAGTATTGACTTTAGGGAGGTGAATAGTTAAGCATCCTCTGGGACTGTGGCATCATAATGGGCGGGGGCATCATCCGGTGATGTCCCTATATAAGTCGCCGCACGCCGCGTGTTCTGTCATAGTGAGCGGAGACAGCGACGAGGCAACATCTCCTGAAGAGAAGAGAAGAACAGAAGATGGCGACAGAAGACCAGGTCACCGCTTGTAAAAGAGCTAGAAGAAGGCGCGGTGGCCCGGCAAGAAGAACCGAAGAGGGGGACAAGACCCCCAGAAGTCGGAAGAAGAGGGCGGCGGCGAAGAAGAAAGCCGGGGCGAGAAGACCCCGAAGACGGAAGACCCCCGGAGCTGTGCAATAAACTATTTTAACCCTTGTGTGTTGTGTTTTTTTTGTACATTTCTTTTTCACAGGTGAATGGGTAGGGGTACATTGTACCCCATACTCATTCACATAGGGTGGGGGGCCAGGATCTGGGGGCCCCCTTATTAAAGGGGGCTCCCAGATTCCGATAAGCCCCCCGCCCGCAGACCCCGACAACCAACAGCCAGGGTTGTCGGGTAGAGGCCCTTGTCCTCATCAACATGGGGACAAGGTACTTTGGGGTGGGGGAGCCGCGCGGCCCTCCCCTTCCCCAAGGCACCCCCCATGTTGAGGGCACGCGGCCTGGTACGGCTCAGGAGGGGGGGTGGCGCTCGCTCATCCCCACCCCCTTTCCTGGCCGGCCGGGTAGCGTGCTCGTATAAGGGTCTGGTATGGATCTGGGAGGGACCATTTTTTCGGCGTAGGGGGTTCCCCTTAGACTCCATACCAGACCTAAGGGCCTGGTATGCTCTCGGAGGGGGAACCCTTTTGAGAGCTGATAATTCTGTGAGAGTCGTCTCCGTATAGACAGAAATCCGACTTGTAGGCGACCTCCATTGAAATCAACGGGTACCAGTCGCCTACAAGCAGTACAGGAACCTTTTCTGAATTTGGAGCGACTTCAGTAGTGTGCATTAAGACGGCTCTCATTCACTTACATTGATTTTTACATGTTGTCCGACCTGAGGCAACTAGGGGCGACCTGAAGTCGGATCTGAGTCGCCCCTGTGTGAACCGGCTCTTAGGCCTCAGGCCTAAGGTAGTCATATTTTTGCATTCTAGCTCCAATAATGTTGTTGTATTCATGCCCATAATCACATATGTGCATATTTACGTGTACCAGCACATAATACCACAAACGCAGTTCTTTTTATTTTTGCTCATACACAGCACTTATTTACGCTCCTGTGTGTACAGGCACATTGTAAACAATGGGCTACATTTTAGAAGAGTAAAAAAAATGCTGTACTGAGCTTTTTCAGGCTGCAGTGTACAAGTAGTCTCACTTTGAAAATCAATGATGCATATTAACCGCTTCCTGACCGCCTCACGCAGATATACTGTGGCAGAAGGGAACATACAGGAAAATTAACGTACCTGTATGTTGCCTTTTAAGAGGCGGCTTGCGGGCGCGCACCCGCTGGGAGCTCCGTGGCAGTGATTGCGGATCCTGTGGACTCGATGTCTGCGGGCATACCCACGATCGTCTCACAGTGAGGAAGAATGGTAGATGCTAATGTAAACAAGCATCTCCCCATTCTGATTATGACACTGTCACTGATCAGCTCTCCCTGTAATCAGGAGCGGTGATCAGTGACGTGTCACACACACCCCTCCCCCCAACAGTTGGAATCACTCCCTAGGACACACATAACCCATGCAGCGCCACCTAGTGGTTAACCCCTTCACTGCCAGTGACACTTTTAAAGTAATCAATGCAATTTTTTTAGCATTGATCGCTGTATTAATGCCAATGGTCGCAAAAATGTGTCAAAATTGTCCGATGTGTCCACCATAATGTTGCAGTCACAATAAAAATCGCTGCCATTACTAGTAAAAAAATAAAAATATCAATAAAAATGCCATAAACTATCCCCTATTTTGTAGACACTATAACTTTTGGGCAAACCAATCAACAAACGCTTATTGTGATTTTTTTATACCAAAAATATGTAGAAAAATAGTATCGGCCTAAATTGAGGGGGAAAAAGATTTTTTTTTTAATTTTTTGTGGATATTTATTATACCAAAAAGTAAAAAATAATGTGTTTTTTTTTTCAAAATTGTCACTATTTTTTTGTTTATAGCGCAAAAAATAAAAACAGCAGAGGTGATCAAATACCTGTAAAAGAAAGCTCTATTTGTGGGGAAAAAAGGAGGTCAATTTTGTTTGGGAGCAACGTCGCATGACCACACAATTGTCAGTTAAATCGACGCAGTGCCGAATCGCAAAAAGTGCTCTGGTCAGGAAGGGGGTAAATTCTTCCAGGGCTGAAGTGGTTAAAAATAAGTTATATAGGTTGATAGCACACTCTGGTATGTATATTGCTAAATTTATTTCACATTTAGCATGCAGGCTGAATGAAAAAAATCAAACATTATTTTATCCATGCTATGCGGCATAGATTTAGAAATCTCCCACTGCAGCTACTGTATTTTGACAGCCAGCCACATCAGCTGTCAAAATACCCGAACTGCTGTCATTTTTTCAGATGCAGGCGTGGTTCGGCCCACAACTGTCTGCACAGCCTCTTTGATTTTTGTAATTGCGGGATATCAGGCAGGAGACAGCCATCCGCTGAGCGAATCTCAGCCAGCTCATCAGAAACTGTGTACAGCCAGTTTAACAATCGTCATTTGATAATAAATAGATTGTAAACAGCCCCAGCTATTTGTACTTTATGAGGCAAGATCCCACTAAAATATGGGCAGTACTAAGGAAAGATTTTTTCATTGTTTGTCATACTGAAACAATGCAATAGTTAAAGCTCAATTCAGATTTGGGTTTGCCTTGACTTGGGGGGATTTTCTTGATACTTTTTGTTGTCCTTTCATAGCAGACACTCCAATATAAAGCTAACTTAGCCATTAATATATTACCGCTAAAAATTCGAAATGGTTTTGTTTCACAAAAAATCTTTTACTGAGTCTCCTGTGTGCTTTTCATACATTTCAAAAGATGCTGAGTTCTCATTTAGCTGAACGAGTAGATGCGTAGCTATCACGGTCCAATGGTAAACCATTTTATATTTATTCTGGACACTCTTAACACATAGCCGAGGCTTCATGACTGTGCTATTTTTTGCCTCACAAATATTCTGTCAACATATAAGTCTGTGGAAGACTGAATCTTTCCATTGAGCAGCAATTGTACACTGCCCAGGCAACCAAACTACAAATTCCAATCCACGGCTATGTCCAAATATCATAATACTGACAAAGGACAGAAAATGTGTTCATATAGAGGTTCATAGTATACTCCGGTCCATAGCAATATTATTGTACACAAATAATAATGAGGGAAAAAACAAGAGCTCTGTCAAATGACTTGTCATAGGCCTACAAAAAAAAGAGGCCATCTATATTTTTAATTCAAATGTTAGAAACAAGAATATTTAACAAAATACATTATAAACACTGCATAACAAAGAGGTTAAAGAGTAACTGTAGTCTGCTCACATAATCTGTAATAAAAACATCTTTGCCCTTCTGAAGCTTCCCTCCAACCACTTTCCATATTATTTTATATATACTGTGATTCTGCACTTGCCAAATATGCTGCAAAAAGCTCCCTGGTTGCATCCATTTTAACTGTGGGCAGCTGAAGCTGCTGCCTGTTCACTTCCTGGATTTACAAAGACACACAGAAGCACACCTCCAGTTCTGCAGCTCTTATTTTCCCTCTTATGACTCATCCCCCCTCCCTTCCTGGCAAACTCTAAGGCTACTTTCACACTGAGGCACTTTACAGGCGCTACAGCACTAAAAATAGCCCCTGTAAAACGCCTCTCCTGTTTCTCCAGTGTTAAAGCCCTCGTTTGCAGGACAGTCAAAAAAGTCTTGCAAGCTGCATCTTTGCAGCGCTATAGGAGCGGTGTATTCACTGCTCCTAAAGTGCCCCTTCCCACTGAAAACAATGGGGCAGTGCCGCAAATCCGCCGGCAAAACGCCCCTGCAGCGGCGATTTGCGGGCGTTTTTAACCCATTTTCGGGCAATTATCGGGGGTTAAAACCACCCCTCTAGCTAAAACCACGTTAAAATGCTACTAAATATAGCGCCACTTTACCACCAATGCCCGTCCGCCCCAGTCTGAAAGTAGCCTTACGAGCGTGAGAGAGAGAGCTGTGTATGATGTCATAAGCCTAGGCTTTTTACCAGACAAGAAACAGGAAGTGGCTGCATAAGGTATTTACTGGCAGAAAAAAATGTTTTACTATCCAAAGTTAAAATAACAAGGGCAGAAGATTTAATAGTTGGAAAATGGCTGAAGTTCCACTTTTATTATTATTATTATTCAGGATTTATATAGCGCCAAAAATTTATGCAGCGCTTTACAATATAAAATAATTCCATGGCTACTACATAATGAAAAGGTATTAGTATGAATTTACTGATACACTTTAGGCCTTACTCACATGGGGTGTACTAAAGCATGTACCTGTATGGGGGCTGTGTTTCAAAACAAACAAACAAACAAGGGAAATGTTTTGCGCTAAGGACAAAATTGTGAGAATGGTTATTAAGCTGCTACCTCCACTGAGACTGTCACCAAGGAAGAGCCATTCTTAAAGAGGAGTGGGTATGGCGCTGCTTATGTTGTGTGTCCCTTTAAGTGTACCTGCAATTAGTGTGCTAGGTGAAGTGATTTAATGTGCAATTTAGTAATTATATTGCGGTGTTATCTGTATATGTAAAATACTTCTTAATATATGTGTGATTACTGTACCTTATTAGTGAACACATACATGTGTGTATACATGTGAGTAATATACTGTAGAATACAGACAATGTGAGTAGTATGCTGTAGTACGCACCATTAAAAAAGGCCTTAGTAAAAACTGTAAACAAATCTTTTAGATGCATTCAGGAAGCAGAGGCCACCAACTTAGTAAATTTGCTTTCATGCAGACACTGTTTAACTGTACCACTACCCCCTCTCCCCCTCCCCCTACTCTCCTATCTCCCTATTCTCCTGCTCACCCCCCTACCACCTTGTTCCTTCTTTGTTTTGTTCTTCTCTTTCCTCTCTTCTCTCTTTTTCTGTCTCCTTTATGTTATTTATTACAAATTACCTTATGTAGTAACCCATGAGCATCTTTTATTGGTATGACCTCGTGGATCGGAGAACAGGTTCTCTTCCCAATTCTCCAAGCTTACTGACAGGGACCAGCTATGAACGATAGTCCTTGGCTAGCCTCCCGTACATGTATTTCTGTTACTGTTCTTTGCATTCATTTATCTCATGATGTTTACTGTTTTACTGTTTTTCTTGAAAAAGCTCCAATAAAAATATTTTCAACACTAACTGTACCACCTGTAGTGCACCTGCTTAGGATGCTGGAACATCCTCCTTGCTACCTCTTATGCCGAGTACACACGATTGGACAATCCGCCCGTGTGTGGGCTCCGGCTGACTTTTTTTTCCCAAAGTCCGGCGGACTTAGAACAAAGCTTTGACTCAAAATTGTCCGCCGGACTCGGCAGTCCGGTGGACAATCCGGCCATCTGTGTGCTAGTCCGCTGGACTTTTGAAATGAACGGACTTGCTCACATGGAGAAAAGTCCGTTCATTTTGAATGTGGCTCGAGGTAGACGGAACTAGCGAAGGACATCAATGTCGCCGAAAAAACGGAGTGGGGGTCCCCCCCAGGGTCCATATCAGACCCTTATCCGAGCATGCAGCCCGGCCAGTCAGGAAAGGAGGTGGGGACGAGCGAGCGCCCCCCCTCCTGAGCCGTACCAGGCCGCGTGCCCTCAACATGGGGGGGTTCTTTGGGGAAGGGGGTAATGTAATGTAATGTATTCTGTGGTTTATGAGCATGCGTGGCCTTGGTCTTTCCGATTTGTTTTCAAGTGAATACTAAACTGCTTAACCTCTTGCCGACCAGGCACCGCAGTTAAACTGCGCCAAGGTGGCTCAGCTGCGCAAATGGCCATAGGCAAATGGCCACAGGTGTACATAGGTGTACAATCAGCTGGTCCGGTGGACTTGATTTCCACCAGCCGCCCGCGATCATTCCCCGCAGAGACAGAATGGGGATCTTCCCGAAGTAAACAATGCAGATCTCCGTTCTGATAGGGGATTACACTGAGATCCTGTCTTTCTGCTATGCAGGAAGACAGACTTCTGTGTTGTCCCAGGCAGCTTATCCCCCATACAGTTAGCAAACACACCCAGGGAACACAGTTAACCCGTTGATCGCCCCTAATGTAAACCCCTTCCCTGTCAGTGTCATTAGTACAATGTCAGTGCATATTTTTAGCACTGATCACTGTAATAATGGCACTGGTTCCCAAAAATGTGTCAAAAATGTGAGTTGGGTGTCCGATCTGTCCGCTGCAATGTCGCAGTCCCGCTTAAAATCACTGATCACTGCCATTAGTAGTATAAATAAATACATAAAAATGCCATAAATCTATCCCCTATTTTGTACACGCTTTTACTTTTGCGCAAACCAATCAATATATGCTTATTGTTTTTTTTTTTTTTTTACCAAAAATATGTAGCAGAATACATATTGGCCTAAATTGATGAAGAAATATGATTTCTTATTTATTTTTTTATTGGGTATGTTTTATAGTAGAAAACAAAAAAAAAATTTTTTTTTCAAACTTTACATATTTCTTTGTTTATAGCGAAAAAAATAAAAACCACCAAAAGAAATCTCTATTTGTGGGGGGAAAAAAAGGACATACATTTTATTTGGGTACAGCGTCGCACAACCGCGCAATTGTCAGGTAAAGTAACGCAGTGCCATATTGCAAAAAATAGGTCAGGAAGGGGGTAAATCCTTCTGGTCCTTAAGTGGTTAAACATTCTGTTATCAAACAACAAAAAATTTTTGTGTTTGTTCCTTCAAATAATTTTCCATGAACTGTCGTAATCGTCTCTTGAAAGCTGTGTACTAACCGGCAGATTATCATACGATCTTTTTGAAAACTGTATTTTTCATCATATTTCCTGATCATGTGTAGTAGGCATAGCACTAAAGCACGGCTATGTACAATAAATAGTATTACAATAAGCAAATATACAAGCATATACAATATGGATAAGTACAGACTATAGAAATAAAACATTAAATATGCATCTAAAATATATTTACATTAAACTGTCCCATCAAACAATGTCATGATATGAATCGGAGTCAGTTTACAGTAATAACAGAATATTTTCATCTTTCCTCAGACCATTAAGTAAGATTAATATGTGTGATCAGTAGAGATTTGCCACATCTGTATGTCATCTTTGTCATCATTAATAGATGATGGATTCTGCAAAGAACAAATGCCATCAATTCTTCTAATCGCCACGTTCTAGCCTAGAGGAAATTGTCACCATTGGGATGCTATATAAATTTTAGCTAACATACAACAACAGTGAATCAATGTATTTAGTCTAGTAAACAATGTTCATTTCCTCTGAGGAACAGTCAGATAATACTCCTAAATCCTCTTTGGGATTTACTGAAAAAGAAGTTAGACTGATACACATTGAATCTGGAAAGATGCAGTCAATAAAACACCACTTTTCAGTTCCCTGCTAAACTCTGTAATACGTAGCAAATACAATACTCAGGTGCAATCAGTTATCTACTAGACTAAGGCCGCGTACACACGCGCGGACTGTTCGCCCAACCTTGTTTGTCAAACAGTTTGTCAAACAGTCCGCTCAAAATCTGCATGAACAGACTTGACTACACACGATGAACGAACAGTCCGCTGAAACCGTGCGCGATGACGTGAACGGCACGTACGACGGGACTAGAAAACGACGTCCTATACACTGCAATGCAACCTTCGGCGTGTAAATCCTTTCTGAGTATGCGCGGAACTTAGTTTGACGAACAAGCCTACACACGAGCGGACTGTCCGCTCAAACCAAGTTTCAGCGGACAGTTTTACGGAAATTCCGAAAAACTTTGTTCGTCAGACTGTCCGCTGAAACTGTCCGCTGAAGCCCACACACGAGCGGACTGTCCGCTGAAACACTGTTCAGCGGACAAAGTTGGGCGAACAGTCCGCCCGTGTGTACGCGGCCTAAGTCTAAATGGCTCAATGTAGTTGTAATGGGCATTCACATGGGCTAAACCTTACTCCCTGACCCATTTTTTGACACAATTTCATCTGTTCTGGACCCATAAAGCCCCATACACACTATCAGATTGTCTGCTGAGTTTTTCCTTCAGATTTACCAAAACCATATAATATGAGAACAAACCTTAGGAGTTTCAATGTGTATACAATCAGGCAGACCCTTGCATTACATGGTTTTGGTAAATCTGAAGGAAAAACTCAGCAGACAATCTGATAGTGTGTATGGGGCTTAAGAGTCAAAAAACTTTGATAGCCAAATATCAAATGCTACCTACTATTGAAAACCTTAAAGCGTAATTCCACTTTTGTTGAGAAAAAAACTTTCCCCTCTGGGTGATCTCTGTACATTGCAAGGATTATAACGATCTTTGTAGATTCCTACCTTTTGTTATTCTGAAGAAATCCCTGTTTTTTCCTCTGTGCCCCATGCTTGGTGGGTTTAATGGGAGTGGTTTCATGATTATCTATCAGCACTAATGAGGAAATCAGCTGGGCCTGCATCCCTTTCGACATGTTCTTAGTGGAAATATTTCACCAAAAATAAATTTTTGTTGCAGGGGATGCCTGAAATCTTAGGCAGACTTCTGGGAAAATCAGTGAGCCAATCACACAAGCAGGAAATGATGTTTCTATGGTGTGTTCAGTACACATTCTGTGTACAGAACACCTCCAGGTAGCTATATTGCATTGCATTTTCATAAAAATAAAGAGGCTGCAGATTGAAAATGAAAGGTAATTTTTAATAACATTCAATTACAATATGACTTGTGTTGCAGTTGTATACGCTATATTATTTTTTCTTTATTTGCTACTTTTTTTCCCCACGAAAGTGGCGTTACCCTTTAACAACAATTCAATAGCTGGAACCTAATGATATCCAGATACAAAAACTTGGAGCGCCACTCAAAGCACTGCAAAGCTTGCCCATGCAAACCAAAGTACAGATCAGGTGCCGACATTCAAACAAGCTCATCCAGGCTAGCCGAAACAGATTGGAAGACAGAAGGTGTAAACGTCACACACTGGACCACACACCGGACCACTATATTGAGGGGTAATAATGGCTTCAGCCTGAACTGCTCCTGGCTATGCTCCTCTGACATGTTTCGCCCTGACTACGAGCTAGATCCGAATATTTTTTAAAAATATTTTATCACCTTTTATTAAATAAGGAATTAAAGAGGGATGGTAGGAGTAACATATTAAAATGATGCACCATTATAGGTTGGGAACTGGGGGTATGTTTCCAAAGTGTCTGTTTATGTATATTGCTCATTAAAGCCAAACTTCTCTCTCTCAATCAACATGAACCATTTTTATTCCTTATGCTATCGTTAGTAAATAGATAGGAAAATGTATCATATATACTTGTTTTAAACTTTCTTTTTTTCTTCAGTAATTTCCTGGATTCCTGTCCTGGGAAAATGATGTCATATATATCAGTAGTAGACATATGCAGAATGGAAAAATGTGTTCGGTTTTGTTTCGGATAGATTTGTTATGTTACTAATTTCATTTTGTTATGAAATTTTTTTAGTTTGGTTTCGGAATTCGTTAAGTTTAGTTTTGTTTTCATTACATTTTGTATTGTTTTTGTTAAAATTTGTTTAATTTAGAAATTTTTTAATGAATTCCAAGTTCAGAACAATTAGAATACGCATTAGTCAAAAAACGATCAACAGATTAGAATTCTGTGTGAAGAAATAGCTGGTTGTTAAGCAGCGGGCCGGGAAGCCGGTCACCCGTGTCCTTAACATAATCTGTCAGCAGGCTTCCCCACTGACAGATGAATATAAAGATAAAAAATGCCAACAATAGAAAAATGTTTAAAAAAAATGGCGTGGGGTCCCCCCAAAAATCCATACCAGATCCTTATCCGAGCATGCAGCCTGGCAGGTCAGGAAAGGGGGGGGGGCATGCGAGCACCCCCTTCCTGAAACATACCAGGCCACATGCCCTCAACATGGGGGGGTAGGTGATTTGGGGCAGGGGAGGCACCAAAATCACCTTGTCCCCATGTTGATGGGGACAAGGGCCTCTTCCTGACAACCTTGGGCTTTGGTTGTCGGGGTCTGCGAGTGGGGGTTTATCAGAATCTGGAAGCCCCTTTTAACAAGGTGGACCCCAGATCCCACCCCCCCACCCATGTGAATAGGTATCGGGGGCATCATACCCTTACCCATTCACCAAAAAAAGTGTCAAAAAGTAAAAACCACAGAAAACTCCTTTATTAAAAGAAAAAAACTGTGTCCATTGGTGTCCATCACAACGCCTGCCGACACGAAAAATAGAAATATGGCAAAAAACGCTTTGCTTCCTAAGAGACTACCCATCGACTGCCCTCTCTATGATTTGACCGCTCTTATATAGGCAAGGGGCAGGGCCAAAAGGTTACATCACCCAGTAGCACTGCCCCCTTCTGATATCAGAAGGCGGCAGTGCCACCGGGTGATGTAACTGGGTGGCCCGTCCCTTTCCTGTATAAGATCTGTCAAATTGAAGAGAGGGCAGATTTTGGGTAGCCTCTTAGATGGTGAAGCAATTTTTGCCATTTTTCGGGTCGGGCAGGCATCGTGATGGACATAGAGGGACACTATTTATTTATTTATTTTGATAAAGGATTTGTCAAAAACCGTTTTTTGTGGTTTTTACTTTTTTTGTGAATGGGTACGGGTACGATGTACCCAATAACCATTAACATTGGGGGAGTCAGGATCAGATTCCAAAAAGCCCCCCACCCGCAGACAGACCTGGATGGATGAGTTTGCTTTGAATACTAAAAATGAATTAAATAGTATTTTTGGTTTGTGGTACTCAAATGCAGTGTAGTTCCACTTTAACATACATTCAGCGAAAGTCACAGAGATTACACGCAATTTCTACGATGACGAGTGCAGTACTCAAGTGTTTAACTTAAAGTGGATGAAAATTAATAGAACAATCAATATTTTAAAGCATTTACCACAATTTCATATTTTAGGTTATGCACTGTCCAACCTTAGACTATATTAGAGATAAATGCTCTTTTTAAAATCCACTACACCACAAATTTTCCCAATTTGACACATGAATACTTTTTACAGTTGACAACTGAATTTAAATGCCCTTATGTTCCTTAAGGCTAGGTTCACACTGCTGCGATGCGGGAACGCTGCGAATCTACTGCGGGTTCCCGCATCGCATGTCTCCCAGCGGCAGTTCACACTGCCCTATGCGAACTGCTGGGAGTGTCAGTGAAAAGTTAATGACACCTCCAAATCAGTTTGCATATCGCAGTGCGATCTGCAAACTCAGACAGGAATCGGATCGCATGGTGTGAACACCCATGCGATCTGATTCTGCTGCGGACCAAAAAAAAGGTCCTGTACGGATGCGATGCGAATTCAGCCATACTATCTGTATGGCTGAAATCGCATAGTACAGAGATCGCATGTGATTTACACTGCAGTGCAGTGCGAATCACATCCGATCATGGACATCGCAGCAGTGTGAAAATCGCCTACTGCATCCCTCGTCTTCTTCCCACACCAGAAATACTGATACATTTCCTCCTCCACAGCTGTAACCTATAGAATTGGAGGTTAGCATCAGATCAGCACTATAATCAGCGCTGCTTTTTTCTTACAACAGAAGCACCACTAGTGGCTAATGAGGATTCAGATGAACGTTAACCTGTAGTCAGAAGTAGATGGCTTGGAAGAAATCAGACAGACTGAGATGTATTCTGGCTCAAAATAAACGCTTCCAAATTTATCATAATGCTGCAGCCTCAAAGATAAGCAAGTTATCCAATTAATAATGTCACTCTTGGCAGAGATGGAGCTGCCAACTGCTATTTTGATGGGATCCTTTTGTGAATTGGGGTGGGTTCTTGCTGTTGCCAATATGCTTGCTGCTGTTAGTGAAATGTATTCTCTTTTTCTTGATATTTTATTATGTAATGTTATTTCCCAGTGCCTCTTGCACTTTTAGACCTTATATTAGGTACACTTGTAATGCACTCAATGACTTTAGGTCAGTCTTTTTTCAACCAGGGTGCCCATGCACCCTGGGGTGCCTTGAGGTTTCTTCTGTTATTTTTTCCTCAGACCACTTTTGGTAGATCCTGACCACTGCAAACTGGGAACATCCCACAAAAGCTGCAGTTCTGGAGAAGCACCACTAGGAGAAGGAGGGTTACATGAAGTGAGAGAGAAGTTTCAGTGCCCCTCTGGTGAAAATGGCTTTCTTTCTTTTTTTCTTTGCCATGGAACTTCTCTCTCACTTCATGTAACCACACACATTAATGTGGGCTACATATGTTTTCACTCAATCATGGACTACACTGTGTGAACTGGCTGGCTCCTTGGCTGTTATTCTGGGCCGTGGTGGTTTTTCCTGCCTTAGCCCCGGGATATACGTTTGTTGGACGCCCTTACCCCCCTCTTTTTAGACTCTGGGTGATATTTGAGCTGACATATATCTCTTGTACCAAACCCTTGATGAGTGGACAAGCTCCACGAAATGTGTCAAGTTTTTTAAGATGTCAAGAGATTTATGGCTTTTAATTTTTATGCCTACCATGCAATTGCGTATGTATATATTATTATGTACCAGTGCAAGATGTAAAATTTATTTTACATGTAAATGTACATTTTTTAGATGTCAGCTCTCTACTAGCTTTACCTTTTTTGAAACTATACTATGGATGCTCATGGAATGTCTAAATTTTGTTTGTTCAATAAATATAATTTTTATTTATCATTTGTGTATTATTTCTCGTGCCACGCCTCACTTAAAGTCCTAATGACCACTGTTCTTTTTGTATGTTATACAATAGAGATGAAGGCATGTTACGGTGTTTGTGCCAGGTCACGTTTCCTGTCTGTACTATATATGTTTTTATTTTATTTTACTTTGACATACAAAGAGTTTGGGGAGCTATGTAGCATTTACTGCAAAAATAACACCCGTTGCATCCTTAACAACCAGCGACTCGTTTGCTGACTGCAAGGATTCCCCACTGACAGCAGAAACTAAATAAAAGTGACAAAAATGTGAAAAAAATGTGTGTGGTTCCCCCCAATTCACACCAGGCCCTTCGTTATGGATTTGGGGGGCTCATGCCAAAAATAAAGAAATTATCTCCCAAAAGTCATACCCGACCATTATTAGGATGCAGACCTCCTCAAGATGGGAGGTACTTTGCTGACGGGGGGCCCTGGAAAAGCACCTTGCCCCCATGTTGACGAGGACAAGAGTCTCTTCCCCACAACCCTGGCCTGGTGGTTGTGGGAGTGCCAGGAGATACTTAGAGAGAATCTGGAAGCTCGCATTAACAAAGGGTCTCCCAGATCCCCCCATGTGAATGAGTATATGATACATATTAGCCATACTCTTTCACAAAAAAAAGTGACTAGTGTAAATAAAAACAGTGCACAGTGTCCCAAATGTCCCCAGCTTCTGCTGGTTGCTCCTTAGCTATTTGCAGCCCTGAGTTGAACTGTCACATTTAGCAGGAATACCACTGATAATTGTTTCACTCCATACTGCAACCGGGGGTTCTGACTGTGTGCAAAAACACACGTTAAATACTGCAAAATAAAAAATGATCTAATGCAAAATTTACTGTGCTTAAGTTATTTTATCTCAAAAATGTATGCAGTATTTTTAACTCCTAGTGAATTGACTCCTATATCACACACTTTCTGAACCAGGGTGGCTGATGCACAAAGGTGTTCAATAGGGTTGATATCCCTGGAGGTGTCTGTAACATGGAACATGGTTTGACATTGCTGGAAGCAGTGAAAATTGCATTTCAATGTTTCAAAATCCAGTTTAATGTATTTAGGAGTAAAATAATCCTAATAAAGTACAATTGTGGGAGCACAGTGTTGGCCAAAACTACAAAGGAAAAAGATTTAGGGGTACTTATTTTGGATGATTGCAAAATGAGGATACACTGTGGCATAGCAGTGGGGAAAGCAAAGATAATTCTGGTGTGCATCACTAGAGGCATCCCCAGCAAGAAGAGCAGGAAGGTCCTGATTCTCTAATATAGATATTTAGTAATGCCGCGTACACACGACCGGACTTTCTGACAGCAAAGGTCTGACGGAACGAGTCCGTCGGACAATTCGATCTTGTGTGGGCTCCATCGGACCTTTGCTTGCCAAAAATCCAGCGGACTTTAGAAATAGAACATGTTTTAAATTTTTCCACCGGAACTCCGCCGGACCGAGAAATCCGTTCGTGTGTATGCTAATCCGACGGACAAAAACTGGCGCTAGGGCAGCTATTGGCTACTGGCTATGAACTTCCTTATTCTAGTCCAGTTGTACGTCATCACGTTCGAATCCGTCAGACTTTGGTGTGGCCAAGTCCGTTCATTCGGAAAGTCAGTCGGAACTCCGCGAAAACTCAGTCGGAAAGACCTAGTCCCTCGAAAAGTGCGGTCGTGTGTACGCGGCATTAGACCTCATTTAGAATACTGAGTCCAGTTCTGGAGATCTCACTTACAAAAAGATATTTTAATATGTACAGTATTTAGGAAAGAGTGGAAAGCAGGGACATGACTGAAACCGTTTAATACTTAAAGTGATACTAAAGTCTTGTTTTGTTTATAATTTAAAAATAATAAACACGTAATACTTATCTGCTCTTTGCAGTGGTTTTGCACAGAGCAGTCCAAATCCCCCTCTTATCTGGTCCCTTGCCAGCACTCCTGGCCCCACCCTCCTTCCTAGTGTCCCCACAGCAAGCAGCTTGCTATGGGTGCACCTGAGCAGCTGCTCTGTTTGTCCTTTCAGACACAGAGCCACGGCACAGCCCCACCCCCTTCTATCCAGTGATGGCTCACTGACTTTGATTGACAGCAGCCGGTGTCTCTTTACTTCCTAGATTTACACAGAGGCATACATCCAGCTCTGCAGCTCTCACTGGCCCTCTTATGGCTCATCCTCCCCTCCCTTCCTGGCAAACGCTCACAAGAGTGAGAAAGAGAGCTGTGCATAATGTCATTACCTGAGGCTAATGACCAGACAAGAAACAGAAAGGGGCCTGTATAAGGTATTTACTGGCAGAAAAAAATGTTTCACTATCCAAAGTTAAAACAACAAGGGCAGAAGATTTAATAGATGGAAAGATGAAAAAATGACTTAAGGTCCACTTTCAGTTTCACGTTCACTTACAGATCTCCTAGGCATCCAATTCGCATGTTGCGAAACTGTGACCGGCTCTCTATAGAGCTGATTCACTTGTCTCTGGAGTGGCTCCGGTGAATGGAGACGCACTGGGCCCCCTGCTGTGAGCCGCTCCATTACTCAGTGCGAACCCAGCCTAAAGGATAAGTTAATGATTACATAGCTGCATTAATTTTGGGTATTTCCTATTTCTCTGGAGTTTAGCTTTAAGAATAAGGCCCAGTAAATGTTTACATAGCTCTACACATGAGAACATGAAGGGGTTAGCATTATTTTTTAAGTTTTGTTTACTTTGCACAGAATTGGGTATTTTTTGAAATTTCACCGCATTCACTAAGCTTTGGGGAAAATTCCCCTGCAATGTGTAACTTCCCTTGCAAAGTGTGCAGCCTATTTGCCTTTAATACATCAGCCCTCTTTATATCCAAACTTCTCCTGCACCCAAAGAGTGTCTCTTACAACCTGACAAAGAAAGATTGCCTTAACTGTATTACTATCGCAATTCATACAATGTAGTCTCAACATAACTGGCATACTGAATTAAACTGCAATCCATTTTAAAATATAACCTTATTTTGACCAGCTGGTATATTGTTGTCTGTGTCACTTAGGGGAGATTTTCTGTACTTCCTGTCTTCAGAAGCAACAGGAAGTGCAAGGTAGGCAAATCCGATCTTAAATAGTTGTCACTATGAACAATTGTCCCCACTGTAAGATTGCTCCTATGTTCCTATTTCTGACATTGTCTGCTGAGGTTGCTTTAAAGCCCCTTTCATACGGACAGACCAATCGGGTCTGCCTGTTAGTTTTTCACTGGACCCCCCAGTCTCCTCTATGAAGCAGCATTAAACCCTCTGACATCTGATCCGATCTTACCTGCTAAAAATACATGGGGATCCATTCCCCATCCATCTGGTGGATCGGATGGCAGTTGGGTGTAAACCGACAGGCGGTCTGTTTACAGCTGGCTGTCCCATAGAGGAGAGTTGGCTGTGTCTATGTCCACTCTGCATAAGCAGAGTAGACACACACTGCTCAGCGGGAATCAGTGGATAGATTCCCTGATGAGCAGGTGGACTTCAACGGAGCCTGCCTCGTGTGAAAGGGGCCTTAAGGTCCAGTTAAATAAAAAATAAAAAAACAAACAAATACAATAGCGCACAAAACAAGGTACTCAATTCAATAAAACCCACTAAATATACACCTTTTTCCTTGAAATATTCTTATACTCTGTAACCTGATTAAAAAAAACAGCAGGGATGTATAAATTCTTACAAATTAATTTCTATTACCTTTGAGAACAGAAATATGTTGCCGGCCTTCCCCATCTGGATTATAGTTCCTAAACTCAATATCATCTGCATCTTTCAGCTCCACCTTGTCATAACCATACCAGCCAAGAAGTTCATTCATGGTATTTTCAGCAAAGTTCTGAAAAATATTTAAAACATTGTTTTTGCAGTCAGTGACATTGCATGGTGAGTGTTTACACATTGATAACGCTATTGTTTCATTTACAGCATAAATTATTCTTATATTTATTTCAGATTTTTTTTTTCTATCCAACAGCTCCCTATGGGCAGAGTAAACAACATCCTATGAGCAGAAAAGAGCGTTGCAAACATGTTATACAGCATTTATACAATAAAAGAATGAATGTACCGCTACAAATTTCTCAAAGTGTAAAAGAGCAAATAAATACTATACTGTGCACCATGAAAGCCAGTGAACTATAAATAAAGTAAAATGTGTATACAATAATTTTTAATAAAATCAAGACAATCAATATATAATGGTTACAAAAATAAATGTTCACATCCTTCTTATTAGTAAGTGAAGGGTATAACGCCTGTAATTTGTTTTTAAATTTGCTTCAACACAACCCCTACAATGTAAGGGAATCCCAGTTTTCACCAGGGTCTGCATAACTAGTGCCCCATTGGAAGATTTCCCTTCCATTTCTATTCTGGTGACAGCTCATAAGTTGGGATTTTGTTTCACCTTATCACCTTTACTCACTTTACTGTGATAACGGTAAACAGGACAAGTAGAGAGGGCGAATCTCCCTAACCAGGGTGCAGACAGCAATAAAAACCTGACAGGTGTAATACATATTTTTATTGATTTCTTAATGTGATACAAAAACATACAAAGGTACAAACACAACCATAAACATAAACAGTCTCAGGCACTTAGCCCTCACAGGGGCTTATCAAGGCAAAATAAATGCAACTTAGGAAGCCAATGAGGCCTTAAGGACTGTGTTAACAACAAACTATCAGCTGAAGAACATTTTGGTATGGCTCATGCACAGCCAGCCACCCAAGGCAAATAGGTCATCCCCAAAGATCCAATAAGCCCCACGACACTTGTGAGACAGCCGAGGTTATTAGTAGGGTAATTGGGGGAGCACTAGGTATCACCAGCCATTTAGCCCACACCCTGTCATATTTCCCAAAATCACCTCTATGTGAGTACGATATATATCCTTATAGAACGGCAAAGCATTATTAACCTGCTGCTTCCACAAGGAAATGGGGGGGCGTTTTTTCCAGCATAGTGTAATGAATTTCCTAGTGTAGAACCGCAGTAGACCAATCATAGATCTTTCTGCCACTCTGGAAACTATTCTTCTACTAGGCCCAACAGGCACAACCCTGGGGGATAAAGTCATGGAAATACCTGCAACCAAGTTAATTACTGAGAGTACTTGTGACCAGTACACACTGATTGCTGGACAGAACCAAAAGATTTGAAAAAAGTCACATGGATTATGATTACATAGCCAGCACCCCAGAGACTGAGATGATCCCATGCTGTGTAAATGGTATGAGGTGAGATAGGCTTTGTGTACAATTTTAAATTGTATGAGGTGGTCCCATAGGAATACCAAGATTTTAAACGGAAAGTCCCAGACATCTTTGGAGTCCAATTCGGAAGCATCAAGGGATTAGCACTGACAAAGCACCGATAGCTCGGGATAGGGCACACAGAGGAGGTGTGCATAGAGGGTTGGGGTGGGCTTCTCCAACAATTCAAAGCTCAGGACCCTCTCAAGGTCCAAGGACACCAGCTGAGCTCCACCAGGTGGAAATTGACTCCTGAAAGCATGAGACAACTGCTGATATCTAAATAAATGTGAAGGAGGGACATTGTGATGCGAGACAAAATGATCAAAAAAATTTAGTGTAAGGTCTGAAGTGATATCCTTTACCAATTTAATGCTGAATCGGGTCCAAGCTACAGGGTCAGGGAGCTTCAGAAAATGAGGCAATGTGGGGTTTTTCCACAGAGGGGCACCAGGTGAAACCATAGAGCGAGAATTGCCGTCAAATACCAGGCCCATGCTCCAGGCCCCTCCACTCTACCTTTACTTATACTTTAATATGTAGTGCTTTCCTGTGGTAACACACACCCTTAATATTGATGTGAATGCACCACCGGAGACAGAAAATGCTCCAGAGATCAACAAAGGTGTTACTGCCTGTGCAAAGACTTCCAGCATGGATGAGGCTGGGTGTCATTGAACCCAGAAGTGGGGCAGCAGCTACTGGTCTCAATAGACTTTCTTCAGAGGACAGTGCCAAGGAGATGATAGGTATTGCAGTGAAATTTTTATTTTATTTTATTTTACAGGGCTGGGGGAATTTAAAATGTGATTAAATTAAGAAGTAAAGACTAGACTTTGAAAGAGACTTATGCAGGTTCCTACCAAAGAATGTAATTTCCACCCCCTTTATCACATGACTGTTACCAAAACATGTCAAAATTGCAGCCCCCAGGTTCATTAGATCTATACTTGTTTATTTTGATACATCAACACAAAACCCTGTAATATGTGTTATCTCACTCACACATTTGTAACAGATTGGAAACATTTTTGGCTCCCACCACCAGTCATACAATTAAAGATGGCTGACAAGGTCACCCACTAGAAATCTGCAATGTCAGTGATTAAAAGACACTGCAGATTCTTATTGGACCACAAGAGCGATTCTTGGATGCAATCCATATTGATTTCCCAGAGCAGAATAACACTGGCCTATAAAGAGAAATGTCTCAGCCATGTGGTGGTCTCCATAGTTTAAAAATAAATCTTTTTTTAACTCATCGGGAAAAGCACTTTTATATCATCAAGACAATAAATAAATAGGTGTATTTTTTTTTTAAGTGGTTTAAACAATATAACAAACAGAGCACCACACAGAAAGAGGCTTTTCAGGGGTCTGTCAAAATATTTGTTGCCAATTTTTGAATTCAGCTTTTCTTATGTAATGCAATCTTTCATCACACAATATGCTTAACTCAGGCTTAGTGTTTCATAAACTCCTAGGAGAGCCATAAATATTTAACCACATATGTATTTCATTTACCAAGTAAATAATCCTAAAACATTATGTGAATTAATCCTATCGTTTGCAGCACGTTGCACTGTACTTCGAGCAGTGTGCCTTACCATTACCTGCTATCTAGAAAACACATGAGAGATGTGTCTAGACACACATTCAAATGTCTCCCTTGGTGCAAAGTTTGAAACCAATCACCAGGGTCTCTTTTACATTTCACCGCTAGTGCTGACAGAAATATGTATTTTGTTCTTAGAAATTTTCCTTTAAATACATCCTGTATAACAAGGGCGCCATTTACAAATCGTGCTGATCTGATGCATTGAATTGTAAGCGTAGATGTACTTCCCGCCCAGACCAGTGTCCAATTCATAGGGTCTCTACGCCTGGAGGGCAGGAAGGATAAGCAATCATGTGACAACTCTGATTGGCTGTCAAAGTGGTGAATATTAGTGGGAACCACGAGCTGTCTTTGATAACTCTCCATGCTAGGAAAACACAGTGAGCGTGCTCTAAGCACAGAAACATCAGCCACTTAGTGAAGCTTATGTGCAGCTTGTGGGCATTAATGCCCACTCTTTTGCCATATATGTGGTTTGTAGGTGGCAACAGGTTAAGCCCAAGAAAAAAATGAATTTATTGTAGTTTACATGTCCCTAGATGTGGTGGCTGTATTAATTTGCTCTTAACAGTACATGTCTCGGGCTCTTGACGGATTGCTGAGTGACTGAGCCAGGTTTAAGGGCGGATCCCAACCTTATGATTGCATCTTTCCCAAGCCTGGACCAGCGGAGCCCACTGTTGGCTGAAAACTGGTCACAAGAGTGCAGAACGAACTGCACTCCTGTGTTCCATAGGAGAAGTATGGCCAAAAATGTTTTTGTTTATTAGTAAGCCAGAAAAGAGGAAACGAAAAACAACAAATAAATCATTACACAAATGTAGAATAATATAATAGATGTAATATAATAAAAGACCATACGTTATCTAAAGCCGCGTACACACGTAGCGGTATGTCCGACGTACTTAGTCTGGCGGACTTCCCGCCAGATTGTACGTCGGACTTTCCGAACGGGCTACTTGCCCACACACGGCACTTTTTGAGCGGACTAATACGGCGTACTAAGTCTGCCGTACTATCCGCCCTACTTTTGAAATGAACGGACTCGCCCACACACGCGGAGGAAAGTCCGCTCATTTCGAGCGCGTCTCCAGGTAGGCAGGCCCGCGAAGGAGACGTGGCCCGGCAGAAGAACCGAAGAGGGGGACAAGACCCCCGGAGTCGGAAGAAGAGGCCGGCGGCGAGGAAGAAAGCCGGACTCCTCCGCTAGCAAAAGAGCTACAAGAAGATAGCGGAGGAGTCCGGCGAGAAGACCCCCGAAGATGGAAGACCCCCGGAGCTGTGCAATAAAGTATTTTATCTCGTGTGTTGTGTTTTTTTTGTACTTTTATTTTACAGGTGAATGGGTAGGGGTACATTGTACCCCATACTCATTCACATAGGGTGGGGGGCCGGTATCCGGGGCCCCCCTTATTAAAGGGGGCTCCCGGATTCCGATAAGCCCCCCCGCCCGCAGACCCCGACAACCAACGCCGAGGGTTGTCGGGAAGAGGCCCTTGTCCTCATCAACATGGGGACAAGGTGCTTTGGGGTGGGGGGGCCGCGCGGCCCCCCCTTCCCCAAGGCACCCCCCATGTTGAGGGCACGCGGCCTGGTACGGCTCAGGAGGGGGGGTGCTCACTCGCCCGCCCCCCCTTTCCTGGCCGGCCGAGTAGCATGCTCGGACAAGGGTCTGTTGTGGACTTGGGGGGGACCCCCACGCCGATTTTTTTCGGCGTTGGAGTTCCCCATTAAGTCCATACCAGGCGGCGGGGCCAGCGACGGCTCCTTCGCAGGTCCCGCCTACCTGGAGACCCACTCGAAATGAGCAGACTTTTCTCCGGGTGGGAAAAGTCCGCTCATTTCAAAAGTACGGCGGACTGGCATACACACGGCCGGATTGTCCGCCGAAATGCGAGTCCGGCGGGAAGATTGGTGTGCAACACGGCATTCTAAGTCCGCCGTACTTTCGGGTCAAAAAAGTATGCCGGAGGCTACACACGCGGGGATTGTTTGGCGGACTTGAATTTGCCGGACTTTTCCACCGGATTGTTTGATCGTGTGTACGCGGCATAAGAGTGTCATGGAAGTTTTCAAAAGTATAAGAGCAACAATTAAATTCATTTCAGATAAACCAACATTAAAGGTGTGTAATATGAAGAAAACAATACTTTTCTGTTGCAATAGAGAGCTGTCATCTTCACTGAGTTCTCCTCTTTTACAAGAAAAAAGAACTGTCCTGTTAGAAGAGGACCTTGATATGACATACCATGTATACTGTATGTGACCTACTAGCTGACACAGTGTTATTCATGCTGTATGCAAGGTGGTGGCATTATCATCCCTGCCACAGTAAAATTAACCTTAATCTGTCAAACATTTGTCTTTGTATGACAATAATAATAATACAAAAAATATATAGTATCTCACAAAAGTGAGTACACCCCTAGTAAATATTTGATAATGTATTTTCATGTGACAACATAGAAGAAATTACACTTTGCTACAATGTAAAGTAGTGAGTGTACAGCTTGTATAACAATGTAAATTTGCTGTCCCCTCAAAATAAGTCAACACACAGCTATTATTGTCTAAAACGCTGGTAACAAAAGTGAGTACATCCCTAAGTGAAAATGTTCAAATTGGGCCCAATTAGCTATTTTCCCTCCTCGGTGTCATGTGACTCGTTAGTGTTACAAGGTCTTAGCTGTGAATGGGGAGCAGGTGTGTTAAATTTGGTGTTATCGCTCTCACTCTCTCTTACTGGTCACTGGAAGTTCAACATGGCACCTCATGGTAAAGAACTCCCTGAGGATCTGAAAAAAAGAATTGTTGCTCTACATAAAGATGGCCTAGGCCAGTGATGGTGAACCTTGGCACCCCAGATGTTTTGGAACTACATTTCCCATGATGCTCATGCACTCTGCAGTGTAGATGAGCATCATGGGAAATGTAGTTCAAAAACATATGGGGTGCCAAGGTTCGCCATCACTGGCCTAGGCTATAAGAAGATTGCCAAGACCCTGAAACTGAGCTGCAGCACGGTAGCCAAGACCATACAGCGGTTTAAAAAGACAGGTTCCACTCAGAACAGGCCTCGCCATGGGTGACCAAAGAAGTTGAGTGCACGTGCTCAGCATCATATCCAGAGGTTGTCTTTGAGAAATGGATGTATGAGTGCTGCCAGCATTGCTGCAGAGGTTGAAGGGGTGGGGGGACAGCCTGTCAGTGCTCAGACAATACGCCGCAAACTGCATCAAATTGGGCTGCATGGCTGTCGTCCCAGAAGGAAGCCTCTTCTAAAGATGATACACTGAAAGCCTGCAGTTTGCAGAAGACAAGCAGACTAAGGGCATGGATTACTGGAACCATGTCCTATGGTTTGATGAGACCAAGATAAATTTATTTGGTTCAGATGGTGTCAAGCATGTGTGGTGCAAACCAGGTGAGGAGTACAAAGACAAGTGTGTCTTGCCTACAGTCAAGGATGGTGGTGCTGTACAGTCAAGCATGGTCTGGGGCTGCATGAGTGCTGCCAACACTGGGGAGCTACAGTTCATTGAGGGAACCATGAATGCCAACTTGTACTGTGACATACTGAAGCAGAGCATGATTCCCTTCCCTTCGGAGACTGGGCCACAGGGCAGTATTCCAACATAATGACCCCAAACACACCTCCAAGACAACCACTGCCTTGCTAAAGAAGCTGAGGGTACAGGGGATGAACGGAAGATGGAGGAGCACAAGGTCTCTAATATCCACCAGCTCTGTGATGTCGTCATGGAGGAGTGGAAGAGGACTCCAGTGGCAACCTGTGAAGCTCTGGTGAACTCCATGCCCAAGAGGGTTAAGGCAGTGCTGGAAAATAATGAAGATCACACAAAATATTGACACTTTGGGCCCAATTTGGACATTTTCACTTGGGGTGTACTCACTTTTGTTGCCAGTGGTTGAGACATTAATGGCTGTGTGTTGAGTTATTTTGAGGGGACAGCAAATTTACACTGTTATACAAGCTGCACACTCACTACTTTACATTGTAGCAAAGTGTAATTTCTTCAGTGTTGTCACATGAAAAGATATAATAAAATATTTACAAATATGTGAGGAGTGTACTTACTTTTTGAGATACTGTATATACGAGTCCTCTGGCCTGCTGTTGCATTGCAATCTTGAAAGTCCTCTTCCTGGCTTTCATGCTGTGCATGAGCAGACATGTCACCAAGTCTATTTCAGGTCCTAAAGACCTTACAGAGACCTGTGATGTGTCTGCACATGTACAGAAAATCCTGCACATGCGCAGACACACCGCAAATCTATGCCAGATCCCTGTCTATGTGGGTGCATCATCGTGCATCATTAAAATTGCATGATACTTTGTCTCATTGCCTTCTGTGATAGGTGATGTGTACATTCTAGTAGACAGTGGGTGGACAATCTACAATATTCTTGCCTAGGTGAGAAATCAGGAAATAGGGGGTTGCACAGAGTAATAAAAATCGAAACAGAATAAGAATAAAAAGTATTAACATTCTATAGATTGTATATTGCTCATGTTCATTGGGATCTCCACAGTAAGAATGCTACAAATGCAATGATTAGAAGCTCTTATATGCACAGAAATATTACTATATTCACTTAAACATTGACAATGGGCCAGGACAAGTTCGATCTTATATAACAATGCACTTCAGTGCATAGACTGAAAGCTTTCTTTTTTGATTTCTTTTTTTTTTTTAAGTGGGACTCTAAACTTAAATTAAAATGGTTGTTTTAACTGAAGTTGAAAAAATTGGGTAGAAACCACTACCAAGGCTATGGTCATTGTAGGGCTTAAAGTGGTATTAAACTCAAAACTGCGCAATTGTCAGTTAAAGCGACGCAGTGCCGTATCGCAAAATATGGCCTGGTCATTAAGGGGGCTGAAGTGGTTAAGGTCTCTTGTACACAGAAAAAAACTGATCTGGTGCATTGTTGTCTATGGAAAAATGCACACAACTCCATAAAAATTAGTAATATAGCGAGTTATCCTGTAAAATAAAAACAGAAAATTTTACTTTTAAGTGCCGTAATTTCTGTAAATACGTGTGTATATGTGCATTTATTGTGACACTGGCAACTGGAAGAGGATGGAGAAGAATTTTACTATAGGTGTGTATACTCAAGATCTTCACAGAATAGTGTACTCAAGATCTTTCTACCAGCAAGATCCTACATATACGTAGACATCAGAAAATGATTACGTATGTGTGCAAGAACTCTAACGGACCACGCTCTCCAAACAAAGTAGGAGTCGAGACAATCCATTTACCACTGACGGGGTACTTATAATGATCTAATAGTCCAACACTACCCTCTCCCCAGCCTGACAATGCTGCTGTCCAGAGATGTATGCTTTACTACTTCATCTAGAATGCAGACACCCTAATAGAGGAGGTGTGTTACTGGCAGGATCACCAGGTTAAATAAGGGGAAAAAAAGCCAAAACAAAAAGAGAACAAATGTAGTCACCACATCTAATGATTGGTTAACTTAGCAATATATTACATATTTGTTTTTGGGTTTAATACTGCTTTAACGTGAACCTGTTCTGGCCTAAAAAAAAAGTGTTGAAGTATGGTGTCTGCAATTATCATTGTTAGTGTTCAGGCTGATCGCTATTCCTCAGCTGTAAAAATATTTTCAGCTCTCTAGTTTTAGCTTCAGTATAGTAAGCTAGCTCCTATCCACTGATACATCTCAAAGAACCTGTGACTCAGTGTTCAGTAAAAGTTGAATGACAAGTGAAAGGGGTCCTGCAGGGACTGGTGGAATTTTAAACCATTTATGGCCATACACTTCTGTTGAATGGGACTGTTGGAAAACTTTTGTCAGTGAGCCGCTGCAGCTGCTGATCAGTGTATTCTGACAGCAGAGTGGCCCTGCTGTCAGAATACAATGGTAGAGGGGGAAGATTTCCTCCATCCACTTCACTTGTAATTAATCTATGGGCAACTTGAGCCTAACTTCTTAGGGGCTCCACAGTGATCATCCTGGAGGCTAACCATCCAACACTAATGCCGCGTACACACGAGCGGACTTTTCAACATCCAAAGTCCGAAGGACCGAGTCCGTCAGACTATCCGATCGTGTGTGGGCTGCAACGGACTTTTGATTCACCAAAGTCTGACGGACTTTAGAATATGGAACATGCTTCAAATTTTCCCGAAGGAACTCCGCCGGACCCGGTCCCCTTCGAAAACTCCGCTCGTGTGTATGCTACTCCGACGGACTAAAACCGACGCTAGGGCAGCTATTGGCTACTGGCTATGAACTTCCTTATTCGAGTTGGGTCGTACGTCATCACGTTCGAATCCGTCGGAGTTTAGTGTGATCGTGTGTGGCCAAGTCCGTTCGGCCGAAAAGTCTGTCAGAACTCCGTCGGAACTCCGTCGGAACTCCGGCGGAAGTCTGTCGGACATAAGTCCTCTCGTGTGTACGGGGCATTACTCTGACTTATTCATTATTTCAAAGCATCATCATGATGTGTTTGTTAGTTATAAGGAAAACCCCATGCTATCAAGACCTGAAGGTTTATAAGACTTTTGTGTGCAATAGTTTTATCAATATTGTGATTTTCTGCAATCAATTAACTGCAAATCTCAATAAAGGTGTTACAATCTTTCTTGCTAATATGTACACTTGTTTGTTTCTGTATACTACATTAGCCAAAGATTGGATTGCATTGAAGTTAGTTAATTAAACTGTAGTTTAATGATAATATTTAACTGTGAATATGCCTGAAGAGTGATCATTAAAGTGTATAATTTATGTAAGCAGTATATTCAGTATATATTATTTTATATATATTTTTTAATGCTATAAATAACATTTGTTTGTTGTTTAATACAAAACAACCTAAAAGTTGAAATAAAGGCAAAACTTTTCATTTAGATTTTGGATAGAGTAAGGGAGGGATATCAGATTTGTCCCTCTCAGAATTGTTTTTTAGCCATCTGTGTCCCATTCCAGAGATTTGAGAGGAAATCCCTGCAAATTAAGGGAATCCCTTGTGCACCTCCAGGTGAACAAACCTAGTGTCCTCATTGGAAGATTTCCCCTCTATTACTTCTTTAGCGACAACCCAAAACGTGGTATTTTTGAGTAGGGGGAGCATGTGGCTGTGCTGTGATTTGACACAGCACAAGTCAATTAGTGGGTGCCAGCCAATAGATGTCCGCCTGCACCCGCTGATCGTCGGGTAGAGACATAAAACGGAGCTCTGCCTATGTAGACAAGACCGAGTTCCATTTTGACAGGGGAAAATTATAGAGTTTGTGTTCCTGCAGGAAATAAAATCCATCACTTCTCTTAGTAAAAGCAGCACACATAGTAAACACAAACACTGGTTAGGCACACTGTTAACCTCTTGATCACCCTAGATGTTTAATCCCTTCTGAGCCAGTGTCATTAGTATAGTGACAGTGTATATTTTTAGCAATGATCACTGTATTAGTGTTACTGGTCCCCACAAAGTGTCAGAAGGTCTGCCGAAATATTGCAGTCCTTCTATAAGTCGCTAATCGCTGCCATTACTAGTATATAAAAATATTCCAGTGTATATATACCATGGTTTGTAGACGCTATAACTTCAGCGCAAACCAATTAATATACGCTTATTGGGATTTTTTAACCAAAAATATGCAGGAAAATACATATTGGCCTAAATTTATAAAGAAATTACATTTTTTTCCAATTTTTTTTATAGGACATGTTTTATAGCACAAAGTAAAAAATATATTGTTTTTTATTTTCAAAATTGTCTGTCTTTTTTTGGTTATACAAAAAACTGGGTTGATCAAATATCACCAAAAGAAAGCTCTATTTTTGCGGAAAATTACATAAATCGCAAAAAAATTCATAATTATGAACGGGGGTAAATCTTCCAGAGGACAAGCGGTTAAAAAATAATCTAGCAAAAATGTGCTTGCTAGTTGTGCATGTCTGTATGCAAATATATTTATTGGCTTTTGGTTCCTTTTTTTATTTGTTTGATAAGTTTGAAAGTTTATAAACTGATGGTCTAAATATTATCTTTTTTTTTTAATTATTAGGTTTACATATTCTTTTAAAATGTTTGTAAAGTCAACTTTTCTTGGTTAAAGTAAGGAAAGGTTAAAACCCTTGTTGGGTAATTGTTTGCTGTCTGTATACTGTTGAGGAGAGTTATCTTCATATCCTGTCCCAAAAACGCAACAGGAAAAATACAGAAAAACTCCCAAAGTGAGAAGGAAAATGTTTACTTCTAGACAACTGTCACTGGAAAACCGCTGTCCCTATTTCCCCTTACCTTTTGTTCTGTTGGCAACATTTTGGATTCCCCCCTCACTTTCTGTTTCAAGGGCAATGGTGACCAGGCCCGATAGAGAGGTGAATTTCCCTAAATGGGACACAGACAGCAATAAAAACTTGACAAAGGGTCTGAACATAATAAATTTATAAAAAATTAACTCTACACAGTGCCGGATTTAACTCTGTGGGGGCCTCTAGGCCAGGGATAGGCAACCTGGGGCCCTACAGCTGTTGTGGAACTATATTTCTCATAAGGCGTTGCAAGGCTGGCAGTTACAATTACTTCCAGAGGCATGGTGAAACTTATAGTTCTGGAACAGCTGGAGGGCCCCAGGTTGCCTACCCCTGCTCTAGGCAGTCAAAACTCTGGGGCCCCTTGACAGGTTTCCGGAGGTTTCTTGTGCATGTGCTCTATTTGGATAACATTGAACTAAGTAATGTGCACATCGCCTACTAGATGGAGAAGACCATCACTATTATACATTACACATATGTAGGTTTTACCAAAATTGTTTACAAACTGATAGCTAAAAGAAGATGAGCTTGTAAGAAACAAACTGTAATGTGAACCTGATGTCTATGGTTAATGTACTTTAACCACTTCAGCTCCGGAAGGTTTACTCCCCTTCATGACCAGGCCATTTGTGATACGGCACTGCGTTATTTTAACTGACAGTTGCGCAGTTGTGCAACACTGTACCCAAATAGAATTGATGTCCTTTTTTTTCCACAAATAGAGTTTTCTTTTTGTGATATTTAATCACCTCTGTGGTTTTTACTATTTCCATATAAACTAATTGTGTCTGGGGTGCTTTAACTGTGGGAAGACAGAGATCTGTGTTCCTGCTTAACAGAAACATAAGATATCTGTCTTCTCTACTAACAGAATGGTGATCTGTTTACAGATCGCCGTTCTGCCTGTCTCACAAACGATCGGCAGGTCCTTGCAAACATCACCTCGGACAATCACAGCGGTAGTGGGTCCCCGGCGGCGTGGGCATGTCTCAGATTTGGAAGTGTCAGATCACGTACTAGGTACATGATCTGGCACAGAGCGGCTGCCCTGCCGCAGTATATGTGCATTGGGTAATCGCTAAGCTGTTAAGTTGTTATTCGGTACATTACATTACCGGTTCAGGTCCGCCCTATATATACTGCTACAGGGTGGAACATGTGCTCCAAATCTCACACACATATATATATATATATATATATATATATATATATATATATATGCTCCCGCTGTGATTATACACAGTGGGAGCTGATCTGCGGGTACCGCAGACTTAATATCCACTGGCACCCGCCGATCATGAGGAAAGACACAGAACGGCGGTCTGCCTAAGTAAACAAGGCAGATTGCCAATCTGACAGGAGGGAAGGGATGGAATTTGTGTCCCTGCAAAGCAGGGAAAAAATTCCATCACTCCCCCTAGTAAAAGCACCTCCCACAGTACTCTAAAACACTGGCTAGGAACACAGTTAACCCTTTGATCACCCCTAATGTTTAATTCCCGTCATTAGTAGAATGACAGTGTATATTTTTAGCACTGCTCACTGTATTAGTGATACAGGTCCCCAAAAAAGTGTCAAAAGTGTCAGTGTCAGAATGTCCACCGCAATACGGCAGTCCAGCTATAAGTCGCTGATCGCTGCCATTGCTAGTAAAAATAAATAAATAAATAAATATATCCCATAGCTTGTAGACGCTATAACTTAACCAATCAATATATTCTTACTGGGTTTTTTTAACCAAATATACAGTATGTAGCAGAATACATACTGGCCTAAATTGATTAAAAAAATAAATTTTTTCCAATTTTTTTATTGAATATGTTTTATAGCAGAAAGTAAAAATGATTTTCCTGGTGCCTCCCCATGGCACCATACCTGTGATAGAGCTCCACCTCGACTCCTCCCTCAAGACCAGTGAATAGCATAAATTAAAGGCACAGTCCCTACCCAACATTCTCCTTTTTTTCCTCATACCTCTTGAGCTGGTGAAGAGTTGCAGTATGTCCATACCTCTGCCTTTGGCAGCGTCGGTCGGGTTCAGCCTCTCCCGTGAGCAGTCCCTGCTCTTGGGCCGCTATTAGCGCTAATAAGATTGGGAACCCCTTCTGTGGATCTTTTGGGGTTTTACATAGTTTCCTCACAGGAACGCAGTCTGCTGGTGATTCGTGAACAACGAATGCTGGTGGATTCAGCAGGAGGATCAGCTTCCTTTCTTCCCTGGACAGGTTAGACTTTCTTCATTATTTATCTGATAAAAGAAAATGTTTCCCCTTTAAGTCTGTTTTCTCCGGACCACGAATGCGTGGCTTGGCTGGTGCCATCTCAGTCTCTTTCTTTTAAAGCTGGAATCTTGGGTGATAGTGAACCCCAGTCTTGGTATTGGGTTTGGGATGCCCGGGAGCCTTGCTGTGGCTAGCGGGCTTCCGGTTCTCACTCCCCGCTCAATACATGGGCACGCAGGGAGAGAGAGACAGAGAGGGGCAGTGATGGCCTCCCTGATACAGTGGGGTGTGTTCCGGGGAGAGTGTGCATGCGCGGCTCTGGAATATGGAGCTGATGTCTGTCGCAGTCAGGGGCCTCTGCTGTTGTTAATGCGCATGCACGGGCACAGGCACACATGGAGGTGAGTCTTCAGCTGCCATATTTGTTTAGGGAAACACACTGGAGGTCAGCAAATGGTATCAGAGGGGGGTGGGCTTGCTAATTAGTCCCCTCACCCTCTGCTTCTTTAGAAGTTTGGCTCCATTTGGGCTCAGGGCTGCGTTGGATAATCAGTGGGCTGCCCCGCAGTTAAAAACATATCAGCAGAACAGGTATGTGTTCCTCTTTCACGGTTGAGACTGTGGTTCAGTTGGTTTCTCTCTAAAGTGTTCTATACTTTTTTCTTACTTCATCTTCTTGCAGCTGATCCCCCTGCCCATTTCACTATGAGTCATTCATCATGAAGTCAAGATCCTCCTATGTCCAACAGGTAAAGGACCATCTGTACGTGAGTATATATATATATAAAAAAAAAAGAGTGCGCCACAGAAGAACAAACTTTGTTTCAGCCCTGTTCCCTCAAAACAATCCGGGAAAACCTTCACGACACCATGACAATGACGATAGTCCAGAGAGGGGATCACGCTCTTCAAACCATATGTCTTCTAGGAGATCAGGATCTCTGAGATATTGTCTCTCTCCTTCGCCCCCACCTTGGGCGTCAAGAAAAAAGTGCTGGGCATGTGGTGCTGTTCCACTCCCTGATAAATTGGTCGGTAGGAACTGTCTCAGGGATTATGCAGCCAACTGGGAACTGGAAAGCCAGCAAGTGGTCGATCTAATTAAGCAGACCATGAAAGACTCCTCAGAACTAGCGGCCATAATCCCCGCCCATCCGGTTCCACAAGCTGTTGTAATGCAAGACCTAGACCCCAGCACTCCGGAGCCCTTAGCTGTTAGCACTCTGCTGTCTGCATCAGGAAGGACAGCTAGGCATTCTTCTTCTGACGATCCTTCTGAGGAGTCTTCAGAGGACTCTGAACCATCTGGTTTCAGATTTTCCCTGGTCCAGCCGTTTGTCAAGGTGGTGAAGAATGCTATTGCTTGGGAGGATCCGGAAAAGCCTCCTCAGAAATCAAAAGCTTATTTTCCTTTTCTTAAAAGAAAGCAAATTGTCTTCCCATTAATGGGGCAAATCAGACAAATTATAGAGGACGAATGGAGCAAAACAGACAAGAATTGTCAGTGTGAGTACCACTATCAGAATTCTTCCCTTCTCGCAGCTCTTGACCCAAGGCAAAGACCATGCCTTTAATTTATGCTATTCACTGGTCCTGAGGGAGGAGTCGAGGTGGAGCTCTATCACAGGTATGCTGCCATGGATAGGCACCAGGAAAGGAAAATTACGGTAAGTATACAATTTTCAGGTTTTTTTCTCAAAATTGTCGCTTTTTTTTGTTTATAGAGCAAAAAGTAAAAATGCAGAGGTGATTAAATAGTAGCAAAAGAAAGGTCTATCTGTGGGGAAAAAAAACACATACATTTTGTTTGGGTACAGTATTGCATGATCACGCAATTGTCAGTTAAAGTAACACTGTGCCGTATCGCAAAAAATGGCCTGCCCATGAATAGGGGGAAATCTTCGGAGGTCAAGTGGTTAATACAGTATATTCTCTAAAGAGTCTTTAATGTAACATTTTTATTTCTTCGAGAGAAAGCTTCATTGTTATTTTTTTCAAGATAAAATCAATATAATTTTGATCCATTGTCTCAGGGCCCATAAAATGCGTGGAGACCATAAGGCCAGTGCCTGTTCTGCCTGTTTTGTAATCCGGAACTGTCTATACACTCCCTTTAACTTGGCTTACTCTTTTAATATTTCACTGTATATACAGTATCTCACAAAAGTGAGTACACCCCTCACATTTTTGTAAATATTTAATTAAATCTTTTCATGTGACAACACTGCAGAAATTACACTTTGCTACAATGTAAATTAGTGAAGGTACAGCTTGTATAACAGCATAAATTTGCTGTCCCCTCAAAATAACACAACACACAGCCATTAACCCTTTCATTGCCAGGTCCTGTGCTCCATTTTGTACACTCAGGTGGCCAGACCATTTTTGCAATTTTTTCCTTTATATATTTTTCATTTATAGCTTTCAGAATTTGTGAAAGACCCCCCTCCCCTCCAAACCCTATATTT
The DNA here is from genome assembly GCF_037356315.1 of Lithobates pipiens. NCBI lineage: Eukaryota > Metazoa > Chordata > Amphibia > Anura > Ranidae > Lithobates > Lithobates pipiens. The sequence goes on from NW_027507758.1 coordinate 296,934,586, forward strand.
TCTGAAAGCACATGATAAGTAGAATAAAAATAAGGTGCTACTGATTTTTCCGCCCCCTGCAATATTTGCGCAAATGTTTTATTAGCAAATAAAAACACAGCTAATTGTACAAACTTCCTACTAAATATAAAAGCTTAACCTGTATTGAATAAACAAATAACAAATATTTGTAACTTTTAAATTGCGATTTTTTGCAAAATGCTGAAAATTGAGCAGACGCAAAAGTGTAAATATCCAAATTTCTCTAAAAATCGTAAGGTTTTTATTTTTCCCTTACAGCTTTCAGAATTAGCGAAAGGCCCCCAAAACCATATATTTTCTGAAAGCATATGACCTCTGGAATAAAAAGAAGGTGCTACTGATTTTGTCGACCCTGCGGTATTTGCGCAAATGTTTATTGAACCAACATATTTGCAAAAAATACACTAAAACCATTATTAGCAGATAAAAGCAAAGCTAATTTTACAAAATTCCTGCTAAATCCCTACTGAATATAAAGGCTTAACCTGTATGGAGTTAATAAATAACAAAAAGTTTTAATTTTTACATTCAAACATACGCGAAAAAAAAGCTTTTCATTTTTCCCTTAAAGCTTTCAGTATTTGTGAAAGACCCCGAAAACGATATATTTTCTGAAAGAATATGACCTCTAGAATAAAAAGAAGGTGCTACTGATTTTTTAGACCCTGCGGTACTTGTACAAATGTTTATCGAACCAATATATTTGCAAAAAAATACACTAAAACCATTATTAGCAGATAAAAACACAGCTACTTTTACAACATTCCTGCTACATCCCTACTAAATATAAAAGCTTAACCTGTATGGAGTTAATAAATAACAAATATTTGTAAATTTTAAATTGCGCCTTTTTACAAAATGGTGAAAATCGAATGTACCCAAAAAATGTATCAACAAATCTGGAGGTTTTCATATTTCACTTACAGCTTTCAGAATTTGAAAAGACCCCTCAAACTAGACATTTTCTAAAAGCACATAGCCAGTAGCATTAAAAAAAAAAGTGCTACTGATTTTTTGGTCCCCGAAATAATTGCGAAAATGTTCATCATATCGCTATTTTCACAAAAAGTACACTAAAATCATTAGTATTGCACATAAACACAATATAACTTACAAAATTCCTGCTAAATTAGTACTAAAGCCTCGTTCACGTGGCATACTAAAAGTGTACGCTCATGGAGGGCCATGTTTACCCGCACAGGGATGCACAGGTATTCCGTGCATCCCTGTACAGGCAGTCCCATTTATGTCAATTGGGATGCAACGGCTGCACAGGCATAGCTGCTGTTCCCAGTCTGACATCTGTGTGGGTACATGACTCTGAACACAGACAGTGTGAGCTCAGAGACATGCATATACGGACCTACATGGATGGAACATTGGGAGCAACGGCACTGTTTGCGCAGGTGCTACATCCCAAATGACATCAATGCGACTGCCTTCACAGAGATGCACGGTACACCTGTGCATCCCTGTAAAGCTACACTGTGTATGCCCTGGGTGAACAAGGCCTTAGGCCCCTTTCACACAAACAGACCGATAGCGTCTGCCTGTCCATATTTCAGGTGGGCCCAATCTAACCACCCACTGTTCTCTATGGAGAGACTGTCGCTTCACGCCGTACTGTGGCGCTTATTTATAGCTATGAATAAGCGCCACAGTAGGGCGTGAAATGCGTTAGCTTTTTTCCTGATTTTCCCTGTATATGAAGTGACTGCATTTGGATTTTATTTCTTCGTAGTCAATAAAGATGCCTTCTATGGTGTGTGGCCATCCAGGATCCTTTTCTTTCCATCCACTTGTGAGTTGTGACAATAGCGAATTAATATTCTCTATCATCTTCCAGCTTCTCCTCCTGGCCAATCGGGATGGATCTGGTTGGCTGGGAGGAGAAGCTAAGGTATCCGTTGAGTGTGGGGGGGGGGGCCATCACCGTGGAGGGGTGAGTGCGGGTGGACCTGGGGGTTTTTACTATGTTTGTGTTTTTTTATTTTATGTACTTTTTACTTTTTTTTACTGTCAGTTAATTTTTTGGGGGAGTGGGGGGGGGGGTCATACTAGGTTTGTGTTTTTTTTTTCTTTTATTATTTTACTTTTTACAATTTTTTCACTGCACGTGCCCTCTCTTCTACAGGGGGGAGCTTAGTAAACACATGTTTGACCTGGCCACCTGCAAGCACTGCACGACGTATGGACCTGGCAGTGAAAGGGTTAATGTCTGAACCACTGGCAACAAAAGTGAGTACACCCCTAAGTGAAAATGTCCAAACCGGGCCCAAAGTGTCAATATTTTGTGTGTCACCATTATTTTCCAGCACTGCCTTAACTCTCTTGGGCATGGAGTTCACCAGAGCTTCACCTCTTCCACTCCTCCATGACGACATCACAGAGCTGGTGGATGTTAGACAACCAAATGAGTTTATCTTGGTCTCATCCGACCACAGGTTGCAATAATCCATGTTCTTAGTCTGTTTGTCTTCAGAAAACTGTTTGCGGCCTTTCTTGTCCATCATCTTTAGAAGAGGCTTCCTTCTGGGACAACAGCCATGGAGACCAATTAGATGCAGTGCGTGGTGTATGGTCTGAGCACTGACAGGCTGACCCCCCAACCCTTAAACCTCTGCAGCAATGCTGGCAGCACTCATATGTCTATTTCCCAAAGACGACCTCTGCATATGACGCTGAGCACGTGCACTCAACTTTTTTGGTTGATCATGGCGAGGCCTGTTCTGAGTGGAACCTGTTCTGTTAAACCGCTGTATGGTCTTGGCCACCATGCTGCAGCTCAGTTTCAGGGTCTTGGCAATCTTCTTATATCCTAGGCCATTGTTATGTAGAGCAACAATTCTTTTTTTCAGATCCTCCAAGAGTTCTTTGTCATGAGGTGCCATGTTGAACTTCCAGTGACCAATATGAGAGAGTGAGAGAACGATAACATGAAATTTAAACACACCTGCTCCCCATTCACACCTGAGACCAGGTAAAACTGACGAGTCACATGACATCAGGGAGGGAAAATGGCTAATTGGGCCCAATTTGGACATTTTTACTTAGGGATGTACTCACTTTTGTTGCCAGCGGTTTAGACATTAATGGATGTGTGTTGAGTTATTTTGAGGGGACAGCAAATTTACACTGATATACAAGCTGTACACTCACTACTTTACATTGTAGCAAAGTGTCATTTCTTCAGTGTTGTCACATAAAAAGATCAATAAAATATTTACAAAAATGTGAGGGGTGTACTCACTTTTGTGAGATACATTGGGGGTTAATCCACTTTGCACTACAAGTGCAGTCACTGTAAATCCGAGGGGGACATGCAAGGAACATAAAAAACAGCATTTTAGATTGCACATGATTGGTTGATAAAATCAGCAGAGCTTCCCCTCATTTCAGATCTACCCCTCAGATTTGCAGCGACTGCACTTCCAAGTGCACTTGCAGTGCAAAGCGGATTTGCCTTTCGTAAATAACCCCAGTGTGTCACTCTGACTCGCACTGCCATTATAGTACAGGCGCTTTTTTTTGTCATGCACAGTGACTGCATCCCTCTCCTATAGTCTGTCTCTGCAATTATACCAGTCACTCCTTGGCACACATGCAGCCTCTGACTGACAATTTATGTGTCTACAATGAGTGTGCAGATCTGCAGGATAAAACTTTTCCAAATGGTTAAAACTTTACAGTGTCTATTAACCAGGAAATCTTTTTTATTCTATATTTTTTTATTTATAGTCAACTCTTGTATTTATGTACAAATTAGCGTTCACCATCCAAAAATGAATGGAAATAAAAAGCTTGTAAAGCCGTCTTGGAATTTTGAGCACAGTTACGCGCAGAGCGATCCAAGTCATTTTGGTTGGCAGTGCTTCTGTATATCTAATGTTTTGTGGTAACCATTGTTTGATAACTCTCACATACTTTTCTGGCAATAAGATAATGGTAAGATTATTACCATTTTGGTCAGAATGAAAAAAAAAATAAGTAGAACATTTCAATGTGGTTACATTTTTTTTCTACCCGATCGTAAATTATATATTAAAATATAAGTACAGATTTCCAACTACTAGTTCTTAGATCTTTAAAATTTTTATACATTCTTACAGCAAATATGAAGACTATAAGAAGAGTATATATACAGTGAATGAATATATATATATATATATATATATATATATATATATATATATACACAGAATATATACATAATACGCAGTATATACAGTATATAGAGAGAGCAGCAGTGACTGGTCTATATTACAGGAAGCTCCTGCACAGAGGCAAAGATTATTATTGGATTACTGCACAGATCTGGAAGAGATACGCAAAGCACACTAAAATGCAAGTATCAATATACCGTATATACTCGAGTATAGGCCGACCCGAATATAAGCCGAGGCCCCCAATTTACCCCCAAAAAAACTGGCAAACTTATTGACTCGTGTATAAGCCGAGGGTGAGACATGCCTGTCCATCCCTGTGTGTGTGTCCGTCCATCCCTGTGTGTCCGTCCATCCCTGTGTGTCCGTCCATCCCTGTGTGTCCGTCCATCCATCCCTGTGTGTGTGTGTGTCCATCCATCCATCCATCCCTGTGTGTGTGTGTCTCCATCCATCCATCCATCCATCCCTGTGTGTGTGTGTCTCCATCCATCCATCCATCCATCCATCCATCCCTGTGTGTGTGTGTCTCCATCCATCCATCCATCCATCCCTGTGTGTGTGTGTCTCCATCCATCCATCCATCCATCCCTGTGTGTGTCTCCATCCATCCCTGTGTGTGTGTGTGTGTGTGTGTGTGTGTGTGTGTGTGTGTGTGTGTGTGTGTGTGTCCAGCCTACCTTTGTCCCGAGCCTCCGTCCCGTGCCTTGCCTCCTTGCCTCCGTCCCGTGCCGTGCCTTGCCTTGCATCCGTCCCGTGTCGTGCCTTGCCTTGCCCCCGTCCCGTCCCGTGCCGTGCCGTGCCGTGCCGTGCCGTGCCTTGCCTTGCCTCCGTCCCGTGCCCTCTTCGTCGGCGGCCATTGTAAAATTCAAAAGCTGCGCCGCCGCCTTCGCCTGTGATAGGCGGAACACTGAATTTCCCAGCAGCCTGTGTTCCGCCTATCACAGACGTCGTATCATCCTCGTCCGTAGTACGAGGATGATACGATGTCCGTGATAGGCGGAACACAGGCTGCTGGGAAATTCAGTGTTCCGCCTATCACAGGCGAAGGCGGAGCCGGAGGCGCGGCTTTTGAATAGAATGGCCGCTGTCTGTCTGCTCGACACGCTGATCGAGCGGGCAGACAGCGATGACTCGAGTATAAGCCGAGGGGGGCACTTTCAGCCTCAAAAAAGAGGCTGAAAATCTCGGCTTATACTCGAGTATATACGGTACATGCCTCTTGTATTTAGATGATATTTGCTGCAGGAACAGCCTGCAAAATTTGGAATATTTAAACTTATATGCAGTCGAATCTCTATAAAAAGCTGATGCCCTGTACACATGACCGGTTTTCCCATCGGAATAAACTCTGAGGGTTTTTCCAACGGAGTTCTGATGGAATTCCACTGAAACTGTCTTGCGTACGTACGATCACACCAAAGTCCAACCGTCAAGAACGCGGTGACGTACAACAAGTATGACGGTACTGGAAAAAGGAAGTTCAGTAGCCAATAGCTTCCGTCTCGTACTTGCTTCAGAGCAGGTGTAGTTTTTGGTCCGTCCGAACAGCATACAGACGAGAGGTTTTCCCGATAGGAATTGGTTCTGTCGGAAATATTTAGAACATGTTCTATTTCTAGATCCGTCAGTTTTTTCAACGTAAAAAGTCTGATGGGGCACACTATATATATATATATATATATATATATATATATATATATATACACCCACATTAAAATGGTGTGTTTCTACTTTTGTTTTTATTCTTCTTGTTCCTTAATATAATCTACTGGCTGGATTGATACTTACATTACCTGAAAACTTTGGCAACTTTTTCACTTTTGTTTGTTGACTGAACAGCTGTTGAACTAAATTATGATTCAATACGTTACAGTGCATTAACTTGTGTTTTGGCACCTGGTATTGTGCATTGCATTAGGGTAGCCCATTCCTTATGAATGGACTGCCGACACACCACAACAGGAAAAAATGTGCATGACCCTTTTTAAAAACACATTAGAGTGAATGTACTCTCAATGTTTCTTTTTTTTTCTTTTATCTACAAAAATATTGGTCATTTTGTGCAGCCATCCATAAGATTCACCTGCCCTTCTCACAGTGCACTGCCAAGAAAGAGATGCTATTCAGTACTACTCCTACTAGCTCTGGGCTTCCCCTTCCCAGTCTCTGCAAATCCCACTGGCTGTAACATATATATTTTTATATCTTTCACTTTCCACATATTGTCAAGGCAGCCATGCTATTAGTAGGGTCCTCTACATCTTCAGATCTTCTCTCACAGTGATCACCATAGCACATTGGTGAAGGGCGCCACGGTGACTCCAACTCAGGGGCAGTTCCATGATACCTGCCACTCACAGGATGTCCTCAGCCTTTAAGGCTGCATGATAATGGACGGAGGACATTTAGTATGGGGGACAGCAGCAGAGAGAGGGTGAGTATTTCTTTTACTGCCTTTAGTCATGTTGAGTTAATACCTTTTGGCAATGAAATAGAAACTGACTGGCTCACATTACATAACCTTGCACTATCAGCCAAATCTCTGCTTCCTTGAGAATGGTGGGAAGATAACATAAAGATACTGTAGATTTCAGAGAGTTATATCAACAACATTTTAAAGAATACATTTAATGATATTCAAAGTATAAATTAAGTTTTTTTTAACAAAGTATTGACAGGCAGTCTTTTTATGATAGAAGGGATGGTATAAACTATATAACCAAAAATATTGGGATGCCTGCCCTTAAACTCACATGAACATTAATGGCACTGATGTGGACAAGAAGGCCTGGCTCACAATTCAACCCAATGGTGTTCTACTGGGTTGAGGCCAGTCAAGTTTGTGCACTGGTGAACAGTCATCTTGAAACAGGAAGGGGCCATCCCAAACTGTTCCTATAAAGTTGGGAGCATGAAATTGTCCAGAATGTCCTGAGATGCTGATGCCTTAAGAGTTCACTGGAACTAAGTGGCCAAGCCAAACTCCTGAAAAACAACCCTACACCATAATCCCCCCTCCACCATATGATTTGGACCAGTGCACAAAGCAAGGTCCATAAAGACATGGATGAGAGCTTTTTTGGTGAAGGAACTTGACTGACCCCCTCAACCCAATAGAACACCTTTGGGATGAATTAGAGCAGAGACTGCAAGCCAGGCCTTCTCGTTTAACATCAGTGCCTGACCTCACAAATGTGCTTCTGGAAGAATGGTCAAACATTCCCATAGACACACTCCTAAACCTTGTGGACAGCCTTCCCAGAAGAGTTGAAGCTGTTATAGCTGCAAAGGGTGGGCCAACTCAATATTGAACCCTGCGGACTAAGACTGGGATGCCATCAAAGTTCATATCCTTTTAAAGGCAAACAATACAATTCCAATACTTTTGGTAATACAGTATATATCTCATCTGTTTTAAAAGCCTGTCATAACTGAGTGCATTGCAGCAGCCAGTGTTGTTCACATGGCCACCTTTGCATCATGTCGCGCCTAAATTGACTGGACATGTGTCAATTTTCAGGTTCCCAAACACTTTCATTGATGTCATTGTAAACGTACTGCAAGCACACCACAAATGCCCCTGTGTTGTTTACAGCACATGTACATTGATATCATTGGAAGCGTTACCTTCCAAATAATATGTGTCTGGTAACTTTTGGCCTGACTCTACAGTGACATGCGGTGCCTTCCTGTGCACTGTCATAGAATGCAGCATGTCTGCATTTTATTGCAGCTCATTGCACCACAGCTCCAGGCTGCATTGCAGTGCGAACAAAGTACATAGAAAACAATTGTTTCTGTGTCTCCTAGCATCGACTAGCATTCTCCTATTGCAGAAAATGGCAGTCACTGCACTGTATGTTAACAGGCACAAGGGTAAGTGCATTTGCAGCTCAGTATACAGTCTCGGTATGATTCTGTGCTGGGATAAAGTAACTCATATGCTCATGTATAGAAGTTACATCATTCAGGCTGAGCCAATCAAGAGGCCGAAGACTCTGAATCTGGAAGAAAACAGGAAGAAGATGGAAGTACCGGTGTAACGACATATTCGGCGACCCATCGCAGTTTGCTACGGAAGTGACGTTCCGTTGCCGCCATCTTGCTACACCCCACACTTGTCCATAGTAAGGATACACTAAGAAGGGGGAAAGCGGACATGTTGTTACACCCACCAGAGTTTTGCATTTTACACGTATTTATAACAGTAAAGTCAGTTTATATAGTGAAATACAGGACTTACAACTCCGTCTGACTACTTAGATCTTTAATTTTAAAAGCAGCAGCATTCCTGCTCATCTCACAGGTTTGCTAATCTGACAGAAGTTCGCTGCTTTTAAAATTCAACATCTAAGCAGACGGAGTTTTAAGTCCTGTATTTCACTATAGAAACTGACTTTACTGTTATAAATACGTCTAAAATGCAAAACTCTGGTGGGTGTAAGAACATGTCCGCTTTCTCCCTTCCTAGTGTATCCTTACTAAGGATGAGTGTGGGGTGTAGCAAGTTGGTGGCAACAGAATGTCACTTCCGTAGCAAACTGAGATCGGTCGCCGAATATGTTGTTACACCGGCAACAGAGGTGTGTTGACGTCACAGTGCCGGAGAAATTGATTTGCCAGGTAAGTCTGCCTAAATATGCAAATATGCTTAGCATACTTGCACATTATGGCGAAAACCTCCTGGGGGCCCAACATTTTGAATTTATTTTGGCAGTTTATTGGAGTTTTTGAAATATTTCCCTTGATTTATATTTAAGAAAATGTGTTTGTTTTACCATCCCACGATCATACCTCAGTCATACATCTGAGGCCCTGCAGGTAGCAGTGGTAATTTTAAAACTGCAACTGAAGAAATTAGCAACACTTCAGGATTTTCTACTTGGTGAGTACAGCCATACAAGCCCCGTGCTGCATTTATGGCCATACGTAGTGAGCAAAGTGAAGAAAATTCATCCTGGACTGCAGGCATTTACTTTACTACTACTTTAAATGTAGTTGCATTTTGCAAATGAAAAGAGCTGTTATTTTCTGATTTTAACTGGTTCGGTACATCCTTCTTGTGTGGTCCTATTCACCAAACCTTTATACAAATATAACCACAGGAAGATACATGGCAAGCAAAATAAGACCTTTTCTGGAACAAAACTTTTCAGTGAAAGCCTTACTTTAAAAAAAAGCATTTTTGATGCTAATTCAAAGACATATTTATCAAATAAAAAAATCATCTCAATTACAAGATCCGTTTGCATTGGATATGTGATGCTATTGCAGGTTTAATGTACTCTAACAGTGCTACTCCATATTTTAACCTCTGCCCCAGATGAGACTCCTCATTACTGTGAAGTCCTGATACTGCCAGACTAACTTCTAGGCTGTATGATGCCCTGCATTACATTGCTTTCTCCTCTGTGTCCTGGCCTTTAAAAGCATGCATGAAAAATGCCCACACCTTGTGCTTGGCATCTCCAGTTTCCAGATGTTGCCAAAACAACACTCTTCTGTTAGGATTAGTAAGGAGACCTTGCTGCAAAAATATCTCCAACCCTCAAAAATATTGTTACAAATACCCAAGCCCACCCACATACACACCCTTCCTTGTGAAAGGGGCCTAAGTCATTATTTTAATAAAGTTAGGCCCCTTTCACACGGGACGGATCAGTAATGATCCGCCCCGTGATGATCCGCTTGCTCAGCGGGGATCACTCCGTTGTCCCCGCTGAGCCGGCGGATAACAGGGCTGTCCCGGCACACTGTGTGTCCGTATTTCATCCGCAAACGGATGGATGAAATACGGACATAATGTCCGCATGTGTGAAAGGCCTAACTGAACCAAAAAATATGTATCATCACATATTATTACATTTGACTGGAGTTTCACTTTAAGGATCAGAATTAGTATTGATTGAGCAGAAAATGATAAATCCCCACATATGCTCACATTTGACTTGTTCTTCCTATTATGCATATTAGTTACATAGTTGGATAATTAGTCTGGTTGAAAAAAGACACAAGTCCATCTAGTTCAACCAATAGGAGGGAGGAAAAAAACTGTACAATCCTATATATACAATCCTATACCCACAGTTGATACAAAGGAAGGATAAAAAGCATGATCAAATTTGCTCCAACAGGGAAAAAAAATCCTTCCTGATCCCCCAGGAGGCAATCGGATATTCCCTTGATCAACTTTACCTATAAATTATGTTTATCTAGGAAATAATCCAGGCGTTTCTTAAAACAATCTACTGAGCTGGCCAGAACCACCTCATGAGGGAGTCTATTCCACATTTTCACAACTCTTATTGTCAAGAAACCTTTCCGTATTTGGAGATGAAATCTGTTTTCCTCCAGACCTAAAGCGTGCCCCTTTGTGCTCTGTGATGACCTTAAAGTGAATAACTCAACACCAAGTTCACTATATTGGAACACTTATGTAATTGTACATGGTGATCATATCCCCCCCCCCCCCCCTTAATCTCCTCTTCTCAAGAGTGAATAAATTCAGTTCCTCTAATCTTTCCTCATAGCTGAGCTTCCCCATGCTTTTTATCAGTTTGGTTGCCCTTCTCTGCAATTTCTCCTGTTCCCCGATATCCTTTTCGTGAACTGGAGCCCAAAGCTGAACTGCATATTCCAGATGAGGTCTTACTAATGATCTGTACAGGGACAAAATTATATCTCTCTGTCTCTGTAGTCCACTTTGGAAACTGCAGCTTGGCATTGCATGCCATTATTAAGCTTATGATCTAGCGGAGCACCCAGATCCTTCTCCGCCATTGACTCCCCCAGCTGTTCTTCTAGCATGAGTGTCTAACTTTACCTTTATCAACATTAAACCGCATCTGCCACATAGTTGCCCAATTAAACAGTGCATTGAGGTCGGCTTATAAATTGGATTTACCCTGTGTCATAATCTGAATGCATATCTGAACTCTATTAATGCATACTATTACCTCAAGGATGAGCTGGAGATTTGAGCGAAACAGCTACAAATGTTTATATTCCATTTTTTGTTTGCAAGACTATTTCAGTAGGAGGCATAGTGCCCCATCATTGGTGTCAATGAGAGGAATAGTGTCCCATTGTTGGTGTCAGCAGAAGGAATATTACTCCATCACTGGTATTACTGGAAGTTCTTTCTTTTATATCAGTGGGAGAAATGATGTCCCAATGTTGGTATCAGTGAAAGGAATGGCGCATGGTCGTTGGTGTCACTGGGAGGAATAGTGCCTTGTATTAGTAGAAGTAAGGGCCAGATATAGGCAAGCAATGGGCTGCATCCTTCCCCTGGGTTTCAGAATGTAGACAACTGCCTTAGATTGAACCTGTGATGTTCCTACGCATTTCCCTTGGCTAGAGAGGCAGCCAATCATAGTGATGGGCCAGAGGTAACATGTGGGGGGCAGGAGAAAATGGAAAGTTCTGATACTAAGCGGACAAATTGAAGAACTTTGGAGGCAGCTGCAGCCATGTTCAAGTTTCGCTAGGTTCCTGCAATTTCTACTCGCAGCATTTTTTTTTTTAAATTGACAAAGTCTCTTTAACTAGCATCAAGGCTGTTGTCGGAGTCAACTAATAGGAAGTTTCCCTTCCATGGGGTAAACAGATCCCCAGGGAAAGGAGGACTAATTTGTTTCAGGCTTCAGTATAACATTGAACTGTTCTGATTTGGAGCAGAAACCAAATGATCCAGCTATTCCCTGTTTGAAAAATCTTTTGTGTATACTGAAGTGATAATAGTAATTAAAAAAAGATCATACTAATTTTCAATCCTCACAAATTATATTGCGGAGATAATAAAAGTTTAGGCTATGACATCATTTCAAGTACTTATTTTATTTGTATTTACACAAATGGATTCTTAAAAAGAGCTACTGTTTAATTGAAATTGACAATACATTCCACAAGCTTGCTCTTTGAGAGATGCATAACCTCATGAAGAGAGCAGTTTTCTGAGAAGCTAATGTTTAAAATATAACCTGTCATCACTAATAAGGAGCGATTCTCTACTATCCAAGCGCTCATTCATTTTACAGTCTCAAATGAATCAACACTGTTCTCTTCTGCACACGCTCATTTTACAAAATGCATTGAGTGATACCTAAAATGTTTAAACACTGCAGAACTAGCAAATTATAAATCATGTAACTGAGCTGGGGTACTTTGCACAGTGGGCTTTAACCAATGGGGCTTATCTTGATAGGCATAAAAGAATGGGTATTTGTACAACTACAAAAGGAAGGTTATATCTGTTTACATCAAAATATGTCTATTTATGTTTTATTAGAAAAAAATATCAAATTCTGTTGCCATATCTGAGTAAGTGCTTATGAATATGAGCATTTGTTCATGTTTCTTCTAATACAAGTCAATGGAAATGTAAAAGCAGCTCCATGAAGCATAGAAGGGTGCCAGAAACAGGTCAGGAGAAGCACATGTAAAAGTCTCAGATGGATGATGGATGGATGGATGGATGTTAGAAGTGGTTCCGATTGATGTCATCTGCAAGCTGCATGTATCTGAAAGCAAAATCCACGTATCCATTGACACAAACTCCAATATGAGATGATGCACATGGCGGCATATACTGTAGATCAGGGGTGCCCAACCAGTGGCCCGGGGGCCACATGTGGCCCGCGGAGCCCTCTGATGTGGCCCACGACCCCCTGCTCTGGGATGGAATAAAATAGAATACTGTTATTAAAGGTAGGTTTATTACTAAAATCTGTGTATATTTGGGCATATCTGTTGGGCTGCTTTCAAACTGATCCACAGGTGCAGAGAAGTGCACCTGTGGGTTACCTGCACTAAGCCATAGACTTCTATTACCTGCGAGTTTGGTGTGCTTTCTCCAAGTGCACCACACCTACAGGATATAATAGAAGTCTATGGCAAAGTGCAGCTAACCTGCAGGAAAGCCATAGGTAAACGGTGCATCAGTGTGAATGCAGCCTTACGCCCTTTTCACATGGTCAGTCCAACCCAATCGGTACCCTCCATTCACCTCTAAGGAGTGGAAAACTTGTGTCCATTTACAAACGCCTATCTCCAATCCAATCCGCCATCCACCCATGCCGATCATTGTGGCCCGCGACCAGGTTGCCAAGACGCTTAAGTGGCCCTTGCTCTTCAAAAGGTTGGGCACCCCTGCTGTAGATCATAGGTGCTCAACCTGTGTCCCTCCAGCTGTTGTGGAACTACAAGTCCTATCATGCCTCTACCCTTTGTGAGTCAACTGTTAGCCTTGCAATGGGTCTTGGTACTTCTGCAGCAGCTTGAGGGCAACAGGTTGAGCACCCATGCTGTAGATCCATAATGCAGCAATTCATTCAGAGCCATAAGAAAACGAAAATTTGATATTTGAGTGCAGTAATTTATACATATACACACAACTGACAGGTCCAAGTGGATGAAGAAGAATTTCACATATGTATACGATAACACATGTTTATGCATCTGTGTGCATGTATACTTGAGGTCTTTAAAGAACATAATGTGTGTATACCTACGAAAGATTAATATTTTCCCCTTTATAAAGCTTTGCTCAGTTTGCGTAAGGGTGATTAATAGAGCAAAGAGGCAGTGGGAAGAAGCGCCTTCAAGTCTGATCGTTGCTACTGTGTCTGCTGCTTGTACTCATACTGATAAGAGTTGCTATGTAGAAGAGGATTTTTCAGGTGTATATATGTATTTGGTTGCTCAATGAATTTACAATTTATTTGCTGTGCAATGCGTCAGTTTTGCCAGTCGTCTTATATTTGACTATGATATGTTGTAAAGAGAATATAGTTGTTTTCCCTGTTTTGGAGATTGTGTATACTAGTATACACATATACAAAAGAAGTTATAATTAATATAGAAATTAATACATATCGGGCATGTGGAAATGTACTATATATGAATTCCTTTGTAAGGATAATCTTAACATACTGTATGCATAAATATTCTTGAGAAAAAAAAAAACTTTTTTACATTTTTTTGGTTCTACATTACTTTTCTACATTTACCCTAGGTTCACATGCGTTATATGCGTTTCTGTGGGTTGCATGTGCACGGGCAAAGCCCGCCCATTCATTGCAATGTGCTGCCCTGCCTGTGTTTCCCGCAGTAAAATGTGCATGCACCTTTTTCAAAACATGACTGGCAGGGAATCGCACGGACATTCTGACCACGTGATTTCCCTGCAGCTCCTGCACCCACGCACGCACTGCAATTTTACATGTGTGGGGGTGCCCTTCAGAATGAATGTGTGTTTTCTCACAGCAGCACGTTTTCACTTTTATGGTTGCGAGTCCAGGAATCAGTGCACCCACAGCCACATGTAGTGAAAATGCACTGCTGTGAGAAAACCTGTGGGGCTGCCATTAATTCTGAACGATGCGATTCAAGCACCTGTAGCGAGGCACATAGGTGTGAACGAAGCTTTTGGGATGTTGGGTAATGAAATATGTGGCATCTGTGTATAAAATCTCATACTGACAACACACAAAGGTCTGTAACAGATATGTTACTACAGATTTTCATTCAAAGTATTCATAAAGCGGACCTTGCACTAAAAAGCAATGTCCACATCAGGGCCCTCACCCCCATATAAATTGCTGTACTAACATATAAAACAAAGCACAAAGCAAGGGGAAAAAGTTAGAAAATATACTTACCTTACTCCCCAGTTCTGCCTGTGGTGTGTAGGCAAGGTTGACATCATAAACCTTCCACCAGAATCCTGGGAACGCTGAGCATTAGTGAACAAATGTGCCCAGGTTCAGCAAATTTTGTTCAAAATTCTGTGAATTTTATATGTTGTTCTAGACATTTTTAAATCTAATAGGCAAACTACTGTCAAAAAAGCATGGGAAGCTAGGCACTGCCATGGGGAACGTGTAAGAATTATTATTATTTTTTTTTATATACCGTACAGCAAGAAGAGTTTTTTTTTCATGGGGCTTTTCAAATAACATGCTTGGGGGTTTTCCTAATGCTGAACATGGTGTTACAGAACGGTATGACTGTATTTTTTTTTTTTGCCACAACGTACACTGGCAGCACATATTTGGCTATGGAATTCATTCTCTTTCAGCTTGGCTTATATACTACAGCATCCAATTTATTACAGTTTAAAAATAAACTTTTTGTAAGGCAGTTTTGGCAGCAACACATGCTTTTCATCAAACAGTAATAAACCCACTTTGACTGACAAAAATTGGTCAGTAGTGCTCTGTGGCTCTCCCTGCGCTTGCCGATGCAAAGCTGGCCTGCTGCTGGACAATTTCTATTAGGCTCCCATTAAAATTGGCCAGCAGAGTTCAGCTGCATGCCATTTTATGTTTGGACATCTTTGGTAATTTTTTCACAGCATGCAGCATTTCCTTGAGTCATTCCGGATTATGATGATTGACTCAATGCCCATATGTGAGGCCTTCCTTGTAACTAAAGGATTTCAGTACTCTTCTTTATACTTTATGATCTGTTTTACACAATAACCATTGTAGCCATCTAACTGTTGAGCTTATATGTTGGATTGGCTATTAATAAAATCTTTTGTAAAAGAAAATTGGCAAGCAGCAAGACATTTTTAATGATGGAAAATGGACTCCAAGAGTACAGGCAGGTTGTTTACTACAAGAATAAGACCACAGACGTCACAGCAGATTTTAATTGGCCAGCATCATGTCATTATCAAATAGCAAGGCTAGGCCAAAATTTACTAGAGACAAGGAGCAGAGGCTAGGGCAATACTCCAAGAGGTGAGATATTGCAGAGGATTCAGCAGTATAAAACTGTCCAGCAGCAGGGCAGTTTAATTAAAGGATATTGTCAGCCCACAAACACGGTCATGGTCATTAGGCAGAACGGGGAATCACCTTGTTTACATAGGCAGTTCCCTGTTCTGCCTCTGTACACAGCAGTCATCGGCGGACATTGAGTCCGCGGGATCCACGGGCATGCTCCTGCAGCCTGCTATCCTCCTTGCATGGACAGCATCAGCATAACATTTTAAATTAAATAAAAACACTACATATATAAAAAAAAAAAAAATATGACCCCTGAAACAAAAGCCCACTTTTTAAAGGGAAGAAAAATATTTAAGAGAAACCTATAAAGAGAATAAGGTCTGGAGACTCACGCCACATCCCACATATAGAAATTTTGAAATGGAGATTGCCCCAGGGATTATATGGGCATGGGAGGTGAAACAAGAGCATACAAGGAGTATAGAAAAATACAAAATGTATTAAAGAAGCATATAAATAAACATTAGATATACAGAAATATACAAATACCTATAAAACAATGATAAATTACACAAATGATAAACAGCAACAATTAACTGAGCACATGAGGTCTAGACCTATAGTCAACCAAAATGTGTTGACAGTATGCCCAACATGGAAAAATATGGTATTGAGCTGAGTTAGGTTGTTAGTTCTATTAACAAAGAGAGAAAACGGAATAATAATGAAAAATTCTTAATAAATAAATATAGTAGTATATATAGAGTAACAGTGGCCGCTTATTCATCGCTTTCTAAACATGGCAAGACATCAATAGATGCAAAAAGTACTCATGTTATTTGTTCGCACAGCAAGATGGATTAACAGAGAAGCGAGGCCGAGATCTTTCTATTCCACTCCACCACATATTCTCAAGACACAAAAGAGTATTGTATATAGAGGCCACACACTTCGGTATTTTGTAGATCCAAATAAGGCCGAGAACATGAGTAGAATGACTGTATAGATTGATTAAGAGGCAGCCACGCTTGTCACACCCCACAACACATCAATGCCTGCAATGCCTACAATATACCGAAGTGTGTTAGGCCCTCTGTGGCCTCTATATACAATACTCTTTTGTGTCTTGAGGATATGTGGTGGAGTGGAATAGGAAGATCTCTGCCTCGCTTCTCTGTTAATCCATCTTGCTGGAGGAACAAATAACATGAACTATGTGAGTACTTTTTGCATCTATTGATGTCTTACCATGTTTAGAAAATGGTGAATAAGCCACCACCGTTACTCTATATATACTACTATATTTATTTATTATGAATTTTGCATTATTATTCTGTTTTCTCTCTTTGTTAATATAATTAACAGTCTATCTCAGTTCTGTCCCTGAAGAAGGAAATAAATACCATATTTTTCCAGAATATGTTGGGCATACTGTCAACACATTTTGGTTGACTACAGGTCTAGACCTCATGTGCTTGTCAGTTAATTGTTGCTGTTTATCATTCGTGTCATTTATCATTGTTTTATAGGTATTTGTATATTTCTGTATATCAAATGTTTATTTATATGCTTCTTTAACCACTTGCCTACTGGGCACTTAAACACCCCTCCTGCCCAGACCAATTTTCAGCTTTCGGTGCTCTCACACTTTGAATGACAATTACTCAGTCATGCAGCACTGTACCCAAAATAATTTTTTGTCGTTTTTTTCCCACAAATAGAGCTTTCTTTTGGTGGTATTTGATCACCTCTGCGTTTTTTATTTTTTTGCACTATAAATGAAAAAAGACCGAAAATTTTGAAAAAAAAAATGTTTCTTTATTTCTGTGAGAAAATTATGCAAATTATTCATTTTTCTTCATAAATTTTGGCCATAATTTATACTGCTACATATCTTTGGTAAAAATAACCCAAATTAGTGGATATTATTTGGTCTTTGTGAAAGTTAGAGAGTCCACAAGCTGTGGTGCAAATCATACAAAATTGATCACATCTGATGTACTGGTGGCCGATCTCATTTCTTGCAACCCGAACAAGCCAGGAAAGTACAAATACCCCCCAAATTACCCCTTTTTGGAAAGTAGACATTCCAAGGTATTTAGTAAGAGGCATAGTGAGGTTTTTGGTGTTGTAATTTTTTCCCACAATTCTTTGCAAAATTAAGATTTTTTTTTTTCCGACAAAATTGTCATTGTAATAGGTTATTTCTCTCACATGGCATGTGACACACATGACACCCCAAATTAAATTCTGCTACTCCTCCTGAGTATTACGATACCACATATGTGGGACTTAGAGAGGCCCAACACGCAGGGAGCGCCATCACGTGTTCTAGGAGCATAAATTACACATCTAATGTTGACTACCTATTACACTTTTGAAAGCCCTGGAGCACCAGGACACTGACAGGTGGCACTGATACGTGGCACTGATGACATGTGACACTGTCAGGTGGCACTGGGGATACATGGCACTAGTGACAGGTGGTACTGGGCACACGTGGCACTAGGGACGGGCGGCACTGGGGACACATGGCACTGGGGACAGGTGACACGGATAGGTGGCACTGGGGACAGGTGGTACCGGGAACAGATGACACTGTTAGGTGGCACCGGGGACAGGTGGCATTGATAGGTGGCACTGGGGACAGATGGCACTGATAGGTGGCACTGGGGACAGATGGCACTGATAGGTGGCACTGGGGACAGGTGGCACTGATAGGTGGCACAGGGGACAGATGGCACTGATAGGTGGCACTGGGGACAGGTGGGCATGTGTGTGTGTACACTCACAGTCACAGACGCTGCAGCACGGAAGCTCTCCCTCCTCACACGCTGTCTCTGTGTGAGGAGGGGAGCCGGCGATGAGAGATGATCTCATATGTTTACATATGAGATCACCTCTCATTGGATAGCCTGATCGAGTGCTAAAAGGCCACTGTGATTGGCCATTTAGCACGATCTGTGATTGGCTGTGTCCGAGGGACACAGCCAACACAGAACTTCCCCGATGCACGCCCTATACTATACCCATTTCTATACTCCTTGTATGGTCTGGTTTTACCTCCCATGCCCATATAATCTCTGGGGCAATCTCCATTTGCAACTTTTTAAAGGGAAGAACTGCAGCAAAAAAAAACAAAAAGCAGCTTAACCTAAAACAAATGTTTTATCAACTTAAAATAAAAGCAAGAAACCCCCAAAATATCACCCCCCCCCCCCCCCCGAAACAAAAGACCATTTTCCTTTAAAGGGAAGCCTTGCAACCAAAAAAGTTTGCTGTGGAGGGATCAGCAACTGAAAGGTGGCCGCTGACCTAAAAGCAACAACAAAATAAAATGTAAGTCAAAAAAACTCCCAGTAATAAGAACAGAAAAAAAGACAACAAAGGGGTTGATTAAAAAATGAAAGCACCTTTACTTAATTGATCCTAATCTCTCCTTATGCAGTTTGTAAGCTTTCCCTATGCTTTCACTAAAACAGCTTCAAAGGCCATGCAGTGCATTATGGCTTTATCAAAACAGTACAATTCCAAATCTCAAACCCACAGCATTTTCATCAAACCTATGGTAATCCCTACCGAGAACTCTCCTACAAGATTTGTTATACTCAGGAATTCCAGGCATCTTTGATGTAACGCAACCCTCTGCAGACCGAAAGTAACTTACCGAGAGAAGGTGAGTATATTTTCTATTTTTTTTTTCATATTTGCTTTGCTTTACAATTTAATGAGAATATTCTGTATTATGGAATGGGCCCTAATGAAATGAACAGGCCTTAAAGGGGAAGGTCTGTATGAAGAAGTGGCCAGGGGAATATTTTAGTATTAAAATAATTACTATACAGGAGCAGGTGAGGAATTTATAAATAAAGCTGTAATATTATAACAAATCTAAAAAAAAAATGCTTTCATTTAGCTTTACTGAGAAACAGAATTGGTAAGTCTCCCCCAAACTGCCTTGCAAAGTCACCATAAGAGTGAGCAACATTGTCATGAGTATTACCTATATTATATGTTTAATTGTAAAATAAAGATTAATATGAATTTGGCAATCCCAAAACAAACAGTTAATTTGCTTCATATCCATGATCGAGCCTACAGCTGTGTAAATGCAATGGGAACTGGTTGTTAGGGAAGACGCTGCCATACATACTCTGAATGGTTATCTGTGACAGCACTCTTCTAATAACCATTCTGACCCAGCACAGCTGAATCCAGAGAGAGATCAGACTTCACACAGTCCTTCATCCATGGAAGTCAGTGAGCTGATGACTGTGATTCACTGATCAGTTCCTCTCCATGAATAAATGAAAAGAGTTTAAAGTCAATCTGCATTGAAAGAAACTTGCAGGCTGTCATTTTTACCCCTCCTTCTAAAAAGGTAACTGCCTGGCTGTCATGCTGACCCAGTGGCCCTAAGACATTTAGAGGTAGTGGCCTAGAACAAGTATGCAAATCAATTCTTCACTTAATGAACACTTTTTAAGTGTCACAAAGTTTTAAACTCAGAGACTGCCAGCTAAGCATTTTTAGTAAAGGGTTAGCAATACCAGTTTACAGTATTTCTCCTAAAGAATTTATAGATATAGGTATCAATACTTACACTCATGCAAGTGTAAGTATTCTCCCAGCCCTTTTCACATATTTCAGTGCTATAGTATAGGATCTTTTTTTCTTATTTAAATCCATTTCATTATGCTCTTTTATTTCCTTTTTATTCCTGTGAGCATTGCCCTGTCCGAGTGTCTGAATTTTGAGTACTGATGTGTCTTTTTTCAGCTTTATAAACTATGTAACTTTGAGTGTGCACTGTGAATATTAATATAGAGGAGCCTTTCTCAACATTTTTACCCCAGAGAAACCCTTGAAAAAATTTTCAGGTCTAGGGCAAACCCTGCTAAAAAAAGAATGCATCATGGGTCAGTTGGAGAAATCCCTATTACATATTACACAATGGTGGGCAGAATACCACCCCTGCAGACAGCTAATAAAAATGATTGGTGTCACACTGATGGCTCTGCCAAGCAGTGTTGACCCCAGAACTTTGCAGGCACCATTAAATGGGAGGTCAGTCAGCCACAGCTCAAGGAACCCCTAGCAACCTCTGGAAGAACCCTAGTCCATGCAACCCTGGTTGATGATTGCTGGTATAGAGTGATGGGCAAGCATGTCTTGGGATTTAAACCTATGTAATTTTGCATTTTTTGTTCATTAAGGCCCCATTCATATCTGAGTGCCGTTCCCGTGTCACATTTTTTGCTTGTCTTTGGAGCATGTTTTTGGAGCAGCACCATTCATTTCAATGGGCCTCCATCCATTCCAGAGAAGCTCATATACTAACTTTTGGCACTGAGCCAAGTGCATTTTGCAACGTACGACAAGACTAACAACTGCTAGCCACGTTTAGGGTGCTATTAGGAAATGATGGCATTGCATTATGCATTTTAGCATAGCTACCTCAGTGGCCTACCTGTCCAAAAGGTATCCCCTCTTCAGTCTCATAACCTTACCGCCTGTCAGCCACCTATCTCTGCCAATCCCTCCACACTAATAATAACATACAAAGCCATTTACTCTGCCCCGAGCTATATCACCAATCTTATCTCCAAAAATCACCCAAACCGTCCTTTCCGCTCCTCCCAATACCTCCTTCTCTCTAGTGTCCTTGTCTCCTCCTCACATGCTCATCTCCAGGACTTCTCCAGAGCCTCTCCCATCCTCTGGAACTCACTACTCAAATCTGTCTGGTTATCTCCTAACCTGTCCACTTTTAGGCGATCCCTGAAAACTCATCTCTTTAGGGAGGCCTATCCTGCTTTCAGCTAATAACCAAATCTTTTACTTCCCTCATCAGTTCATCCCTCACAGTTACTACCTTTTGTTCTACCAGCCGTTCCCTATTAGATTGTAAGACTGCAAGAGCAGGGCCCTCCTAACCCTCTTGTATTGAATTGTATTGTTGCTGTATTGTCTCTCTTTGTATTGTAAAGCACTGCGCAAACTGTTGGCGCTATATAAATCCTATGTAATATTAATAATAATTACTAATAATAGTGCATTTTTCTCATGTCTGCAGAAATGCGGGCAGAAACAAGCTTTCCGTCCTGCATTTCTGCTATGCCCAGAGGTGAACGGGGCCTTATGGACATTAAGCAGACAAACTGAATTAAAGATGGGTGTTTTTAATGATTCTGCACCATGGATAATCTCAATTCAGAGTCCTCCTTTCCCACTTTGCATAATGCATGAAAAAAGTACACATGCAGTAACACATGTAAAGAAAGGACATTATTGCACATAGGTGTGAAAGAGCCAAAGTGGCCACAGACATGAGAGTGAAACCTTTTGATTAAAACAGAATAATGGATCATGAGACTAGAAATGATTTAGACTACCTTATACACATCAGAAGATGTTTTAGTAAGAGAGCAGAGAAGGCACAGAATTGTCAAGGATACAAGGGGGTGAATCCCTAGGAATCCTACTGCAACTTGGTAAAAGTATACTTTAGAAGGTTACAGAGGGTCAAAGGAAATTCTCTTCTCCTAGAGGTTAAAGGATGAACTATGGGGCAGCTTTAGTGCACTGGTAAAGAGGCCAAAAGAACCCAGCTGGCCCTGGTAGCCCACCAGCTGGCCCTAGTGGGTTGCCTTAGCCAAAAAGTTTGTGAATTTCAGCCATAAGCAGTTTTCCTGAGTGCACATTTCTGAGCATAAAAAATAAGATCAAACTCTTGATATGGGTATGACCAATCTCCAAGATGTAGTCACAATGATACAATTGATCAATGAAATTTAGTTAGCAATATATATTTATTAGTAACATTTATGATTCATATTTGGAAATCTTACATAGTTTTGTACTGTATGTAGATAATAATGGTGCTACATTATTGGTTTAGTATGCAATATATTATGTTATATACTCCTTTTTTGTTAAATTTACTGCTTCTGACACAAGAATAACATTAATAAAACAAAGAAATTATTTTTTTCATAATGTGTTCCCAGCTGGGAATTTCAAAACATTTGTTGACAAGACCACAAGGCATTTAAGGGGACATCTCCAGGCAAAAAATTAAATGAATAACTTTATTAATAGCTGAAGATACAACACTTTACATGTGCCAGTTAAACATAATCTCGTGCAGACAGATTCCCTAAGCTTTTCAAAGCATATCTGAGTAGGGCAGCAATTTCTGGTTACATGATTCTGTGGTGCGCAACCTCCTTGTCATGTTGTAGAAACTGCTGCAGGTTTTAATAATTGTATTCTCTGTTTGGATGAGAGAATACTAAAGGGAAAATGTATAATGGACAATGGATATCTCTAGCCACTCTCTGCTATATACCTCAGTGAAACATTCACTCCAGCCTGCCTTTTACAGCCCATTCATAAAATGCAGACTGCCATGTGGAGCCTGTGGTGCCCCACAGAGTTCTCTATGCTTAACATAGCAAACAGAACTTCATGATTTGAAGAGGGTCTGGCCACATGACTTTGACAGGTTACATGACTGGGCTTATTCATCCATTCAGAATAATTAGTTCTTAAGCCAGTAAATCACCTAAATTGGAACTTGAGTCCAGTGGCGCCACCCGGGTTGGTGTCATCTGGAATGGTAAAATATGATGTCACCCAACCCCCCCCTCCCCCCGAATATTGTTTTTGTAAATTTTATAGGTCAATTGTGCGCACCTCATTTAAAGTCTCAAGGGTGACATTCATGTTTCTATAATTTTGTTTTCCATATAACACTGCATTTCATGGTAGTGCTATCAAGCAACTATCACATTTAAATAACAATAACATATGAAAATAATAAAACTCAAAGTTTAAACTTTTCAGCTCTGAGCATGTCATTTATTTTAAGTGTTCACTTCTCTCCCCTCAATAGATAGATTGCTACAATGCTCTGCCCTGCCACTGCGGAGTGACAGCAGGACAGGGCAGTAGGGCACTAAGCAGGCTAGTGCATTGCGCAGCTCCCCAGCCTGCCACAATTCCTGATGATAGCAGTATGTGTATTATATAGTTTTTGTAAGCTGCTGGCAGTTGTATATTTGCATAGGCCATTCACAAAATGGATGGATGGGCAGATATTCTATAATGAAAGCACAGCAGTCTGGAAAGATCAAATACAATAGAATGTCTGTAAATGCTATGGCATGGATAAGACTAGTCTCAGATGTTTTAATGCATAAATAAGCATGGACCAGGCCAAACAGCTTATCTGATAACAAGAATGTGTCTCGCATATATAAGTCTTGGCGTGGTCAGAAGCAAATAAGCAGCCTAACAAACACTCCCAGTATGTAAAGCCGAGGGTACACTGTTCTCCTGTTATGGCCTGATTATGGATCCCTGGCTGGGAAGCATGCTGCAATGCCCCACCCACACGTGGCAGGGTGACGTCACATGCATCCCATCCAATAGCTGGGTGGGATGGATGTAACTTGATGGAGTCATACCTCTGGCTGTCCACACCCCCTGCACCCCCATAGAGATGCCACTGCTTTAGTCAAAAAATTAAGTCCTGCTAGATGACTTCAGGCTGGCCCTTTTTGCAGGTATAGCTATGTAAAACATTAAAAATAAGTGTCTATACTGTTTAAAATCCAGTAATACACTGTCCCCCCCGCCCCCTGCCTGTACATGCTCAGTCACTCTCCATTTTTGGTATTGTGCCAAAAATCAAAGCCATTAGAGGTAGATCTGCTGACAGGCTAAAGATTTACTGCTGCTCAGGGGCTCTTGGCTTCAGCAAATAGGCAGCCTCCAGCAAGAAGAAACAGGAGCAATGCTGGAGGCAATTTATAGCACACATTCATTTTGGTAGCATAATTATTAATGTGGAATGTATGTTTCTTCCTAAAGAACATTATTTTTATCAAGTTGTTATAGGTAAAATTCTGCTGCAAGGACTTTAGAGCCCATTCACACAGGGGCAACACGACTTGTAGGCGACTTGATCAGGCTACTTGGACACGACTTGACAGCGGCGACTTGGGACGACTTCAAAACGACTTGTGATGACTTCAAGCGCGACTTGGGACGACTTACAAGTCGCCCCAGGCCAGGCGACTTTTGCCGCGGCCAAGCAGAGAATGAGCTCAAGGGGAAACTCCACGGCAAATTTCTGAAAAAAATTTGGCGTAGGTTCCCCCTCCGAGAGCATACCAGGCCCTTAGGTCTGGTATGGATTCCAAGGGGAACCCCCTACGCCGAAAAAACGGCGTGGGGGTCCCCCCCAGATCCACACCAGACCCTTATCCGAGCACGCTACCCGGCCGGCTAGGAAAGGGGGTGGGGACGAGCGGGCGGCCCCCCCTCCTGAGCCGTACCAGGCCGCGTGCCCTCAACATGGGGGGGTGCCTTGGGGGAGGGGGGCGTGCGGCCCCCCCCACCCCAAAGCACCTTGTCCCCATGTTGATGAGGACAAGGGCCTCTTCCCGACAACCCTGGCCGTTGGTTGTCGGGGTCTGCGGGCGGGGGGCTTATCGGAATCCGGGAGCCCCCTTTAATAAGGGGGCCCCCGGATACCGGCCCCCCACCCTATGTGAATGAGTATGGGGTACAATGTACCCCTACCCATTCACCTGTGAAATAAAGTACAATAAAACACACAACACAGAGAAAAAGTATTTTATTGCACAGCCGGGGGTCTTCCGTCTTCGGGGGTCTTCTCGCCGGACTCCTCCGCTATGTGTGTGTAGCTCTTTTGCCAGCGGAGGAGTCCGGCTTTCTTCCTCCCCGCCGCCGGCCTCTTCTCCTGACTTCGGGGGTCTTGTCCCCCTCTTCGGTTCTTCTGCCGGGCCACCGCGCCTGGTCCGGTGGCCCGGTCTTCTGTCGCCGTCTTCCGTTCTTCTGTCGCCGCCTTCGGTTCTTCTGCCGGGCCACCGCGCCTTCTTATAGCTCTTTTACAGGCGGTGGCCCGGTCTTCCGTCGCCGCCGCCGCCGCCTTCCGTTCTTCTCCTTCTTCTTCTCCTGGAGATGTTGACTCGACGAGCTCTCCGGCCACAATGCCAGGGACGCGCTCCGCTGCCTCTTATATAGGGACAATGGGGCGGTGTCACATGGGTTGATGTCACATGGGTTGGTCACATGGGTTGATGTCACATGGTGACCCAGCCCCCTTACCATGTGACATCAACCCATGTGACCAACCCATGTGACATCAACCCATGTGACACCGCCCCATTGTCCCTATATAAGAGGCAGCGGAGCGCGTCCCTGGCATTGTGGCCGGAGAGCTCGTCGAGTCAACATCTCCAGGAGAAGAAGAAGGAGAAGAACGGAAGGCGGCGGCGGCGGCGGCGGCGACGGAAGACAGGGCCACCGCCTGTAAAAGAGCTATAAGAAGGCGCGGTGGCCCGGCAGAAGAACCGAAGGCGGCGAGAGAAGAACGGAAGACGGCGACAGAAGACCGGGCCACCGGACCAGGCGCGGTGGCCCGGCAGAAGAACCGAAGAGGGGGACAAGACCCCCGAAGTCGGGAGAAGAGGCCGGCGGCGGGGAGGAAGAAAGCCGGACTCCTCCGCTGGCAAAAGAGCTACACACACATAGCGGAGGAGTCCGGCGAGAAGACCCCCGAAGACGGAAGACCCCCGGCTGTGCAATAAAATACTTTTTCTCTGTGTTGTGTGTTTTATTGTACTTTATTTCACAGGTGAATGGGTAGGGGTACATTGTACCCCATACTCATTCACATAGGGTGGGGGGCCGGTATCCGGGGGCCCCCTTATTAAAGGGGGCTCCCGGATTCCGATAAGCCCCCCGCCCGCAGACCCCGACAACCAACGGCCAGGGTTGTCGGGAAGAGGCCCTTGTCCTCATCAACATGGGGACAAGGTGCTTTGGGGTGGGGGGGCCGCACGCCCCCCCTCCCCCAAGGCACCCCCCCATGTTGAGGGCACGCGGCCTGGTACGGCTCAGGAGGGGGGGGCCGCCCGCTCGTCCCCACCCCCTTTCCTGGCCGGCCGGGTAGCGTGCTCGGATAAGGGTCTGGTGTGGATCTGGGGGGGACCCCCACGCCGTTTTTTCGGCGTAGGGGGTTCCCCTTGGAATCCATACCAGACCTAAGGGCCTGGTATGCTCTCGGAGGGGGAACCCACGCCAAATTTTTTTCAGAAATTTGCCGTGGAGTTCCCTATTGAGAGCTGATAATTCTGTCAAAGTCGCCTCCGTATAGACAGAGATCCGACTTGGAGGCGACCTCCATTGAAATCAATGGGTACCGGTCGCCTACAAGTCGGATAGAAGTAGTACAGGAACCTTTTTTGAAGTCGGAGCGACTTCAGTAGTGTGCATTAACACGGCTCTCATTCACTTACATTGATTTTTAAATGTTGTCCGACCTGAGGCGACCTGAGGCGACTAGGGGCGACCTGAAGTCGGATCAGGAGTTGCCCCTGTGTGAATGGGCTCTTACAATGCTGTGTTGTAAAAATATGCTGTATAATATTTTCTTTTAAACAGCGGTATTGCTATGGTATGTCCATAGAAATGCTGTATATATGCACCATCCGGTCTTTATTTTCACCAGTTTGGTGCCTGAAGAAAAAACAGATTAAATGTAAAATTACCACATTTGGTTGGAATGCATCTTAAAGTTGACCAGACAGTATACAATTTCATTGTACAATGTTTTTCACATCTACTATCAACTATGTAGTGCAAGGTCCTGCCTGATTCCCCCACAGAATACTAACTATATACTGAATTCTTAGCAAACGGAATCAGGTCAAACACTTGGATCTTCATACAATTTTTCTATTCTGCTTTTATAAGCTTTGCTGTATTACAGAAGTCAAGCCTTTGCAAAGATATCCATTAGAATTTTGGACAGAATCTGATTCTAGAAGGAAACAATTTTAGATGATTTATTTATTTTTTATTTATTTCCTAGAATCCATCTTAAGTAGTTAAGTATCCACAATCCAACTTAAGTCGTTTTTTTCACCAGCAGTATATGAATTACTATTGGAATGATCTAGTAGTTTATTACATCGTAGTTACTGCCACCCCACTGTCACACTTTACACAGGTCTTACTGGTAGCCTGCCAACAGCATACTGCATCCACCCCCCTCAAGCAAACGCTTGTTCCACTCTGTATACTTAGCAGTATCCAGGGTCGAGCTTCTTCATTATGTAGAAGAATTATTTCCTAGTGATTAGAAGACACCAGGGCAGCATTACATACAGAGCTTTTATCACAGCAGCATGTCTATAATCACCGGAAACCCTGATAGGCAGTTTAATGTGGCACCAATGCTCTAAAAACACTGCAAATTACAATGTACTGCCAGCTTACGCTATTTCCTTACATCCTGGGAACCATTTTTATGGACACCATAGAGTATAGGATGGGCTCACCAGGACATAATTGTGAATCTCTATGGTGACCAGCATTTGCACCCCCTTAATATAAGTAAATAACAATAATTTCTTTCCTAACTAAGCGCATCTTATGGATGTAGGTTGCAATGGGATTTCCATGGTCAAATATTTGAACATGAATTATACTTTCTGATGAAAATCAATGCAATCGCATCATTTCAAAATCTGTTCGTGGTGTTCTCATGTAACATGGAAAGTATTTCCAGGTTCCATTCCATAACTGAGGTCACTTGGTTTAAGAAAGTTGCATAGCAGTCCTAGCACACACAGGGACTTGTAGACATCTTAGACAATTGAACTGTGAGATGCTGTTTTGTACTGCATTTTGGCCAAAGACAAAATTAAGAATGACAGATATTTGGGGGGGGGTTCGGCTGTATTTAAATGGTAATGTGTCAAGTATATAGAACTAACTGGTTTTGACAGTATCTCACAAAAGTGAGTACACCCCTCACATTTTTGTAAATATTTTGTTATATCTTTCCATGTGACAACACTAAGGAAATGACACTTTGCTACAATGTAAAGTAGTGAGTGTACGGCTTGTATAACAGTGTAAATTTGCTGTCCCCTCAAAATAACTCAACACACAGCTGTTAATGTCTAAACCGCTGGCAACAAATGTGAGTACACCCCTAAATGAAAACGTCCAAATTGGGCCCAATTAGCCATTTTCACTCCCCGGTGTCATGTGACTTGTTAGTGTTACAAGGTCTCAGGTGTGAATGGGAAACAGGTGTGTTAAATTTGCTGTTATCGCTCACACTCGCTTATACTGGTCACTGGAAGTTCAACATGGCACCTCAAGGAAAAAAACTCTCTGAGGATATACATAAAGATGGCCTAGGCTATAAGAAGATTGCCAAGACCCTGAAACTGAGCTGCAGATAATACAGTGGTTTAATACGGTGGATTAAAAGGACAGGTTCCACTCAGAACAGGCCTCGCCATGATCAACCAAAGAAGTTTAGTGCATGTGCTCATATCCAGAGGTTTCCTTTGGGAAATAGACATATGAGTGCTGCCAGCATTGCTGAAGAGCTTGAAGGGGTGGGGGGTCAGCATGTCAGTGCTCAGACCATACGCCGCACACTGCATCAAATTGGTCTGCATGGCTGTCATCCCAGAAGGAAGCCTCTTCTAAAGATGATGCACAAGAAAGCCCGCAAACAGTTTGCTGAAGCAGACTAAGGACATGGATTACTGGAGCCATGTCCTGTGGTCTGATGAGACCAAGATAAACGTATTTGGTTCAGATGGTGTCAAGCATGTGTAGCGGCAACCAGGTGAGGAGTACAAAGACAAGTGTTCATTTCACTTTATGCCTTGTATGGGTATCGTTTCATGTCAGTCCATCTAGTGACAACATTGTCCTTAGTTATTACTACTTATTCAAAAATGTAAATAGTAATATCTACCCCTGTATTAACTCATTATTATAATAAACTCTTTATTATGATTCATGCATCAGGCCACGCACCTTCCTTTCTTTTTTCTATATAGCATTTTGGACTTCCCCTTGTCGGCCTAGGCAGCGGTGTATGCATGATCACTCTATTACCAGGAAATACTACCATCTGTACTAAGGCCCTCCATATTAGCACAGGAGAATATATTTTCCCAGTAAGCATAGGTGTTAGGAGGGCAGAGGGGACAGGTTTAAGAGTAGTTAGGTTTAAGCTGGAATTTCACTTTACCTGGAAAGTAGCAAGATTTTGGATCCATTTTAAATTTTTCATTCCTACATTTTTATACTAATGTTATAGCGCCTGACCAATAAGAACCTCTCTAATCCATCCAAGTGTGCCTAGGGAAGGAAGACGAAGAACAAAGCAGTTTTTACACCCCAGGACCTCTGCACTGGGCTGTGCGGATGGTGAAACTGTATCACCCATGGAGGGAGGAGTAGCGAGGACTAGGAGTGGGGGGGGGGGGTGTAGGGTGTTAGTTCACCTTTTCTTTTTTTCTGAAAAGGTGAACTAACCTTTTAAATGGACGTTGTTAGCTAAATTTACAATCATAGTGTTTCCTACTAATTGAGTATTCCCTTTCATTTCTCTCAGGTCACCCTGTGTTTTGAAGTGACCAATAACCTGTACACATTACACGTGTAAAAGTATATCTGCATGGAAAAAGAGGTCTGGTTCTCTATTGTCCTGCCATAACATCCATTTGTGGTCCAGACTGTTATATGAAAGTCTTCCTAATACATCATGCAATACACCAGTGGACAGAATAAACAGCAAACACATTGTTATGGTGAATTGTTGAGACACAAAACCAGACAAAAGTAATTGCATGACATCCATATTTTCACTTACATGGACATTTACGGTACACAAAGTTTACATTATATGGCTGTCCAGTACCATCACATCAGTTATAGAAGCACCAGGAAACAGACCTAAAGCTGTATAGTAAATATAAATAATGGATAACATATCTACCTTAGCCCTTAGGTATCTACTGCACAAGATTTAACTGAAGTAATTGATGGTGAAGCGTGGTTATTATTACTTTACTAAAATTGGCCATAGACAGATCAAAATTCAGCCGGTTCAGCAGGAACTGGCCGAATTTTGATCCATATATAGGCAAGCTGGTTGTACTGAAGTTGATCTATCAATCGATCACAACATCTCTCAGCCAGGGCTGTCGACTGCCAGTATATTTACAGACAGTTTGTAAAAATCTGTGATTTTTACAATTGTCTGTAAATATCAATGTCAGTGCTTCCATACTGTGTTTATACTGTTTAACCACTTGCTGACCATCCGCCGCAGTTCTACTGCGGCAGAATGGCACGGCTGGGCGAAACAACGTTATGTAACGTCACTTCACCCTGTGGCCACTAGGGGGGCTGTCACCGCCGGGCTCCCACAATCGCTGGGGGCACATGGAGAACCGGGATCTGTGTGTGTAAACACACAGTTTCTGGTTCTCTGAGGGGAGAAGTGACAGATCGTCTGTTCATACAGAGTATGAACAGCGATCTATCTCTTCACCTACACAGTCCCCTCCCCCTTCAGTTAGAACACACACTAGGGAACACATTAATCCCTTGACTGCCCCCTAGTGGTTAACCCCTTCACTGCCAGTGACATTTTTACAGTAATCAATGCATTTTCATAGCACGGATCAATGTAAAAATGCCAAAAAATCCTAATAAAAATCACAGATTGCCGCCATTACTAGTAAAAAAAAAATTTGTATAATTTTTGCGCAAACCAATCAATATAAGCTTATTGTGATTTTTTTTTAACATAAATTTGTAGAAGAATGCGTATCGGCCTAAATTGAGGGAAAAAAAACGTTTTTTTATATATATATTTTTGGGGGATATTTATTATAGCAAAAAAGTAAAAAATAATGCGTTTTTTTCAAAATTGACGCGTTTTTTGTTTACAGCGCAAAAACTAAAAACCACAGAGGTGATCAAATACCACCAAAAGAAAGCTCTATTTGTGGCAAAAAAAAGGACGTCGATTTTGTTCGGTTGCAACATTGCACAACCGTGAAAATTGTCAGTTAAATTGACGCAGTGCCGTATCGCAAAAAGTGCTCTGGTCAGGAAGGGGGTAAAATCTTCTGGGGCTGAAGCGGTTAAATATCGATTGATTTTGTTTTTAGTAGGAATTCTGTAATCGTTCAGGCTGTCAGTAAAAAATGGTTCACAAAGTGTTATTTGAATTATTATATTTTGGCATTTTTTGCACATGATGTGAGATAACTTTTATGTGTATCATTGTATATTTTACCTGTTGTTGGTTATAACATGTGACAGAGAAAGAGACAGTGTACTTTTTTGTAGTTTACAAAATGTGCTCCGTCAGTAAATTTTCAATGTTTTGTCAGTAAAATACTGTGTGGGAGGTTGGCAACACTGCTCTCGGCCATCCTCTGTGTTCAACTCAGAAACCAAGGAAGAATAGTGGGCGGACATATCCTCAGTATCATGTTTGAACATGAGGATGGATGAGTGATGTCACCGTTTGATGCTTTGGCTGGCCCGGTTCGATGTGTCCCGGCTTTTGCTTTGTTTTACAAAGTGGCTGTCGGTGTAACATTGTATCCTGAGGATATCTCCTTCTATATTCAAAGCTGCACATCCTTTTTTAAGATGAAAGTGTGGATATTGTTTATAAATAAATGTGATGATATTTTACTAATTCTTCTACCTGCCAACTTTGTTTCTCTTTTATATACCATTATGGATCCACCCTGATCTGATGTGCCTGGGAGCTGTGGATTGACATCTCCATCATCTCCATTTATGTGCCCAAGAGCTGTCTACTACCACCTCTCTGTGGACTCTTGTTGGACTTTTCCACACAGGACTAGAATTGTGAGCATTAAGGCTTTGTTCCTCTACTCCATTTTTAGCAGACCTCCTCAGTATGTTCAGTTGCTACTTCACCACCCTTATTTGTTTCAGCACACACTGTGAGCGGTGGGAATTGCTGAAAGTTCACCTACCCTAGTGAACCATTCATTCACTTCAAATACCCACTCGTGCAGGAGAACTTAAAAAAATAGGAATTTTTTTGCACATGATTGGATGATTGACATATTCTATTCCTTTAGGGGTCCCAAAGAATATGACAAATCCTTCAACTTATAAGCATGATAGAAAATCTCTTTAGAAAACTTCATAATACTTTTTCTGGGTACACTTTGTAATAAAGTTGGACAGTGGCTAAGTGGTTAGCACTTCCACCTAGTAGCACTAGGGCTGTTAGTTCAAATCCCAACCACAGCACTATCTGCCTAGAGTTTGCATGTTCTCCTAGTGCCTGCGTGGGTATCCTCCGGTTACAACGGTTTCCTCCCTCATTGCAAAGACATGTTGGTAGATGAATTGGTTCCCATCTAAAATTGTCCTAGTATCTGTATGAATGTGAGTTAGGAAGCTTAGATTGTAAGCTCCTTGGGGGCAGAGGCTGGTGTGAATGTATAATATACTGTATATGTAATTTGATGGGGCTATATAAGTACCTGTAGTAAATAATAAACCAGACACATTTAGAAGCATGTGAGTCTTCATGTTCATTGATAGATGCCGTATCTTTTGATGTAACTGAATGCTGATCTATCTGGGTAATCTTTCCCTTATACATAATATTGGCATATAAAGCTATACACAACTTTGACCTGAGCTATATCAGCAACCTTATTTCAAAATATCACCCAAACTGTCAACTCCGCTCCTCCCAGGACCTCCAGCTCTCTGGCTCCTTTGTCTTCTCCATTCAGACTAGCATCCTGAATTCTCCAGAGCCTCTTCTATCCTCTCGAATGTCCATTAACCAATCTGTACAGTTATCTCCTACTCTGTCTGCCTTTAGGTGAACCATCTCTTCAGGTAAGACAACCCCTCTTCTAACCAAAGCTGGCCATACAGTGTTTTACAAGCATATTCCTCCATGACGCCATTACAGGGCAGGAGCATCTGCATCTGTCAGAATACACCAACCAGCAGTTGTAGTCATCGATCAAGAAAAGCTTTCCAACCTGTCCCTTCAATAGAAGTTTATCAAACTATCAACTTCTGTAGAGTTGGGATGTCCACAGACTAATCGAAATGTGGCTGGTTCCTGCAGAGCAAGTGAACAATGTATGGGCAGCTTTACAAGTTCCTTGTAAAAAATGTCTTGGAAAAAACAAATTCTTACACAATTATTACTATTTGCCTTCTCCTTTCGATTTTAAATTCTCGCAAGCAGGACTCCCCTAACCCTCTTATCTTGAATTGTATTGTTAATCTATTGTCTCCCTTTATTTTGTAAAGCACCACATTTGGTGCTATATAAATCCTTTATAACAAAAAATAATAAATCACCCAAACGATAACCAAAAGCAAATTGGTAATTTACCATTAAGCTCCCCAGTGTCAGTAAGCACCGGTTGCAGGGGAGAGGACAGAGCACTCAAAAATGGCTGGAAATTCCAGAAGACGTGGTATCACTCATAAGCTCCCATGACCCAGCCATTGGTGATACTCTCTCCTCTCCCTTGCAGCTGCTGCTCACAGACATAGGGGTGCTGGAGATGCAGGATCACATAACTGGACCAGAGTAGACTAAAAATAGGTAAGTATACACATCTTTTTTGCACAGTTTAGTAAGGATGGTAGTGATGGGGGGTGTACATTTTTAACCACTTGCTGACCAGCCGCCACAGTTATACTGCGACAATGTAGCTCGGCTGAGCAAATCGCTGTATCGTTATGGCGGTTCGTGCACTAACTGATGTGGGCACGCGCGCATGCCAATTGGCCAGTGGGACAGCCAATCAGCAGGTCCGGCGGACACGATGTCTGTCGGCCACCCGCGATCGGTCCCCGCAGAGAAAGAAAAGGGATCTGCCAAAATAAAGAAGGCAGATCTCCGTTCTGACAGGAGATTACACTGAGATTCTGTCTTTATGCTATGCAGGAAGACAGATCTCCATGATTATCCAGGCAGCCCATCCCCCATTCTAGTAAACACACTAAGAGAATACAGTTAACTATTTGATCGCCCCTTGATGTTAACCCCTTCCCTGCCAGTGTCATTAGTACAATGTCAGTGCATATTTTTAGCACTGATCGCTGTTATAATGTCACGGGTTCCCAAAAAAGTGTAAAAAATTTCAGTTAGGTGTCCGATCTGTCCGCCGCAATGTCACAGTCCCACTAAAAATCACTGATCGCTGCCATTACTAGTAAAAAATAATAATAAAACGGCCATATGTTGTAGACGCTTTGTGCAAACCAATCAATATACGCTTATTGGGGGGGTTACCCAAAAACATGTAACAGAATACATATTGGCCTAAATTGATGAAGAAATTTGATTTTTTATTAAAATTTATTGGGTTTATTTTATAGCAGAAAATAAGAAATATAATTTTTTTTTTTTCCAAATTTGTGATCAAATACCACCAAAAGGAGGCTCTATTTGTGGGGAAAAAAAGGACATCAATTTTATTTGGGTAAAACGTTGCACAACCGTGCAATTGTCAGCTAAAGTAACGCAAAAAAATGTATTGTCATTAAGGGGGTAAAACCTTCCGGGGCTGAAGTGGTTAAGCATAGTTTAGCTGGTCATACATGGATTGAAATTTGTCTGGTTCAGCAGGGACTTGCCAAATTTCGATCCATGTATGGCCACTGTGTGGTTGTATAGAGTGTTTGGATGGGGGAATCGTTTTTCTTTTTGTTTTGTTTTCAATTCCACTTTAATTATCATCACTAGAGGATCCATATGTGTCTACTTGCATGTCTTTGGATGAGACATGAGATTGCGAGTTTTCCCTCAATACAATTTATGATTGCTTTTTAAATAAGCTTGAAGATTTAAAAGACAGAATTGTATAAGCTTGGACGTGCTTTAGATTATGTTGCTTTTATTTTACTTTTGTAGGCATTACAAGTTTTATGTGAATATCACTGATTTGGAATTATTTTCTCTGTGCTGCTGAAAGTGAAGAGGAGACAGCAGTGAGCTGGCTGAAGAAGAGAAATGTGATAAAGGTCAGGTTAAGGCAAACAGGCTTTTTTTTTGTTTCTCCATTGAAATACAATCTGAGAAAACTATGCAGAGTCATGTACTTTTTGTACACAGTGTTGTCTTGTATCTAGTTTAAATTTGTTACAACTTTCATGTACATTACACCAATGATAACAAAAAAATGAAACATTATATCTGACTTTATGGAATTGCAACATGTGCCAGTTTTCTACCATAATGAAAATTCTTAAAGATGTAAAACAGACACCATGGTCCCTATTTATACTTGAGCCGAATTCCTTTACTTTTTTTTCAGGCGTTTTTTTAGCACCTACACTGGCATTTTTTGCACACATTTTAGGCCTGAGCATTTTTTTTATTTTTAGCCAATGGAAAGCTAGTTACTAGGAGAAAATCACTTCTAGTTTCCCCAAAACAAGCTCATATACTTTTTTAAGCTATGACTTTCAAGCTTCACTAAAACTATGCTCAGGTGTGAATGAGTCAATCGTTGAGACGATTCTGGTGGAGCTTCAAATCGCTCTTTAACCACTTCAGCCCCGGACCATTTTGCTGGTCAAAGACCAGACCACGTTTTGCGACAATTTTGAAAAAAACTAATTATTTTTTACTTTTTGTTATAATAAATATCCCCAAAAATATATATATATAAAAAAAAAATGTTTCCCTCAGTTTAGGCCGATATGTATTCTTCTACATATTTTTGGTAAAAAAAATCGCAATAAGCGATTATTGATTGGTTTGCACAAAAGTTATAGCGTTTACAAAATAGGGGATAGTTTTATGGCATTTTTATGAATAATTTTTTTTTTACTAGTAATGGCGGTGACTGCGACATTATGGCGGACACATCGGACATTTTTTACACATTTTTGGGACCATTGTCATTTATACAGCAATTCCTGTGTAAATGGCACTGGCAGTGAAGGGGTTAACCAGTGGGTGGCAGTGTAGGGGTTAAGTGTTCCTAGGGGTGTTTTACTAACTGTGGGGGGCTGGGCTTTCATTTAGTGAACACTGATCTCTGCTCCAATCACATGGAGCAGAGATCAGCGTCACTAGTTGCTAGGCAGAATGGGGAAATGTGAGACGATCGCGGATATGCCGGCGGCAATGGAGTCCGCGGGACCCGCGACCGGACTCACGGGGGTCCCCGACCGGCATGCGAGTGCGCCGCCGCCGGTGCACTCGCGATGGCAGGGCGGCATTAAAGATTGGACGTACCTGTATGCCAATATGCCTGCCCGTGCCATTCTGCCGACGTACATTGGCGTGCGCCAGTCGGGAACCGGTTAAATGGATTGGGTGTAAATAAGGTCTAATAGTGGCACTGGTTTAAAGATGAATTCCAGGTTGGGTAAATTTTTACATTGTTACAGCGGTACAACTTGGACCATTGTAACTATGCATATACCACACCTGGTGGATGCCCCTGAAAGCTGGAAACCACTGAGACCCTTTTCACACTGTGCCACCCATAGCGTCGGTGGCAAAACGCAGCTATTTTTAGCGGTGTTTTACCGTCGGATTTGTGGAGCATTTCGGCCGCTAGTGGGGCGCTTTTAACCCCCGCTAGCAGCCGAGAAAGGGTTAAAACCGCCCACAATACATTGCAATATCGGCGTTTTGCCAGCGGTATAGCCGTGCTGCCCCATTGATTTTAATGGGCAGGAGTGGTGGAGGAGCGGTAAACACACCGCCTCTTCACCGCTCCAAAGAAGACTTTTCCTGACAACCCACCGACACACCACTCCGGTGTGAAAGCCCTCAGGCTTTCACACTGGAGACAATGGAACAGCTGTTTGAGGGCAGATTGCAGGCGCTATTTTTAATGCTATAGTGCCTGCAAAACGCTCTCAGTGTGAAAGGCGTCTGAAGGAGACACCGCTACTCCAGTAATCTCCGCTTGCTTCCAGATCCCATGCTAAGTGGCTGGCCTGATAGGTAGCCTGATTGGCAAATGGTGCCATTCAGAGAATGCCTGACATCACCATCCTGCATCTCCTTTATGTCCAATCTGAGAACACGTTGCATTTATTCAGAGAATGTAACGCATTTTCTGAATGGCAGCTGTGCTAGACGGCCAACCTCCAGTATTCAGAATGCATCGGGCCAGATGCTCAGCACAGATGTGGACATTATTGGGGTAGTGGTGTCTACTTTAGCGATTTCCAGCTTCCAGGGGGATTGGCCAGGTATAATATATACATAGTTACGGTGGTCCAAATTGGACCAATGCAACTACGTAAAAGTGTGCCATACCTAGGAATATATACAGTGCCTTGCGAAAGTATTTGGCCCCCTTGAACTTTTCAACCTTTTGCTACATTTCAGGCTTCAAACATAAAGATATACAATTTTTATTTTTTGTGAAGAATCACCAACAAGTGGGACACAATTGTGAAGTGGAACGAAATCTATTGGATTTTTGAAACTTTTTTAACTAATAAAAAAATGAAAAGTGTGGCGTGCAAAATTATTCAGCCCCCTTGCGTTAATACTTTGTAGAGCCAACTTTTGCTGCGATTACAGCTGCAAGTCGCTTGGGGTATGTCTCTATCAGTTTTGCACATCGAGAGACTGAAATTATTGCCCATTCTTCCTTGCAAAACAGCTCGAGCTCAGTGAGGTTGGATGGAGAGCGTTTGTGAACAGCAGTTTTCAGCTCTTTCCACAGATTCTCGATTGGATTCAGGTCTGGACTTTGACTTGGCCATTCTAACACCTGGATACGTTTATTTGTGAACCATTCCTTTGTAGATTTTGCTGTATGTTTGGGATCATTGTCTTGTTGGAAGATAAATCTCCGTCCCAGTTTCAGGTCTTTTGCAGACTCCAACAGGTTTTCATCCAGAATGGTCCTGTATTTGGCTGCATCCATCTTCCCCTCAATTTTAACCATCTTCCCTGTCCCTGCTGAAGAAAAGCAGGCCCAAACCATGATGCTGCCACCACCATGTTTGACAGTGGGGATGGTGTGTTGAGGGTGATGAGCTGTGTTGCTTTTACGCCAAACATATCGTTTTGCATTGTGGGCAAAAAGTTTGATTTTGGTTTCATCTGACCAGAGCACCTTCTTCCACATGTTTGGTGTGTCTCCCAGGTGGCTTGTGGCAAACTTTAGACGAGACTTTTTATGGATATCTTTGAGAAATGGCTTTCTTCTTGCCACTCTTCCATAAAGGCCAGATTTGTGCAGTGTACGACTGATTGTTGTCCTATGTACAGACTCTCCCACCTCAGCTGTAGTTCTCTGCAGTTCATCCAGAGTGATCATGGGCCTCTTGGCTGCATCTCTGATCAGTCTTCTCCTTGTCTGAGCTGAAAGTTTAGAGGGACGGCCAGGTCTTGGTAGATTTGCAGTTGTCTGATACTCCTTCCATTTCAAAATGATCGCTTGCACAGTGCTCCTTGGGATGTTTAAAGCTTGGGAAATCTTTTTGTATCCAAATCCGGCTTTAAACTTCTCCACAACAGTATTACGGACCTGCCTGGTGTGTTCCTTGGTCTTCATGATGCTCTCTGCGCTTTCAACAGAACCCTGAGACTATCACAGAGCAGGTGCATTTATACAGAGACTTGATTACACACAGGTAGATTCTATTTATCACCATCAGTCGTTTAGGACAACATTGGGTCATTCAGAGATCCTCGCTGAACTTCTGGAGTGAGTTTGCTGCACTGAAAGTAAAGGGGCCCAATAATTTTGCACGCGCCACTTTTCAGTTTTTTATTTTCTAAAAAAGTTTAAATTATCCAATAGATTTCGTTCCACTTCACAATTGTGTCCCACTTGTTGGTGATTCTTCACAAAAAAATTTTTTTTATATCTTTATGTTTGAAGCCTGAAATGTGGCAAAAGGTTGAAAAGTTCAAGTGGGCCG
Organism: Lithobates pipiens; assembly: GCF_037356315.1. Taxonomy (NCBI): domain Eukaryota; kingdom Metazoa; phylum Chordata; class Amphibia; order Anura; family Ranidae; genus Lithobates; species Lithobates pipiens. Next base: position 296,974,304 of record NW_027507758.1, read on the forward strand.
AATACTTTCGCAAGGCACTGTATGTATATATATATATATATATATATATTCATTCATATTCTTGTATATATAAATATGTGAATACACTGATCAGCCATAACATTATGACCACCCACCATAACTTGCCGAGGCATGAACTCCAATAGACCTCCATAGGTATGTTGTGGTATCTGACACCAAGTCAGCAGCAGATCCTTTAGGTATTGTAAGTTGCAAATTATGGCCTCCATATATCGAAATTGTTTTTCCAGCACATCCCACAGATGCTCAATTGGATTGTGATCTGGAGAATTTGGAGGCCAAGTCAGCACCTCAAACATGTTTTTGTGCTCCTTAAATCATTCTTAAATTCATCAGCCAAGGCCACACTCTTCCATTATAAGTATACATCCATTATAAGTATACATATATACAGTGCTTGCAGAAATACATGTTCTCATATAAAGTGCTTAAGTGCTCATGAAATATATTACTAACGTACTATGCAGCCTGTGGGTCATAAACGCTTGTGATCTATTGATCTGGTAAGATGGGATGAATTCCACAGAAAATCTCCATATAAACAGGGGTCTTGGGATGGCCAGAAAAAAACGATTCCAACAGGCTCCAAATAATAGAAAGAAAAGCTAATAGTGAAGTACTGTAGGGTCAAACAATAAGCGCATTAGAAGCGCCACTTACTAGACTATGGAAAAAATAGGCATCAGTAAAGAGAACAACTCTTTCGGGTTTGCCGCTGCTTGGCGTGTGTTCAACAGAGGGGGAAGTGACGTCAGTGGTTCAAAATAGCTGGAAGTGCATTGACGTGTTTCACCCCTCTCCCAAGGAGTCATCAAGGGCATCATCAAGGACATGCTGTCCTTGATGACGCCCTGGGGGAGTGGCGAAACGCGTTGATGCATTTCCGTCTATTTTGAACTACTGACGCCACCTCCACCTCCGTTGAACAACAGCGAACCCGGAAGAGTTGTTCTCTTTACTGATGCCTATTTTTTTCCATAGTCTAGTAAGTGGCGCTTGTAATGCACTTATTGTGTGACCCTGCAGTACTTCACTTTTAGCGTCTCTTTCTATTTTTGGGAGCCTGTTGGATTCGTTTTTTTCTGGCCATCCCAAGACCCCTGTTTATATGGAGAGTTTCTGTGGAATTCATCCCATCTCACCAGATCAATAGATCACAAGCGTATATGACCCACAGACTGAAGGTCAACATGGGCACCCTGACTGGTCTACAGCTATGCAGATCCATACACAACAAACTGCATTGTACTGTGTGTTCTGAAACCTTTTGAAAACCAGCATTAACTTTTTTTTTTATTTGAGCTAGAGTAGCTCTTCTATTGGATCAGACTACACGTGCCAGCCTTCGCTCGTTATGTGCATCAATAAACCTCGGCCGCCTGTGACCCTGTTGCCGGTTCTCTGGTTTTCTTTCCTCAAACCACTTTTAATAGGTCCTGACCACTGCAGACTGGGAACAGCCCACAAAAGCTGCAGTGTTGGAGTTGCCCTGACCCAGTCATCTAGACATCACAATTTGATCATTTAATTATATATCCCACCCAGTTTTAGATTCCATTGTAACATGGTAATCAATGTGTGTCACTTTACCTGTCAGTAGTCATAGTATTATGGCTGATCGGCATACATATACACACAAGGGGGTTACAGCACAGAGAGCATTATTATTTGTACCTATAAAGAATGATTCAGCAACTTCAGCCACCCCTGCCCTTTTATTCACTGACCTGCACTATGCAGAGGAAATGGAGATACGTCTGTGCTCGGGTCCTAGATAGCTTCCCTATATTCAACACATGAGATACTAAAGTGTTAACCCTAACATATTCATAGTAAGCCTTGACTTAAAGTGGTTGTAAACCCTTTACATCCACTTTTTGCTACAGGTAAGCCTATAATTAGACTTACCTGTAGCTACACTGGATATCTCCTAAACCTGCACGGTTTAGGATATATCCCCTGTATTTCCATGTGCCAACGTCATCGGCACATGCGCACTGAAGCAATGGCAGTATGTGCCGTTTCTTCAGTTGTACTGTACTGTTACCGGGGCTCCAGGGCGCATGTGCGGGAGTGACATAACGGCCAATCACAGCACTGGAGCCGCGATAAGCAGAAGTAACTTCAGGGAGAAATGTCAGTGGCCGGCGCTGTTTATGGGCACCGCAGCTGGGGCTTCCATCTCAGGTAAGTAATTCCTAATGAGATAGTGTGTGCATACCAGCTCATTATGCCTACTTATAACCACTTTAAAAAAGCAGAAATTCTAACTTCGCATATAATGCAACACATGCTCAAGCTGGCCAACTGTGTCAAAGTAATCCCTATCTAGCCAGTCCCTACTCTACCTGTGTATATACATACTGAATATTACTGTACTCGGTTCCTGGCTTAAACCATGAAAGCACTGGCTGCCAAAGCATGTAGAAATCCTCCAGCCATCCTGTAACGTGTAGTCACCGCCGATCGCAGCACATAATTGCTTGTAAAAATCACTGTAGTGTATAAGATGCTAGGTGCCTGTCAGTATGATTAGCACAGATCTGATTTCCAGTGTACGATACAAAACATACAATCACCATGCTGACTTTTCTAGCCGTATGGGTTACCGTTTAACCCCTTCTCGCCTGTAACAAGATGTGAAAGAGTTAAGCACACACACTGATCTTTTCATGACTGTTAGGAAGTGGAAGGGGCATCGGCCTGCACACCAGTTCTTTTTCTTCTGTTAGCAGGCAGAAGCAATTCAATCCAATGTGGTTTGAAACATGAGTAGGTCACTGTACACCATGATAAAATTCCCTAATCCCTGGGCCAAATTTCCCTGAGGAGGGCCTCCTCCTACCCCTTCACTTTCCAAGCTGACTTTTCCATTCCCACTCTCGTGTTTCCCTCTCCTTCATTTCTTTCATTTCCCCTACCTTAAAGCCTTGATACCCGATCTGTGGCCGCTGCTCAGGTTTCAGTTTTTACAGCTTAGACCGTCTATTGCTGTATACATTCCTTTCTTTCTGCTCTGCAGTGATTACTTACTGAGGCTTATTTTACACTAGCCCAGATGAAAGCTGTTCAGATGAAGGGGAAACATAGCCAGGCTTTTTGAACATTACAGATATGAAAGTGCACAAGAGCACATTGTGTCCTTCTTGACATTTTGTAGCAAATGCTGTATCTAGTATGTTGTTGGTGCATTCTGAGATCCAGGAACACATGAATGGAAACGTGCAATCTATGCATAGTTTACCATAGTCGTTCCACTTCTCTGCAAGGCACAGTACACTGTTCACAATTCTATCTATCAGTGTGAAAAGTGCAGCAACCAATCAGAAATCATCCCTTCACCAGTCCAACTACACTTGGCTACTAAAGCCAAACTCTGGCCAAAACTGTTGTACATATGCACAGTAAAAAGAAAAAAAAAATGACCAATAATGACATGTGCCCCTTTTGTTGCTGGTGCTGTGATTGTTATGGGTGCTCAACCTGAGGCCCTCCAGCTGTTGCGGAACTACAAGTCCCATGAGGCATTGCAAGCCAGTGTCAGTTACAAGAGTGACTCCCAAAGGCAGAGGCAAGATGGGACTTGTAGTTCCGCAACAACTGGAGGGCCACAGCTTGAGCACCGATGTATAGGGTCACCATACACATTACACTCTGACTGTAATCAACATTAGATCTACAATAGCCACCTCAATTTATATCTCCTAGATTGTAAGCTCTAACGAGCAGGGCCCTCTGATTCCCCCTGTATTGAATTGTATTGTATTGAACTGTATTGTAATGTCTGCCCTAACGGTGTAAAGCGATGTGTAAACCTTTAGCACTATATAAATCCTGTATAATAATAGTAATCATAATAGCCAATCAGGCAGGCTCTTGTTTACAGACTGTTTGTTTATAGATATTGTTAAACAGGAAACATTACAATATATAAAAAACTTTAGTATTCAGCATAAAATATGACTTTCTTTTGCATACTAAAATATCACTATACAGAGATACATTAAAGGAGGTATAAAGGCAGAAGGTTTTTTATCTTAATAAATTCTATTCATTAAAATAAAAAACATGTGTGTAGCAGCCACCCCAGCACCCACAACACTTACCCTGGGCACCTTCTCTATCCAGCGATGTCCACGATTCCCTTGGTCATCTGGGACTCTCCTCCTGATTGGTTGGGCCACAGCCGCGGTGCCATTGGCTCCAGCGGCTGCCAATTAAAGTCAGTTAGTCAATCAGGGAAGAGAGGGAGCGGGGCTGAACGGCAGCTGCATGTCTGCATGGACACACAGGGCTGCAGCTCAGCTCCAGTGCCCCCATAGCAAGCTGCTGGTCTATTGGGGCACTCGTCAGGAGGGAGGGGCCAGGAGCCGCAAAGATGGACCCAAGAAGAGGAGGATCCGGGCTGCTCTATGCAAAACCAACTATATAGAGGAGGTAAGTATAACATGTTTGTTATTTATTTTTATTTCTTTAAGTAGTTTTTGCATATAATATAGTAAAAACAAAAAAAGTAGGCAGGCTCTTGGACTGCATACTTGTTGTTAGATCTAAAGAAGATTGTACAATCAGATCGTATTGTACGGGATGAGCTTTGATTTCATTGACCCCCATACTCTCCTAACACCACAGAACATCCAGCATGGAGGTTTCCAGTACCAGCTGTGGTACACTGATCTCAGTAGGCTGCTTGCTGTACCCCACCCTCCATTCAGAAAAAGCCTTGCAAACCATTCTGTTTTTGGAGGGGGGGAGATCGTAACGTTCATCTGATTTTTCTACAATCACAGAATGCCTTGCTTTAGGTGAAAACAATGCAAGGCTATTTAGGAATGGATACAGCCAATGGCCCTCCATGACTACAGTCAGAACTGGGAATCTCAGCAACAGGCGCTCAAGGTGACCTAATGAAGACTGCAGCAGCCAGAGATGGGACACAGCACATTAATGGCATACAAATAGTTGACGTTCATCTTTAGATCTGAGTGCCTCCTAAGGGTAAAAGTATATATATATATATATATATATATATATATATATATATATATAAAATATATATATATATAAAATGTATATACATAAACATTAGAAACTGTAAAAAGACTTTTGAAATGCTTTTCTTGCCATGTGTGCCTAACCCATTTGCTACTGTATATCTCAGTACACATGCTGACCAGTTACACCAGAGTACTAGCAAGTCTATAAACTGCTTTAAAGTTTACTTTTTTTCTTTTTTTAATACTAAAGTACCAGTTAAAAATGGTGTAATTTTCCCCCTTACAATGTTGTTTTTGTTTCATCCCCACTAGTTCAGACAAACATCTGCTATGAAGAACAACTATCTCCCAAACCACTGAGAGCGCCTGCAGCCAAAATAAACAAAACAAACCCAGAGGATCCAGCACAGTCAGCCTTTATATCCAGCCAGGATAACATTTCACATGTTTTGATTAAAATTAGCTAATTTGTAATTCTAGCCCCTATGTTAAAAGCTGCAATCCATATAGATCACATTAAGCGGGGGGTTAGGCAGCCAATGACAATGTGATAGATATAGGCAGCCCTGGAGGGGGGCGTGCGAAGCTATAATTAACCATTTCAATTAATACATAATGTTTTGTAACCAGAAATAATACAAGCTGCCTCCCAGGAACTGATGGATGAAAAAGGACTGTTCTCTCTCTGGGGGGTGCAGAAAAACAGCCAGTCCCTGATTAGTATGGACACATCTGTCAATATTACAAAGTTCCCCTGACTGCAACCAGATTGAAATAACTAAACCTGGCAATGCTTTCCAATCATAACCAAGGTAGAGATGCCTCATTGTGTCTAGTGATCCTGTGTGTTTTAGTTTGCTGACGAGCAATGTTTACAAACAATCACCCTTTGTTTGTTTTTTGATTTTTTGTTTTGTATTTTTCTTTCATTTCTTTCATCCTTCTTTACATCTCAGCAGTGTTGATCTCCTCTATCCCTTTTTAGCCATTCCCTGTCTACATGTACTCACTCAAGTACTCTCTGCAAATCATTGCTCTGAACTGAATGCCTGACAAAGGTGGACCAAACCTGCACAATGTTTACCTATCCATTACACCTGTATCCATAAGAGGGGCATGTCACAGTGTGACAACCCAGCAGATCATTGGGGAAACAGTTGTCACCCCATAACAAAAAGTACCTGTCTTGTCTACATGTACTCACTCTAACTCACGCTGCACATCATTGCTCTAGATTGACTGCATGATAGTGACAACAACAGAGCAAGCCATCACAGTGTGTGTCTACTCATTGCACATGTTGTTTCCTTAAGAGGGGGCATGTGACAGGGTGACAACGCAGCATAACATTGGGGAAACAGTTGTCACCCCATAACAGGAAGTACCTGTCTTGTCTACATGTACTTACTCCAACACAGGCTGCACAGCATTGCTCTGGACCGACTGCCCGATAATGACAATGGCAGATCAAGCCTGCAAAATGTGTGTTGACACTTGTAGTATCCATAAGGGGTGGGTATGTCAGGGTGGCAACACAGAAGAAAAGTGGGGAAACAGTTGTCACTCCATAACAGGAAGCACATGTACAGGTATAAACTTCAGCACTGGCTGGACATCATTGCCTTGAACTGTCTGATAGTGACAATGGTTGACCAAGTGTATTAACACATTACACTGGTAATAACCATAAGGGGACATATGACAGGGTGACAATGCAGGAGAACAATATCTGCATGCATTCACTCCAGCACTCTCCATGCATCATTGCTCTAAACCAGGGGTAGGCAACCTCGGCCCTCCAGCTGTGGTGAAACTACAAGTCCCATGAGACACTGCAAGACCCTGACAATCACAGGCATGACTCCTAGATGCATGATGGAATTTGTAGTTTCACCACAGCTGGAGGGCAAAGGTTGCCTACCCCTTCTCTAAACTGACTTGCCAGATATTGACAATGGTGGACCATGTCTGCACAATGCATGCCGACACATTACATAAAGGGTTCGTGTTATAGGGTGACAACGCAGGAGAACAATGAAGAAACAGTTGTCACTCTATAACAGGAAGAACCAGAACAAGAACCTTCATGGCAAGATCACCAAGCATTATTTTCATTTTCTTTCATCCTTCTTTGCATCCCAGCACTGCTGATCTGCTGGACATCTACTCTCTGCACCAAGTGCCTGATAGTAACAACAATGGACCGTACGTCTGCGATGGGAGTTGATTTACTAAATCTGGGGAATACATAATCTGGTGCAGCTCTGCATAGAAACCAATCAGCTTCCAGGTTATCTTTTCGAAGCCTAATTGACCAAGCTGAAGTTAGAAGCTGATTGGCTACCACGCAAAGCTGCACCAGATTTTGCATCTCTGGTTTTAGTAAATCAACCTCTATTTGTCAGCACATTATGCTCCTAATATTCTTAAGGGGGGTTTGTGACAGGGTGATAACACAGGAGTACAAAAGGGAAACATGTATCACCCTATAGCAGGAAGTACCTGTCCTCTCTGTATGTAGACAAAATAGATTGATTGCTAGGCCCTCGGGTGGCAATAAAAACACCCAAAATGAAAAAAGTGCCACATCCTAATAATAGATTTGAAAAATGGAAAAAAGAATGGACTTTAAGAGCACATGTAAAAAATTATAACAAATTTTTAATAATTCACAATTCATATAAACTCATCTCTGTGTGTAATCACTCCAGCACTGGCTACAAATTATTGCTCTAGATCCACTACATGATAGTGATAACATTGGACCATACCTCCACTATAAGGTTTATTTACTAAATCTGGAGAATACAAAATCTGGTGCAGCTCTGCATAGAAACCAATCAGCTTCCAGGTTATCTTTCCAAAGCCTAATTAACCAAGCTGAAGTTAGAAGCTGATTGGCTACCATACACAGCTTCACCAGATTTTGCATCTCCAGTTTTAGTAAATCAACCTCTATGTGTCAGCACATTATGTTCCTAATTTTCTTAAGGGGGGTGTGTGACAGGGTGACAACACAGGGGAACAAAAGGGAAACATGTATAACCTTATAGCATGAAGTGCCTGTCCTTTTTGTATGTAATCACTCCAGCACTGGCCACAAATCATTGCTCTGGATCCACTACATGATAGTGACAACATTGGACCATACCTCCACTATGGGGTTGATTTACTAAATGTGGAGAATGCAAAATCCAGTACAGCTCTGCATAGGGAACCAATCAGCTTCCACATTATACTCCTAATATTTTTAAGGGGGTGTGTGACAGGGTGACAACACAGGAGAACAAAAGGGAAACAGTTATTACCCCCTAACAGGAAATACCTGTCATGTCTCTATGTAATCCACTACAAATCTTTGCTCTGGATCCACTACAATGATAGTGACAACGGTGGACCATAACCACACAATAAGTTTACAGGGTGACAACACAGAAGAATAATGGGAAACGGTTGTCACCCTATAACAGGTACCTAAACGAGGACCTTCATGGCAAGATCAAGCTTTATTTTAATGAATGCTGCAGATTTAAAAAAAGGTAGAAAACCAAGGATGACATGGGAAAACAAATGACATGGGAAAACAGATGACATGGGAAAGCAATAGACATGTGAAAACAATTAACATGTGAAAGCAGATTACATGGGAAAACAAATGACATGGGAAAACAGATGACATGAGAAAACAGATGACATGTGAAAGCAGATGACATGAGAAAGCAGATGACATGTGAAAGCAGATAACATGTGAAAGCAGATGACATGAGAAAGCAGATGACATGTGAAAGCAGATGACATGAGAAAGCAGATGACATGTGAAAGCAGATGACATGAGAAAGCAGATGACATGTGAAAGCAAATGACACGTGAAAGCAAATGACATGGGATTTTAGTGACTGAGATGAGATCTGTGGACCAGTTTCTGATTGTAATTCCAGGATCCATATTAAAGTGTGATCAATGCTTAGATGCTGACAAATGACAGCACAGAGATGAGGGATTTCCCAGCCTGTGTACAGCAGAGTGAGTGGAACCTCTGGAGCCCATCTGGGTGGCCATGGTTGTACACAGCCACTGCACACAGCACAGCCATCCTGGAAAAGTCCCAATACACATCTAGGTATGAATGTGTAATTTGGGTGACTTTCCCAATGAGATGTGTAGCTGTCATGTAGACAGGATAGGACTGTACAGTGACAGGCTGGCGCTCTGTGCCCAGTGTAGGGAGCGATGTGTCAGCTCAGTCCTCTGACAATCACAGCCGGCCAATTGACAAGAGGCGGGGCTGACACCTCCGATCCACCCGACACCCAATGCCATTATCCCTGGCTTACCTTCATCTCCTCATTGATCTCCCTCTTGACCGGGTGTGCGGGCTTCCTGCTCCTCTTATTTTCGGGGGGTCGCCCCTCTTTCTCCATCTCTGCCATGCTTTCTAGACTTTGTGCTGATGAAATGGCTGCTGGAAGTAAAGTGGACGTGCAGAAGAGGGGGGTGAGGAGAGGAGAAGTGCTGATCCCCCCTCTGGATTTAGAGGTGAAAGGCTTGAGGGATGGTGAAGAGTTGGGGGAGGGCTGGGGGTACCAGGCTGCCAGGCTCACGGTGCCCCGCTGTCACATCAGCCATCTTCCGCTTCTGTCTGCATTAGTCCCGACACCACTGACACCGCCGCCGCCACCGCCGCTTTGTGTAGGTGTGTGCGCTGTGTAGTGCTGTCGGTGTGTGTGTGTGTGTGTGTACGTTTGTGTGACTGTACGAGAGAGGGAGGAGAGACAGAGAGAGCTCCTTGTGTGGAACGGCAGAGGGGGTTAGCTCCTCCCAGACTGGGAGAGAGGAGGAGGAGCCACAGGATGCCAAAATCTTCTCCTCTGCCCATCTGTGTGTACTGATCGGGGATGTGCTCCTTCCTCCAGCACGGACACAGCTGGGGAATACACACGGCTTGTGTGCCACACATCACTACACATCACCAGAGCCCCATACACTATCCCAACTGCCTGCATCTTCACACAAACGTTTACACCTTCATAGACAGGAGATGTACACCTTCATAGACAAGAGGGATGTACACCTTCATAGACAGGAGGGATGTACACCTTCATAGACAGGAGATGTACACCTTCATAGACAGGAGATGTACACCTTCATAGACAAGAGGGATGTACACCTTCATAGACAGGAGGGATGTACACCTTCATAGACAGGAGATGTACACCTTCATAGACAGGAGGGATGTACACCTTCATAGACAGGAGATGTACACCTTCATAGACAGGAGGGATGTACACCTTCATAGACAGGAGATGTATACCTTCATAGACAGGAGATGTACACCTTCATAGACAGGAGAATTGTACACCTTTATAGACAGGAGAAGTGTACACCTTCATAGACAGGAGATGTACACCTTCATAGACAAGAGGGATGTACACCTTCATAGACAAGAGGGATGTACACCTTCATAGACAGGAGGGATGTACACCTTCATAGACAGGAGGGATGTACACCTTCATAGACAGGAGAGATGTACACCTTCATAGACAGGAGATGTACACCTTCATAGACAGGAGGGATGTACACCTTCATAGACAGGAGATGTATACCTTCATAGACAGGAGATGTACACCTTCATAGACAGGAGAATTGTACACCTTTATAGACAGGAGAAGTGTACACCTTCATAGACAGGAGATGTACACCTTCATAGACAGGAGGGATGTACACCTTCATAGACAGGAGGGATGTACACCTTCATAGACAGGAGGGATGTACACCTTCATAGACAGGAGAGATGTACACCTTCATAGACAGGAGATGTACACCTTCATAGACAGGAGGGATGTACACCTTCATAGACAGGAGATGTATACCTTCATAGACAGGAGGGATGTACACCTTCATAGACAGGAGATGTATACCTTCATAGACAGGAGGGATGTACACCTTCATAGACAGGAGAATTGTACACCTTTATAGACAGGAGAAGTGTACACCTTCATAGACAGGAGATGTACACCTTCATAGACAGGAGGGATGTACACCTTCATAGACAGGAGAGATGTACACCTTCATAGACAGGAGGGATGTACACCTTCATAGACAGGAGATGTATACCTTCATAGACAGGAGGGATGTACACCTTCATAGACAGGAGATGTATACCTTCATAGACAGGAGGGATGTACACCTTCATAGACAGGAGATGTACACCTTCATAGACAGCAGACAGGAGATGTACACCTTCATAGACAGCAGACAGGAGATGTACACCTATATAGACAGGAGGGATGTACACCTTCATAGACAGGAGATGTACACCTTCATAGACAGCAGACAGGAGATGTACACCTTTATAGACAGGAGGGATGTACACCTTCATAGACAGGAGATGTACACCTTCATAGACAGGAGAGAAGTACACCTTCATAGACAGGAGAGATGTACACCTTCATAGGCAGGAGATGTACACCTTCATAGACAGGAGATGTACACTTTTATAGACAGGAGGGATGTACACCTTCATAGACAGGAGATGTACACCTTCATAGACAGGAGATGTACACCTTCATAGACAGGAGGGATGTACACCTTCATAGACAGGAGATGTACACCTTCATAGACAGCAGACAGGGGATGTACACCTTCATAGACAGGAGGGATGTACACCTTCATAGACAGGAGACGTACACCTTCATAGACAGCAGACAGGAGATGTACACCTTCATAGACAGCAGACAGGAGATATACACCTTCATAGACAGGAGGGATGTACACCTTCATAGACAGGAGATGTACACCTTCATAGACAGGAGAGAAGTACACCTTCATAGACAGGAGAGATGTACACCTTCATAGACAGGAGATGTACACCTTCATAGACAGGAGATGTACACCTTCATAGACAGCAGACAGGAGATGTACACCTTCATAGACAGCAGACAGGAGATGTACACCTTCATAGACAGGAGGGATGTACACCTTCATAGACAGGAGATGTACACCTTCATAGACAACAGACAGGAGATGTACACCTTCATAGACAGGAGAGATGTACACCTTCATAGACAGGAGATGTACACCTTCATAGACAGGAGAGAAGTACACCTTCATAGACAGGAGAGATGTACACCTTCATATACAGGAGATGTACACCTTCATAGACAGGAGATGTACACCTTCATAGATAGAAGGTGTACAGCTTCATAGATGGGAGAGATGTATACCTTCATAGAGAGGAGGGATGTACACCTTCATAGACAGGAGATGTACACCTTCATAGACAGGAAATGTACACCTTCATAGACAGGAGATGTACACCTTCATAGACAGGAGGGATGTACACCTTCATAGACTGGAGGGATGTACACCTTCATAGACAGGAGGGATGTACACCTTCATAGACAGGAGAAGTATACCTTCATAGACAGGAGAATTGTACACCTTTATAGGCAGGAGATGTACACCTTCATAGACAGGAGAAGTGTACACCTTCATAGACAGGAGATGTACACCTTCATAGACAGGAGAAGTTTACACCTTCATAGACAGGAGATGTACACCTTCATAGACAGCAGACAGGAGATGTACACCTTCATAGACAGGAGGGATGTACACCTTCATAGACAGGAGATGTACACCTTCATAGACAGCAGACAGGAGATGTAATCCTTCATAGACAGCAGACAGTAGATGTACACCTTCATAGACAGGAGGGATGTACACCTTCATAGACAGGAGAATTGTACACCTTCATAGACAGGAGATGTACACCTTCATAGACAGGAGAAGTGTACACCTTCATAAACAGGAGATGTACACCTTCATAGACAGGAGGGATGTACACCTTCATAGACAGGAGATGTACACCTTCATAGACAGCAGACAGGAGATGTACACCTTCATAGACAGGATGGATGTACACCTTCATAGACAGGAGATGTACACCTTCATAGACAGGAGGGATGTACACCTTCATAGACAGGAGATGTACACCTTCATAGACAGGAGAGATGTACACCTTCATAGACAGGAGAGATGTACACCTTCATAGACAGGAGATGTACACCTTCATAGACAGGAGAGATGTACACCTTCATAGACAGGAGAGATGTACACCTTCATAGACAGGAGATGTACACCTTCATAGACAGGAGATGTACACCTTCATAGACAGGAGATGTACACCTTCATAGATAGAAGGTGTACAGCTTCATAGATGGGAGAGATGTATACCTTCCTAGACAGGAAAGATGTACACATTCATAGACAGGAGATGTACAGCTTCAGTTCATAGACAGGAGAGATTTACACTTTCATAGAAGAGAGAGATGTACACCTTCAAATGGCAAAGAAGTAAATCATTTAGACAGGAGAGATGTACATCTTCATAGACAGGATATGTACACCTCCCTAGATGGGAGAGATGAAAAACTTCTTAGCCCCTGTACACACGGTCGGAGATTTCCACAACCAAATCCGTCGGATTTTGCCCGTCGGATTTTGTCCGTCGGATCTTGTCCGAAACTGTTGCATACACACGGTCGGACAAAGTTGGCTAAAAATCCGATCTTTCAGAACGTGATGACGTAATTTCGTTACGATGGGGCTACATTCAGGCTAGTAGCCAATAGCTTTGATGTAGGAATTTGATCTGAGCATGCGTGGCACTTGGTCCGATCAAAATTCTCTACACATGATCGGATTATGTCCGATTGGCCCAGTTGGTCGGGAAATATTTCCAACATGTTGGAAAATTGGGTCCGACGGATATTCCGATGGAATCAGTCCGATGCATACCACACACAGTCGGATTATCCGATGACACGGTCCGATAGGACACATTCCGACGGATTCTCCGACCGTGTGTACAAGGGCTTAGATGGGGAAGATGTGCAGTACATCTTTATAGAAAGGAGAGCTGTACACCTTCATAGACAGGAGAGTTTTCATCAAATCCTGAAATAGAGATAGAAACCTTTATAGATTGGACAGATATACACCTTCAAAGATAGAAACGGTATGCCTTTTTCCAAATCAGAGAGATATAAACCTTCATAGACTGGAGAGATGTCTACCTTCAAAGACAGAAGAGGTACACCTTCATATATTAAAATGGTACACTTCCATAGACTAGAGAGGTGTATTTCTTCAGAAATAGGAGAGATGTAAACCTTCATAGATAGGAGAGATTTACACCTTAATAGATTGGAGGGATGTACACCTTCATAAACAGGAAATGTACACCTTCATAGACAGGAGAGCTGTACACTTTAATAGTCTGGAGAGATGTACTCCTTTACAGACAGTAGATGTACACTTTGATACATAGTAAGGGATGATATACACCTTCATAGATTGGAGAGATATTAGCCTTTATAGACAGGAGAGATGTACAGCTTCATACGCAGGTGGTGAACACCTTCAAAGACAAGAGAGATATATGCCTTCATAGATTGGATAGATGTATAATTTCAAAGACAGGGGATGCACACCTTGACACACAGGAGAGATGTATTTCTTCATAGAAAGGAGTGAAATCTGCCTTCAGACATGTACACTTTCATAGGTAGGAGAGATTTACACTGTCATAAAATGCAGAGATAAACAACTTTATAGACAGAAGATGTATATGTTCATAGAAAAGAGAAATATTCATGATTATAGACCAGAAAGATAGAAAAAATGAACACTTTGAAGGACAGGAGATCTAAATACCTTCACAAATGGGGGAAAAGGCCGCTTTTAACATGGGGCAAAGAGGGAAGCTGCCCTGGGCTCAGTCACTGTTGTGAGCCCCAAAGCTGCTGCCCTTTGAGACTGCACCAGTGTCCGAACTTCTAGGGTTGCTATCAATGCCATTAATCCCACCCCCCCCCCCCCCCACCAGCACTTCCACTCATCTCATCCCCCAGCAATGCCACTGACCCAATTCCCCCACAACCATTGCCACTGATTCCATCAACCCCCCCCAGCACTGCCACTGATCACACTGCCCAGCACTGCCACTGATCCCATCCCCCGCACCCCAGCACTGCCACTGCTCCCATGACCCCATCAACCCCCCAACCCTGCCATTGATCCCATCAACCCCCCACCACAGCCACTGATCCTATCCCCCCCAGCACTGTCACTTATCCCATCCCCCCAAGCACTGCCACTGATCACTACCTTACCCCCAGCAAACAATGGGTGAGCAGTAATGATGTGCAGTAACCTTTAGCAACCAATCAGTGAGCAGTAATATTGTGCAGTAACCTCTAGCAACCACTCAGTGAGATGTAATGATGCCCTGTAGCCTCTAGCAAACAATCAGTGAGTGGTAATGATGTGCAGTAACCTCTAAAAAACAATTTGTGAGCAGTAATAATGTGCTAACCTCTAGCAACCAATCAACGAGCAGTAATCTCTAGCAGCCAATCAATGAGCAGTAATATTGTGCAGTAACCTCTAGCAACAAATCAATAAGCAGTAATGATGTGCAGTAAACTCTAGCAACCAATCGGTGAGTGGTAAAAATGTGCAGAAACCTCTAGAAACCAATTAGTGAGTGGTAATGATGTGCATGATCCTCTAGCAACCAATCAGTGTTCAGTAAGGATGTGCAGTAACCTCTAGCAACCAATCAATGTGTGGTAAGGATGTGCAGTAACCTTGAGCAACCAATCAGTGAGCAGTAATAATGTGCAGTAACCCCTAGCAATCAATCAGTGAGCAGTAATGACATGTAGGAACTTCTAGCAACCAATCAGTGAGTGGTGATGGCATGCAGGAACCTCTAGCAACCAATCAGTGAGCAGTAATGATGTGCAGCAACCGTTCAGTGTTCATCAAGGATGTGCAGTAACCTCTAACAAACAATCAATGTGCGGTAAGGATGTGCAGTAACCTCTAGCAACCAATTAGTGAGCAATAATGATGTGCAGTGACCTCTAGCAAACAATCAGTAAATATAAATGATGTGCTGTAATCTCCAGAAACCAGTCAGTGATCGCTAATGATATCCTGTAACCCCTGGCAACCAATTGCATTCACTGCCTGATCTGCTGTAGTAAACTGATTTTGAGTCTAGCTGCTATGTATTGTATGTTTCAGAGCAGGTGGAGAGTGAAACTGAATGGGGGGGGGGGGGTGGCAAGACACTGTTTGCCCATGGTCCAATCAATGATAAAAATGGCCCAGCATAAGGGATGTACCCCTTTAAAGGCAGGAGAGAGATACGCCTTCAAAACTGGAGATATGTACACCTTCATTGTTAAGAGAGCTTTATACTTTATTTAACCATTTCCATACCCAGCCTATTCTGGCACTCCTCTCCTACATGTAAAAATCATAATTTTCTTGCTAGAAAATTACTCAGAACCCCCAAACATTAGATATTTCTTTTTAGCAGACACCCTAGGGAATAAAATGCCGGTCGTTGCAACTTTTTATCTTGCACGGTATTTGCGCAACAATTTTTAAAATGCTTTTTTTGGGGAAAAAAAACTGTTTCATGATTTAAAAAATAACAAAACAGTAAAGCTAGCCCAATTTTGTGTATAATGTGAAAGATGATGTTACACCGAGTTAATAGATACCCAACATGTCACGCTTTAAAATTGCTCACATTAATGGAATGACACCAAAGTTCGCTACTTAAAAATCTCCATAGGCAACGCTTTTTTTTTTTTACAGGTTACATATTTAGAGTTACAGAGGAGGTCTAGTGCTGGAATTGTTGCTCGTGCTCTAACGGATGCGGCAATACCTCACATGTGTGGTTTGAACGGCGTTTACATATGTGGGCGGGACTACGTGCGCACTGAGCACGAGCTACCAGGGACAGAGGCATTTTACATTATTTATTTTTTTATTTTACTTTATTTTTACATTCTCTTATATTTTATTTTTTGATCACTTTTATTCCTATTACAAGGAATGTAAACATTCCATGTAACAAGAATCGTTTGTGACAGGTCCTCTTTATGGAGAGATGCGGGGTCAATAATACCCCGTACACATGATCGGACATTGATCGGACATTCCGACAACAAAATTCATGGATTTTTTCCAACGGATGTTGGTTCAAACTTGTCTTGCATACACACGGTCACACAAAGTTGGCCGGAAATTGCGAATGTCAAGAACGCGGTGAAGTACAACACGTATGACGAGCTGAGAAAAAATTAAGTTCAATAGCCAGTGCATCTCTTTTGCTTGATTCCGAGCATGCATAGAACTTAGTGCATTGGAATTGTGTAAACACAATCAGAATTTCTGATAACGGATTTTGTTTTCGAAAGCTTTGAGAACCAGATCTCAAATTTTGTGTGACGGAAATTCTGATGGAAAATGTCCAATGGAGCCTACACACGGTCGGAATTTCCGCCAAAAAGCTCCCATCGAACATTTTTCGTTAGAAAATGCAACCGTGTGTACAGGGCATAAGACCCCACATCTCTCCTTCAGGCTGGAAAGCATGAGATCGGAAAAAAAATGGCTTTGTCTACATCCACGGCATAACGTCGTGCCCAGGCCTCCGACGGTCATAGAGATGACTGGTGACCATCTGGTCACCAGATGGTCACCAGTTATCTCTGTGGTCATCATCTGGCGTGGCCAATTCTTTCTCTGGGTCCCAATGGCAGGGGAGAGCATGGAAAAGCAACAGATAGCGGTGGGAGGGGGGATGTCCCCTCCCGTCACCTGTAAAGCCTTGTACACACGGTCAGACATTCCGCCGGAAAATGTCCGATCTGACCGCGTTGTCGGATAATCCGACTGTGTGTGGGCTCCATCGGACTGTTTCCGTCGGAATATCCGGCCGACAAAGTTTTAGATCTGGGCTATAAAATTTTCCGACAACATGATGATTTGTCCGATCGTTTGTAGAGAATTCCGATCAGACAAAGCACCATGCATGCTCAGATCAAATTCCTAGATCAAAGCTATTGGCTACTAGCCTGAACGTAGTCCCGTCGTAACGAAATAACATCATCACATTACGAACGATCGGATTTCCAGACAACTTTGTCCGACTGTGTGTATGCAACACCAGTTTTGGACAAAATCCGATGGATTTGGTTGTCGGAATGTCCGACCGTGTGTACAAGGGCTAAGAATAATAAAGCAGTGGAACTGCCGCTATGATCATTCTTATGGTGCACAGAAACAAGAATATCTGAATGATGCCTGTAGCTGCAGTCATCATTCAGATATTCCCACTGAAAGTCAAAAATGTCATATGGCGTCCTTGGTTAACAGGATAAATATATGCCTTCATAGACTGTGAGACATACACCTTCATTGACAGGAGATGTACATCTTCATAGAAAGGAGAAATGTGTACCTTCATAGAAAAAAAGAGTTGTATATCTTCAAATTCAGGATTTTTTTTTATACCTACATGCAATCTAATCACTATGCCATGCATTAAAAAGGGGTTTAACTCAAGAAATAAAGCGATAATTCTCCCACTCTACAAGACTTTGGTCTGGCCTCACCTGGAGTATGCTGTCCAGTTCTGGGCACCAGTCCTCAGGAATGATGTACTGGAAATGGAGCGATGTACAAAGAAGGGCTACAAAGCTAATAAAGGGTCTGGAGGATATTAGTTATGAAGCAAGGTTACGAGCAATGAACTTATTCTCTCTGGAGAAGAGACGCTTGAGAGGGGATATGATTTCAATTTTGCGGAAGGGAGTTTCATTAAAATGAGAGGAAAAGAGGTTTAACCTTAAACTGCATAGAGGGTTCTTTACTGTAAGAGCGGCAAGGATGTGGAATTCCCTTCCATAAGCGGTGGTTTCTGTGGGGGGCATCAATAGTTTAAAAAAACTATTAGATAAACACCTGAACGCCTGCAAGATACAGGGATATACAATGTAATACTGACATACAGTATAAACTCATACATAGGTTGGACTTGATGGACTTGTGTCTTTTTTCAACCTCACCTACTTTGTAACCATGTAATATGTACATAGGAGAGATAGACTCCTTCATGGACTGGAAAAGTAAACACCTTCATTGACAAGAAATGAACACTTTCATAGATATACACCGTCATAATAGAGAGAGTTGTATGCCTTCATAGGTAAAAGAAATATACACCATCATAGAACATAGAGACATGTACACCTTCATAGACAACAGAGATATACAACTTTATAGACAGGAGATGTATACCTTTATAGACAGGAGAGATGTACATCTTCACAGACCAGCGGGATATATGTACACTTTCATAGACTGGAGAGATGTACATCTTCATTGATAAGAAAGCTATATATCATCATAAAGAGGATATGTACACCTTCAAAGACTGAAGAGATATATACACCTTCATATACAGAAGAGATGTACACATTCATAGATAGGGGAGATGTACACATCCATATATAGGGGAGATATATATTTTCATAGATAGGAGAAATGTACATCTTTATAGACAGAACAGATGTCTATCTTAATAGACAGGAGATATTTACACTGTCATGGACAGTAGGGAATGTAAACCCACATAGACACGACAGTTGTATACTTTCACTGGCAGGAGATGTACACCTTCATTGATAGGAGAGGTGTACACCTTTATAGACAGGAAATGCACACCTTCATAGAAAGAGGATGTATATCTTCATGTACACTTTCATAGATTGTAGAAATGAACACAGAGAGAGATGTACATCTTCATAGTTAAGCCTCGTACACAAAATCGGATTTTCCGCATACAAAACATCAAACTTTTGTCCGAAGGGCGTTGGCCAGGAACTTGTCTGGCATACAAACGGCCAGGAATTGTCGGCCAACAAACACAAACGTAGTGACGTATTAGATGTACTACAAAACTACAAAGAGGAATTTAATTTGTCATGCGCTACCCTTTGGACTCCTCCTGCTAATTTTGTGTTAGTAGAAGTTGGGCGAGTGTTGATTCGTGCTTTTCATTTTGCGCTTTTCATTTCACACTTTTGATTTCACGCTTTACAGTTCACACTTTTCAGTTTGCGCTTTTCAGTTTGTGCTTTTCAGTTACTTTCTGAACAATTGTTCGCCAACCAGCCATGTTACGGAATCTAAGGAGATAACGTGTTATTTATTATTGGCCTTGGAGTTATTGCTTTGACCCAATTCCAGTCTAGGAACAGGAGGAGGATTTCTTGGACTAAAAATTGGTTGCTTTATTAATCATGACCAATTATGTCATATGCCTTTGCTGCAGGAGCTCCAGGAGAATAATCCAGATTATTTTCAGAATTAACTCCAGATGACGGACCCCTGCTTTCACCAACTCTTGGCATTGTTGACCCCCTATATTAAGAAGCAGGACACATGCATGAGGCTTTTATTTTATTTTTTGGTTGAATAATGATTTGATTTTGTATATTTTCTATATTTTTGGATGCATGAAATGCACTTTTTGGTTAAGTTCTATTGTCAGATAGCATGTCTAATTTTATTTGTTTTCTTTTTTTAATGCACAATAAAAAAAATTGTGGAGAATAATACTTGGCTATGTGTTTTACTTCAAATGAATAGGCAGTTATTTTTTAAAATATACAATGTAAAATTAACAAGGGACACCAACATTTGTTGTATCTTTGATCTTAAAAACTACGGGATAATGGTGTTGTGGTAACTTGCCAAAAAAAGAAAAAAAAAAGCATAATAATATTATTCTTGATATCACTAGAAAAAAAGCCTTTGAAAATACGTTTGGCAGAACTCCATCTGAATAGGCAGCAAAGCAGCTTCATTATTATCCCATTAAAGAAGAAGAGAATTGTGCACTGCATTTCTAGATTTCATAATTTGCCACGTCACGAATGTTAATTCTCCATTACGAATGCTAGTTTACAAGACTAACCGCTTATGGCTCATCCTTGCTTCAGAATATGCGTGTTTGTATGTTGGACTTTCTTCCGACGGACTTGTGTACACACACTCGGAAAATCCAACAGACATTTGTCCGTGGAAAATTTATAAAGCTGCCATCCAACATTTGTTCACTGAAAGTTGGTCAACAATTGTCTGATGGAGAGTACAAATGGTCAGATTTTCCGCCAACAGCCTGTTAACACACAATTCCTGACGGAAAATCAGATCGTGTGTACGAGGCTTTAGGAAACATGTACACCTTCAATGATGGAACATGTATGCCCTCATAGATCAGTGAGATGTACACATTCATAGATAGGAGAGATGTACAATTTCATACTGTAGACATGAGAGATGTATACCTATATAGATAGGAAAGATTTACACCTTGATTGATAGAAGAGACATACTGTACATGGATAAGAAAGATGTGCATCTTCATAGACAGAAAATTTACCCCTCCATAGAAAAGTGAGATGTATACTTTCATTGATAGGAGAGATATAAACCTTAATAGACATAGAGAAGAGAGGAGAGAAGTACACTTTGAAAGATTGGGGAGTTGTAAACCTTCATAGATAGGAAAGACATACACCTTCATATATGGGAGAGATGTATACTTTATAGACAGGAGAGATGTATGCTTCCATAGATAGAAAAGATGTACACATTCTTATATAGGAGTGATGATCACCTTCACAGACTGGGGAGATATATATCTTTATAGACAGGAGAGATGTATGCTTCCATAGATAGAAAAGATGTACACATTCTTATATAGGAGTGATGATCACCTTCACAGACTGGGGAGATATATATCTTTATAGACAGGAGAGATGTATACCTTCACAGATGTGAGATGTGTACATTCATAGATAAGGGAGCTATACAATTCTGTAGACAAGAGATGTATACCTGCATAGTTAGGAAAGATGTACACCTTCGTAGATAGGAGAAATGCACACCATCTCAGGCAGGAGAGATGTACAGCTTCATAGATAAGAGAAATGTACATCCTCATAGATAAGAGATATTAACACCCTCATTGACAGGACAGATGTACAACTTCATAGACAGGAAAGATGTGCACATGCATAAATAGGAGAGTTGTACAGCTTCACTTACACCTTCACTAATAGGAAAGATGTACACCTTCATATGATTTATAACTTCATAGATTAGAGATGTACACCTTTATATATATATATATTTATAAATATATATATATATATATATATATATATATATATACAGTGGTGTGAAAAAGTGTTTGCCCCCTTCCTCATTTCCTGTTCCTTTGCATGTTTGTCACACTTAAGTGTTTCGGAACATCAAACCAATTTAAACAATAGTCAAGGACAACACAAGTAAACACAAAATGCAATTTGTAAATGAAGGTGTTTATTATTAAAGGTGAAAAAAAATCCAAACCATCATGGCCCTGTGTGAAAAAGTGATTGCCCCCCTTGTTAAAACATACTATAACTGTGGTTGTCCACACCTGAGTTCAATTTCTCTAGCCACACCCAGGCCTGATTATTGCCACACCTGTTCACAATCAAGGCATCACTTAAATAGGAGCTGCTTGACACAGTAAGGTCCACCAGAAGATCCTTAAAAGCTACACATCATGCCGAGACCCAAAGAAATTCAGAAACAATTGAGAAAGAAAGTAATTGAGATCTATCAGTCTGGAAAGGGTTATAAAGCCATTTCCAAAGCTTTGGGAATCCAGCGAACCACAGTGAGAGCCATTATCCACAAATGGCGAAGACATGGAACAGTGGTGAACCTTCCCAGGAGTGGCCTGCCGCCCAAAATTACCCCAAGAGCGCAGCGACGACTCATCCAAGAGGTCACAAAAGACCCCACAACAACGTCCAAGGAACTGCAGGCCTCACTTGCCTCAGTTAAGGTCAGCGTTCATGCCTCCACCATCAGGAAAAGAATGGGCAAAAATGGCCTGCATGGCAGAGTTCCAAGGAGAAAACCACTGCTGAGCAAAAAGAACATCAAAGCTCGTCTCAATTTCTCCACAACACATCTTGATGATCCCCAAGACTTTTGGGACAACATTCTGTGGACCGATGAGACAAAAGTGGAACTCTTTGGAAGGTGTGTGTCCAAGTATATCTGGCGTAGAAGGAACACTGCATTTCATAAAAAGAACATTATACCAACAGTAAAATATGGTGGTGGTAGTGTGATGGTCTGGGGCTGTTTTGCTGCTTCAGGACCTGGAAGACTTGCCGTGATAAAAGGAACTATGAATTCTGCTGTCTACCAAGAGATCCTGAAGGAGAATGTCCGACCATCTGTTCGTGTACTCAAGCTGAAACGAACTTGGGTTCTGCAGCAGGACAATGATCCTAAACACACCAGCAAGTCCACCACCGAATGGCTGAAGAAAAACAAAATGAAGACTTTGGAGTGGCCTAGCCAAAGTCCTGACCTGAATCCTATTGAGATGTTGTGGTATGACCTTAAAAAGGCCGTTCCTGCTTGAAAACCCTCTAATGTAACTGAATTAGGACAATTCTGCAAAGATGAGTGGGCCAAAATTCCTCCAGGACACTGTAAAAGTCTCATTGCACGTTATCGCAAACGCTTGGTTGCAGTTGTTGCTGCTAAGGGTGGCCCAACCAGTTATTAGGTTTAGGGGGCAATCACTTTTTCACACAGGGCCATGATGGTTTGGATTTTTTTTCACCTTTAATAATAAACACTTTCATTTACAAATTGCATTTTGTGTTTACTTGTGTTGTCCTTGACTATTGTTTAAATTGGTTTGATGTTCCGAAACACTTAAGTGTGACAAACATGCAAAGGAACAGGAAATGAGGAAGGGGGCAAACACTTTTTCACACCACTGTATATATATATATATATATATATATATATATATATATATATATATATATATAGAATCTCACAAAAGTGAGTGAACCCCTCACATTTTTGTAAATATTTTATTATATCTTTTCATGTAACAACACTGAAGAAATGACACTTTGCTATAATGTAAAGTAGTGTATGTACAGCTTGTGTAACCGTGTAAATTTGCTGTCCCCTCAAAATAACTAAAAATAACTAATGTCTGCTGGCAACAAAAGTGAGTACACCTTTTAAGTGAAAATGTCCAAATTGGGCCCAATTAGCCATTTTCCTTCCCCAGTGTCATGTGACTCATTAGTGTTGCAAGGTCTCAGGTGTGAATGGGGAGCAGGTGTGTTAAATTTGGTGTTATCGCTCTCACTTTCTCATACTGGTCACTGCAAAGAACTCCCTAGGTATCTGAAATAAAGAATTGTTGCTCTACATAAAGATGACCTAGTCTATAGGAAGACTGCAAGACCCTGAAACTGAGCTGCAGCACAGTGGCCAAGACCATACAGCGGTTTAACAGGACAGATTCCACTCAGAATAGGCCTCACCATGGTCGACCAAAGAAGTTGAGTGCATGTGCTCAGCATCATATCCCAAGGTTGTCTTTGGGAAATAGACGTAAGATTGCTGCTAGCATTGCTGTAGAGGTTGAAGGGGTGAGGGGGTCAGCCTGTCAGTGCTTAGACCATACACCACACACTGCATCAAATTGGTCTGCATGGCTGTTGTCCCAGAAGAAAGCCTTTCTAAAGATGATGCACAAGAAAGCCTGCAAACAGTTTGCTGAAGACAAGCAGACTAAGGACATGGACTACTGGAACCATGCCCTGTGGTCTGATGAGACCAAGATAAACTTATTTGGTTCAGACGGTGTCAAGTGTGTGTGGCGGCAACCAGGTGAGGAGTACAAAGACAAGTGTGTCTTGCCTACAGTCAAGCATGGTGGTGAAAGTGTCATGGTCTGGGGCTGAAATGAGTGCTGCCTGCACTGGGGAGCTACAGTTTATTGAGGGAACAATGAATGCCAACATGTACTGTGAAATACTGAAGCAGAGCATGATCCTCTTCCTTCCCGAGACTGGGCCACAGGGCAGTATTCCATCATAACGACCCCAAGCACACCTCCAAGATGACCACTGCCTTGCTAAAGAAGTTGAGGGTAAAGGTGATGGACTGGACCAGCATGTCTCCAGTCCTAAACCCTACTGAGTATCTGCGGGGCATCCTCAAAAGGAAGGCGGAGGAGCGCAAGGTCTCTAACATCCCCCAGATCTGTGATGTCGTCATGGGGGAGTGGAAGAGGACTCGAGTGGAAACCTGTGAAGCTCTGGTGAACTCCATGCCCAAGAAGGTTAAGGCAGTGCTGGAAAATAACGATGGCCACACAAAATATTTACACTTTGGGCCCAATTTGGACATTGTCACTTAGGGGTGTGGTTTAGACATTAACCTCCCTAGCGGTGATCCCGAGTCTGGCTCGGGCTGGGATTTCAGTACCATAAGCGGTAACCCCGAGCCAGACTCGGGATCGCATCGCTGGATACAGAGAGGAGTTACTTACCTTGTCCCCTGGATCCAGCGATGTCCTCCGTGCTGTGTGATCAAGCTGTCCTCTGCTCGATTCACACAGTGCCCGAGTGCCGCCGAGCTCCGTTCCCTGCGACGTTACGACGCACGGGAGCAGAGATCGGCACCAAATTCTAAAAAGTAAAAACACACAAAACACACACAGTACTGTAATCTTACAGATTACAGTACTGTATAAAAAAATTACACACCCCCTTTGTCCCTAATGGTCTGTCCAGTGCCCTGCATGCACCTTTATATTATAAATACTGTTTTTTCTGCCTGGAATTTGGAGATTGTCCATAGCAACCAAAAACTGTCCCTTTATGTCAAAAGTGATTTTAGTCCAACTAGAAAACAGCGATAATAAATTAGAATCACTTGCAGAATTGAGCGATAGCGATTTGTGGGGAAATTTGTCATCAAACACTAAATCTAATGACAGCAACAATTCTGTAAATGAGCAAATTTCAGTGTTTTTGGATTTGATTACATTATTGAATAATTTTTATTATATTATAAATTTTATCATACCCGGGATGTCTACTAGACTCTGGTTTGAACAGATTTAAGAGAGTTATTTCTAAGAATTGTAGGCCTACAATATAAAACGCCAAATTTCCATGCAAAATAATTGTACCGCTTTCAGCACCTAAAATCAGAACTAATCATACCGCCAGGGAGGTTAATGGCTGTGTATTGAGTTATTTTGAGGGGACAGCAAATTTACACTGTTATACAAGCTGTACACTCACTACTTTACATTGTAGCAAGGTGTCATTTCTTCAGTGTTGTCACATAACAAGATATAATAAAATATTTACAAATATGTGAGGGGTGTACTCACTTTTGTGAGATTATATATATATATATATATATATATATATATATATATATATATTAGAGATGTACAGATTCATAGATAGTAGAGATGTACACCCTCATAGATAGGAGAGATTTGCACCTTCATAGGCAGAAAAGTTGTACAACTTTATAGACATGAAAGTGGTATACCATCACACACAGGAAATGTAACCTTCATAGAACATAGATAGGAGATGTACACCTTCTTAGACAGGAGATGTGCACCTTTATTGATAGGACATGTACAACTTTATGGATTGGAGAGATATACATTTTCATCAGAGGAGCTGTACATCTTCATAGACAAGAGAATTGCACACCTTTATGGACAAAAGATATGTACTCTTTCATGGTTGTAAAATAAATAACAACCGCACTAACTATGCCCCCAAAAATCAATATATATATATATATATATATATATATATATACATGCAATAATTAAAGTAAAAAGTGCAGTTGCTGACTTTAATCAAGTGTTAAACTTGTTTGTGAGCAAAAGGAACCATAAAAGAAGACATATAATAGTGCGCTTGTGCTCTTCCCACACACACGGTCCATTAGTAAAATAATGAGTAGTGAAATTCCATATGAATCCACAATGTGTAAAACAGGTAAGTTACCCCATGCGTTTAAAAAACTCTCCACCACACACCGCACTCACCAGATAGTATGTGACTGCTTGCCTACACAATAAAGTCAAAAAGCTCTTTTTTGTATCAAATGTACCATAGAGAACACTGACCCTCCTCCAATGTGTCCAGGTCTTCCTTACAGAAGCTCTGCCTTTTTAAGGTAACTCTACTCATCCAGCATGCCAGAGGGAATTATTGTACCAAACAGATCACAACAAGAGAAAACTGTTGGAATGTACTGTATGCCTTATACCTTTCTATCCAGCAGGTGGCACTGCAGTATGATAGTGTGTTATTCTATGGTAAAGTAATAACAGGATGTTCTGTCTATGTTAAGTGCATGTACTTTTATTGTCCTGTTTCCTGTAAGACATGATAAAGACACCCTCCATGAAAGTAAAGTATAATCTGTATACAACAAGCTTCCAAGAGCATGATTCAATAACCTGCTAATAGGTTATGGGCCCAGGCACCCAGGCATTGGCTAGGATGACCCAGCAAACCCAGAAGCACCAGGGGCCACTGGAAAGAATACTCAGTGAGTAAAGCAAGTCTGTGAATACTGTATACAGACTGCTGAAAAATGGCAAGTGGTTCAGATGTGAAGTTTGCTATTTCAAAGCTGAACAATGGCAATTACCAGTTATGGAAGTTTAAACTACAAATGTTTCTTAGCATGGATGACTGTGCTGAACACAGACAGACCCACAAACGGAGAGATGGGGGACTGGGATAG
The DNA here is from genome assembly GCF_037356315.1 of Lithobates pipiens. Taxonomy (NCBI): domain Eukaryota; kingdom Metazoa; phylum Chordata; class Amphibia; order Anura; family Ranidae; genus Lithobates; species Lithobates pipiens. The sequence continues at coordinate 297,001,867 of NW_027507758.1, forward strand.
GAAGGATAGACAAGCAAAAGCAATTATAAGCTTACTGGTGGAAAATGACCAGCTTAGCCACATAAGAACAGAGAAAACAGTCAAAGGTATGTGGACTTCATTACAAAAACTGCATGAGCATTCAAGTCTAAACAGCAAACTGTTTTTTCTAAGTAAGTTGTACAAGATGAGACTACAAGAAGGCCAGCAAATATGTGATCACGTGAATGCTATGCTAGAGATCATAGAGCAGCTACGAGCCATTGCAGAGGACATCAAAGATAACCATACTGTTGCCCTGCTCCTCTGCAGTCCTCCAGAGACATATACTGCTTTCAATAACGCTTTAGAAAACCAGACCCAAGCAGGAACTGACACTGGAATACGTCAAAAGGAAATTAATAGACGAATGTCATATTCATCTATTAATTTCCTTTTGACGTATTCCAGTGTCAGAAGGCAAGAATATATGCACTATGATGACAACGCACTTAAGATGTACAAAGGCATAAAGCACACCAAAGAAAACAGAGCCTGTTTTCACTGTAAAAAGACCAGTCACTTAAAAAAGGACTGTTCTATCTGGGAAGCCAAGCAGCAAAAGCTAGAGCTCTGCACAAAAGAAAGAGTGAAAGCTACCACAAAGGAAACTGCAGACAAATCATAGAGTGGCACCTTTAAAGTGACACAAATCGGCAAGCCACGCGGCTACTGCATAGACTCAGGTGCAACAAGCCACATGACTAGCGATGTGACCTTTTTCACAAACATTGATTACAGTGCAAAAGAAAAAGTTTTCCTAGCAAACGGGAAAAGCATCACATCAGAAGGTAAAGGCCAGGGTTTCCTGAACTACATTACACCACAAGAAGGTGAACACAAGACATGTGCTGTTCATTTTGTTCCAAATTAATATTCGGGCCAATTTTTCATTATTCAAAGATTCGGATATATCCGAATACTCGAATTACAATATAAACTAATTTTACCAATTGCTCTGAGTAATGTAACGAAATTCAGACTGAAATTAGAATGAAATTTTACATTGAACTCCAGTCAAATTTTAACTGTACACATATTGCTGAAATCAAAGACTGTGTGTGTTATTAGAGTGCCATTTCGAAATAATGCTGTTTTTGTTTTATTTGATGAAACACAAGAATGAAGCATCAGAGAAACTTCTAGAGTACCTTGCCATGTCTAGCAACAAATTCCAATGCAAACCAGGAATAATACACACTGACAATGTGGGAGAATACATTAACAAAGACATGGCCTAATATCTGAAGAGACAAGGAATAGTACACCAGACAAGCACACCATACACTCCTGAACAAAACAGTGTAGCAGAAAGGAATAACCACACTCTTATAGAAATGGCTAGATGCATGTTGTCTGATGCCAACCTACCTCACAAGTACTGGGGAGAAGCAGTTATGACTGAAACCTACCTACCAAATAGACTACCCTCAAGTGCCATTAAAAGTACTCCATTCAGAATGTGGCATGGATCAAAGCCTAGCACAGGGCACATCAGAGTGTTTGGATGTAAAGCATATGCCTATATTCCAAGTGAGAAGCGATCCAAGCTGGAGAACAGAGCCATAGAGGGCATTCTAGTAGGCTGCAGTGAGCAAACTAAGGGTTACAGAATCCTACACCCAAAGACTAACAAAGTGAAAATAAGCAATAGTGTTTATTTTGATGAGAGCTCATCGCCAGAAACACTGATCCCTGAAAGCTGTGAAGTGAATATGTCAAGAAAACCAGAAGAAAGGGTTGATCAAAGCAAACATTTGCAGGAGTCAGAACAAGAGGTGGAACTCTCATTGCCTAAATCAAGTTCCCCACCAGATCCTGCTGCACAGCCTGAAGTCAGAAGATCCACTCGGACTACAAAGAGGATACCACCCCGCAAGCTGTCATACACTGTCAAAACACACAGCATACTTGAACCAACATACTGGGAAGACATAGAAAAACTGACAAAACATGAAGCCAATAAATGGAGAAAGGCAGCAGAAGAAGAATTTAAGTCACTTCAAGAAAACAAAACCTTGACACTTACAGAGCTCCCTCCTAACCGCAGGATCATAGGAAGTAAGTGGACTTTCAATGTAAAGTCAGACGCAGAAGGGAATATCCACAAATACAAAGCCAGACTAGTTGCCAAGGCTTACTCCCAGAAATTCGGTGAAGATTACGATGAAACATTTGCTAGCGCCGTAAAACACTCCACCATCAGAGCGCTTCTTAGCATTGCAGCTGGGAAGGGCATGCAAGTCAAACATCTAGACGTTAAAACTGCTTTCCTATATGTAGACATTAAGGAAGACCTCTACATGGAACAACCACCAGGGTTTGAGCAAGGAGACAACCTTGTCTGTAAACTTCAGAAGAGCATCTATGGTCTTAAGCAATCTGCAAGGATGTGGATTGAGAAAGTGAACTAAGTACTTACTAAAGAAGTATTTTTAAGAAGTAAAGCAGACCCTTGCCTTTACTCCAAGAATCAAGAAGACAGATAGATATACATCCTTATCTATGTTGATGACATAATAACTTGTTTTGAACAAGAAGGCAATTACAATCAGATAGTTCACAAACTGAAAGAAAATTTGTAAATCAAAGAACTTGGGAACATTAGCTACTATCTGGGAATCCAAATAGAGAGAGAAGAACATTGAAGTTATCTGCTCAATTAATCTCAGGAAATCTCGTAAATCTTGGAACAATTCCATATGCAAGATGCAAAGGAAGTGAAAACTCCTATGGAACCAGGCTATCAAAAGAGCAATGAAGCAGAAAACTTGCTACCCAACAATGACACATAACGTAGAGCAATTGGTAAGCTGCTATATGTTGCCACTGTGACAAGACCAGACATAGCCGCAGCAGTGGGCATACTATGCAGGAAAGTCTCAGCTCCCTGTCAGCATGACTGGAACGCAGTAAAAGAGTGACGCAATACCTTAAAGGAACAATTCAGATAAGTTACGGTTACCAGCAACATCCAATTCAATACTGGTTGGATATGTGAATGTTGATAGGGCTGGAGACTTACAGACTTACAGACTCCAAATCCACAAGTGGATTTAACTTCCAGTATGGGGAAGGAACCATAAAGTGGTCTAGTGGAAAGCAAGCAACTGTCGCTCGATGTACTCTGCTTCAACTGAAGCAGAGTACATCTCAGCAGCACACGCATGTCAAGAAGCAATATGGATTCAGCAATATTTTGTGGACATTGGGATAGACATGTCAAAACCAATTCAAAGACAACCAGGGATGTATAAAGCTTATGCAATCAAAAAGGGTCAAGCCTAGAACCAAACACATTAACTTCAAGTATCACCTACTGAGGGATAATCAAGAGCAAGATGTATTTGACATTCAATACAGCCCATCAGAGGAGATGACTGCTGAATCACTTACCAAGGAACATCATAGTTATTTCAAGAAGAAGCTGAATATAATTTGAAAAGCACATGCTGTTGAGAAGGGGTGTTGGAAGAACAACAACATGTAATGTAAAGTTGCTTATATAAACTGACAATATGAATTATACCTTTCTATCCACCAGGTGGCACTGCAATATGATAGTGTAGTATTCTATGGTAAAGTAATAACAGGATGGTCTGTCTATGTTAAGTGCATGTACTTGTATTGTCCTGTATTGTCATGTTTCCTGTAAGACATGATAAAGAAATCCTCCATGAAAGTATTCTCTGCATACAACAAACTTCCAAAAGCATGATTCAATAGCATTTACCATTTATTTAAACATGTCCAGCAATATGCACTCACAATATAGAAGATAAAGCAGTCATATAGTTTCATCATCATGCCTCATTCATGGCTCATTCATTGGCTCATTCATGCTCATCCATGCCTCATTCATTCTCATTCATGCCACATCAGTGCTCACCCATGCCCATCCATGCCACATCAGTGCTCCTCCATGCCACATCTGTTCTCATCCATGACACATCAGTGCTCTTACATGCCACATCAGTGATCATCCGTGCCACATCAGTGCTCATCCATGCCCCATCAGTGCCCATCAGTGCCACATCCATACACCATCAGTGCTCATCCGTGCCACATCAGTGCTCATCCATGCCACATCAGTTCTCATCCATGCCTCATAAGTGCTCATACATGCCACACCAGTACTCATCCATGACACATGAGTGCTCATCCATGCGACATCAGTTCTCATATATGCCATATCCATGCACATCAGTGCTCATCCATGCCACTACAGTGCCAATCAGTGCCTCACAAAAGTGTAATAGGAAATAAAATTAGATTTGAAATTTATATTACAATGCTGTGTGTGAGAAATAACTTGGTAATATGACAATTTTGTGAAACAAAATCTTCATTTTGCAAAGAATTGTGGGAAAAAAAGGACAACTTAAAAAAAAACTCACATGCCTCCTATTAAATACCTTGGGATGTCTACTTTCCAAAAAGGGGTAATTTGGGGGGTATTTGTACTTTCCTGGCTTGTTAATGTCTCAAGAAATGAGATAGGCCATCCGTACATCAGGTGTGATCAGGTGTGATCAATTTTCAGTGATTGGCACCATAGCTTGTAGACTCTATAACTTTCACAAAGACCAATTAATGTAGCAGTACCTCCATAAGGGCTGCTGATAGTTGTGGCCCATCTGTCACCCTGTCCAGCCTGGCATTCACTTCCCAGTCACTTTTGAGACAATGAACAGTCCATGTGGTTGTTTTGTATTTTTATTAAGGGATTTGAACTTGGATAGGGATAGGAATAGGAATATATGGGATGTCCAGTAGAACAAGCAATTGGTTGATTGTATATCAATCAGTTAGGACAACTATATACACTTGGCTTACTCGAGTCTCCTCCAGCACATCACTTGCTTGCAGACTGTTACTCTCTCTCTCTCTCTCTCCAGCACATCACAACTCCAGGCACAGCTAGCACGGGGTTAGGCCCAACTCTAACTCAGTCAGGCCTCAGCAACTGCCCTTTGCCGGCAGGGACTGCGGGTCGCTTTGATGTAGCAAAAATGGAAATAGGAAATCTTTTCGTTCTAGCTGTCCTATGGTGGACTACTGCTCCCAGTATGTCCTCTTCGGGCCCTGTCAGCCTTCATGGCCACAGCTGCCTGACTTCACTGCCCTTGACATTGCAATCCTCACTGGCTCCACACCCAACTCTGACTGTTTTATCTCATTCCTCCCTGACATGTCTCTCCAGTCCTCCCGACTGCCCATGTCACTTAGCAGCCCTCCTGGTTGCAAACTGGTTGTTCCCTCCTAAAGACTGTACTAGCTCCTGCTTTCCTCTCTGACTCCTCTCTGTGTCTCCTGTTCAGATCCTCCATGCGTTCTTAAAAGGAGTCCGAATTATTCACCCGAATCTGAGGCCCAAGGTCACCTCCCAGACTGTGAAGATCCCTCAAAGGCCCCGACAGCCTAGTACTCCATCCCAGGGGCGTACCTAGAGCATTTGGCACCCAGGGCCCATCCTATATCTGGCACCCCCCCCCCCAACTGTAAAAACACCCACAAAAAAACACCCTCCCCTGCCAAGATCAGCGTTTTTTAATTCTGCTTTCTTTTTTAAATGGCGCTGTTGGCTACCGAGTAAACCGGAAGTGACACTGTGCCGTCGCTTCCAGTTTTCTACATCGGAGACCTGATCAAAGGCAAATTCGGCTTTGTTCGGGTTTCTGGCCAGCTGGCTGGTGGCTCAGGTCTGTGGTAGGGATGGGAGACTTGGGCGAAGCTGTGTGGGGATGGGGACGTCCCCTCCCGCTCCTTGTAATAACAGCCGATGCTGTTCATCCATGGTAGCCAGTGACAATAGACGGGAAAGGACAGAGGTGTCACTCACTCAGGTGTGAGATGCCACATTTTTGGACAGATTGTGCCAAGGTCAGGAAAGTGGAGAGCTGGACTAGAGCTGCTATGAGGGAGACATCAGAGTGAGACAGCTGACAATACAAAGTGTGGCCCATACTTTGCATTATCTACTGTCCTCAGGGACAGATCTGATCCAGAGATCCCACTGTATAGCGATCTCTGGATCGGATCTGTCCCTGAGGACAGCATTGGCATTGATGATTTGATTCAGATTTGGGAACTGACCTGCTGACAAGGCGTGTTGCTTGCTGGACCGTGGATGGGATCTGATGGCCGCAGGGAAGATGGCAAGATGCTGCAGTGACCTGCTGCTTGCTGGATGGATCTGATGGCTGCAAGATGTGGGTGTAAGTCCCCCCTTTATCAGATCAGCTCATCTACTCTATACCTGGTCTGTGAATACAGCAACACCACCACCCCCCCCCTAACCAGGTAAGCTCACAGCTCAGCTACTATAGGTGAGTGGTAGTCACACAGCAATATACAGCAAATACATGCATTCTGCAACCTGTATGCAGCACACGCCTGCATTCTGCAACCTGTATACAGCACACACCTGCATTCTGCAACCTGCACACAGCACACGCCTGCATTCTGCAACCTGCACACAGCACACGCCTGCATTCTGCAACCTGCACACAGCACACGCCTGCATTCTGCAACCTGCACACAGCACACGCCTGCATTCTGTAACCTGCACACAGCACACGCCTGCATTCTGCAACCTGCACACAGCACACGCCTGCATTCTGCAACCTGCACACAGCACACGCCTGCATTCTGCAACCTGCACACAGCACACGCCTGCATTCTGCAACCTGCACACAGCACACGCCTACATTCTGCAACCTGCACACAGCACACGCCTGGATTCTGCAACCTACACATAGCACACGCCTGCATTCTGCAACCTGTACATAGCACACGCCTGCATTCTGCAACCTGTACATAGCACACGCCTGCATTCTGCAACCTGTACATAGCACAAATCTGGAGTCTACAACTTGTACATAGCACACGCCTGTATTCTGCAACCTGTACATAGCACAAATCTGGAGTCTACAACCTGTACATAGCACACGCCTGTATTCTGCACCCGACCCCATCAGGTCAGCTACACAATACCTACTACACAGCAACCCCCCCCTTCCCCTTCTATGACAGAGCAGCACAGTAAGGATGGCAGGACAGACACACTCCAATGTCTTCTCACAGCTCACACATCCCCTATCACCAGCTCACCTCGGCTCTCAGCTTCAGCTAGGGAGGTTTAGACTCCAGAAGATGTTGTGGACACAGTTTGTAACAGCAACCACCCCCGCGCTGAATGATGACACACTCAGCTCGGCTGCTCAGCAGTGGTGGGTGGAGCTAGCAGGGGAAAACAGAAACTAGACCATACTATTTTGGCCACAGTGCTGGGTGTGTTCAAGCTCACAAAAAAACTCACAAAAAACAGAGCAGCGGAGCCAGGGATTCCCTTCAGGATACTATCAGACAGTGTCTGAGTGCAGAGTGAACCCCATAGCAATGCCACCCAGCCACTTACACCCCCCTCAATGTGTGGCACCTGGGGCGGAACGCCCCCCCCGCCCCCTGCTTGGTATGCCCCTGCTCCATCCTCAGTTCCTCCACCCGACAACTCCTCCCAAGCTGGGCTGACTCTAGGTATTTAAGGAGACCTGCCCCCTGCCAATCCAAGTTGGGGATTGGTCAGGGCTCCTTAGAACACCCCAGGCAGCTCCACCTCTCTTCCCCTCCTCTCTTCTAGAATCCTCTAGAAGCCAGAGGGAGGTAACCGAGAAGTGATACTACCTGTGAGTCACTAGCCTATTCTAGGCCACTCCCAGCCCACACAGATCAAAACTTATGTAGCAGTATAAATTTTGACCAAAATTTATGAAGATAAATTACTAATTTGCTAAATTTTATAACAGAAACAAAGAAAAATACTTTTTTTGTTTTTTACAAAATGTTGATCTTTTTTTATTTATAGCGCAAAAAATAAAAAAAAAACAGTGGTGATTAAATACCACCAAAAGAAAGCTTTATTTGTGTGAAAAAAAGGAGAAAACATTTCATATAGGTACAGTGTTGCATGTAATTGTCATTCAAAATGTAAGAGCACCTGAAAGCTTAAAATCGGTCTGATTAGGAAGGGGTACACTTTTATAGATAGTAAAGATGTACAACTTCATGGACAGGAGAGATGAATACATTTATGGACAGTTTAAGTTTTGTAGGATGGTTGAACAGTTTTAAAGACAGGAGAGATGTACACTTTCAGAGACACAAAGGCTGGATACGTTCCTAAACTGGAGAACTAACATCAGCATAAATAGGAGAGGTGTCCTTCTTCATAGACAAGGGAGATGTATACCTTCTTGGAGAGGAGAGATGTACACCTTCATAGACATGAGATGCACATAACACAACATAAACAGAATGGATGTAAAACGTCATAGATAGGATAGGTGTACACCAGCATAGACAGGAGGGAGTTGTAAATTCATAGAATGGATGGCTGTACAGCTTAATAAAAATTAGAGCTGTAAGTTTTTATAGAAATTAGAAATGCATACCTTCATAGAGAGAAGAGATGAACACATCCAAAAACTGGAGACATGTACACCCTAATAGAAAGGAGAGCTGTACACTTTTATAAATAAGGGATCTATATCTGTACACATACAGGAGAACTGTAGACTTTAACAGAGAGGAGAGTTGTACACTTTTATAGACAGAAAAGCTGTAGACTTTAATTGAGTGGAGAGTTGTATACTTTTATAGACAGAAAAGCTGTCGACTTTAATAGAAGGGAGAGTTGTACACTTTATAGAAAGAAGAGCTGTAGACTTTAATAAAGGGGAGAGTTGTCCACTTTTATAGACATAAAAGCTGTAGACTTTAATAGAGAGGAGAGCTGTACACTTTTATAGACAGAAAAGCTGTAGACTTTAATTAAGGGGAGAGTTGTACACTTTTACAGACAGAAAAGCTGTAGACTTTAATTAAGGGGAGAGTTGTACACTTTTACAGACAGAAATGCTGTAGACTTTAATAGAGAGGAGAATTGCAGGCTTTAATAGAGAGGAGAGTTGTACAATTTTATAGACAGAAAATCTGTAGGTAGACTTTAATAGAGGGGAGATTTGTACATGTTCATAGATACAGGAGCTCTACAGTTTATTATAGGGGATAGTTGTTAATTTTCTCTGATTGAGGAGCTGCCTATACACCTTTATAAACTGGAAAGTTGTACCTGCACACTTTCATTCGCACAAGATTTGTACACTTTCATAAACAGGAGAGCTGGAAACTTTCATTGACAGTAGTCAAGAGTTTTACACCTTCATAGACAGGAGAGTTGTACACTTTCAATGATGGAACAGTTTTACACCTCCATAGACAGGAAAGTTGTACACTTTCAATGATGGAACAGTTTTACACCTCCATAGACAGGAAAGTTGTACACTTTCAATGATGGAACCGTTTTACACCTTCATAGACAGGAAAGCAGTGCACTTTCATATTTTAGCCTGTGGGCTGGTGTCTTTTGAGTAGGGGCAGTGCTTTGCAATGTTAACGGCTGGACTGCCAGATTATGCGACCACTGTGTTTGGCTGTCACACTTGTGGCCCTTTCCTCCCCCAGCCCCCCTTTTCCCCCCCTTTACTCTCCCCCTCCACCCTCCCTTTATTCCCCCCCCCTTTTTATTCCCCTTTCCCTCTTTCTCATCTTTCCCACTGTCCTTCCCAGCCCTTCTATTCTTCTCCTTCCCCTCTCTTCCATCCTTTCCCCCCTTTTCTCTTCCCTTCTCTTTCTGTTTATACCTTTCTTCTTCTCCTTCCCTGGTTCTAATTCTTGGTTCTGCTTATAAGTTTGGTCTCTATCATGTTGCTATATATTTAGTTCCTTTTTTACCTATTCCAGCTGGTTCCACGCTCATTGCCTCCCGTGTCCGCCAGGGGTGGGATACCCACCTCGGGTGTCTCAATATGCCCCCATTGAGTCTTTAGTGGTGAGTCACACTGTTGTCTATCATTCTACATTAATTCAGCTGTATCTGATGTACAATCAAGATGTTTAACTTGTTTATTTTCTATGTAACTATGAGATTGTATCTGTTTACTTTAGATTCTCTGGGTAACACCTCCTGAGTTTCACAGCAATCATTGTGAAACATGTTGAGGAACCATCTCTACCTGCATCACTTTGTTTCTACTCACTAGTTGGATTTTAGAGCATATATTTGTTAATTTATCTCTTACAACAACCCTGCTATATGTTTTGCTGTGACCGTGCTTTCTATCTATTTTTTCTAATAAATGTATATTTTTAATATCACTTAATGTATTTCTAATCATTGGGTACCGAGATAGTCCTTCCATCACCTCTGGCATTACTAGGCAACAATCTGTGGACTAGCTCTAGTTAACCCGTTCTTCTTCTCAAATCTCAGTAGAATGATGGTACCCACCACTATTTGATATTTATATACCAAGTGAGGCATTACTAAATTCAAACACTAGTCGCACAATTGGGAGATCGTCCTGCTGGCTTCTGATCATTACTGGAGACTGGGAACTGTCTATGACAGCTCGGTTTCTGTGCTCATATCACATAGTAAGCACACTCTCATCCCAGAAACCTCAGCTGTCCATGGACGCATATGCACGGGTGTGGGTGCTAATTCCCACACACTCTGCCACACATATGTGTTATGTGGATATCAAGTGATTAAACTTAAAGCACTGTTTACTGGTTTTGTAAACTATATTGAAATGTCACAAATTATATATTATTCACTTCTCTGCACTGCAGCAGAGCTACAGTGCAGTGAGATGTGCTGAGGTGAAGTGCAAAAAATTGCAGCATGTCTGCATTTTTACGCACCGCAATGCAACCGACTAAATGCAGAATTATTGTTTGAACAAGACAAATTAAAAACAATAGCTTTCTAGGCGCTGTTGTGTTGAGCCTGCATAAATCTATGCAAATCAATGCAGCTCAGCAGATATAGTGTGAATGAGCCCTTATAGTTCCATTCATATTATTCAAGGATGAAGGTCAGAACACTTCTTCTGTTACATACAGCAATGTTATGTCAGTACACATTGTATAAAAACAATTGTATAATGCAAAAAGTAGATGTTCAAAAAAACAAAAACACATGCACTATTTCTGAAGCATGGATCTGCTTTCTGCTCTTCCTATACAATGGCAGTAGTCACCTATTCGAGGGATGGCAGAACCAGGGATGCTGTGACAGCTGGATAGAGAGGAGGGAATGATGAGCAGACGTGCTGTGCATACCAAACTGCTACTGATGATGAGGAGGATGATAAGGCAACGTCCAGGGTGATGCTCCTTTCAGCCAGCTAGCACTAATGGAGAGGGGCGGGCAGAGATGGGGACATTTCCCTGTCACTATGGTAGCAGCTTTTGCAATGAAACATTTAACAATCAGAGCCACAGAAACGTCAAAACTGATACATTTAATAGTTTGCATTTAGCACCACTATAAATATAGTAACTGCAATAGTGACAATAACAGCTGGCCAGTAATACAATGCTATTATTCATTTAGTTACCGTACTTTATGTTACAGCTTCTTGTGATCATGATAACAGATCATCCATAAGGTGCCATAATAGAGCTCCTTAATGATCATTATAATCACACATTTTTGCACCAGCACTGCTAACCTGTCATCTCTTTTTTTTAATTTTTTTAGGGAGATCTCATTTGTGGCTGGTACTTGGACTTGTGTATGTTGTTGTCACTGTAGAGACACTATTTTGAAAAGAGGTGCTGAAGAAGATGTTTTAAAAGTAAATATGAACCCAATCACCAAAATTTCATATAAGCATTAGGCCCCTTTCATACGAGCTGTTCGATCAGGTGCACCTGTCTCTCAGGCGGACCTGATCAGACCATCCATTCACCCCTATGGAGTGGCGGATGTCAGCAGTGATATGTCTGCTGACACCCGCCACCATCCGATCTGATCCTCTCTGGCAATTCCAGATGGATGGTGGTCCTATTTTCCATCCGCCTGGTGGATCGGATGGGATCAGATGAAAACGGACAGGCGGCCAGTCTCCACTCTGCATGACCTGTCATCTGCCTGCTAAGCGGGGATCTTATTTTGGTCATTTCAAAAGTAATTTTTTAGTGTTGTTAAAGCCCAACTCCAAACAATCTTGATTGCAAACACCTTTGTTTAATAGCGCCCCTGCTGAACTGGCCAAAATTTTGATACATCTATGTGAAGGCTGGTTGTACAGAAGTTGATCTGTCGATTAACTTCTGTAAAACCAGGCTGTTGTAAAATGTTTGCGTTATCAGTGCCGCTAGCTGTATCCGGCAGTGCTGATGAGCATATTCTGAGGGTGCTGTCAGGATACAATAGCTCTGCAGGGGAGTTCCTCCATCCACCATTAATGTGTTGAAAATGGATTCATTTTCTTACATTCAATCCGCTGGTTGAACAAAAGAAAATTAAGCCATCCTGCAGTGTAATGGATCACAGTCAAAAGTGGGGAAGGTTGGGAAACTGTATTTCTGTTTTAGAGTGTAACTAAACAAACATCATAAAAACCTATCAATAAATGGTGTATTACATGCTGTTCATAGTCACTATGAGATTCATTTTCTTTATTCTGCAAAAAAAAAGTTGATCCTGCTACTCTCGACCTCCCCCTTCTGTTCATGTCCCCAATGCAACTAGGGATTTTGTAGATCAGTTTTGGTGGCTCTGCACATGCTCAGTTTTCAGTGAGTTTCTATTCTAAGCATTTCCTCCCTATCACATCTGAGCAGCCCCAATGACTATTCAGTCACACATGTGGGCGTATACAGAGTGGTAAATTACAGCCCACTCCCTCCCTCTTTCTCCATGTCCACTAACCAGCTAAATACAATATGGCAGAATATAATGTGTATATTGATGGGGCTTTACCACCCTCTCATTCTAAGAAAAAGGCTAGAGGGGCGTGACAGTGACTGCCAGTTATTGCCAAAAATAATACAGATTTGGTTTCAAATATATATTTGTATGACAATTTAAAACAGTTTATTTTTATTTTTTAAACATTTGAGCAGCAGCAGAAGATTAGAAGCTCCTTCTGCTTATGTTTCCCTGCAGACAGGATTGGAAAGATCTGGGTGTGACAGCTGTATATCGATTAGGAAAAAAAGTGCTTAGAATTTTTTTTTAATTAAAACATTTACAGTGCCATCATCCACATACAGAAATAGAAGGGACAATGTAAATTAAACAGTGTGTGATTAGTATCACTTTAAGTTTTCAAATAAGGATATTAAAGTGGAGGGCCACCCTGAAAAACAAAAATACATTAAAATTTTGAAAAAAATCAGAAAAAAAAAATGAAATTTTTTTTTTTTTAACTTACCAGAAATGCCTGTTGCTAGGCACAACATCCTAATCTGCCTCTTCCTCCTCCGCGGTGATCTTCGGTCTTCTCTCCTCCGTGCGGTGTCTTCTGGGTAATGAGGCGCTGTGTGTTCTGGGAACTGTGTGTCCCAAAACACAGCGCGCCCCATTCACAAAGCGATGCGCGACTTGCGCATGCGCAGTAGGAAACGGGCAGTGAAGCCGCAAGGCTCCACTGCCTGTTTCCCTTAGTTAAAATGGCGGCACCGGGACCCGAGAGCCGAGGGACGGGTCAGCCTCGGGCGGCCGACATCGCTGGCGCCCTGGACAGGTAAGTCTGCTTATTAAAAGTCAACAGCTACAGTGTTTGCAGCTGCTGACTTTAAAAAAAAAAAAATTAAAACTGGCCCTCCTCTTTAATTAAGTTTAAATGTTGCTCAATACCAAATACATGGAAAATTGTTCATTTGTATCCATATACCATAAGTACCTGCCTTCCTGGATATAACTTTTTGATTTTCCTAATGCCTAACTTATTTATATGCTCAACAAATGATTCTTCATCTGTCACAATGCCTATAGCAAAAGCATACACCCTACACATGCTGCACCAGCTAATTAGTATACGCAACAGATCATGAAAGGTTCTAGACGACAGATTCCGCTGAAAAACCTCAAGGATGTTGTGACCACAGGTATTATAAGACATAAGCTATATGTCAGAGGGTCAAATCATACAAGCTATTTACAAGAGCTTCTGTTAGAATGGAGGAAATTGAAACTAAATGAGTATCCTCAAAAGGTTTGATAAAGACCTACCATAATTCTAAGAATAACATACTCAATTTCTACATGTGTCATAAGCTATCCATATATGTATTGCTAGCAAATCTGTGTAGAATAAAAATCTTGTGTGATAGTGAAAAAAATAGCTTTACAGATAGTACCGGTATGTTTAGGTCTCATTCACACTGAATTCTTGATAAATGCATGCACTTTAGTGAATCGTTACACATACACAGTGAGACCCTTATAGACTTGAATAGGAAAATAGTAGATCAGCAATGTAGTCCACAGGCCTTTTTTCTGTGATGCATTTCAAGGCAGCCCATTTGCGCAACTGGGCACTTCTATTGAATCAACAATCAAAAAATATATACATGAAATTAGATGACCCTGTTTTAAGAAATTATTAAAGTTGTTCTAAACTCAAAATGTTTTATTTTTTACCTTAATGCATTCTCGCCATTAGGGTAATAGAAAAACCCACTACCAATTCTACCAACATCCATCTCTAAACACTCACCTGACTGAATCACCGACCCAGCACTGTCCCAGCTACAGCACAGCTCTTCTCTCTTTGGATACTCCTGTTGTCAGTTAAACTCTAGTGAATAGGGAGCGGAGCTGTGGATTACTGGCGCTGTGTGTTTATGGACGCACACAGCCCAGCTTGAGAGCATGCCCGCTTGGGTGCCCCCTTAGCACATTATTTGTTAAGGAGGCAGATGGAGGATTGTACCAGCAGGACACTGAGCTGGGTAGTGTGTGACATCAAATCTTTGCCAGAAGCTCAGAAAAGCTGTGTAAATGTAACTACTTTAAACCTTACTTCTTTAGCTCTAGTCACCACTTACATTGCATATTTAAAGTATACTTATGCGCTGCTATATACCTTTAAATTACACTAATTGTTATAGTGAAAAAATAAATATATATGTGAAGAAAAATGCAACTAATCAAATAGAAAATGTAAATAAAGAACAGCTGCTACCATTCAATAGTGATCTCAAACACTAATCAAAGTAAATAAAAATGTATAATAGTACGCTTAATCTAAATGATAAATTCAATAATTACATAAAATATTAGGGTAATGGCAAATGTAGCAGTGTATGGTGATAAATGCTAACAATAAATACTAAACCATTAATGAAAAATCATTAATAAGGCACAATAAAAAGACACATGAAAAAAGAAACACAATCAGTCCAAATATCGTGATTACATAATTAGTGATATTAAATGTCCAAAAACATGATATTATATGTCCAAAAAAACATGCAAAAAAAGGGGGGAGGTAAAGATAGTAATAATATCTGCTTACATTTCAATTTGATGACATCCGTTCCTATCCCTCAGGAAGTCACGTAACCAGTGACGCAACACGTCCGACGAAGCCTGTGACATCATTTCTCGTGTTTGCAGTATGTAAGTGCGGTAAGGAGGTGACCTGTTCTGAAGTTTTCTTCCTAAAACGTTTGTCATCAAATTGAAACGTAAGCAGATATTGTTAAAGATTTTTATATTTTTAGAAATATTGCACTATGGTATGTTTTTATGCTCTCTGAGTGGTTGCAGATCATTATCCCTGAGCAATTAAGCATCTGAACAGTCTGTGGAGACAACAAGTGTGGAGCCTAGCAGATACCCTGTGGATCTTTTAAAGCTGTGTTTGACCTTATGGTCAATCCTTGAGGTAAGTGGCCATTTCACTTGTTGGTGGTAGGGGATGCAAGTTTATCTCATTGAACAGTTTATCCTCCTCTTTTTTTGCACGTTTTTTTTGGACATCTAATATCAACTTTTTGGACATTTAATATCACTAATTATGTAATCACTTACATTGCATGTTGCTTGTCTAACTATTAAACATTTTCTTTATTCTTTTTAGTCTCTCCCTGCACCCACCATACCGTTTGTGGTTGGCTCCGTTCATTTCCAGAGTCCAATGCAGGGCTGGATTGGGAACAAAAACCAGCCATGGCAAAAATGTCATACCAGGCCCATAGCATTATTATACCAGCCCAACATCAAAACCATCATATCATCATTATTTCCTTGCTCGTGAAAGGGAAAACCATGCATTTTAAAGCACATTTGAAGAGTGTATTTTATATATATATATATATATATATATATATATATATATATATATATATAAAGAGAGAGAGAGAGAAGGCAGATATAGAAGCAAATAGGGCTTTGTCAAATTGGTCCATCGTCAGAGACTACCTTCCACAGAGACAATGGGGGGGTTACTGATATAAGAGGGAAATCTTTATATCAGTGCCCCCTTATATTATTGTATTCACTCCTGCCTCTGACTTGCCTGGCGGCGCTGTCACTGACCTCCTCTCAATGACACAGTGCAGGGCTCAGTTAGATGGCTCCAGGTTGGTGACTCTGGTTTTATCCTATAGTCTCCTCTCCACAGTCCACATGTTTTACTTCTCCCATGACCCCCATCCTGGCGGCCCTCCCACTCGTGACTCCTCTCCAGACTCCCCCTCATTTGTGTGTAGCACCCTCTAGTGTGCTGCTAGTGTTAGTGTAGACAAATTTAAGTTTATGGCTCATGGTACGTTATGTGAGTCTGAAATTGGGTTGGGTTTCAGCAGGTCAGGCTAGATGGCTTCACTGATGCAGGTCTCTGGTACCTCCTCCTGGATCTATAAGCTTGTAAAAGCTTCTGGAAGTTAGTGGGCAGAGGTCATGAGGCTCTGATCTGCATACTTGGGGGAACTTGACCAATCCCCAGGCAGAATGTCCTGGCAGGGTGGATGGATCAGCCCTTAAATATGGCAGAGCCCGGCAAGCAGGGGAGTCGTATGGAAGATGGAGTGCTGAAGAGGCTGTCGATGGCCTAGGAGGGGTCCCCTAGGTCTAGGGGGACTTTGCCTCAAGGAATCTTACCTAGAAGCAGCAGGGAGCAAGGGTGACAGAGTGAGTATATCAGCACATCCAGAGATTGGGGAGAGACTTCCACAAGTAGCATGCTTTCAAAAGGACAGCACTGTGCTTAACCAGTTTAGACCTTGTCTTGGCAGATCTTTGGAGCAGCCAGGTGGGTTGGTAGACAAGCAGCCAGGAGGGCTGTTAGTACCTGCAGGTGATAGAGCTGGGAGCAGTTTTAAAGAGAAGGGGAGATACACCTGCATGCAGTTTTGCAAGATTTTGTGCTATTTTCCAAAAGGGACTTAGAGCTTCTAGTCCCCAAGGGACTTTTGCTACTGATCCTTAAAAGACTGATTATGTCCAGGAAGGAGAACAGTCCCGGATCTTTTCTTTGTAGATAGGAAGGAAGTTGTCCCCATCTGTTGTTTACATCAACTTGAGCATCCCATAACCCCTCTACCCCATTCAAGTTGAAGTTGTTATCGCTAATAAAAATAATGAAATAATCGCAAAAAGAATTGACTGCCTTAAAGCGGGAGTCCGCCGGGAATCCGCGTTTTTTTTTTTTTTTAAAAGCCAGCAGCTACAAATACTGCAGCTGCTGACTTTTAAAATAGTGACACTTACCTGTCCAGCGCGCCCGCGATGTCGGCACCCGAAGCCGATCTCTAGATCGTCACTCGGATGCTGCCGCCGCCATCTTGGGTATGGGAATCAGGAAATGGAGCCTTTCGGCTTCATTTCCCGGTTCCCTACTGCGCATGCGCGAGTCGCGCTGCGCAATAAGGACGGTCCCCGCTGCCTCTGGGATCTGTGTGTTTCCCAGCAGGCAGCGGGGCACTTGCGGAAGGGGGCGGGCACTTGCGGAAAGGGGCGTAATATACGCCCCTTTCCGCAGAGAGCTATCCCGGAAGTGGGTGCAGTTACCTGGATTATCCAGGTAACTGCACCCCCTCCCCCCTGAAAGGTGCCAATTGTGGCGCCGGAGGGGGGGAGGATTCCGATGAGCGGAAGGTCCATTTTAGGGTGGACCTCCGCTTTAATATTAGAAGTACACCTCTACCGCAGGGCAACACATGATTTAATAAAGAAGTTGAGGATGTGCACACAATAAGTTGTGTAAAAAATTAATTTATCCAATCACAAAAAATATCCACATTTACTTGTTTCATCTGCAAATAAATTCATTATGGAAGTGCATAGATGTTTTTATTGAGTGAACATTCTCAACCCCTTTATTACATCAACATCAATGCATTAATGTAAGCTTGTTAACAAACTGTATGGAGGTTTATTTACTGAAGGCAAATAGACTGTTCTAGACTTCTCAGGAAAAGTTGGAATTTCCCCTAAGCTGTGTGAATGTGGTGAAGTGTTATTTCCATCATCCAATTCTGTGCAACAAAAATGCTGTTTTTTATTTTTGTAGCAAGGTTCCGGGGCCCTAGAGGCCTAATGGTGACCTCAAAGGTTAGGGAGAGCTGACATAATACCTTGTATAGTGGGTTATCAGGCATGGTGGGTGTGATGCAAGAACAAATGAGGGACGGCAGTCACTATTCTGAAAGCGAACAAGAGATTTATTGTCTCTTAACAGAACTGTGGGAGAGAGGGTTAGGGCCAGGACACCCTTTAGTAGATGCAATGATAATTGGCAGACTCTGAGACTTCTATAGGTAGATAGCTATATAGTGGAAGGCCTTCAGCCGGATAACACTTCTGTATAGGTAGGATCGCTGTCTTTTATGGCAACTAATCTTGCAACAGTCGCTAAATGTAACTCTTGGTAGCACAGAACAGTCTTTGACTTTACTCACAGTATCCCACTTCCAGATCCCAGTTGTCACTGGATCCCCTGAACTCTTCCACAGCTATCCTGCTGTATACTCCTCAAGCCTCATCCCCGCTATTCTGCTGGGTCCTTGGCTTGGCACTTGCTGATGCTTTCACACTTCTTCACCGTTCCCGGCTGGTGAGAAGACTGCTCAGGTACTTGCTTCAGCTTAATCACAGTAGTCTCCTGGAACAAGGTGGATGGTCCCTAAAGCTCCATACACACTATCAGATTGTCTGTTGATTTTTTCCTTCAGATTTACCAAAACCATGTAGTAGAAGGGCCTGCCTGATTGCATACACATTGAAACCCCTAAGGTTTGACCTCATATTATATGGTTTTGGTAAATCTGATGGAAAAAATCTGCAGAAAATCTGATAGTGTGTATGGGGCTTTAGTGGCAACAGCTTCCCCTCTACCTCCGACCACAACTGGTTCCCTGTCCGGCTGAACCTTCGCAACTCGGTTAGACTCCAATCCTGCAGTCCCAACCCTACACTGCTTCTCCTGCTCCTGGATAGGCCTCAAGCAGCCTAGCAGCCAGGTGTCCCAGGGATAGGCCTCAGGATTCTGGGCTAGAAACCTGGGGCAACATAACACATGTTCACCAAGACAGCCATGCAGGTGGAACAGAAAACCGATCATCTGACTCCACCCAAATAAATAGGCTCTCCCAGCAAGCCAAGGGACTAAAGAAACTGCCACCAATTGGCTGAGACACCCCATTCATTCATGGTCTGACCTTGCTAAGCCCATGTCATTCTAATGTCCCCAGCGCCACCTAGTGACAGAAGAGAAAAGGTTCAGAATTTAGGGAGGAATCAGTGGATCTTCCATCAATCAGCCAGGACAATTACTACCTGGCAAACTAAGTTTGTTAGCAACCCTGTCTAAACACCAGGGTGCTACATCTTGATTAGGTATTCTTTGCAATTTGAAATTTCACTGCATTTACTAAGCTAATATTCCAATGCAAGACGAAAGCCTATTTGCTTTTAGTATATCAACCCCATAGTGTGAATGGAGTAAAAGCAAATTCCTGCAGGCATTATTTACAATAACCTGCCATTTTGACATTTTAATACTCAGAAGCAGATCCCTGAATAGTAGTGATTTATCTTTAAGAAAGTCCCAGAAGCTTAGCATACGCATATGTAAATATCACTTTTCCTGGCGGAAGAACATTAGAAAGCCAGGCAGAACATCTTCCAAAATAGCTTACATGGGGAAGAGCTTGTAACCAGGTAGAAATCTACATAGTTTATGGTTGTGTTGGCTTAGCTAACCCTTCTAGATGCAAAAGATAGCTAGTCAAAAAAAACTTTGTACTAGATACCCAATTCTTCATGGATCATATTGTGCCATAACATTCAACTAATAATAAAGAGAACATTTCTTAATTTTAATATCAAGGAGGCAAAGGCATTATTACCCTGCAGTGGTATGCCAGTCATAGGCTTACTATACTTACCAACATGGCTGAATCTATGGCATCAGTTTCCACCTCATTCTGAAAAATCCTGCTGTGAAGATCCTGGTCACTGTGGGCTCATCAGACAGTAGACAAGCCAGCCTCCAAAATACATACGTTAATAGCCCCAAATAATGATTTTGGATTAGGCTCAGAGTTCAGTAGCTGAAACAGTAGACAAGTGTTGGACGGCATAGCTATTATTGATTCCTATAACTTTGGGTACAGAGCATTTTGGCCCACTCTTTCTTCCTGAGTAGGGATGAGCCGAACACCCCCCTGTTCGGTTCGCACCAGAACCTGCGAACAGACCTAAACTTCGTGTGAACTTTAGAACCCTATTAAAGTCTATGGGACTCGAACGTTCACAATCTAAAGTGCTCATTTTAAAGGGTAATATGCAGGTTACTGTCCTAAAAAGTGTTTGGGGACCCGGGTCCTGCCCCAGGGGACATAGATCAATGCAAAAAGAAGTTTTAAAAACGGCCGTTTTTTCAGGAGCAGTGATTTTAATAATGATTAAAGTGAAACAATAAAAGTGTAATATTCCTTTAAATTTCGTAGCTGGGGGGTATCTATAGTATGCCTGTAAAGGGGCGCATGTTTCTGGGGCTTAGAACTGTCCCTGCACAAAGTGTCATTTGTGCAGGAAAAAAAGTCTTTTAAAATCACTTGCGGCTATATTGTCGGCTCCCCGTAATACAGAGAACACTCAATGAGTGTTCTCTGTATTAGCCGACAATTCATTCATTCATTGATTAAAAAAAAAAAAAAGCGTGGAGGTTCCCCTAAATTCAATTACCAGGCCCTTCAGGTCTGACATGGATATTAAGGGGAACCCCGTGTCAAATTTTAAAAAAAAATGACGTGGGGGTCCCCCTAAATATCCATACCAGACCCTTCAGGTCTGATATGGATATTAAGGGGAACCCCGCATCAAATTTTAAAAAAAATTGACGTGGGGGTCCCCCTAAAAATCCATATCAGACCCTTTATCCGAGCATGCAACCTGGCAGGCCGCAGGAAAAGAGGGGGGACAAGAGAGCGGCCCCCCCTCCCTCCTGAACCGTACCAGGCCACATACCCTCAACATTGGGAGGATGCTTTGGGGGTCTGTGACCCCTCAAAGCACCTTGTCCCCATGTTGATGAGGACAAGGACCTCATCCTCACAACCCTGGCCGTTGGTTGTGAGGGTCTGCGGGCAGGGGGCTTATCAGAATCTGGAAGCCCCCTTTAACAAGGGGACCCCCAGATCCCGCCCCCCCCCCTGTTTGAAATGGTAAGGGGGTACAAAAGTACCCCTACCATTTCACAAAGAAAGTGTCAAAATGGTTAAATAAGACAAACACACTTTTGAAAAATTCCTTTATTAAAAATGAAAAAAATAAAAAAAAGATTCCAGCGGTGCTAATCCACTCTTGCTATCCAGCGACGGATCTCCGGGGTCCGGCGATGGATGATCATATCCAGCGACGGGGGATCTCTCAGTCCAGCGCTGTCCATACATCCTTCTTCTGTCTCCACTCCGGAGACACTGCAGAGAGCCCAGCGCTGACGTTTCTTATATTAGGAGGGCGGGCCACCCGTCACCTGACCCCACCCCTCTGACGCTGGAGAGGGAAGCCAGGGGTTCCCCAGTGACGTGTGGGTGACCCCGCCCCCTCTGATGTAACGCAGGTTTCCGTTACATCAGAGGGGGCGGGGTCACCCACGCGTCACTGGGGAACTGGGTATGTCAGTGCATCGGAAGCAGCAAGCCTGTTTTCTCCAGCCCCAGTCTGCAAAGGTGAGCATTGTTACTATGGATAATTAGATGCAGTGTGTGCATGTTGGAATACATGTATTTAAAAAAAAAAAAAGAGAAAGTTTTAATTTGGTAATCTTGTTTAAAAAAAAAAATATATATATAATATATATTTAATGATTTCTTTCTAAATATTATTAAGTGAGATATATTTATGTGCTTTCCCTTGGGACCTCATCTTTTCTTTGTAGACTATCTTGTATCGTGACGCTCTTCGTCCAAAAATTATGGACAAATCACCGCCTTTAAGTGGCCGGCCCTTACCCACTAGGTATGTGCTGATAAGGAGAGGGGTGGAATTAACAGTCGCATTTGTTTGCGTTT
Organism: Lithobates pipiens; assembly: GCF_037356315.1. Lineage (NCBI taxonomy): Eukaryota > Metazoa > Chordata > Amphibia > Anura > Ranidae > Lithobates > Lithobates pipiens. The sequence continues at coordinate 297,024,268 of NW_027507758.1, forward strand.
TCTTTTTGATACCATTTTTCCCCCTTTCCTGTCTTGTGTTAGCCCTTTCAGGTTGGATCCTCAGGATAAAGACCTTGCCAGGCCGCATTGCCATTCGTCTAGATCCAGAAGGGAATCACCGCATGGATCTCATCATCAGAGGAGAAGTTCACAATCCTCCTCCAGACACCGCTCTCACCGCCATGATAGGCGCTCTGATCGCAGAGCCTGCTGGGGATGTGGGACTCGAGTCCCGGAGGGCAAATCGCTGTGTAATCAATGCTATGCCCAGGCGGTTGGAGAAAAAGAATCAGAAAGCCAGCGTATGGAATCCCTGGTGAAACGTGTGGTGCAGCAGTCTCTGAGAGACATGGACACCTCTCACACGCTGAGTCAATCTACTTCCTTGTCTGGCCCCAGGCTGATGAGGCCCGTGATGATCCAGGCACTTCCCAGCCCTATGCAGCATCTAATGCGACTTCGGAAGATGAGCTCCTAGGTGAGGAAGATATCGGGGGTTTGGACTTTGCTATGGTCTCCCCTCTGATTAAGGCAGTTAAGGAAGCCCTTAAGTGGGAAGACTCATCTACTCCTCCAGCCAAGCAGAAGAAATTCTTCAAACAGCTGGGGAAGGAACGTCCAAACTTTCCTTTTCTTACTGAACTCAAAGATATTTTTGAGGAAGAGTGGAGTAAAGTGGACAGGAAGTCCTCTATGACTAATAAAACTTCCAGGTTGTATTCCTTCAAAATAGAAGATGTTAAGCATCTGGAAAATGCCCCCCTGGTGGATGCGGCTTTGATGCATTTGGCCAAACACGTTACCCTCCCATTGGAGGATTCAGTGTCCTTTAAGGACGGCCTGGAGAGGAAAATTGACCAGGACCTTAAGAAGATTTATGGTCTGGCTGGGATGGCCTGCAAACCTGCCCTGGCACTAGCAGCTATGTCTAAGGCCATGGAAGCTTGGTCTGAAAATGTGGAATCCTTCCTTAAGGGCGTTTCCGAGGATCTGGCTAAGAATTCAGCAGCAGCAGAACTGAAGCTGGCGGCAGTCTTTCTGGGGGAGGCGTCCATTGATCTAATCTGTCTGTTGGCACGCGTGATGCTGTCGTCAGTTACGGCTAAGCGGGCCTTGTGGTTACGTCCCTGGCTAGCTGACCCGATTTCTAAGCAGGCGTGTTGTAAGATCCCCTTTGAGGGCTCTACGTTATTTGGTAACAAGTTGGATGACGCCATTACACGTGCTACAGGTGGCAAGTCTGGCTTCCTTCCCCAGGACAGAAGACTTTTGGGTCGGAAGAGACCACAGTATAAAAAACGCAGCCCAGAGCGGTACAAGGGACACACGTTCCTACAAACCGGGTCGGGACTTCAGAAGGAATTGGTACAGAGGTCAGACTTCCTTTTGTAAGCCCAGCAAGAACCAGTCATCCAGTGATCGCGAGCAGGCTAAGTCTTTCTGAGGTTGCGCCCGCCCAGACAGGTCGGGTGGGGGGCTCGGCTATCCCTCTTTCGGCACGTTTGGGTGGCCTCGATCTCAGATTACTGAGTAGTCAGAACGGTCTCGGTGGGCCACAGATGGACCTTCTCCAGCTCCCCTCCTCCCAGATTCGTGCCCACCCTGCTCCCTCGCTCGGAGGAACAAAGTCAAGTACTGTCTTCTTATGTGGATTTGCTGAAGGCTCAAGGAGCGGTAATTCAGGTGCCAAAGGAAGAGTGGTTTCAGGGAGTCTATTCTCCTCTTTTCCTGGTTCGAAAGAAAAGCAGTTCCTGGCGCCCAGTGATAGATCTCACCTATCTAAACAAATACATAGAGTATGGGAAATTCAAGATGGAAACTCTTTCGACCATTCAACAAGCCATACAGACGGGAGACTGGTTGATTTCGATCGATTTAAAGGACGCCTATTTCCATGTCCCGGTAGAAAAGGATTTTCAAAAATTCCTAAGATTTCACGTAGGTCAAGACCATCTCCAATTTATTTGCCTCCCCTTCGGGTTGACGACCTCTCCCCGAGTTTTTTCAAAGGTCCTCCTGGCTGTAGTAGCCTTTATCAGGTTAAAAGGTATTCGACTGTACCATTACCTGGACGACCTGCTGGTTCTGTTCCAAAGCAGAGAACAACTGCTGAAGCACCGGGAACAAGTAATCTCTTCTCTGTCCAGCTTCGGGTGGCTTCTAAATCTGGCAAAAAGTAATCTAGAGCCGGTCCAACGGCTAATATATCTAGGAGCCCAATTCGACACTCTGCAGAGTACTATCTCTCTCTCAGACGAAAAAATACCGACAATACGAGAAAGAGTCTCTCGGGCTCTATACACTCCACACCTAAAAGCTTCTCAGTGTCTCAAGATCATTGGTACGATGGTCTCGACAGCCCCGATGGTGAAATGGGCTTTGTGGAGGCTTCGCCCCTTCCAAGCAGGTTTTCTCAAGCAGTGGAAGTCAGGGGACAAAAATCAGAGTATTCATATAACCTCAACCATGAGAGAGAGCCTCTTTTGGTGGCTACAGCGCAAGAACCTGCTGAACTGTCATTCCATCATCCCCATCTCCTGGGTCACGGTCACGACCGACGCCATTGGGACAGGTTGGGGGGCTCTCTATGGATCAAATCTTGCACAAGGCCCTTACCAGGGTCGAATGTCCTTGAACTTCGGGCAGCCTGGTGTGCTCTCGAGCAATTCTCTCACCTTCTGAAAGGGAAGTCAGTGTTATTACGGATGGACAACACCACCGCAGTGTCCTACGTGAAAAGGCAGGGGGGCACTCGGAGCTCTACTCTTCTACGGGAGGTCGAACCCATCCTATCATGGGCACAGAAAAACCTGATGAACATCTCAGCGGTCTTTGTGCCAGGAGTTCAGAACTCTCAGGCGGATTTTCTATCCTGGTCTCAACTGGACAACAACGAATGGTCTCTTCATGTTCAAACCTTCAAGTGGATCCTGTCATTAGGGGTCAGTCCAGAAGTGGATCTTTTCGCCTCTCCCTGCAATTTCAAAATAAAGAAATTTTACACGCAAAGTCGTTGCAGTCAGGCCTGCGGGACAGATGCTCTGACGGACCAGTGGAGGTTCAGGAGGGCATATGCTTTCCCTTCACTTCCCATGATCCTCAGATTCCTTCAGAGGCTCCGAGTGGAAGCAGTAGAAGTTGTGATGATAGCTCCCTATTGGCCCAACAGGCCTTGGTTTCCCCTCCTGGTCCAACTCAGTGTTTGAGATCCCATACCTCTCCCTCTCAGGCTGGACCTTCTTTCTTAGGGTACAGTTCTGCACCCTTGCCCAGCAGTTCTGAGACTGATGGTCTGGTTCTTGAGAGGAAGAGACTGGAATCCATTGGTTGTGCATCAAGTGTGATTTCCACTCTGATGAGTGCAAGGAGATCAAGTACAAACCAAGTATATGGCAGAATCTGGGACAAATTTGTTAAGTTCTGCTCTTCTTCGAATAGACCTTTTGAACATCCAGGAGTACAGGACATTCTTAGCTTCTTGCAGTCTGGCCTCGATCTTCCTTTATCGGTAAGCTCCCTCAGGGTGCAGGTGTCGGCTCTATCGGCTTTCTCAGGTACATCTTGGGCAGTGCATCCACTGATTCATCAGTTCTTCCGGGGAGCTTCAAGACTCAAACCCCAAAGAAAGCCTAGATTCCCCAAGTGGGATCTTCCTCTGGTCCTGGACTCAATCTCCGGTCTAAGTATGACGGGGCCATCCACACTCTCTATTAAGGATTTCTCAGCAAAAGTTGTTTTCTTAGTTGCAGTCACCTCAGCCAAAAGGGTTTCGGAAATTGGATCCTTGGGCTTCAAAGAGCCTTTTTTTACGTTCTTTCCGGACCGAGTAGTCCTTATTCCCATGTTGGGATCTAATCCAAAGGTTACTTCGGTGTTTCACCAGAACCAGGAAATTGTCTTGCCTACTTTTAGGACTTCAGATTCTAATGACATTCACCCTTTGGATGTTGGAGAAGCCTTGAAAGAATATCTTCTTATCCCTTCCCCCCTCAGACGCTCGGAGCATCTCTTTATCCTACCTTCAGGTAGCAACAAGGGCAAGAAAGCTTCAACTAGGATGCTGGCCAGCTGGATTGTAAGAACTATACAACAGGCATATAGGGCAAAGGGCTTGGCTCCTCCAGAGGCGGTGGCGGCTCACTCTACCAGGGGAATGGCAGCCTCATGGGCAGCGGCTCGGCATGTGGCTCCTGACACAATCTGCAAGGCGGCCTCTTGGTCTTCTATTAATACGTTCATGTCACATTACTGTGTTGAGCCTACTTCTCTATCCTCTGTAAATTTTGGTTTAAAGATTTTATCGGTTGATAAAGCAAATTAAATGTTTTCTGTTTAAAGCATACCCACCCGTGTGGTCGGCTAGTTATTTCCCACACGTAGGCTGCCATGGAGTCTGTCAGGGAAAAAGGAAAATTTATTGTCAAATACTTACCGTAATTTTCCTTTCCTGATGGACTCCATGGCAGACGGAGTTCCCACCCATAAGTCTTATGAGGAGGCTAGTTACGGAACACCGTGTGGAGTGGTGAGTGTTCTTTTATTTGAATGGGGTCCTATAGCATTGGAGTGGAGGCGGGGTCAACCCACACGTAGGCTGCCATGGAGTCCATCAGGAAAGGAAAATTACGGTAAGTATTTGACAATAAATTTTCCTTTTTTTATACATCAGGGTCATAAAGTTGTATGATTCCATCTAAAATGCATAAATAACATCATCAACATTTTGAAGTTTATGTCCATAAAAATTCATAGCTTTTATCATAATACTTATTTTTACTATGTCTGTCCATTTATTTTAATTCTGTTGGATTTATCAGCTTGTATCTTCTTTTTCCAGTACAAAGTAATTTTTTTTTGTAGTTTTAAGACTTTCATCTTTTTTAAAAAGCCACAGGCAAGTTTACTATACTACCTGACTGCACAAGTAAAAAAAAAAGCAGCAATTTTAGAAGCATTTTTCTTTTTTTTTTCTGACTGAATGCAGCGTCGTTATTTTGAAGAGGGATATCTCGGTAACAGCAGCAGCTGCTGCCACAAACAAGATATAACTCTTTACAGAAGGTGGTCCTGTGTATGATAACGGTGGTCTCTGTGGCGGGTTCGCCGCGAGATCACCATTATCGGTGGCGGGAGAGGTGCCACCCCCCCTCCCGCCACTCTCCTGCGCCCTCTGCCGCTTACCGGAGCCGTCGGTAGCGGCGGAAGCGATCGGGTCCTTTCTTCTGCTGGGGATGGAGACGAGTGAGGCTAAGATGGCCCCCACTCGTCTCTATACCATAGGAGGGCAGAAGCGACGTCAAAACATCACTTCTGCACATATCTCTTAAAGGTAAATTTTTTTCAATGTAATTTTTTTCAAATGACTTTTTTTTTTTTTTGCATTTAAGACCAAATATGAGATCTGAGGACTTTTTGACCCCAGATCTTATATCTAAGAGGACCTGTCATGCTTTTTTCTGTTACAAGGGATGTTTACATTCCTTGTAATAGGAATAAAAGTGATCCATTTTTTTTTTTTTTTAAAGTGTAAAAATAAATAAAATCAAGTAAAATAAATAAGAAAAAAAAATAAAATTTAAAACCCTCCTGTCCCGACAAGCTCGCGCACAGAAGCGAACGCATACATGAGTAGCACCCGCAAATGAAAACAGCGGTCAAACCACACATGTGAGGTATAATTTTTTAAATGTCGCTTATGGAGATTTTTGAGGGTAAAAGTTTGACGCTATTCCACGAGCGGGCGCAATTTTGAAGCGCGACATGTTGGGTATCAATTTACTCAGCGTACCATTATCTTTCACAATATAAAAAAAAATTGGGCTAATTTTACTGTTGTCTTATTTTTTGATTCAAAAAAGTGAATTTTTTCCAAAAAAAGTGCGCTTGTAAGACCGCTGCGCAAATACGGTGAAAAAAAAAAGTATGACTGCCATTTTATTCTCTAGGGTGTTATAAAAAAAACAAAATATAATATTGGGGGTTCTAAGTAATTTTCTAGCAAAAACAACTGTTTTAAACATGTAAACGCAAAATCTGAAAAAGAGGCTTGGTTCTTAAGTGGTTAATGTTAGCCAACGTGTGCATTAACATTGTGGCATTTAGATGTGTATTTTTTAATTATGCATTAAAAATGCATAATTTATGCATATATGCGCATAAATGCTTGCGTATGCGCATAACTTCAGTCAAATGAATTTTCTAGCCGTTAGTATGAATTGCATGCATACACCTTAAGCACATTCACATGCGTAAATATGTGTCAGACTGAGCATTTTTTTCTGGTGGATTTTTCTGCTAGCTCCTCTGATTATAATGGGATTATAATATTATGCCTGCATGCATATAGCCTAAATGTAATTTTGATCCCTGTTCCCTTCTCTAGTATAGCATAGCCTGTTTTTTTAATTGTCACTGAGCATGTGCACACTTAGCAGATACACATATATTGAGTGAAAATGTCCAATCTGATGCTCAACTGAACAAAGCAGAGGTAGCATTGCCTGCAACAATAGTATATAAACAATGAAAAGCATTTGACTAGGATCCCACAATAAGTAGTTATTGGAGGTCTAATAGAAGAAGTAATGATATGTTGGTCAAGGTGAAGCCTTCCTGGCAAACAAAATATTGAAAATGAATCCTCCTAATATACTGATTTACCTAATGTTTTGCAAAGGGAGGTGAATAGGAGAACAAATGATGAATTCCTTTGCCCCTGACACCTTTGCGAGTTATACAATGGTACCGGCTACATCAAGTGGCAAGTTGCGGCTGAGCAGGAAAATGCACCAACTGTATCATTTGAAATACTGTATGCTTTATTCCTGGTTCAGATCTGCTTTGCTAAAAAAAACAGAAATGTGCTGCACATACAATTTTACTCCACTGCTCTCAAGTTCCGTTCATGGAAAAGGTTTGAATTTTTCTAACATTAAACAAGTTATATTATATGGTTATTTAATATAACAGTGAGTGGTGCCCACTGGAGTTTTTCTGTAATAATTATGGGGATTTTCTCTCATAATGAATTCCAGTATGCAAAAAAAAAACTTCCCTGTGTAGATGAGGGTAAATGAAACAACTCAATTTATGCAAATTATACACACCTGTAAATATATTTATGTAAATATGTGTGCGTATATAATGTTAATTAGTATTGTTCTTTTTTGGGGTATGTATTAGGGTGTAAATACAAGTAAAAATTCAACAGCTTTCAATAACGTTTATCATATTTTACGACCTTAAAGCAGTATTAAATCCAAACCCAAAAATGCAATATATTGCAGCTTACCAATCATTAGATGTAGTGGCTGCATAAGTTGTCTTTTTCGGGTTTTTCCCTCTGTTTTCACCTGGTGATCTAGCCAATAACACACCTTTCATATTATACAGACACCAATCTGGATGAATGAGCACAGGGGGCAGATTTGGACAGCAGCATTGTCAGCCTGGGGGGAAGGGAGTGTTATGCCACGTACACACGACCGGACTTTTTGAGGGACTAGGTCCGACGGTCTTTCCGACTGACTTTCGGCTTAGTTCCGACTGACTTTCCGAATGAACGGACTTGGCCACACACAATCACACCAAAGTCTGACGGATTCGAACGTGATGACATACGACCGGACTAGAATAAGGAAGTTCATAGCCAGTAGCCAATAGCTGCCCTAGCGTCGGTTTTTGTCCGTCGGACTAGCATACACACGAACGGATTTCTCGGTCCGGCGGAGTTCCGGTGGAAAAATTTAAAACATGTTCTATTTCTAAAGTCCGCCGGATTTTTGGCAAGCAAAGGTCCGATGGAGCCTACACAAGTCGAATTGTCCGACGAACTCCTTCCATCGGACCTTTGCCGTCAAAAAGTCCGGTCGTGTGTACGCGGCATTAGATGTACTAGCAGATTAAAATACGGTAACAATTTGAAGCTGAACTCCAGCTATTATTTTATAATCAGTTACAGCAAAGAGTTTTTTAACCTTATGATGTAAAGGTTTTACATAAATAAATAAAATCTGATTGTTGTAAGTATGTTAAATGGTCTGTCTCATCCCTGTAACTGTAATGCAGCTTACACACGACCAGACTTTTCGACAGACTAGGTCCGACGGTCTTCCCGATGGACTTTCTGAACTAAACGGACTTGGCCACACATAACCGGACTAAGTCAGTTCGAAAGTCCCTTCATTTTGAACGTGATGACGTAAACAGGACTAAACAAGGAAGTTCAGCCAGTAGCCAATAGCTGCCCTTGCGTCGTATTTGGTCCATCGGACTAGCACACAGATTTTTACTCTGTTTGGACTTGAGTCCTTCGGATAGATTTGAAACATGTTTTATTTCTAGGTCTGCTGGAGCCCGCACACGATCGAATTGTCCAACGGAATTCGGTCCGCCGGACCATGTCTGCCGGAAAGTCTGATCGTCTGTACAAGTTTTTCTGCTGAAATACCACAGCCTTACTGGCTGGATCACCAGATGAAAATAGAAGAAATAAAACCTAACTGATACAGCCATCACATCTAAGCCCTTGTACACACGGTCGGAGATTCCGACGGAATGTGTCCTATCGGACCGTTTTGTCGGATAATCCGACTGTGTGTGGTATGCATCGGACTGTTTCCGTCGGACCCAATTTTCCAACTTGTTGGAAATATTTTCCGAAACAAACTGGTCCGATCGGCATACTCCGTTCATGTGTAGAGAATTTTGATCGGACAAAGTGCCACGCATGCTCAGATCAAATTCCTACACCAAAGCTATTGGCTACTAGCGTGAACGTAGTTCCGTCGTAACGAAATAACGTCATCACGTTCTGAACGATCGGATTTTCCGACAACTGGGTCCTACCATGTGTATGCAACAGTTTCGGACACAATCCGTCGGACACAATCTGTCGGACAAAATCCGACGGATTTGGTTGGCAGAATGTCCGACCGTGTTTACAGGGGCTTAGTCTGTTGATGTGTGACCAAGTCCGTTACTTCGGAAAGTCCGTCTGAACTCCACCAAAAGTCCATCGGGAAGACCGTCGGACCTAGTCTGACAGAAAGTCTGGTCGTGTGTACGTGGCATAACAGTGAGACTGGGTCTGGATCAAGTGGGTTTATGGTGTTACTCTAACCACTTAAGCCCCGGACCCTTTGGCTGGCCAAAGACCAGACCACTTTTTGCGGTTCAGCACTGCATCGCTTTAACTGACAATTTCGTGGTCGTGCGACGTGGCTCCCAAACAAAATTGATGTCCTTTTTTCCCCACAAATAGAGCTTTATTTTGTTGGTATTTGATCACCCCTGCGTTTTTTTTTTGTGCTATAAATGAAAAAAGAGCGACAATTTTGAAAAAAACACATTATTTTTTACATTTTGCTATAATAAATAACCCCCAAAAATTTATAAAAAAAACATTTTTTTCTTCAGTTTAGGCCGATGCATATTTTTCTACATATTTTTGGTAAAAAAATCTCAATAAGCGTTTATTGATTGGTTTGTGCAAAAGTTATAGTGTTTACAAAATAGGGGATAGTTTTATGGCATTTTTATTAATATTTTTTTTTTACTAGCAATGGCAGTGATCAGCGGTTTTTTTTATCATGACTGTGACATTATGGCTGACACATCGGCCATTTTTGACACATTTTTGGGACCATTGTCATTTATACAACAATCAGTGCTATACAAATGCACTGATTCCTGTGTAAATAACACTGGCAGTGAAGGGGTTAACCACTAGGGGACAGGGTAAGGGTTACATGTATCCTGGCGTATGTTTCTAACTGTGGGGGGGGGGGGTGGCTATGTGTGACACATCACTGATCTCTGCTCCCAATGACAGGGAGCAGAGATCAGTGACACTGTCACTAGGCAGAACGGGGAGATGCTTGTTTACATTAGCCTCTCCCCGTTCTACCTCCTTGTGAGGTGATCGTGGGTATCCCCGAGGCGATCGAGTCTGCGGGATCCGCGACCCATTCTGCCGATGTACATCGGCATGCGCCGGTCAGAAAGTGGCTAATATGGAAGTATGGTACTTTTTATCAGAGCTTTGATATGCCAAGGAATGGAAGTTATAACCCTATATTCTCAGTGTTTTGCAGTATACAAATATGATTCCGGATTATGAAGTCACAAATAAAGGAACCAAGCCCTGCAACAGAAAATGCTGCAAACTATGTAGCCAAATCAATCAATCCAAACGTGTCACTCACACAAAAGGGACCTTCAATATCACGGGATCATACAGCTGTACCTCCAGCAACATTGTGTACTTCATTCAATGCAAAATAATGCAGCTAAATTGGTGAAACAGGACAGAAATTGCAAACTAGGATGAATTTACATAAACGCACCATCAAGGAACATAAGGAGGATGATTCTGTGCAACATTTCTCACAATCAGACCACACTATGGAAGTTATGAATGTTTTAGTTCTTAAAGGGAACTTTAAAACTACTACTACAAATGATAATTCTATTTAACACAAAAGATAATGGACTAAATTTGGACCTTGTTTTTCTAAATCATTATCCAACAGTTTTATCACCATCCTCACCTCTGTTAATTTCCCATCTCTCTGCATTATCTTACTAACTATCCAAGTTAAATTACCATTGCAGTGTACGTTTTCTTTTTTCCTTTTTATTTTTCAGACATTGTCTTACTTAACCCCTTGCCGACCAGCCGCCGTCATTTTACTGCGGCAGGTTGGCACGATCCCGTGAGCATCGTAGCTATACGTCGGCTCATGGGATTGGGATAGCAGGTGCGCACGTGCACACGCTGCACAGCGGGGGTGCCGATGCTTATGGCCGACGGTTAAAATGACCGCCGGCCACGAGCAATCGCAGGCACGAAAGACAGAACAGGGAAGTGCGTGTGCAAACACACAAATCCCTGTTCTGCTGTGTGAGGCGTGACAGATGGTGAGTTCCTATTGGCTAGGAACCACTATCCATCACTTCCACTAGGTCAGTCCCCTCCCCCTACAGAAACACACATAGGGAACACAGTTAACCCCTTGATCGCCCCCTAGTGTTAACGCCTTCCCTGCCAGTAACATTTTTACAGTAATCAGTGCATTTTTATAGCACTGATTGCTGTATAAATGCCAGTGGTCCCAAAAATGTGTCAGAAGGGTCCAATGTGTCCGCAGTCCCGATAAAAATTGCAGATTGACGCCATAACTAGTAAAAAAAAAAAAAATGCTATAAATCTATCCCCTATTTTGTATATGCTATAACTTTTGCGCAAACCAATCAATATATGCTTATTGCGATTTGTTTTAACAAAAAATGTAGAAGAATACATATCGGCCTAAATTGAGAAAAAAAATAGCTTTTGAAAAAAAGAATGCGGATATTTATTATAGCAAAAAGTACAAAATATTGTGTTTTTTTCAAAATTGATGCTCTTTTTGTTTATAGCGCAAAAAATTAAAACCGTAGAGGCGATCAAATACCCCCAAAAGAAAGCTCTATTTGTGGTAAAAAACAAGGATGTCATATTTGTTTGGGTGCAATGTCACACGACCACGCAATTGTCAGGGAGAATGGCTCTCATTTCCAGGAGGACATATTCATTTACAATCTCCCCTTCCTTCTCTTTGCATGTTTCCAACCTTTTCTTCCACTCTTCATCACTGAGGAAAAGTACCACAGCTTTGCCTTGAAATCCTTTGAAACAATGCATTTTCCTGTGCTGTGCAGAGCTGTACAGAGTACACTGATCAATGACATATCATTTCTCTTCCTGCAGCCAGTGACTATCTTTGCAGCCCCGAATCTGGAGCCCATAGCCCCTAGTCCCAGAGGTCCCCAACCACAGGGCCTCTCCTCAGCCATGAGGCGGGCAGCATGAGAGAGCCAGAGAGCGGGCAGGCAATACTCGAGAGCCGGGCAGGCGAGAGAGCAGAGAGGTGACATCATCTCTCACCGCCCACTCTGCATCACCGCTGCTCACTGTGCAGCTGCAGGGAGCATCTCTAACTGCCCACCCTCTCTCTCTGGTGACCCTGATGTAAGGAATGGCTCCCTGGGGACTCTGAGGTAAGGAGGGGCTCTCTGGGGACCCTGATGTAAGTGGAGGCTCTCTGTGGACCCTAATGTAAGTGGGGGGCTCTCTGTGGACCCTAATGTAAGTGGGGGGCTCTCTGGGGACCTGGTGCAAGGGGGATGCTCTCTGAGGACTCTGATGTAAGGAGGGGCTCTCTGGGGACCCTGAAGTAAGGGAGAGGCTCTCTGGAGACCCTGATGATAATTAAAAATATTAAACAAGTTTCTGATGACATTGTGAAATTTTTATCCTAAACTGGTCTAGTTTAAAACTGTATTGTATATGTATATATATTAATAAATATATATATATATATATATATATATATATATATATATATATATATATATATATATATATATATATATATATATATATATATACAATACAGTTTTAAACTAGACCAGTTAAGGATGAAAATTTCATAATGTTATCAGAATCTTGTTTAATATTTTTAATTATCATCAGGGTCCCCAGAGAGCCTCCCTCTTACATCAGGGTCCCAAGAGAGCCTCCCCCTTGCATGAGAGTCCCCAGAGAGCCCTCAACTTACGTCAGGGTCCCCAGAGAGCCTTCTTACATCAGGGTCCCCAGAGAGCCTTCTTACATCAGGGTCCCCAGAGAGCCCCTCCTTACATCAGGGTCCCCAGAGAGCCTCCCCCTTACATCAGGGTCCCCAGAAAGCCTCCCTCTTACCTCAGAGTCTCTAGAGAGCCCCCCTTATATCAGGGTCCCCAGAGAGCTTCCCCTTATATCAGGGTCCCCAGAAAGCCTCCCCCTTACATCAGGGTACCCAGAGAGTCTCCCTTACATCAGGGCCCCCAGAGAGCTGCCCCCACTTACATCAGGGTCCCCAAAGAACCTCCCCTTACATCATGGTCCCCAGAGCCCCCTTATTTCATCAGGGTCTCCAGAGTCCCCCTTAGGATTTAAACTTAAAGTTGTAACCACTGACCAAAAAAAAAACAAACCCCAATCCTAAATAAAACCATAAACGTTTATGCAGTAGCTTGCATTAATATTTATCCCCCTCACTTTTCACTTTCCCACATTTTGTAGTGTTAAAAACGTATAATTAAGATTCATGTAATGGGACTCTTATGCTGCGTACATACGATCGGATTTTCCGATGAGAAATGTTGGATGTGAGCTTGTTGGCTGAAAATCCGTATGCATGTTCTCAAAGTTTCCGCCAAAAAATGTTTGTTATCGGACTATCTGATCGTGTGTACACAAGTCCGTCGGACAAAAGTCAAAAGTACAAACACGCATTCTTGGAAGCAAGGTCGAGCTGGAAGCGCTCAGTCTTGTAAAATTAGCGTTCTTAATGGACATATCACGTAAGTCTTGTATGTCATTTGTAATTGTTGATCAACATTTGTATGACAGTGTGTATGCAAGACAAGTTGGAGCCAACACCCTTCAAACAAAAGTTCACGGTTTTGTTGTTGGAAAGTGTGATCGTGTGTACCAGGCTTTAACTTACTGATCAGTTCATAATATCGAATTGAAAAGAAAATCAACATTGTTTTGCAATTTATGTTTAAGGCTGGGTTCACACTGATGCGAATTGGATGCAGATTTTTCCACATCCAATTTGCATGACAGGAGACTATAACCGGCTCTGAATGGAGTCGGTTCACACATCTCCGGGGTGGCAACAGAGTGGATTGCAAAGGGGTCTTTTGCATCTTTGGCTCCATTTTAGGTCTGAATTCAGGCAAAAATTCCGGCCTGATTTGTCCCTGAAATGGAGAACAGGGATGCACCAGACCCCTGCTGTGTGCCACATCTGAAGACAATGTGAACTCAGCCTAAATAAGAAGCTGCAAACTCATTGATGCCTTTGCAGTGAAACCTCTTAAAAATGCTTGGTGCAACCATAAGTGATTGTCTAAGCGTAAAAAAAAAAACTAAGAGGGGAATTAAAAGGGGCTTTTAATAATAGGACGGTTACCTGTCCTGGAGTTCAGCGATGTTGGCACCGCAGCTGATGTTTCCATCAGCTGTGAGGTGCATGCCACTGCCATTGCGGGTAAGGGAACCCGGCAGTGTAGCCTTCTGGCCCGGTGGCAGGGGAGGAGGAGGGAGCCGAGTGGTGATGTCATGGAAGTGGGAACAGGATACCTGTTAAAGACAGGTATCCGCTCCCCCCAACAGGTGCCAAATGTGATACCGGAGAGGGGGGGAGTGAATGAATGAAATACTTGTATAGCGCACAATGCGAACTGAATCACCTCTAGGCGCTGTGGCGAGCTTTGATCATCTGCTAAAAGAGGAAGGTCTTGAGTTTTTTCCTAAAAGCCAGGTGATTTTAGGAGGAGACAAATCAGCGGAAGTTCCACTTTTGAGTGGTAAAAAGGTAGAGAAAAACTTTGTCTCAACTGAAGTGCAGCCAATTGGTTTTTAAATTTCACATTTTCAAGCTGTGTGGAAAAACTGAAAGATTGAAGCTGATTGCTTGCTATAGGCAATAGTACCCATTGGGAAAAAAATTGTCTCAAAAACTTTTTAATTACCCTCCTATGTGTGGTGAAAAGTCAACACTGCACATCAACACCTTTCATCATTATGGAGTAGGTAGCTGGTTAGTAGGGATGGTTTGCCCATTTGCCGAATTCTGAACATTATGGGGCTTTTGTGGCAAATTCACTCACCGCGGAACCCCCATAATCCACTACAAGATCGCATTGCATTCATGTCTAATGATTGGCCAAAGCATGCACCTGACCTACATGCTTTGGCCAATCACAGCACGCTCTGCTGTGAGAGCCATGATTGGCCAAAGGCAGGATGCCTTTAGCCAATCATGGCTCAGGGGGCTAAGTCCACTCCCCACACTATATAAGGCTGCATACATGGCGGCTGTATATAGTGTAATGATTGAGAGAACGTTAGCTAGAGGCAGTTAATGGTGTGCATGAAGTTTAGTGTGTGTGTGTGTGTGTGTATGTGTGTATATATATATATATATATATATATATATATATATATATATATATATATAATATAAAAAATCTGCATTCAGTGTAGACTATATATACATATATATAGGTTTACATACCCTGGCTGAATTTATGATTTCTTGACCATTTTTCAGAGAATATAAATGATAACCCAAAAACTTTTCTTCCACTCATGGTTAATGTTTGGCTGAAGCCATTTGGTATCAATCAACTGTGTTTACGCTTTTTAAATCATAAACACAACAGAAAAACTACCCAAATTACCCTGATCAAAAGTTTATATATCCCAGTTCTTAATACCGTGAATTGCCCCTTTAACATCAATTACAGCTTGAAGTCTTTTTTTGGTATTTGTGGATGAGGCTCTTTATCGTCTCAGATGGTAAAGCTGCCCATTCCTCTTGGCAAAATTCCTCCTGTTCTTGTAAATTCTTGGGCTGTCTTGCATGAACTGCATGTTTGAGATCTCCCCAGAGTGACTCAATGATATTGAGGTCAGGAGACTGAGATGGCCACTCCAGAACCTTCACTTTATTCTGCTGTAACCAATAACAGGTCAACTTGACCTTGTGTTTTGGATCATTGTCACGTTGGAATGTCCAAGTACGTCCCATGTGCAGCTTCCTGGCCAATGAATGAAAATGTTCCTCTAGTAGTTTTTGATAACATACTGCATTCATCTTGCCATCAATTTTAACCAAATTTCCTGTGACTTTGTAGCTCACACATCCTCAAAACATCAGAGATCCACCTTCGTGTTTCACAGTAGGAATGGTGTACCTCTCATCACAGTCCTTGTTGACTCCTCTCCAAATATAGTGTTTATGGTTGTGGCCAAAAAGCTCAATTTTGGTCTCATCATTCCAAATTACTTTGTGCCAGAAGGTTTGAGGCTTGTCTCTGTGCTGTTTGGCGTATTGTAAGCGGGATACTTTGTGGCATTTGCATAGTAATGGCTTTCTTCTGGCAACCTGACCATGCAGCCCCTTATTGTGCCCCTTATTGTGCATCTTGAAACAGCCACACCACATGATTGCAGAGTCCTGTATTTCACCTGAAGTTATTTGTGGGGTTTTTTTGCATCCCAAACAATTTTCTTGGCATTTGTAGCTGAAAATTTAGTTGGTCTACCTGACTGTGGTTTGGTTTCAACAGAACCCCTAATTTTCCAATTTTCCACTTCTTTTTTTTATAATCATTTTTTTCCGTTATTAAGACAAATTTCAACATACAACATAAAGGTACACATTGCACAAAGTGTCTATATAGATCCTTTCATTAACACAGACCACAATAATCCCCCCCCCCCCCACTAATTTATCTACTCATAACCAAAACTCAATTCATGCAACACATTATTCAAAATATGATTAAGAAGGAGGCTTTGCAGTGCCCTATTACATGCGTCTAACAACCAAAAAATAAATAAAAAAATTATAAATATAATTTCAAATTACTATTGTCGTGTTCTATTATATTTAGTGCTTTTATTCAATATAACCATGCCCTACTGCTTCATATAAATTTTATACCTCTCCTCCTTTCATTCCAATATTTCAATCCACCCTTCTTTACGTGCTTTCATTATGTGTTACCTATCCCGTGCCTAATTTAGTATTATAAATTATTATTTTCCTTTAATGACATCAATCATCTCTCTACTGCATTTTCCCATGGGGGGAAAAAAAAAGAGAAAAAGAAAAACCCACCCCTTCCCATTTTCTCCTCACCAGACACATCCAAAAAAAATATTTTATTTTCACAGATTATCCGATCTATAACACAGCACTATCCCCCATAGGGTTTAACTCACCCCTATTTCTGAGGCGTAATACAGCCAACCTGCCCATGTGTCTTTAAATGTATTCTGTTGGTCCTTAACCATATATATCCATCTCTCTGTTTCCATTATTTTTTCCACCTCCCTCTTCCAATCCATTATAGTGGGACACCTGGACTGTTTCCAGAATCTGGGTATCAATATTTTAGCTGCCTTTAGCAAATGTGAATGATGGCATCTCATGAAAGAGAAAATGTAATGGGGAGGGCTCTATAGGTCTAAGTGTCATTTTCCTAATCCAAGGGGCCTATCGCCTGTCTTAAGGCTCCATGCACACTGAAACTCATAAACAGACGTTTTTGGGAGCTTGGGCGTTTCTTTTAAAAGCCCATAAATGCCACTCTATGTTATCCTATGTGTCCATGGATGTTTATCAGCAGTGGAGTTTATGGGCTGTTTTCTGAACGCCATAAAATCGCGTTCAAGAGCAGTATTGGAAACGCTAGACACCGGTAAAAGGTGTTAAACGAGAGTTAACTCTGTAAAAAGAGCATTAAGCCTCGTTCGGTGTTTCTCTGCCTCTATTCAAAATCAATGGTTCCCTATGGGAGCCCATTTATTTGAATAGAAGTCGCACCAGAAGTCGAATCATCATGATCCGACTTGCGGTGCCACTTCTGTGCTGAGGATGAAGGGGAACCACTGCCAAAATGAAAAAAAAAAAAAGGCGGAGGGTTCCCCCCCTCGGATGATACCAGACCCTTCAGTATGGTATGGATTTTAAGGGGAACCCTCTTTGCCAAAAATACAGCGTGGGGGTCCCCCCAAAAATCCATACCAGACCCTTATCCGAGCACGCAGCCCGGCTGGTCAGGAAAGGGGGTGGGGACGATCAAGCGCCACCCCCCCTCCAGAACCGTACTAGGCCACATTCCCTCAACATGGGGTGTAGGTGTTTTGGGGGGCAGGGGGGGCTCTGCGCCACCACTGGGGCATGATGGGGTGGTCACGTCATAAGGGGTGGGGTCACCAGATGACATCACCCAGTGACCATGCCCCATGCCACTATAAGTCATTGAGCACCGCGTACCCGGCATTACAGCGGGAGAGAGCGTTGTGTCAACATCAGAAGAAGAGAAGAGGGAAGAAGGCGATGTAGAAGACCAGGCCACCGCTAGCAAGAGTGGAAAAGAGCAGAAGATAGCGGAGGAGCCTGGCAGAAGATACCGGAGAGCGTGGAGAAGAGGCCAGAGAGCGTGGAGAAGGAAGAGACCCCTGAAGTCGCAAGAGACCCTCTGGAGCTGCTCAATAAATTACCTTAAAAATCTGTGTAGTGTGTTTTATTTTTGACACATTTCAAGGTGAATGGGTAGGGGTACAATGTCCCCTATACCCATTCACATCGGGTGGGGGGTCAGGATCTGGAGGCTCCCTTATTAAAGGGGCTCCCAGATTCCGATGAGCCCCCCCCAGACCCCGACAACCAACGGCCAGGGTTGTCGGGAAGAGGCTCTTGTCCTCATTGACATCGGGACAAGGTGCTTTGGGGTGGGGGGGCGCAGAGCCCCCCCGCCCCGAAGCACCTACCCCCATGTTGAGGGCATGCGGCCTGGTATGTTTCAGGAGGGGGGCGCTCGCTTGTCCCCCCCTTTCCTGACCGGCCGTGCTGCATGCTCGTATAAGGGTCTGGTATGGATTTTTGGGGTGGACCCACACAGTCTTTGCGGCAAAGAGGATTCCCCTTTAAATCCATACCAGACCAAAGGGTCTGGTATCGTCCGAGGGGAGGAACCCTACGTCAATTTTTTTTTCATTTTGGAAGGGTTCCCCTTCATCCTCAGCACACAAGTCGCATCGCAAGTTGGATCATGATGATCCGACTTCTGGTGCGACTTCTATTCAAATTGAATAGAGACAGAGAAACGTTGCTAAAAGCTAGCGCTGCTGAACGTGCATTAACGGCAATGCAAAACACTGATAAAATCACGTTTTTCAACCAGCGTTTTCTGCCAGCAATCTGGCGTCCAAAAACAGCTTTTTTGAGCTCCAGTGTGCATGGAGCCTAATAATGTGAACATGGCATAAATCCTGTTGTTTCTTTAATTGTCTGGCCAATAATCTCCCTCCCTTATTCCCCTCATCGTAAAAACGGTGGGCAAAATACCTGTGTTAATTTTGAACTTTCCGAACGAGGAGTTGTTTTAAGTCTACCCACAATTTCTCCGGTCTCTGCACATCCCCAGGTTTTAAATGGGCCTTATGTTTAATTTCAAGTTTATGTATTTCTTCTAGAATCTCAATCATTTCTTTATGTCTCTCCTTTCTAATAAGAAAACCCATTGAAATCAACTCCCCACTAATGACCGCCTTATGGGCTTCCCATACCACTTGGTCAAACACATATAACATATAATGCTAATGTGTGGGACAGGGATTCCACATTCTGTTTATCATCTAGGATAGATTTGTTCAATCGCCATGTTCTTTCCAGGCTCACGATTGATGCCAGACATATCATTAAGCTTATTGGTTGATGAATTTACATAATTCAGATAGTATTGATCGACCAACAACATATCAATCATATTTTGAATATACATTATGTGTTTTGGAATAATAGCTGAAATCCCTGTCCCACGCATGCAGCACCCTCCAACTGTCTACCAAATGCAGAGAGCGCTGTTTAACATGCCTTAAAGCCTTATGAGACACAAAGGTTTTCCCTGAAGAAGTGTCTAGACTGGGGTCCAAGATAATATTAAAATCCCCTCCCATAACCAATAAACCTTTTCGAAACTTCCCAAGAATATCCAAAGTTTTAGATTTAAATTTAACGGTATGGTTGTTGGGGGCATATATAGTAGCGAAAGTATAACACTGACCTTGGATCTTGCCGTTAACAAAAAGAAAACGGCCTTCAGGGTCTACTTGTATTTCTATAGGTACTAAGGGGCATTGTTTGTGGATAGCTATTGTCACTCGTCTGGTCCTAGGGATGTGTGAAGGTGCATGGAACTATTGATTATATGGAAAAAGAGGCATATGAGGGATTGACCCTGCCATGAAATGCATCTCCTGCAGAAAGACTATCTCTGCTCTCATGTGACGCAGTTCATGCCAGAGACGGCCCCTCTTACCAGTCGAGCAAAGCCCTCTCACATTATATAATACAAGTTTCATTCTACCTATCATTCTCTAATTACTTCCATGAATCTTTTACTGTACTGCTGCGCCTGATTAGTGTCTGTTCCCAACCTCTGATGAGAAGAGGGAAGGAGAAAAAAAGACACACAAAACTATCTAAAACCCGTAACATACTATGCCACTGACTGTGGCAAGTCCCCCTAAAGGGAAGATGAGTCCGGGTAGAGGTGCAATACCTGTGCCCGGAGTCCCCCCTTCCGCCTCTTGGCAGAAAACAAAGTCCCTTGTCTCGGGACTGACCTATTGGGGGAAAAATGGTTAAAAACATAAACAGGATACCTTGTGAACCCCGGGCTTCCATTTATATTCCTATATCATTCTTATTTAGCAGTACTTCAATGCATTGCCTTCAGTATCCCCAACGGGGGGGGGGGGGGGGGACAAGAAAAAGGAAAAAGTATTTTGAGAGAGAGAAGGGAAGAAAAGAAAGGAAGGGTGAAAGGACAGAAGGAAAAATAGCAAACCAGAATTCTCCCCCCACCCAAACACCCCCCCATCCTACTCTAGGCATTATTCAGTCTCCAATCTGGAAAATCCACCATGGGGAGCTCAAGCATCTCTGTGAAGTGTTACAAATCATCTTTAGTTTTAAATATTGCTATTTTCCCATTCCGTGTTGCTATAACCCTGAAGGGATATTCCCAGCGATATTTAGCATCAACTGCTTGTAGTATTTCCAACAAGGGTTTACTCATTCTTCATTGCATAAGAGTTCTATATGATAAATTTGGAAATAGAGCTATTTGTGCACCTTCAAAGTCAACCGTGGATTTATTGACTTCAAAGTCAACCGTGGACCGCTTTAATTATAGCTTCTTTCGCTGAATATCTGTGTATTTTACAAATAACGTCTCTTGGTCTTTCTGCATTTTGGGGGGTAGAGGTAAGGACACGATGGACTCTATATATTTCAATCTTATCCGGTGCGGATAGCCCCAGAATTAGCTGAAACAAACTGATTACCTTTGGAAGCAATTCAAAATGTTGTTTTATTTCAAGCAGGCCCCTATATGTATATTTTGCCTCTCTATTTTCTTGATTATACATCTGATCCAACAGAGAGTTCAGCACTTCTTCATGGTATTTTGTCATATCTTGGCTATCATCCACTCCTTGTCTAATATCATTTTGGCCCATCTCCATTCCCTCCACTCTATGTCCTAGTGCCCCTATATCCTTCCTTAGCCCCTCCGCAGCCTGCTTGCAGGACGATTCAATAGCCGTTATAAGTAATTGAATGTCATTCTTTGTAGGAAGCAGGGGCGGACTGACAACTCATGGGGCCCCTGGGCAACAGGAGATTATGGGGCCCCCGGGCAATAGGAGAAGCTTATGGGGCCCCCGGGCAATAGGAGATTATGGGGCCCCCAGGCAATAGGAGATTATGGGGCCCTCAGGCAATAGATTATGGGGCCACACAGTATACACACACACACACATACAGTATACACACACAGACACACAATATACACACACAGTATGCACACACAGAATACACATACACACTGAAAAGGTACTGGAGAGGCGAGGCAGCTATAATTTTGGGATTTTTAAAATAACACAGATTTTTACATACTGTCCCTGGTTTTATTGAGGCTGGCAACCCTGATGGGGCCACTTAGTGGCATGGGGCTCTTGGGCAGTGCCAGAGTGTCCGAATGGTCAGTTCCGGCCCTGGTAGGAAGTGCTCTCAAATGTTCTCTCAAGTTCAAATCCGCTATTAACTCTGATTGAGATGCACTTGGTTCATTATAAAGGTCACAATACATAGGGTTAACATACTGAACCTGCCCTGTAGAGGCTGTCTCTGTATTTATCCCAAGTCCTTTGCTGATTTTTGTAGATTCACTACTGGGCTTTGTAGTACCAAGATTTTCATTTTCTAAGGATTCAGCCATCCCTCTTGGGATTTCTTCCATGTCCTGAAGATTTGGGTCACCTCCAGTACATTCACCCTCCGGGCCCACAATTTCGTCAGCATGAGCCATGGGGTCCCTCCCTTCTCCTGGGAGGTCCTATTCAATATTTATGCAGCTCTACCTTGAGGATGCATGGCCGCCACCGGGTACTGTAATTCCCCTTCCTAAGCCCATCGCTCCTAGACTCTGTGCAGGGGGACTGTGTCCAGCCCTCCCGTTCCTCCCTTCAGATCAGGATAGCCGAATTTCCTTGATTGTGATTATGATTTAAAAAGAGTAAACACAGTTGATTGATAATAAATGGCTTCAGCCAAATACAAACCATGAGTGACAGAAAAGCTTTTGTGTTATTCATATTCTCTGAAAAATGGCCAAGAAATCATAAATTCTGCCAGGGTATGTAAACTTATGAGCACAAATATGTTACAAAAAAAGAGAGCGTCACTCATGGGTCTTGAAAAGTGAACGCACGATGGTGGTTTAAATCAATGTTTCGACGAGTTACAAGCTTGTCTTTCTCAGGATGAGGAAGATGAGCTTGTGCCTCGTCTAAATGTCTAATTAAACCGCCATTGTACATTAACCTTCCAAGACCCCTTACTGTTGTTCTCTTTTTTGGTCTATATTCACTACAGTCTTGCACCCGGGCCCATTTTTTATCCCTGATTTGTGACTTGTGTGCTGTGACAATCATTGGATATTTTTATATATATATATATATATATATATATATATATATATATATATATATATATATATAGTATCTCACAAAAGTAAGTACATACTTCACATTTTTGTAAAAATTTTATTATATCTTTTTGTGTGACCTCACTGAAGAAATTACACTTTGCTATAATGTAAAGTAGTGAATGCACAGCTTGTATAACAGCGTAAATTTGCTGTCCCCTCAAAATAACTCAACACACAGCCATTAATGTCTAAACCACTGGCAACAAAATTGAGTAAACCCCTAAGTGAAAATGTCCAAATTGGGCCCAAATGTCAATATTTTATGTGGTCACCATTATTTTCTAGCACTGCCTTAACCCTCTTGGGCATGGAGTTCACCAGAGCTTCACAGGTTGCCACTGGAGTCCTCTTACACTCCTCCATGACGACATCATGGAGCTGGTGGAAGTCAGATACCTTGCGCTCCTCCACCTTCCATTTGAGGATGCCTCACAGATGTCAGTAGGGTTTAGGTCTGGAGACATGCTTGGCCAGTCCATCACCTTTACCCTCAGCTTCTTTAGCAAGGCAGCGGTCATCTTGGAGTTGTGTTTGGGGTCGTTATCATGTTGGAATACTCCTCTGGGGCCCAGTCTCTGAAGGGAGGGGATCATGCTCTGCTTCAGTATGTCACAGTACATGTTGCCATTCATGGCTCCCTCAATGAACTTTAACTCCCCAGTGCCGACAGTACCCATGCAGCCTCAGACCATGACACTCCCGCCACCATGCTTGACTGTAGGCAAGACACACTTGTCTTTTTACTCCTCGCCTGGTTGCCACCACACACGCTTGACACCATCTGAACCAAATATGTTTATCTTGGTCTCATCAGACCAGGGGCGAACTGACCATTTGGGCACTGCCCGAGGGCCCCATGCCACTAAGAGGCCCCATCAGGGTTACCAGCCTCAATAAAGCCAGGGACAATATGTAAAAATCTGTGTTTTTTTTTAAATCCCAAGATTATAGCTGGAAGAATGAAGGTAATAGGTTGCGCTAAGGAACTTATATAGAAAATACAAAATATAAAACATATAAATTATGGAGGAAGAAAAAATAGGTAAGAGCTGCCTCTATTAATATCCACCTGGTGGGGTGGAGAATGTTAGATAAGGGAGTACTATGAATAGATCTGGCGCTATACCTATATATCAAAAACTAAAATTACAAGTGTTACATCAATCCGGTGTATGAGTGCCAATGTGCAATATATTAGTGTTGAAATAAAATATAAACTATAAGCAAAAAATATGTGTATATAAAATGTTTGTCACATAGTAAATAATTGCCAGCTGGCAATTATTTACTATGTGACAAACATTTTATATACACATATTTTTTGCTTATAGTTTATATTTTATTTCAACACTAATATATTGCACATTGGCACTCATACACCGGATTGATGTAACACTTGTAATTTTAGTTTTTGATATATAGGTATAGCGCCAGATCTATTCATAGTACTCCCTTATCCAAGATTATAGCTGCCCCGCCTCTCCAGTACCTTTTCAGTGTGTATATGTGTATATTGTGTGTCTGTGTGTGTATACTGTATGTGTGTGTGTGTGTGTGTGTGTGTATACTGTGTGGCCCCATAATCTCCTATTGCCCGGGGCCCCATGAGTTGTCAGTCCGCCCCTGCATCAGACCACAGGACAGGGTTCCAGTAATCCATGTCCTTAGTCTGCTTGTCTTCAGCAAACTGTTTGCAGGCTTTCTTGTACATCATCTTTAGAATAGGCTTCCTTCTGGGATGACAGCCATGCAAATTTGATGCAGTGTGCAGCGTATGGTCTGAGCACTGACAGGCTGACCCTCCACCCCTTCAACCTCTGCAGCAATCCTGGCAGCACTTATATGTCTATTTCCCAAAGACAACCTCTGGATATGATGCTGAGCATGTGCACTCAACTTCTTTGGTCGACCATGGCAAGGCCTGTTCTGAGTTGAACCTGTCCGGTTAAACCGCCGTATGGTCTTGTCAACCATGCTGCAGCTCAGTTTCAGGGTCTTGGCAATCTTCTTATAGCCTAGGCCATCTTTATGTAGATTAATGATTCTTTTTTTTCAGATCCTCAGAGAGTTCTTTGCCATGTGGTGCCATGTTGAACCAGTGACCAGTATGAGAGAGTGAGAGCAGTTATTTTGATGGTACAAAAAATGTACACTGTTATACAAGCTGTACACTCACTACTTTACATTGTAGTAAAATGTTATTTCTTTAGTGTTGTCACATGAAAAGATATAATACAATATTTACATAAATGTGAGATACTGTGTGTATATATATATATATATATATATATATATATATTGTAAGGGATCTTCCCGGGGTAGGGTGTGTTTGGACACAGTTCACAGCAGACTTGGAATTTATAAAGCAGATCTTGGCGTTTATTCGTGGTACAAACAGTCCAGCAAACAAAATATACAGCAACACCGTGCTTTCTAAGTACAACAAAAATAAAAGTCCTAGCCCGGCTGGGCGCTTACTAACAGGTTCTGCTCACCTATCTGACACTTACAAACACAGCGTCTTTCGCCTGGATATCGCAGGGTGAGTTTTAGCTCCAGCAGTGGCTGTGCTTGCAGCTTCCTTCAACACACAGATTGTTCATTCCCTGGCTGAGAGCAATCACCTGCAGACCCTGCAGGTCCTTTAGCTTCCCAGGCTAATTAGGATCAAAGCTCACCTGATCCCAAACCCAGAACTGGATCGGGGGATGTGGAATGACAGGTCCCTCTACCAAACCTACCTGCCATTCCATATAAACCCAGGCCCGGCAAAATTAAATAACAACTCAGCAGCATATCGCTGCTGAGAAACTGATCCATCCTGGATTTACCATCTCACACTGTGTAGCAACCTAGGTGAGATGTACACCCCCTCGATCACTTCTCCAGTGACATGTCTACATATCCCCCCCCTCTTTTTCAGACCGGAGGGCTGAGCCTTTTGTCCCCACAGACAACTTACCCTCGACAATGCGTCAGCATTTGCCTGTAATTTCCCTGGCCTGTGTTCCACAGTGAAATTAAAGTTTTGTAAGGACAGAAACCATCTAGTCACTCTTGCATTTCTCTCCTTGTTTAACTTCATCCATGTTAGGGGGGCACGGTCTGTCACCAACTTAAATTTCCTGCCTAGCAAGTAATACTTTAAAGATTCTAGGGCCCACTTTACTGCCAAACATTCTCGCTCCACAATGGCATAATTTTTCTCGGCCGGGGTTAGTTTTCTACTCAAGTACGTCACTGGATGCTCCTCACCATTCACTACTTGTGAGAGTACTGCACCTAAGCCTGTGTTAGAGGCATCTGTCTGGACCAGAAATTCTCGCCTGAAATCGGGGGTAACTAACACAGGTGGTTGGCACAAGGCAGACTTAAGGCTTTGGAAAGCCTTCTCGGCCTCTGGGGTCCACGTGACCATTGCTGTCTTTCCGCCCTTTGTCAAGTCAGTTAGTGGAGCAGGAACTGAGGCAAAGTTCGGCACAAATCTACGGTAATACCCCGTAATACCCAGGAAAGCTCTAACCTGTTTCCTTGTCAGGGGTCTAGGCCAATTCTGTATTGCCTCAATTTTATTTAGCTGTGGCTTAATCAACCCTCTCCCAATAATGTAGCCCAGATATTTGGCCTCTTCTAGGGCTAGAGCACACTTCTCGGCATTTATGGTCAACCCCGCATCACTTATGGCATCCAACACGGCCTGTACCTTACAGAGGTGACTTTCCCAATCAGGGCTAAAAATGACCACATCATCGAGGTAGGCAGCTGAGTAATCACGATGTGGTCGCAGAATCAAGTCCATCAACCTCTGGAAAGTTGCAGGCGCTCCATGTAACCCGAATGGCATCACTACATACTGGAATAGCCCATCAGGGGTGGAGAATGCAGTTTTCTCTTTAGCCTCACCAGAAAGTGGAATCTGCCAGTAGCCCTTTGTGAGATCGAGAGTGGTTATGTACCTGGCGTTACCCAACTTCTCAATCAACTCATCTACCCTGGGCATAGGATACGCATCGAACTTGGAGATCTCATTCAACTTTCTGAAATCGTTACAGAACCTCCAAGTTCCATTGGGCTTTGGGATTAGCACAATTGGGCTGGACCATTCACTCTGTGACACCTAAATTACCCCCAGAGCAAGCATACGTTTTACCTCGGCAGATACGGCTTCCCTACGTGCCTCCGGTATCCTATAGGGCTTAAGGTTTACTCTGCTTCTAGGCTCAGTTTCAATGTGATGATGGATGAGGTGTGTACGCCCTGGGAGGTCAGAGAACTTGTTTTTGTTTTTCTGTAAAAATTCCTGAGCCTCCTGTTTCTGTGACACTGATAGAGTATCACCTACCTTGACTGGAGGGATTGGTTGTGACAAATCATTAACAGTATTTGTCGCCACCAAGGATTCCCTGTCTTTCCAGGGCTTGATCAAGTTTATGTGATAAACTTGGAAAGGCTTCCTTCTACCTGGTTGGTGCACCTTGTAGTTCACCTCACTGATCTTTTCAACAATTTCATAAGGACCTTGCCACTTCGCCAAGAATTTACTCTCAACAGTGGGGACTAGTATAAGGACCCTATCGCCTGGGTTGAATGTCCTGATTCTTGCGGACCGGTTGTAAATTCTACTTTGGGCCTCTTGAGCCCTCTGGAGGTGATCCCTTACCAGGGGCATTACAGTGGCTATACGGTCCTGCATTTGTGCTACATGCTCAATAACATTCTTGTATGGGGTGGACTCACTCTCCCATGTCTCTTTTGCAATGTCCAGTAGACCCCTAGGGTGATGACCATAGACCAACTCGAATGGTGAGAACCCTGTGGACGCTTGGGGCACCTCCCTAATAGCAAACATGAGGTAGGGTAATAAATGATCCCAGTCACGACCATCTTTTGCCACCACTTTCTTCAACATATGTTTCAAAGTTTTATTAAATCTCTCCACCAATCCGTCCGTCTGGGGGTGGTACACAGAGGTACGGATGTGTGAGATTTTAAATAGTTTGCATAATTCCTTCATTACTTTCGACATAAATGGCGTACCTTGGTCAGTTAGGATTTCTTTGGGGATCCCAGTCCTAGAGAACATATAAAACAACTCACGTGCAATTGTTTTAGATGCAGTGTTTCTTAAGGGTACAGCCTCAGGATAGCGGGTCGCATAATCCAGGACTACCAAAATATACTGGTGTCCTCTAGCTGACTTTACAATGGGACCCACTAAATCCATGGCAATACGCTCAAAAGGCACCTCTATAATAGGGAGCGAAACCAAAGGACTGCGAAAATGTGACACTGGGGCACTAACCTGACATGTGGGGCACGACTCACAGTATTTTTTAATGTCATCATATATGGCCGGCCAAAAAAACCTCTGGAGAACCCTCTCTCGCGTTTTGTCAGTCCCCAAGTGTCCCCCAAGAACATGGTTATGTGCCATGTCAAGCACCTGACGCCGGTACGGCTTAGGTACCAGAAGCTGTTCCACAATCTCATCTTTAACCTTATTGACTCTATAGAAAAGATCATTAGTCACCGAAAAATGTGGAAATCTTTTTTCAGCATCTGGTTCCTGAGGTACCCCGTTCATAACAGCAACCTGCTCTCTCGCATTTTTGAGAGTGGGGTCCTGTAATTGTGCAGTCCCAAAATTATCGCTAGACACCTCTAAGTCTAGTATATTTTGCTCAGTGGGAGGAGCCTCCTCCTCCCCAGCCAGGACCTGCAAAGGAAAACAATCATTTTCATCCTGCACATTTTTATCATTCACAGTGGACAAGGCAACCCCCTTAGAGGTATCCTCACTCCTTTTGGGGATTTTTCTTTTTTCCCAAAGAGCCCAGAATAATGGAAAATCGCGCCCCAATATTACATTATGCATGAGGTTTTTAACCACACCCACTTCATATTGTACTGTGCCTTGTTCAATCCCGACTTTAGCCAGCACTATAGGGTACACTTTTGTATCACCATGTATGCACACAACACTCATATGCTTTTTAGACTCTAAGTCCCCAGTCACCAGGCTAGCATGCACCAAGGTTACAAGGCTTCCTGAGTCCATTAACGCTTTAACAGGAAAGTCATTGATTGTGATGTTGCAGATTTGCGGTTCAGTCTCTAGTCCAGGAACTGCAGCACAAGATGGTTCCGCAAATAGCGACTGACGCCGGCTAGCGTCACACTCCATGGGTTCAGTGGTAAGAGGGCAATGGGCAGACACGTGTCCCGCCTCATGGCATCTCCAACACTGGATAGGGCCTGGTCTCTTTGGCAAGGAGTCCTTTTCAGAGCCCCTTAGCCATCCGGGACCATCACCAGTCTTTTGTCCCTGAGACACCACTTGAGCCCTTTTCCCCCCATCAGCACCCCTCCACACTCCCCCAATAGATGGAAGTCTCTTACCAGCTGACGGCACAGATCTGGCGCTCCGGGGAGGTGAAGATGCTGCAGGAACATCACGGAGATAGTCCTCAGTCGCCTGGAACCTCTCCACAAGGTTGACAAGTTCGTTTGCGTTCCTAGGATCACCTTGTCCCACCCAGCGTTGCAGGTCAGTAGGAAGCGCTCGGAGGTAGCGATCCATCACGACCTTCTCTAGGATTTGTGCAGGAGTAGAAGTGTCTGGCTCCAACCACTTTCTTGCCAAATGGATTAGGTCATACATCTGGGACCTCGCTGATTTGTCCAGACTGTAGCTCCAGTTGCGTACCCTCCGGGCACGGACTGCAGTAGTAACTCCTAGTCGGGCAAGTATCTCCTCTTTTAGCCGAGTATAGTCCTTAACCTCTTGCTCACTGAGGTCATAGTAGGCCTTTTGAGGTTCACCTGTTAAATAGGGCGCAATTACCTCTGCCCACTCAGCGGCTGGTAACTTCTCTCGCTCAGCCACGCGCTCAAATACTGTTAGATAGGCCTCAACATCGTCCTCAGCAGTCATCTTTTGCAGCGCTTTCTGCACAGTCCTTCTCCCAAAAAAAATCTCTGGAGCGGCTCCCTCCATTGTGGGTGGATTAGCAACCACAGGCGCCTCTCGATTTACTATCAGGTGCTCGATAAGTTGTTGTTGGCTTTGGCGCAAAGCTTGCAACTCTTCCTTATGCATCTGATGTTGTGCCGCCATGTACTGTTCATGTCGTCTATTGGCCTCTGTCTGCGCCTGCTGTTGTTCAGCCATGGACTGTTCATGTCGTCTATTGGCCTCTGTCTGAGCCTGCTGTTGTTGCAAACTCACTTGCATAAACTGCTTCAGCATCTCCTCCATGTTGCTGGACTGTTCTTGGAGTGTAGTTGCAGCTTTCACCCAGGACATCAGCAGCTGTAGCCAAGTCTGTCCACACCGTTGCCCCTAGCAACCGTGTTGCCCGCTACCTCCACCAATTGTAAGGGATCTTCCCGGGGTAGGGTGTGTTTGGACACAGTTCACAGCAGACTTGGAATTTATAAAGCAGATCTTGGCGTTTATTCGTGGTACAAACAGTCCAGCAAACAAAATATACAGCAACACCGTGCTTTCTAAGTACAACAAAAATAAAAGTCCTAGCCCGGCTGGGCGCTTACTAACAGGTTCTGCTCACCTATCTGACACTTACAAACACAGCGTCTTTCGCCTGGATATCGCAGGGTGAGTTTTAGCTCCAGCAGTGGCTGTGCTTGCAGCTTCCTTCAACACACAGATTGTTCATTCCCTGGCTGAGAGCAATCACCTGCAGACCCTGCAGGTCCTTTAGCTTCCCAGGCTAATTAGGATCAAAGCTCACCTGATCCCAAACCCAGAACTGGATCGGGGGATGTGGAATGACAGGTCCCTCTACCAAACCTACCTGCCATTCCATATAAACCCAGGCCCGGCAAAATTAAATAACAACTCAGCAGCATATCGCTGCTGAGAAACTGATCCATCCTGGATTTACCATCTCACACTGTGTAGCAACCTAGGTGAGATGTACACCCCCTCGATCACTTCTCCAGTGACATGTCTACAATATATATATATATATATATATATATAATCATTGTTATTATCAAAACAAGTACTTATATAGTGCCGTCAATTTACATCGCGCTTTACATGTATTTATTATTCATTTACATCAGTCCCTGCTCTCAAGGAGCTTACAATCTAAGGTTTTATTAAAAAGACTTCTCTTGTGGATAAACCCTGTGAAGTGTATCTAACAATGACAAGCATCTAGAATCACAATTCGATCAAATGTGCAATAGGGATTTCAAAAAAGTTTGCAACTGGAATTCAAATATCACCATAAATAGGTAACTTTTATTATTTCTTCATAGATAAACATTCCTTATAGCTATGTTAATGTAAACGCTGTGTTTTTTTTTTTTTTATCGAATTCGTTCCACACCAAAGATTAACAATAATAACATTTTGTTAATAAAGTTTCTTTTTGGTCAGGTAAATATGAAATAATGTACAGTATATATTCTTTTCATATTTGAACAGAAGGGATTCCCATCCTGGGAAGTTAACTAGTAATCAAAGTTATTTAGTGCAGAGGAACAACTGTAGCCAGCATATTAACCATAAGTATACAGATGCACACTAGCATGGAAAAAACACAAGCTTTATATATTAAAAGATTAGTATTAGTACATACAGTACATCCAATGTACAAACAGGTAATATCAGCAAAGGGCTTTACATATACCCTGATATATATAATGTAGTTAATAAAGAGGAAGTAAACAGCTCCAAATTTTCTTTTTTTTTTTTTAAAACCTGCAAAGTAAAGTCATAATGTGCTAGTATGCATTGCATACTAGCACATTATGAAATACTTACCTTAGAACAAAGCCCTACACCGCCGCGGTGTCAGCTTTGACAGAAGCTTCCATTTTTACCTGGTCTTCCTTCCGGGTTCACAACCTCCAGCTATCTGATTGGTCGTGCTGTGATGACGTCACACCCGCGAATGCGCTCGGTAGTCACAGACCGCGACACAGAGCTCTGAAGGGATGGAATGGGTATACCGTCCCTTCAGAACACATGCATCAGTGACATCACCAGCTGCATGAATTGTGAATATCTCCTAAACTGTGAGGCCTTCCCTGAAAAGATGTTGTCCGAATGGGAGCATATGCTGCTCTAAAACCTGGATATATCTTTCAGCATTTATGGTGCCTTTCCAGATGTCCAAGCTACCCATTCCATGTGCACCAATGCACCCCCATAACATATGAGATGCAGGCTTTTTAACTGAGCTCTGATAACAAGTCAGAAGGTCCTTTCCCTCTTTAGTCCAGAGGATGTGGCACTCATGGTTGCCAAAAAGAATGTCAAATTTGGATTTGTCTGACCACAGAACAATTTTCCACTTTGCAACAGACCATTTTAAATGAGCTTTGGCCCAGGAAAGATGGCGGCATTTGTGGATCATATTCAGATATGGCTTCTTCTTTGCATGATAGAGCTTTACCATGCATTTTTGGATGGCGTGGTTAACTGTGTTCACAGACAGTGATTTTTTTTTTAAGTATTCCTGAGCCCATGCAGTGATGTCCATCACAGAATCATGACTGCTTTGAATGCAGTGCTGTCTGAGGGCCCAAGAATCACAGGCATCCAATTTTGCATTTTCGGCTTTGTCCCTCTGAATATTTTGATATTTTCTCCTGTAGATGACAATATAACATTTTTGCAATTTTACATTGAGGAAAATTATTCTAAAATTGTTCAACTTTTTTAGATGCAGCTTTTCACAGATTGGTGAACCTCTACCCAACTTTACTTCTGAAACACACTGAGTCTCTAAGATGCTCTTTTTATACCTAGTCTTGTTACTGACCTGTTGCTAATTAGCATAATTAGCCTCAAAATGTTCTTCCAGCTGTTCCTTGTTAGTACTACTTATTTTGCCAGCTTTTTGTTGCCCTGTCCCAACTTTTTTTAAGACATGTCGCTGCCATGACTTTCAGAATTACTTTATTTTTTGGGGAAAATGGTAACATTTTTTTTATTGTGACTGAAAAGTGGGTTTATGAGATTTGCAAATTATGGAATTCTATACATACTGTGCTGGACATTCAGAGCTCCGTGCTGGAGTCAAGGGCTCCCGCATGCATGCGCAGGGATTATGCCATCACGGCCCTGGCCACTCATACAACCAGGAACTCAGAAGGAAGACCGGGCTAAGATGGAAGCCCTGTCAGGGGTGACAGCGCACCGCTGGAGGGCTTCATTCTAAGGTATTTCATAATGCACTAGTATGCAATGCACATTAGCACACTTTTGCCATTGCCTTGCAGGGGATTTTTTTTAAATGCCGTAGTTTACTACTGCTTTAACTAAGAAATAAAGAAGCACTTGCCTAATATTTCCTGCTTCTGCTCTGGATTAATAGCAATTTTTCCATGGGGACATGTGGTCTCAGCTCCTTTCTCTCTATTTACTTCCTCCTTCTGGGGTTTTCAATCCAGCCACCAAGGACAGGAAGTGATGTACATAAATAACTCAATGACTTCCGGTAGCACAGCCACTTACAAATACAGACAGTAGAGGGCAGCAGATCCCTACAGCAGTATTGAGATGTGCAAAGTATGCAGAATGCCTTCAAGGTTGCCAGGAATAAAGGGAAGATATATTTAAATTTTTTGGCAGTGTTCAACTACAAAATGATTTGTGTAATATGATATACTTTATATTATATACATTAACGTTCCCAACTAGATTCAGTCAATGGACCCGCTGTACTGGAAATCATTAAGTCAGGTGTTAATTGCTATTTGCAGATTTCTTAATCTGCTGGTGATATTTCAACCTTTTGCAAATTGTTTCACATGCAGATGCAAATGGAAATTGGCTATATGACCTGCTAATTTAGCATTAATTTAGCATGGTAAGCAGCAATTTTTCATGTGCTGCCCAATGTGCCAATCCTGTGTTTCTACAGTACTAGCAA
Source organism: Lithobates pipiens (assembly GCF_037356315.1). Taxonomy (NCBI): domain Eukaryota; kingdom Metazoa; phylum Chordata; class Amphibia; order Anura; family Ranidae; genus Lithobates; species Lithobates pipiens. The sequence continues at coordinate 297,057,849 of NW_027507758.1, forward strand.
ATTACATTTTTCAAATATTGTTGTTATACTAATTTTAGTTTGCTGTATACTACTTTTTGAAAGTTACCAGCTTATAACTCCATGGTCTTCCTGGAGAAGGTACAACAGTACAATCACTTGCTGTACATGAACCATGCATGGTTCTTAATGTATTAACGCTAATCTGATAATCATCAGGTTAAAACATACATTACCAGAATTGACGATATAACATTTTCTTCAGTACTGAAATACAACATATCATCAACAGTCCTTCTGAGCCTTTAAATATGTAGGTGTGGGCAAATTCATATATTCCTGTGGGCAACCTTTCCACAGAAAAAAGCGCACTTCTATATATTGAATTTCCGCTTGAGCTATGCAGTCTATAAACAATTTTTTTTCACATGGCTATAAATAGACTGAATTAAAGATGAGAAAAGAGCTTAGGCTCCACCTGCTGGCTTGAAAAAAGACTACATAATATTTATCACAATATTTCAAAAGAAAGTAAAGATCGAAAACATGTTTTTAAATATGCCTGTTGTGAGAGAGATATAAAGGATTGCTATTGCTTAGCACAATATATAGTTGCTGGCTGATACTTTGACCCTATGTCGTCACTTATGGACCCAGGCCAAGCAACAAATATTTTCAGGAAAAAAGGAAAAAGGTGATTAATATGCAAAAGCAGCCTTAGTTTATCTTTCATGGCTGGTCAGTCCCCTTACTGCATATTAACTTTTCTATAGAAAATAATGTATTTTTTAAGAGTGACTTACCAGTCAGGGTACAAAAATCACTAAACACGGCAAGCTATCTGGACATATTTAAAGATTTCACAAGCTACTCAGTTACAGTGCCTATAAAAACTATTTACCTTCTATGTTTTATTGCCGTGGAACATTAAATTCCATTGGATTAAATTTAGCTTTTTTATACTAAATTATAAAAACAAAGTCTAAATAGTTTCAATCATTTGCATAAAAAAAAAAAAAAACTGAGGTTTTTGTTGCATATATTTGCAAATATATGTAAAGCCATACTGCTGCACCAAGGAAAGGTAACGAATAAACTGAGAACAGCTACAGTATGCATTAGGCAGCCCATACCGTACATTAACCATTTTTTTTTAATTCAACCTGCGAGTTGAACGAAAAAAAAGATCAAATTCCTCCATCCATACATTTGAGGTGGATGGGGGAATTTTTCCTGCTGTGGTGTTGTATTCTGACAGTGAGGAGCCTTCCCCACCATTGGACTACAATGATCAGTGTTGGCAGCTATAGCTGGTGGCAATGATTGTTTGGAAAAAAACAACAGGCAGATTATACACAAGTCAATTGATAGAAACAGCCTGCCAATACATGGATCACTGAGAGGCTGAGCGAGGTGCTGGTTCAGGAATTTGGGTGGATCCCAACAATATGGTCGGGATCTTTCCTGACGCTGGACTGGATGAGTAATGTAAGTTGACAGTGGACTTTAACCCGCTGTCTGCTGAAAACGGGTCATTGGAGTGCAGAACAAACTGAACTCCTGTGATTTACAGGAGAAGTACAGCCAAAATAGCTTTGCCCATACTTCTCCTTTAAGGTCCATGTATCGCTGACTTTAGAGACCCCTCCTTCTTAAAGGTGAAGGGAAAAACAGGTACACACCTATAGCCCAGACTCATTCGAAGACCTCCAGTGTGTAGCTGCATCAAATCAAACAGATGAAGTCAAAAGAGCAACAGCTCTTATAAGTTTAAAGGCAAAGTTCACCCTTCGGAACATGTTATATGTTCCTCCCATATTTACAGTGGAACATGTAACATGTTCCAGCTCCAGCAGCCACCCTCCCGATCCCTCCTTTCAATGTGACAGCAGGCGGGGGATATTCTCCCCGCACCCACTGTCACAATTCAAAACAGTGCAGCCTGTGAATGGATAGACTACAACTACAGTCAGCCATCGCAGCTGACGGTCTGTAGATCTGAATGGACTGCGAGGGCGCTGATGCACACAGGGCTTGTCTGCAGAAGCCAAACACTGTGCCCCTGATCCACTGATCATGGGTGCAATGCTTTCCAGCCTCCTGCGGGAAAGAATAATAAATCCACATTTTTTTTCTGCAAAAATATGTGCATTTATTATTTTTTCTTAAAAGGTGGCAGGAAAAAATTATGAATGCACAAAAATATGCATATATCTTTTTTTTTCTTAAAAGGTGAAGCCTTTAAAACACAGGTGAGATCCTCCTAGCTGTATCTTCTGGACCTAGACCATCATTAGAGAAGGGAAGTATAGAGAAGCAGCAGTGAAGATTGGCAGAAGGGAAAGGTTCCATTTCTGCCAGAAAAAAAAAAGAAAGAATGATGCCATCTAGTGGCCAAGACTACCATGCTATTGGTTGTAACTTGGCTTAGCAAAAAGTTCCCACCAAACAAGCATCCAGAAATAGTGACACAGCAAACTGGCTTAGCGACCGACGTCAGGGATACACCTCATTAAGGAGCAGGCTACATGTTCCAATCAACTAATTTGATTATTAGTATTAGTAGTTATATGTACAGCTACAGTACTTTTAAGTGTAAAGACCATAGACAATAAGAGAAAGTAAAGATGATTTAATGTTTTTTTAAAATATAAATTGTATTCTGAGTCCTCAAAATTCTCTGTACCTCCTTCCACTTTTAGTTCTCTTGCTGAATAAAGCCACAAATGTCCAGCACAGGGAGGCAAAATAAGCAAACATGTACCAAATTGTAAATTGTGAGGCTTTGTGCTGCCTTCTCTAACCTTGCTGCTTTAGGAATGGGCCTATGAGTGCCATTATAGTGTAGCGCCAGCTCCTGAAGAGCACACGCTATGTGTTTTTCTCTATTTAACGTTCCTAGAACTGCAGTTTGGTTTTGGGTTTAATTATTCCAAATTATGGTTTCAGTACCAGTCTAGCTGGATTACACTGTGTTCTGCTTGGCCATAGGTGGCGATGTCATCACTGGCAGGTGTGAGAATGCAGTTCGGCTGGGCGCATTAAGTGTCATTACTTCTCGGAACCAACCCAGTGGGCGTATCATCCTGCTGTGCATTCTGGGAGAGGGTACTTAAGGTACTGACATCACGTGCTTCTGGGTTCCGGTCCAGAAGAGCTTTCTGTCTGTTTGGTCCTGGTCCTCCTGACCAGCCCCCATGACCCTCATGGCCTGGGGTGCGGATCCATGCAATTCTGAGTCTCGGGGCTGGCTAGCCCGAGGCAAAGTAACTGGAGGGAGGATTCCGAGGTGGTCCGGTGCCGTCTCATCTGTGGAGAGGCCCAGCAACTGAAGAAGCAACCAGGGGAGGACTCTTCGGGGGAAGGCCACGCTGAAGGCTGGCTTCTCAGAAAGAGCCTGGAGGCTTAGTTGAAAGACCCCAAGTGAATCTACACTTGTACGGTATCGCCGGATCGGCTGCAAGATACTGGTACCATATGAGGGCTCTCTAAATTTACCTGCATCCTTCAGTTTACTACAAGTGTTCTACAACAAGTCTGTGGCAGAGACTTTACTACAAGTGTTCTACAACAAGTCTGTGGCAGAGACTTTGTTCAAACGTTCACATGCAAGTCTGTGGCAGAGGCTTTGCTTTGTCTGAACACTCTATCGGCTGCTAGGCCTAGTGAGAGGAGGTCTATCCGATAGCGGTGAGGATCCAGTTGTGAATGGATATTCTCTGGATTATCATAGTGAGAGACTACCTGCTTTGAATAAGTTCCAAGAGTACCTGAACTTTCTACCTGAAACCCTCTAATCCTTATGCAAATAAATCCCAAAAGCGGATCCAGTGTCAGTTTCTACAATTCTTTGGGCCATCAACCTCGGGAAACCCCTAGACGTACACGAGGTCAAGAAGGTAACGGTAAGCCCAATAAAATCAGCAGCTCCTTCGGGGGTAAGTGCTACAATAGTAAATACAAACCTGCAGATGGCAATGCAATGCTAACAAAGTTTTTTTTTTAATTTCTCAGATTCTGCAAAAAAAAAAGATATATACATATATACATATATATATATACATACACATATATATATTATATATATATATATATATATATATATATATATATATATATATATATATATTAGGGATGAGCCGAACACCCCCCGGTTCGAACTTTCGAACGGACCCCAAATTCGAACGAACTTTAGAACCCCATTGAAGTCTATGGGACTCGAACGTTCGAAATGAAAAGTGCTAATTTTAACGGCTAATATGCAAGATACTGTCCTAAAAAGGGTTTGGGGACCTGGCTCCTGCCCCAGGGGACATGGGTCAATGCCTAAAATGTTTTTCAAAATGGCCGTTTTGGCGGGAGCACTGATTTTAATGACTATTAAAGTGAAAAAAAAGTGAAATATTCCTTTAAATATGGTGCCTGGGGGGTGTCTGTAGTATGCCTGTGAAGTGCCACGTGTTTCCCGTGTTTAGAACAGTCCCTGCACAAAATGACATTAAACGGAAATAACACCATTTAAAACTGCTTGCGGTTTTAATGTTATATCTGGTTCCTGCAATATGGTTGAAAATCATTGAGAAAAATGGCATGGGTAGCCCTCCCTGCCCATTACCAGCCCCTTTAGGTCTTGTACGCATATTAAGGGGAACCCCGTACCCATATTAAAAAAAGGAAATGCGTGTGGCCCCCAGGCCCTATATACTCAGAACAGCAGTATACAGGCGGTGCAAACAAGACAGGGACTGTGTAGGTTTGTTATGTTAAGTTGAATCTGTTTGTAATTTTCAACTGGTACATTTTTAAAGTGTAGCTCCAGTCAAAAAAACTATTTTTAAGCTTTTTGGAAAGCATAGGGAAGGGTTATCACCCCTGTATAATTTGTTTTGTCGTCCATCTTTTTTCATCTCACTTGCTGTTGTCTCCTTCCGTTTGCAAGTAGGAGATGTTTGTAAATTGGATGTTTGAAAGTAGGGGCCTGCCCTATATGCTCTGCAGAAATGGCGGAACAAGGTGTTGGTTTTTCCACAACATTGTAAGCCCTCAAAGTGACTCTTGGTGGGCACTGGAGCGCCCTGCTGTGAACGATTATATCAAGAATTGTAATTACATGCCATTGTTGAACAGTGGTAGAAAAATTGACCTTTGGTGGTTGTGGTGCTGGTGCCACAACACTATAAGTCCTCACTGTTACTCTGGGTGGGCACAGGAAGGGGCCCTCCTGTGAAATATTATATCAAGAATTGTAATTACATGTCCCTGTTAAACAGGGGCAGAAAAATTTGGCCTTAGGCACTGCTGCTGGTGCCACCACACTGCAACCTCTCCCATATACTCTAGTTTTATTGCAGGAATTAGCCCTGCTGCAAAGCATTGCATCAAAAATTGTACTTAAACGCCCCTGTTAAACAGGGGCAGAAAAATTGGGCCTTAGGCACTGGTACTGGTGCCACCACACTGCAACCTCTGCCATATACTCTAGTTTTATTGCAGGAATTAGCCCTGCTACAAAGCATTGCATCAAAAATTGTAATTAAACGCCCCTGTTAAACAGGGGCAGAAAAATTGGGCCTTAGGCACTGGTGCTGGTGCCACCACACTGCAACCTCTGCCATATACTCTTGTTTGATTGCAGGAATTAGCCCTGCTGCAAAGCATTGCATCAAAAATTGTACTTAAACGCCCCTGTTAAACAGGGGCAGAAAAATTGGGCCTTAGGCACTGGTGCTGGTGCCACCACACTGCAACCTCTCTGATATACTCTTGTTTGATTGCAGGAATTAGCCCTGCTGCAAAGCATTGCATCAAAAATTGTACTTAAATGCCCCTGTTAAACAGGGGCAGAAAAATTGGGCTGATGGCATCAACCAGAACCAGAAATGTTCTTCCAACATATCAGCGGAGGAGGAAGAGGATAGATAATCAACATAACAGGACAGTCACTCAGCATCAGCATAGGCAGTCTTGAAGGGATGTGATATTTCAAAAAAAATTATTCTGTTACATCAGCTTCAGGTGCTTGGTAGCTGTGGGTGATCCAAGACTGATTCATCTTGATGAAGGTCAGTCGATCAACTGATTCGGTGGACAGGCGCACCCTGTGATCGGTAACAAAGCCACCAGCAGCACTGAAGGTGCGTTCCGAAAGAACGCTGGATGCAGGACAGGCCAGTAGCTCAATTGCATACTGTGCAAGCTCTGGCCAGTGATCCATCCTCAAGACCCAGTAAGCCAGAGGATTTTCGGTGGGAAAGGTGTCCAAGTCTGACCTTGCCCCTAGGTATTCCTGCACCATGTAAATCAGACGCTGGCGATGGGTGCTGGAACCGATCATACCTTGGGGCTGCGGACTAAAAAATTGTCTGAAGGCATCAGTCAGACGGCCACCTTCTCCACCGCTCCTTCTGACCGATGCCTCAGCAACACGTTGTCCAGGACCAGGAGTTTGTAACCTCCCAGTCTCTGGGAACACGTTGCACAGACCTTTCTGCAAGGCCTCCCGGAGATGTCTCATCCTCTGCTCCCTCTGCGATGGCAAGATAAGGTCGGCAACCTTACCCTTGTACCGTGGATCAAGGAGAGTGGCCAGCCAGTAATGGTCCCTCTCCTTGATCCGAAGAATACGAGGATCCTTCCGCAGGCTTTGCAGGATCAGGGAGGCCATGCAGCGTAGGTTAGCTGAGGCATTCGGTCCAGAGTCCTCTGGGTCACTAAGGACAACATGATCCGCAGCTACCTCCTCCCAGCCACGTACAAGTTCACGTGTTTCTTGGGACTGTAAATCATCCCTACAAGACTGCTGCTGCTGCTGATGCTGAGTGCCAGCCTCCACCTCCATGCTGACACAATCATCCTCCTCCTCCTCTTCCTCCTCCTCATCCTCTTCCTGTGTGATGGGTGGCACAGCAGGAACATTGTCTGGATAAAGGGGGCCTTGAGAGGCAAGGAAGTCCTCCTCTTCCTACCTCTGTTCTGCCTCAAGTGCCCTGTCCATTATTCCACGCAGCGTATGCTCCAAGAGGTGGACAAGAGGTACAGTGTCACTGATGCATGCACTGTCACTGCTCACCATCCTTGTGGCCTCCTCAAACGGTGACAGGACAGTGCATGCATCCCTGATCATGCCCCACTGGCGTGGTGAGAAAAAACCAAGCTCCCCTGACCCTGTTCTGGTGCCGTAGTCGCACAGGTACTCATTGATGGCCCTCTGCTGCGTGTGCAGCCGCTGCAGCATGGCCAATGTTGAGTTCCATCTGGTGGGCATGTCACATATAAGGCGGTTCTTGGGCAGGTTCAACTCCTTTTGGAGCTCAGCCAGCTGAGCACAGGCATTAAATGATCGGCGGAAATGCACACAGACTTTCCTGGCCTGCTTCAGGACATCCTGTAAGCCGGGGTACCTGCCCAAGAACCGCTGCACCACCAGGTTAAGGACGTGAGCTACACAGGGCACATGGGTCAGTTGTCCCTGTCGGAGGGCGGAGAGGAGGTTGGTGCCATTGTCACAAACCACCATTCCTGGCTTGAGCTGGTGTGGCGTCAACCACCTCTCGGCCTGCCCCTGCAGAGCTGACAAAACATCCGCCCCAGTGTGGCTCCTGTCCCCCAAACAAACCACGCAAGCACGGCATGGTATAGTTTTGCCTGCGTACTTGCGTAGCCCCTGGAACGCCTACGAAGCACCGCTGGTTCTGAGGACAGAGCACTGGAAGAGGCCATGGAGGAAGAAGAAGAGGAGGGGGTGGAGGAGAGAGGTGTGTCACAACCAATAGTAGCATTTTGGAGGCGTGGTGGCGGAACAACCTCCAACACTACTGCACCTTGTCCTGCATCCTTCCCAGCTGCCAGAAGAGTGACCCAATGGGCCGTGAAAGACAGGTAACGTCCCTGTCCATGCCTGCTGGACCATGAGTCAGCAGTAATATGCACCTTACCGCTGACCGCCCTGTCCAGCGAGGCAAGGACATTGCCTTCCACATGCCGGTAGAGAGCCGGAATCGCCTTCCGTGAGAAAAAGTGGCGTTTGGGGACCTGCCACTGAGGAACCGCACATTGTACAAACTCATGGAAGGGGGCCGAGTCTACCAACTAAAAAGGCAGTTGAAGTGCTAGCAATTTAGCCAAGCTAGCATTCAACCGCTGGGCATGTGGATGGCTGGGAGTGAACTTCTTTCGCCGGTCCAGCAGCTGGGGCAGGGACATTTGCCTGCTATAATCGGACGTGGGTGTACCGCTAGCAGAGTTCCCGGAAGCACTTGGCTGTGACACTAATTCTACACCTTCATTCCTCTCAGAGCAGGTTTCAGAGAGGACTGAAGGTCTAGTGGGGTTGGAGATGCCAGCTGATGAGGAGCAAGGAGAGGTCCGCTTTGTTCTTTGGTGTGGGTCTTTGAGGTACGCTTGCCAACGAGCTGCATGGCAGGTCAACATATGTCTGGTCAAGCATGTGGTGCCCAAGCGGCTGATGTTTTGGCCACGTGAGATACACTTGAGACATATGTTGCAAATAGCAGCGGTGCGATCTGATGCACTCGTCTCAAAAAAGGCCCACACCAAAGAACTTTTAGAATAACGCGCAGAGGCAGTGCTCTGCACAGGCGGAGCTCTGCGGTGTGATTCAGTCGGTGTGCTGCCCATAAGCTGGCCCCCGGAGGGCATCCTGCCTCGTTGGACATGTGCCTCCTCCTCCTCCTCCCTCCTTCCAGGCACCCACGTGGAGTCAGTGCCCTCATCATCCCCTCCCTCTTCATCGCTGTAGCAAACCTGGCAGTATGCTGCAGCTTGTGGAACATGACTGCCAGATTGCTGTCCTTCTTGAGCATCCCCTCTCTCTGCGCTCACGCTACTGCCTTCCTCTAGCTGAGTGTCATCATCAGAGCCCACAAAACACTGGGCATCCTCCTGGAGCATGTACCCAACACTGTGCTCAAAGAGTTCAGGAGACTCCTCAGGAGGACGTGGTGGGTCTAGGGAAGGAGTCACTGATGATGACATTGAGAGGAGGGAAGACGATGCGTTGGCAGCTGCTTTGCTAGTACCCTGAGACTGGGTGAGAGAGGATGAGGAGGATGAAGAGGGCTTGGTCATCCACTCTACCAAGTCATTGGCATGTTGCGGTTCAACATATCCAGCTGCCGAAAAGAAGGGCAAGCGTGTCCCATGGCCACGTGCTGATGACAATGCACCGCGTCCACGACCAGCACTGTTGTCTCTAGACACAGAGCCTGCTTGCCCTCTTTTATCGGCTCGCGCCTGTCTGCCTCTCCTTGCTGGCCTTCCAGACATGGTAATGGCCTGAAGGGAGTTGGGTAAAAAAGCAGTTGGGTAGTGTATATTGTGCTAGAGGCACACAACACCCACTAACTCCTGCAGATGCCTTTATTATAGAACACCAGAGATAAAGGGGTATATACAGATGTATACTGTGCTGTGCTGGAGGCACACACAACTTTCAATAACTCCTGCAGATGGCAAGTGGGCTCAAATAGAGAACAGCTATGTAGGTGGATATAGCGGTATGTACTGGGTACAGAGCACGCAGACAGCATGCACTATCTCCTAACACTACTGACTGCAAGCTCTATTATAAAAGATAGATCACTAGCTATATAGCTGAGGTGAATATAGCGGTGTATACTGCGGTCAGGGCACGCAGACAAAAACCACTACACAACAGCAAGATCGAAAATCGTCCGAAAACGATCGGTGTGTACTGTGTTGAAGGTACACAGAACACCCACTAACTCCTGCACATGCCTTTATTATAGAACACCAGAGATAAAGGGGTATATACAGATGTATACTGTGCTGTGCTGGAGGCACACACAACTTCCAATAACTCCTGCAGATGGCAAGTGGGCTCAAATAGAGAACAGCTATGTAGGTGGATATAGCGGTATGTACTGGGTACAGAGCACGCAGACAGCACGCACTATCTCCTAACACTACTGACTGCAAGCTCTATTATAAAAGATAGATCACTAGCTATATAGGTGAGGTGAATATAGCGGTGTATACTGCGGTCAGGGCACGCAGACAAAAACCACTACACAACAGCAAGATCGAAAATCGTCCGAAAACGATCGGTGTGTACTGTGTTGAAGGTACACAGAACACCCACTAACTCCTGCACATGCCTTTATTATAGAACACCAGAGATAAAGGGGTATATACAGATGTATACTGTGCTGTGCTGGAGGCACACACAACTTCCAATAACTCCTGCAGATGGCAAGTGGGCTCAAATAGAGAACAGCTATGTAGGTGGATATAGCGGTATGTACTGGGTACAGAGCACGCAGACAGCACGCACTAGCTCCTAACACTACTGACTGCAAGCTCTATTATAAAAGATAGATCACTAGCTATATAGGTGAGGTGAATATAGCGGTGTATACTGCGGTCAGGGCACGCAGACAAAAACCACTACACAACAGCAAGATCGAAAATCGTCCGAAAACGATCGGTGTGTACTGTGTTGAAGGTACACAGAACACCCACTAACTCCTGCACATGCCTTTATTATAGAACACCAGAGATAAAGGGGTATATACAGATGTATACTGTGCTGTGCTGGAGGCACACACAACTTCCAATAACTCCTGCAGATGGCAAGTGGGCTCAAATAGAGAACAGCTATGTAGGTGGATATAGCGGTATGTACTGGGTACAGAGCACGCAGACAGCACGCACTATCTCCTAACACTACTGACTGCAAGCTCTATTATAAAAGATAGATCACTAGCTATATAGGTGAGGTGAATATAGCGGTGTATACTGCGGTCAGGGCACGCAGACAATAACCACTACACAACAGCAAGATCGAAAATCGGCCGAAAACGATCGGTGTGTACTGTGTTGAAGGTACAAAGAACACCCACTGCTTCAGACGCCAACACACTACACAAGGCCGCCGCGCTGGCGGCCTTATATAGTGTGGGGCGTGCACTACACAGCCTGAGCTATGATTGGCCACAGGCATCCTGCCTGTGGCCAATCATGGCTCTCCTCGCTGCTGGCACTGCGATTGGCCAAGCATGCGGGGTCACAGTGCATGCTTGGCCAATCATGAGCCAGCAATGCACTGCGCCATCGCAGTGCATTGTGGGCCGTGAGCGCCACACGAATTTGGCGCGAACGGACCAAAATGTTCGGACTTCGCCGAACGGACGAACAGCCAATGTTCGAGTCGAACGTATGTTCGACTCGAACACGAAGCTCATCCCTAATATATATTTGTACTCAGAGTCACTCTGTGGATGGTGAGGAAAGGAACAAAGAGCAACAAGGAAACAAAGACCTGAAGTGTGCCAAAGGTCACGTGGTCAGTTTGCCTAAAAGGGGGCATACCCAAGTATGAAATGTAAAGAATGAAATTAAAAGAAAAAGGGAATGGGTGGGTGGGACACGAGAGCCGACGTCCAACGAGAAGGAGGCAGAGGAGGGCAGGCTTTATGCAGCCTGACTCCTCCTACAAATACAGGCTTACCCTGCGGTCAGCCTTTACACTTGTACTCAGATTCACTCTGTGGATGGTGAGGAAAGAAACAAAGAGCAACAAGGAAACAAAGACCTGAAGTGTGCCAAAGGTCACGTGGTCAGTATGCCTAAAAGGGGGCAAAAAATAACACAGTAGGAAGAAAGCTCAACAACCAGATGAGCCAGTGAATAACGTCTAACCTGGAGTGGCGGCAAATGAGTTATGCCTTTGCCGCAGAGAAGGAAACGCTAAGAAAGGCAGTAGCCCCTCCCCTGGCTTCAGGAACCACAAGGCCAGCTATAGCACCCCCTTGAGCCCAAGCCAGCGACCAACGCAAGATAAACCTGAGAGTACGTGAACGTCATAAAATGAAACCCACAATGGAAAGTCAGCTAAGCACAGCAGGGAGTCCCCACCGCTGGAGACCTGGATGGCTTCAAACGGAAAAGCAGAAAATAAAACAATCTGACAGATCATTCATCATGAAATACTGGGACTTAACTGGATACGCCCAGAAAGTGCTGAAGGCTGATTCCAGCTGGAGGAGGCAAAAAAAAAGGAAACTAAAACAAAACAGAGAAGCAAAAAGGAACTAGATGTTTCACCATCAGGACTGGAAACCTAACCTGGAAACATGCCAAGCAGTGTCATGGGCCTGGAATTTAAAACAAAACCCAATGATCAAGGCTGCAGTGCCAACCAAATGGAAACCAATCTACCACAACTGGAACTGAAAAGAAAGTGCGTAACTGGAACCTGCTTCTGAGACCCGAGCCTACAGATACTGGCCCGGGCCCCGTGATCCACGAAAGTCCCTGAGCCAGTAGAAACTGTGGATCAGTGAAAACTGACTAACCAAACTTTCCATACCCCAGGGCAACTCCTGGCAGGACGCAGCTAGGAAATTAAAATAAATAGTGAGGAATGGCACCCAACTGATCAGGAATACAACTAGCGAGAGAATCGTGATCCGACAAAAAATACCTGCGACAAGAACGAAACCTGCGATAAGGAAACGTGACTGAACGAAAACATGAGTAGCGTGAACTGATCACCGTGAGCGGCTTAAGAACAGCGGTTGCTAGAAAAACACGACCTGCCTAGGAAATTCAGGTTGCACAAGAAACGCAAATCGATGAAAAACACAAGAGAAAAGAAAAGCATAAGACACGAAACGTGCGGCATATAGGAATATGTAAGAAACACGAGAAAAGGCAAGAAAACACGAGAAACAAAAGAAACATGGGAAACGCGAGAAGATGCATGAGACACGTAAATAGCATCAGACACGTACAATACATCCGACACTAACAAGCATGAGGAACGTAAAAAAGCCTGAGAATCATGAAATTACACAAGGGTAATGACATGAAAGGCATAAGACATGAAACGTGCGGCACATGGGAAATACGGAAAGAAAACACAGGACAACACGTAAGGAAACATGTGAATACGTCAAAAACCATGGAAATACGTCAGAAAATGCTAGAAAAACATGGGGAAACGTCAGAAACAAGGGAAACACAAGAAGTTGCATCACGTAAATAACAGCCACGAACATTACATCCGATACGTGAATTGCATGAGAAACGTAAAAACCTGATGACCATAAATTCATGAGAACCATAAAAGCGTAAGAACTGTAAGTCGTTCAAAAACCGTCAACTGCCAGCAAAACACACGAGAACGCAATTGTATGAGAAACCGTAAAATTGCATGGAAAACCATCAAATGTATGAGAAACACCAACTTCATATGTAAATCACATGAGAGACCTAAATCGCATGAAAAACAAAATTGCGTAAGAACCGTAACTTCATGAAACACCAATGTAACCGAAACGAGAACATGAGTGTATGAGAACGTTAAAACGAAACGAGAACATGAGTGCATGAGAACGTAAAACGAAACGAGGACATGAGTGCATGAGAACGTAAAACGAAACGAGGACATGAGTGCATGAGAACGTAAAACGAAACGAGGACATGAGTGCATGAGAACGTAAAATGAAACGAGGACATGAGTGCATGAGAACGTAAAATGAAACGAGGACATGAGTGCATGAGAACGTAAAACGAAACGAGGACATGAGTGCATGAGAACGTAAACGAAACGAGGACATGAGTGCATGAGAACGTAAAATGAAACGAGGACATCAGTGCATGAGAACGTAAAATGAAACGAGGACATAACTGCATGAGAATGCAAAACATGAAATGCAAACCCATGAAACGCAAAACGCATAACGCTGGAAACGCGATAGAGAAACCTGGAAAGCGATAGAGAAACCTGGAAAGCGAGAGAAAACCTGGAAAGCGAGAGAAAAACCTGGAAAGCGAGAGAAACCATAAAAAAGCATGAGAAACCGTAGTTGCATGAACCGTCAACTGTACCATGGGAATACGTCAGAAAACGCTATAAAACATGGGGAAACGTCAGAAACATGGGAAACGCAAGAAGTTGCGTGAGACACGTAAATTACATCTGATACGTAAATTACATGAGAAATTTAACATGCCTGAGAACCATAAATTCATGAGAACCATAAATGCGTAAGAACTGTACATCGTTTAAAAACCGCCAACTGCCTGCGAAACGCACGAGAAACGCAATTGCATGAGAAACCGTAAAATTGCATGGAAAACCATCAATTGTATGAGAAACAACAACTTCATAAGAAAAGTAAATCACATGAGAGACCCAAATCGCATGAAAAACAAAATTGCGTAAGAACCGTAAGCAACGTGCTTGAAACCAACAAGCATGAGAACGTCAAATCGAATGAGAACGGAAAACGAAACGAGAACATAACTGCATGAGAATGTAAACGAACGAGAACATAACTGCATGAAAACGTAAAACGAAACAAAAACATAACTGCATGAAAACGCAAATGCAAGAAACGCAAATGCAAGAAACGCAAATGCCTGAGAAACGCAACTGCAAGAAGATGCAACTGCCTGAGAAACGCAACTGCTTGAGAAACGCAACTGCTTGAGAAACGCAACTGCAAGAAGCTGCAACTGCATGAAAACGCAACTGCTCGAGAAACGCAACTGCTCGAGAAACGCAACTGCTCGAGAAAACGCAACTGCAAGAAGATGCAAATGCATGAAAACGCAAATGCATGAAAAACGCAACTGCAAGAAGATGCAAATGCATGAAAACGCAAATGCATGACAACGTAACTGCTTTGAGAACGTGACCGCTATGAAAACATGAATGGCCTGAGACCGGAAACGCATGGGACCGAATCGCATGGGAAAACCATAAAATGCACCAGAACGTAAACCTGCATGAGAAAACCGTGAATAGCACGAGAACATGAATGGCACGAGAATATGAATGCACCAGAACGCCACGTGGAGCTCAAGCGGGGGGGGGGCACGCCACATGGAGCTCAGGCGGGGGGGGCACGCCACGTGGAGCTCAGGCGGGGGGGCACGCCATGTGGAGCTCAGGTGGGGGGGGGCACGCCACGTGGAGTTCAGGCGGGGGGGCACGCCACGTGGAGCTCAGGCGGGGGGGCACGCCACGTGGAGCTCAGGCGGGGGGGCACGCCACGTGGAGCTCAGGCGGGGGGGCACGCCACGTGGAGCTCAGGAGGGGGGGCACGCCACGTGGAGCTCAGGCGGGGGGGCACGCCACGTGGAGCTCAGGCGGGGGGGTGGGCACGCCACGTGGAGCTCAGGCGGGGGGGTGGGCACGCCAACGTGGAGCTCAGGCGGGGGGTGGGCATGCCACGTGGAGCTCAGGCGGGGGGGTGCACGCCACGTGGAGCTCAGGCGGGGGGGTGCACGCCACGTGGAGCTCAGGCGGGGGGGCACGCCACGTGGAGCTCAGGCGGGGGGGCACGCCACGTGGAGCTCAGGCAGGGAGGGACTGCCACGCGGAGCCCAGGCGGGGGGGGCGTCCACAGGGAGAAGGAGGCGGGCGGGAGAAACGGTTCCCCCACAGCCACCCGGCAGGCTAACGTGTCCTCCCCCCGGCGGAATACCGGGAGAAGGGGGCGGGCGGCAGAAGTATCACCCCCGCAGCCACCTGCGGACAAAAACCCCCCTCTGCAGGTGAAGCATTCCCCCCTCCCACCGGGAGAAGCGGGCGGACGGGAGAAGCGGCTCCCCCGCAACCACCCGTGGAGCTTAGGCGGGGGAGGGGAGGCCCGCCAAGTGGAGCCCAGGCGGGGCGCAGCAGACACCCCCCTCCCCCACGGCCTGGGGCAGCCAGAGGGAGGCGGGCGGGAGAAGGCCTGTTTTATACAATCTGCACCAATTTATTACCTGTCATATTGGCTAATATTCATGATAGGAGCATAAGAGCTGTCACCCTCCCCCCCAGGCCCGGCAGCCAGAGGGAGGGCAACCCCGCAGACAAACCCCCCCCCCCCCTCCAGGCTAAGCATGCTCCCCCCGGCGGAACAAGCACAAACTTGCTTCCAACCCCCGCCAGGCTGGAACACATGTGAGGGGAGAGGGGGAGCCGGCGGCGGCGGCCGAACACCTCCCCCTCACCAGGAGAAACCGGCCGGTACTCTGCACATGTGAGGGGGGAAGGGGAGCCGGCGACGACCGCTCACCTCCCCCTTTCCAGGAGAACCGGCGGGCACTCTGCACGTGAGTGGGGGGGAGGGGGAGCCGGCGGCGGCCGATCACCTCCCCCTCCCCCCCAGGAGAATCGGCGGGCGCTCTGCACATGAGGGGGGGAGGGGGAGCCAGCGTGGCCGAAAACCTCCCCCTCCCCCCGCCAGGAGAATCGGCGGGTGTAAGCCCCCCCAGTGGACAAACGCTCATGGCAGAATCACAGCGGGAAGCCTGGGAGAGAAAACCTCCCTCCCGCCGAGGCGGGCGGGAGAAAGCCTCCCCCGTGCAGACAGCCGCCGGCGGGTGAAGCCCCCCCCCCCCCCCCCCCAGCACCACACGGGGGAAGCCTGTGGCTGGTACAGCGGGAGAAGGAGGCGGGTGGGCGACAAGGGGGAGCCTGAGACAGAAAACCCCCACCCCCCTCCCCTCCAGCAGAGGCAGCCGGAGAAGGAGGCGGGCGGGAGGAAGGCTCCCCGTGCAGACAGACGCTGTCCCCCCCCCCCACCCACAGATGCCCACAAACGGAGCCGGCGGGGCCAAAAGCACCCCGTCCATGAGCGCCAGAGCAGCAGAATGACATCCTCCTCCGACCCGCCGGAAGTGACGTCAGCCACACGAGAGCCGACATTCAACGAGAAGGAGGCAGAGGAGGGCAGGCTTTATGCAGCCTGACTCCTCCTACAAATACAGGCTTACCCTGCGGTCAGCCTTTACACATATATATATAGCCACACCTGCTTTTTTGTCACAGTGTACAAAGAGTTCCGTTACTTTGTCACCCTCTTAACCTCATCCCTAGCTTAACATTTCTGCTCTAGTAAAGTAAGATGGATACACTGATAACAAAAACTGATAAGAGCAACAGTGACAGCTGGCAACCCTCAACCACTCTATCCTAAAAACATATTTTTGGGTGCAATCTATATTTTAAAGGAGGAAATTCTCCCTAGAATTACCCAATGAACATTAAAGCTGAACTCCAGGTTTGATCTGTATTGCATACTTACATTGGTCCAGCTTGGCACAATGTAAGTATGTATGTGTCATATCTGAGAAGCCTCTAGGGAAGCTGATAATCACTGTAGCAGTCACACGCAACAGATGTGATATGTGCTATCTTTTGGGTCCTGTGTCCATTGCTACCATTTAAAGAATGTCTTGTATTTTGTTCAGTGAATACAAGGTGTTCTCTGATTTAATGGGGGGTAGTGTTGATGTCATGATCTCCACCTCATCCAATTGGAGAATGCCTTGTAATAATTTAAAAGAAATATCTGAATCGTGGCAGTGCCTAACAAGATACTCACTGTGGTCAATGTCCAGTGGGTAAGATGCTTGGCACAAGGCCTAGATGATCTGGACTATCACTGAAGTAGTGCCCACATCCACAGCAGTCTATCAGGGATGAGATATTCATACTTACATTGTGCCAAGCAGGTAAGTATGTAATAAAGATCATACACAAAGTTATGGTGATACTAAACACCACACACTGTTTAATTTACATTGCCCCTTCTATTTCTGTATATGGGTGATGGCACTGTAAAAAAAAAATCCATGTACCTTTTCCAATCAATGTACAGCTGTCACATGACCCAGCTATTCCCAGCAGGGGCGTAACTATAGGGGGTGCAGCAGTCGCGACCGCAACCGGGCCCTGTGATGCAGGGGGCCCATGCAGCCCCCTCTACATATGGCCAGCAGCAGCATAGGCAGCTAGGGGTACCAGTGCACCATGCACACGGGTGGCTGGAGGTGGAGAGTGACTAGCAGAGCTCCATGCTCGACTATCGCACTGGCTGCTCTTTAGTTGTGCATTCCCCGCATGACCTGTGTCCTCAGCCGGCTCCTCAGAGTACCCCTATCCTGCTCCATGCATTGCCGCTCAGTCCGATGTCTGTTCTCCCCAGCCAGAGTCCCGCCCCCCCCCCCCCGAGTCCGGCCCACACTGCACTGCATACTTCTCCCGGGTAAACAAACTTTAAGCACACAGATGCAGTGCAGCCCTATGAGAGCCGGCTCCCCGGAGGACACTGCAGGATTGTCTGCCAGGCCCCCTCCTCCCCCGTCATACACAGATGATGAAAGGTCTTTCTGGGAGATATGCTGATCGCCCATCCAGCACACTGGATGGAGCCCAGGCCAACATGGATGAGTGCGCGGCCTACAGCTTGGTCATGGTGAGTGAGAGGACCCCATCACCCACACACCATTACATACCCCCTCCCTCTCCCCCTGGGGACAGGGACCCCTTCTTACATGGGGACAGGGACCCCCACCTCCCCTGGGGACCGGGACCCCTTCTCACCTGGGGGCAGTAACTTCATCTGCCCTGGAGAAAAGGACCTCATCTCTTCTGGGGACAGGGACCCCATCCTGCCTAGGGACAGTCCCCCAATGGGGCACCTAAAAATTTAAAAAAAATTATAAAAAAAAAACTAATGATACCAGTGGTGGAACTACAGGGCTCACAAAGGTCATACCTGTGACAACGCCCTGGAGTTCCACCGCCAGACTCGAAGGGAAGGGCCCTGGCTGGGGTTCAGGGGGGCCCTTCATGGTTTCTTGCATCGGGGCCCTGAAGGTTCTAGTTACGCCACTGATTCCCAGCCTGTCTGCAGGGAAACATAAACAAGAGGAGCTTCTAGCCCTCTGCTGCTGGTCATCTAAATAAATATTATCAATAAACGGTTTGAAATTGGCATACAAATATATATTTGAAATAAAATCATTATTATTTTGTGAAAATAACATGGTGTGGGCAGATTTCTGCTGTGTCACACCCCTCCAGCCTGTGTCTTAGAATAAGAAGGAGGTGAAGCTTTCATCAATCAAGATGTAATATCCCACCCCCATTGTGTTTAGCTGGTTAGTGGGCATGGAGGAGGAGAGAGGGAGTGGGCTGTCATTTACCACTGTGTACACGCCCACATGTGTGACTCTATAGTCACATGAGCTGCTCAGATGTGATAGGAAGGAAATGCTCAGCATAGAAACTCACCAAAAGCTGAGCATGTGCATAATTGCCACCACAGGTGCAATATCCCTAGCTGATTTGGGGACATGAACAAAAGGTATTGATAGAGAGCAATAGGGTTAACCGGGTGTTTTTTTTTTGCAGAATACAGAAAACAAATCTCATAGTGGCTGAGTATTAACAGCATGTAATACACCATTTATTGAAAGTTTTTTTTTATGATGTGGGTTTGGTGACACTTTACGCTTTAAACAGCTATATACCAACTTCACCCTGATAAATGAATAAATGCATAGCAGCATGTTTGACATCTGTCCACACTGCGGTTGTTCAGTAGTGATGGACGAACTTCCGACGGGACGTTTCGCGAAAGCGAAATGCGAACGGACCCAAACGTTCGCGAAACCGAACGTTCGCCGCGGGCCCCATTGACTTCAATGGGAGGCGAACTTTGCAAACCTTCATGTCGAATTTGCGGCCACGTGGTAATTATTAGGGGGTAAAACGTAGTCCCACCATCTGGACAATGACATAATACATGTATGAGGTGAATTTGGGATCGATAACTACAAGCATTTTTATTTTATTTGGGAAATTGTTCTAACAATTCAGGACTATGGAGCTAATGAAGGCAATGGAGGAGAGGGAAGGTCAGGGACCAGGGTAGGCAAAGAAGAGGGTGCAGGAGATGATCACCAGCAGCGTGACATACCGGAATGACACATGCACCGTGATAGAGGCATCTGACAGCAGCACCGTAATACAGAGCACTGACAGCAGCACCGTGACATACAGCGCTGACAGCAGCACCGTGACATACAGCGCTGACAGCAGCACCGTGACATACAGCGCTGACAGCAGCACCGTGACATACAGCGCTGACAGCAGCACCGTGACATACAGCGCTGACAGCAGCACCGTGACATACAGCGCTGACAGCAGCACCGTGACATACAGCGCTGACAGCAGCACCGTGACATACAGCGCTGACAGCAGCACCGTGACATACAGCGCTGACAGCAGCACCGTGACATACAGCGCTGACAGCAGCACCGTGACATACAGCACTGACAGCAGCACCGTAAGCAGCCCCAGGAGGAAGTCAGCACAGCACAGGGATGGTGTGATCCCCTCATAATAAGAACCCCCAGGAGGAAGTCAGCACAGCACAGGGATAGTGTGATCCCTTCATAATAAGAACCCCCAGGAGGAAGTCAGCACAGCACAGGGATATCATAAGCAGCCCCAGTAGAAATATGACACCGCTCAACCTCTTCAAAGAGGAGGGTAGGGGCATATAGTACGGTGTGCTTTTTTGGGTCAAGGAAGTGAGCCAAATGAATTAAGAAGGTCTGTGTGCTTGATTAAAAAAATAGTTTATAGACATATACATGGTCTACTGGTCACATGTGTTGAATTCCTCCGAGATCCATGCCTCATTCATTTTTAGAAATGTGAGGTAGTTAACACTGTGGTGAGCTAGGCGAGTACGCTTATCGGTCACAATCCCCCCTGCTGCGCTGAACGTCCTTTCGGACAGGACACTGGATGAGGGGCAAGCCAACAGTTCGATTGCAAATTGGGCAAGCTCTGGCCAGAGGTCAAGCCTGCCCACCCAGTAGTCTAGGGGTTCATCACTCCTCAGAGCGTCCACATCGGCCGTTAACCCAATGTAGTCGGACACCTGACGGTCTAGGCGTTCCCTGATGCTGGATCCGGATGACACCTGTCGATGGGTCGGCTGAAAGAATGACCTCATATCCGAAGTCACCAACACATCTTCAAACCGGCCTCTTCTTGCAGGCGCTGTTGGATTGGTACCCGCAAATCCTTCTCTGGGAGTGGGAATTGCTCCTCTGCCAGCGCACGCAAAAGCAGAATGCAGCATTTCTCGAAGCAAGGCCTGGAAGTGCTGCATTCTGACAGCCCTCTGCGACGGCGGTAACATTTCCGCCATTTTGTGTTTGTACCGGGGGTCTAAGTACGTTGCCACCCAGTACTGGTCCTTGACCCTCATGCTTTTTATACGGGGGTCCCTATTAAAACACTGGAGCATGAAGGCCCCCATTTGCACTAAAGTGGAAGCGGTGTGGTGGCCTGGCTCCTGCTCATCATCCAGGATAATGTCGTCCTCTTCATTCTCCTCTCCCCATCCTCGCACAACAGGGATCCCAGAAAGGTTTAAAGCATGCTCTTCTTGCTCCTGCTCATCCGCCCCGGCACCATCCTCCTCTGACTCCTCATCAGACTCCTGTTGTTGACTTGTCTCAGATAGAGTAGCCCCCCCTGGGAATTCATCCAGCATTGCGACTTCCTCATCTTCCCGCTCCTGCTCCTCCACAGCCTGATCAATGACACGACGCAATGCACGCTCCAGAAAGAAGGCATAAGGTACCATGTCACTGATGGCGCCATGGCTGCGACTGACCAGTTTGGTGATCTCCTCAAATGGCCGCAGAAGTCTGCATGTGTCGCGCATGAGCAGCCACTGGCGCGGTGAAAAAAAACCCAGCTCCCCAGAACCGTTTCTTTCGCAGAGTTCATACAGGTAGACGTTAACTGCACGTTTCTGCTGGAGCAGCCTATCAAGCATATAGAAGGTTGAGTTCCATCGCGTCGGGCAATCGCAAATAAGACGTCTGACCGGCAGATGGTGTCGCCGCTGAATGTCAGCAAGGCGAGCCATGGCCGTGTAAGATCTTCTGAAATGGGCCGAGATTTTCCTTGCCTGCCGCAAGATGTCCTGGACCCCAGGGTATTTGACAAGGAATCGCTGCACGACCAAGTTTAAGACGTGTGCCATGCACGGCACGTGCGTGATTTTGCCCTGTTTCAATGCGCTAAGCAGATTGGCACCGTTGTCACACACCACTTTACCAACTGTCAAATTGAGCGGTGTTAGCCACTCATCTGCCTGTGAACGCAAAGCTGAAAGGAGTGCCGGGCCAGTGTGGCTCTTTGCTTCCAGGCACAACAGACGCAGCACGGCATGGCAACGTCTCACCTGGCATGTGGAATAGGTTCTGGGGAGCTTGGGCGGTGCAGTGGAAGAGACGCTAGCAGCGGAAAAGGAGGAGGCAGCTGAGGAGGAGAGGGAGGAGGATGGAGTAGGAGGAGGAGAAGAAGAGTCAGGCCTGCATGCAATCCGTGGCGGTAAAACCAAATCTACACGGGTGCCACGGGTTACATGCTTGACGGCCGTCAGAAGGTTCACCCAGTGGGCAGTAAAACTGATATACCTTCCCTGCCCGTGTTTGCTAGACCACGTGTCTGTGGTCAGATGTATCTTGGCACCGACACTGTGTGCCAGAGATACATTCACTTGCCGCTGAACATGGCCATATAGCTCTGGGATGCCCTTCTCTGAGAAATACTTCCTTCCTGGGACCTTCCATTGTGGTGTTCCAATGGCCACAAATTTGCGAAAGGCCTCCGAGTCCACCAGTTTATATGGCAGTAGTTGGCGGGCTATGAGTTCTGACAAGCCAGCCGCCAACCGTTGGGCAAGAGGGTTATCCGGCATCATCATTTTTTTACGCTCAAACATTAGGCCCACGGAAGCCTGCCTTTTTGCAGAAAAATGTGAGCTTGGCGTGATGGAAGGTGGAGTGGAGGACAATTGTGAGGAGAGAGGAGAAGGAGAAGTAGAAGACGAGGCTGGACGGTGAGAGCCTGCAGTGTGGCTTTGTGTGTTCCGTTGCTCCCACTGGGCTCGGTGATGGCTGCTCATGTGCCTTCTTAAGGCGGTCGTCCCTAGGTGAGTATTGGGCTTACCGCGACTAACGCGTTGACTGCAAAGATTGCAGATGGCAACGCTATTGTCAGCAGCGGACACGTTAAAAAAAGCCCACACTGCGGAGCCATGTGCCGGTGTCCTGGGAGCGCCAGATGTGACCGTACATGGTCGATGACTCGCTCCTGATACATTTGCAGTCTGCTTTGTCCCTGCTGTGCAATGTAAGTCATTGCTGCTTCTCCTCCCTATCTGCTGGTCCATATCTCCCTCTGAACTCCCCTCCTCTTCCTCTCTTGTGGGCACCCACGTGACATCACTAGACACGTCATCATCAACGTCACCTTCCCCACCGCTATAAGTAGAGATCTCGGAGTAGGCAGCAACACCGGGGACCAACCTCCTCCTTGGGCTGATCTGGGTACTGGCGTCAGACTGCTGAGTAGCGCTTGTTGCTACCTCCTCTTCCTGATCCAATACCAAGAGTGGCTGCGCATCAGAAATGTCCTCTTGATATGGATCGGAAAATAATTCCAGTGACTCAAGCGGAAGGTATGTGGTGGTGGTGGTGGTGGTCGTGTTGTTGGTGGTAGTGTCTTTGGGGGTGCACATAGCAGAGAGTGAAGAAGAGGGTGCAGATCGAGAGGATGAGGAGGGTGCAGAAGAGTAAGGCTGAGCGAGCCACTCAACCAAGTCTGGTGCATCCTTTAAAGTAATTGAACGCACCTTCTGCAACTTCCCACTTTGGCTCAAGCCTGTTGCTCCTGCCCTACCCCTACCACCCCTGCGGAAGGGCCTGCCTCTTCCTCTGCCTGTCATTTTTTAAATGACCCTGTGACAAAACTCTTAGTCCCTATACCGCTGAAGGACTGCTGCAGTATAGGTGAGCGGTCAGCAGTGGTGCACGTCAACCCTATCTATTGTGGACCTATAGCGGTCCTTACAGAACAGCAGACTGTACCGCACTCAAGCCTATGTACCGTAGCACCCTATACCAAGTTACCAGTCCTTATAAGAACTTTTGTGGACCAAGCAGGTTGTGTATTAGTGTTTAGCAGACTGTACGTCAGTCCCTATACCGCTGAAGGACTGCTGCAGTATAGGGCAGCGGTCAGCAGTGGTGCACGTCAACCCTATCTATTGTGGACCGATAGCGGTCCTTACAGAACAGCAGACTGTACCGCACTCAAGCCTATGTACCGTAGCACCCTATACCAAGTTACCAGTCCTTATAAGAACTTTTGTGGACCAAGCAGGTTGTGTATTAGTGTTTAGCAGACTGTACGTCAGTCCCTATACCGCTGAAGGACTGCTGCAGTATAGGGCAGCGGTCAGCAGTGGTGCACGTCAACCCTATCTATTGTGGACCGATAGCGGTCCTTACAGAACAGCAGACTGTACCGCACTCAAGCCTATGTACCGTAGCACCCTATACCAAGTTACCAGTCCTTATAAGAACTTTTGTGGACCAAGCAGGTTGTGTATTAGTGTTTAGCAGACTGTACGTCAGTCCCTATACCGCTGAAGGACTGCTGCAGTATAGGGCAGCGGTCAGCAGTGGTGCACGTCAACCCTATCTATTGTGGACCGATAGCGGTCCTTACAGAACAGCAGACTGTACCGCACTCAAGCCTATGTACCGTAGCACCCTATACCAAGTTACCAGTCCTTATAAGAACTTTTGTGGAACAAGCAGGTTGTGTGTTAGTGATTAGCAGACTGTACGTCAGTCCCTATACCGCTGAAGGACTGCTGCAGTATAGGTGAGCGGTCAGCAGTGGTGCACGTCAACCCTATCTATTGTGGACCTATAGCGGTCCTTACAGAACAGCAGACTGTACCGCACTCAAGCCTATGTACCGTAGCACCCTATACCAAGTTACCAGTCCTTATAAGAACTTTTGTGGACCAAGCAGGTTGTGTATTAGTGTTTAGCAGACTGTACGTCAGTCCCTATACCGCTGAAGGACTGCTGCAGTATAGGGCAGCGGTCAGCAGTGGTGCACGTCAACCCTATCTATTGTGGACCGATAGCGGTCCTTACAGAACAGCAGACTGTACCGCACTCAAGCCTATGTACCGTAGCACCCTATACCAAGTTACCAGTCCTTATAAGAACTTTTGTGGAACAAGCAGGTTGTGTGTTAGTGATTAGCAGACTGTACGTCAGTCCCTATACCGCTGAAGGACTGCTGCAGTATAGGTGAGCGGTCAGCAGTGGTGCACGTCAACCCTATCTATTGTGGACCGATAGCGGTCCTTACAGAACAGCAGACTGTACCGCACTCAAGCCTATGTACCGTAGCACCCTATACCAAGTTACCAGTCCTTATAAGAACTTTTGTGGACCAAGCAGGTTGTGTATTAGTGTTTAGCAGACTGTACGTCAGTCCCTATACCGCTGAAGGACTGCTGCAGTATAGGGCAGCGGTCAGCAGTGGTGCACGTCAACCCTATCTATTGTGGACCGATAGCGGTCCTTACAGAACAGCAGACTGTACCGCACTCAAGCCTATGTACCGTAGCACCCTATACCAAGTTACCAGTCCTTATAAGAACTTTTGTGGAACAAGCAGGTTGTGTGTTAGTGATTAGCAGACTGTACGTCAGTCCCTATACCGCTGAAGGACTGCTGCAGTATAGGTGAGCGGTCAGCAGTGGTGCACGTCAACCCTATCTATTGTGGACCTATAGCGGTCCTTACAGAACAGCAGACTGTACCGCACTCAAGCCTATGTACCGTAGCACCCTATACCAAGTTACCAGTCCTTATAAGAACTTTTGTGGACCAAGCAGGTTGTGTATTAGTGTTTAGCAGACTGTACGTCAGTCCCTATACCGCTGAAGGACTGCTGCAGTATAGGGCAGCGGTCAGCAGTGGTGCACGTCAACCCTATCTATTGTGGACCGATAGCGGTCCTTACAGAACAGCAGACTGTACCGCACTCAAGCCTATGTACCGTAGCACCCTATACCAAGTTACCAGTCCTTATAAGAACTTTTGTGGAACAAGCAGGTTGTGTGTTAGTGATTAGCAGACTGTACGTCAGTCCCTATACCGCTGAAGGACTGCTGCAGTATAGGGCAGCGGTCAGCAGTGGTGCACGTCAACCCTATCTATTGTGGACCGATAGCGGTCCTTACAGAACAGCAGACTGTACCGCACTCAAGCCTATGTACCGTAGCACCCTATACCAAGTTACCAGTCCTTATAAGAACTTTTGTGGAACAAGCAGGTTGTGTGTTAGTGATTAGCAGACTGTACGTCAGTCCCTATACCGCTGAAGGACTGCTGCAGTATAGGTGAGCGGTCAGCAGTGGTGCACGTCAACCCTATCTATTGTGGACCGATAGCGGTCCTTACAGAACAGCAGACTGTACCGCACTCAAGCCTATGTACCGTAGCACCCTATACCAAGTTACCAGTCCTTATAAGAACTTTTGTGGACCAAGCAGGTTGTGTATTAGTGTTTAGCAGACTGTACGTCAGTCCCTATACCGCTGAAGGACTGCTGCAGTATAGGGCAGCGGTCAGCAGTGGTGCACGTCAACCCTATCTATTGTGGACCGATAGCGGTCCTTACAGAACAGCAGACTGTACCGCACTCAAGCCTATGTACCGTAGCACCCTATACCAAGTTACCAGTCCTTATAAGAACTTTTGTGGAACAAGCAGGTTGTGTGTTAGTGATTAGCAGACTGTACGTCAGTCCCTATACCGCTGAAGGACTGCTGCAGTATAGGTGAGCGGTCAGCAGTGGTGCACGTCAACCCTATCTATTGTGGACCTATAGCGGTCCTTACAGAACAGCAGACTGTACCGCACTCAAGCCTATGTACCGTAGCACCCTATACCAAGTTACCAGTCCTTATAAGAACTTTTGTGGACCAAGCAGGTTGTGTATTAGTGTTTAGCAGACTGTACGTCAGTCCCTATACCGCTGAAGGACTGCTGCAGTATAGGGCAGCGGTCAGCAGTGGTGCACGTCAACCCTATCTATTGTGGACCGATAGCGGTCCTTACAGAACAGCAGACTGTACCGCACTCAAGCCTATGTACCGTAGCACCCTATACCAAGTTACCAGTCCTTATAAGAACTTTTGTGGAACAAGCAGGTTGTGTGTTAGTGATTAGCAGACTGTACGTCAGTCCCTATACCGCTGAAGGACTGCTGCAGTATAGGGCAGCGGTCAGCAGTGGTGCACGTCAACCCTATCTATTGTGGACCGATAGCGGTCCTTACAGAACAGCAGACTGTACCGCACTCAAGCCTATGTACCGTAGCACCCTATACCAAGTTACCAGTCCTTATAAGAACTTTTGTGGAACAAGTGAGTTGTGAATGTTTAGCAGACTGCAGCAGAAGGGCAGCAGTCAAGTATAATATCCTTTCTATATTTGGAAGAAAGAATATTATACATGTACAAGCCTATTACTGTACCACTGATACCAGTCCTGAAAAGAACCTTTGTGGAACTAATAATAACAGCAAGTCTTTAAAATTACCCTCACTGCCTGACAACACTGCTTCCTTCCTGTCCCTATACAAATTGGCAAAAAAAGAGAACGATTAGTGGTTACTGGAACAGCTCTTTTGTGGACCTTGATAGTAACAGCTAATGATGATGATGATGATGATGATGATGAAAGACTAATCTGGCTGTCCCTGTAGCATACACCGTCCTTTCCCTTTCTCTAAACTAACAAAAGACACTCAGGCTGCTGCAAGAATCAGCAGCACAGCAAACCTATCAACACCTAACACCTATACCAGTCCTGAAAAGAACTTTTGTGTACCAAATAGCTAGTGGTTTATCTCTCCCTACTCCACACAGGAACCTGTCCCTATCGTAACAGAAGAAAGAATGTAAAATGGCCACCGGATCGGGTGTATTTATAGGTTAGGGGGAATGTCCAAGTGTCCATGTGCTGTCATGTCTCAATTGGCTGTCCTGTATCACATGATAAACGTGTCACCAAAGGTTAAAGTTCTTGTATACATTAAACACGTAAGTCCGCCGCGGCGAACGACGGAAAAAGGCGTTCGAACGTGCGGACCGCGAATGTCGGAAATTCGCCGCGAAACGACCGCCGGGCGAAACGTTCGTCCATCACTATTGTTCAGCAATCAGCACAGGAAACTGCCAGCAATTTTTGAGCAACACCATGTAACCTATACTGTAGTATCACACAGCCCACCTCATGCTACCTACATCTTGTGATTGCAATGCCTGCTTAAACATGCCCTGATTTTGTCAAAGATGTAGATAGGGATCATTCACACATAATGACCTGTGTTTTTCTGCACTGGAAAAAGGACAGTCACCCCTAGGGCACATAGAAAACAATTGTTTTCTCTCTTCGCGCAGCAATGCATCAGGAGTGCAGTAAAATGCAGAAATGAAGTATTTTACATCAGTGCACCGAAGGCACCGCATGTCACCAATTGAAAGTGCAGCACACCACTCTTCTGTGCAAAGACATGAATGAAGTGCCATCATGCTATGCTGTGTGAACAGAACCTTCTATGGTGTAATTTATAAATGGACAGCATGTCCCAATGCGAATTGCTTTACAATCAAGGTGCAAACAAATGTCATACACTGTGCTATGCTTTTATCAAAGTGTCATGTGTTCTATAGCTGTTTTATGCTCATAGAGTAATTCGAGGATGAATTTCCACTTTAAAGAATAATTCCTAAAGCCCCTGAATGCTGGAAACCACTGACACAGACACCACTACTCCAGTGATCTCCACTTGCTTCTGGTCCTGTGCTAAGCGGATGGCCTGCTGCTTTCTGAACACAGCAGAGGTCAGCCGCCCAAAACGGGCACTCTCCAGAAAATGCTTTGCATATTCTAAATGACTGTAAAGCTTCCTCCGATTGGACGAGGTGGAGAGCGTGACATCACTACCCCACCTTGGCCAATCAAAGAGTGCTTTGCATTCATTTAGCACCGCCAACCTCCTGTGTTCAAAATGCAGCAGAGCAGCTACTCAGCACGGGACTCAAAATTAAGTGGAGATCGCTGGGATAGTGGTGTCTACTTTAGTGATTTCAAGCTTTCAGGGGCATCAGCCAGGTATGGTATATACTGTACATAGTTACATTGGTCAAAGCTGGATCAATAGAACTATGTATAAAATCTTTACCTGCTTCAGGTCTGCCCTATAGCAGTTTTACTGCTACAGGGTTGCACCCATGTGCCAGATCCAGGGCTGGCCCTACCATGGGTCCCAGTGGGTCCATTGGACACTTTTCTAGGGGGTTTCCACCTAGTCTACAAAGGGGGACTGCTTGTATTTTATTTTTACTTTCACGTACTTATTTTTATTTCCTCTCCTCTTTGGCTCTCCAGTTTAACCCTATTGTGCACCATATGTGCCTTAAATACGTAATTAAAACTGTTGCAGGGGTCCCTATGGTTGGGGCTCTGTGCCCAACCGTGTCTTGCCACTCTGCCCTGGTGGCAGTAGCACTCCACTGCGGAATACTTATCCTCTCCTAGACCCTTTCATATTCTTAACCTAACCCCCTCTTCTTTCCCTTTCCCCACTTACCACCCCCCCTTTTTTTTCTCTTTCTCTTTTTCTCCCCCCCCCAACACCCCCATCCCACCCCCCCCTTCGGGAGCAGACAGTGATCAACACTATATCACTGGCACAATGACCATAAAAGTCTTATCATGGAATGTCAAAGGATTGAATTCTCCCTGAGAAGCGCACCACAGCTCAGCACTCCAATGAGCGAGGAGGAGCAAAGTGGAGAGGTGATGATTAACAGTCAGCTGCTCTCTGCTCGGGGAGTTGTGAGAACTGAGCCATCGGTGGTGTTCGATTGCTCAGTTCTCAGTGTAGAGGCAGCAGGGGACTGATGCTTCATCCACCTAGGTAAGTATAAATATGGAAAGAACCCAAAACCTTTACTTCTCTTTTAATCAGCACAAGGGACATTACTTCTATTCAGTGAGAAGTGTCCCTTGTGCTGGTGTCTGCTGTCTTTATGGAAATCTACCATCCTCTGCTCTCCAGCCACTGGACCCACCATAATCTCTCCTCAGGACTGCCCACCCTTTCTGCCCCCCCCCCCCCCCCTTTCCTCCTTTTCCATTCATAAAAGTGCTACCATAGCTTCCATCAATGAAAATGCTCTATGAATGGAGGAGGTAGATCTTTCATTCCTTCATCCTTTCCTTCCATTCATAAAGTGCTTTTCATCCATGAAAGCTATAGTACAGCTTTTGTTGCCAGTGGTTTAGACATTAATGGCTGTGTGTTCAGTTATTTTGAGCGGACAGCAAATTTACACTGTTATACAAGCTGTACACTCACTACTTTAAATTGTAGCAAAGTGTCATTTCTTCAGTGTTGTCACATGAAAAGATAGAATAAAATATTTACAAAAATGTGAGGGGTCTACTCACTTTTGTGAGATACTGTATATATTGGCGTGTGCAGAGGTCTGCAGCGATGAAGGATTTTTGTATTTGAAACTTTAATGTAAATCTAGACAGTTGAGGGGGTGAGTGGTGTCCTGCCATTCAATATACCCATTCAGTGTTTACCAGTGACACCACGGTGAGGACCAGAGAAAAAGGATGGGAACCAAAGAAAGGTGAGCAACAGAGAAAGACAGGGAACAGAGAAAAAGGGCAGGGACCAGAGAAGAAGGGCAGGGACCAGAGAAGAAGGGCGAGAACCAGAGAAGAAGGGCAGGGACCAGAGAAGAAGGTCAAGGACCAGAGAAGAAGGGCACGGATCCGAGAAGGAGCATGGATCAAAAGAGAAGGGCACGGACCACACGACCACTCTTCAGGAGGTCTCTGAATGCCAGAGAGATGGTGAACTGCACAGACATGATGGAACCTGCAATAGAATGAAAGGAAAATGTTACATTAATCTATGAAGACTTTCTTCATTTCAACAGAGGAGTTCACCTTTACCTCCCTACACCCCAATGTACACTCCCCTTTCCTTCACTTGCCCCTCCCCCTCACCCCCTCCAGTGTGTAGCTGAAGGAAATACCTTCTCATTCAAAGGATGGAGGAGTGTGTGACCTGGTCAGGTGACAGCACTGGGCCAATCAGCTCCCTCCTAATAGGATACCAGAGATGAGATTGTCGTGTCTCCCAGCACTGAGAAGAGTGGAGAAACCAACACTAGAGATAATGCCCCCCTTGAGGGGTCAGAGGCCAGGTGTACCGTACAGGGATTGTCAGCATAGGAGCGGGTATAATAGAAAGCCCCCTCCCCCATAGTGTGACATTATAGATATGACCCCCAGACAGGAACAAGTCTGACCTTCTCCTATCGATGGGGTGATGGGGCAGCATGTGAGAACATGACACCGTTCAACTCAGCAAACCGCGGGGCCCCCTCATCCCAGCCACACGTGATGCCCAATCCACAGCACCCCAAGGGCCCATTCCCCTCATCCCGAACACCCAGAGGGCCCACCACCTCTCCTCAAACACAACGAGGGCCCACTCCCTCACCTCTAACACCCCAAGGGCACACCCCCTCACCCCCGTCTCCCTCACCCCAAACACCTTGAGGATCCCATCCCCTCTCACTGCCTGTGAAAGCAATCGTACAGCTAAACAGATGCCATGACGGCTTTTACATTGCAGGGAATCACCAGCTGAAAAGATACAGTATGTGGATGATGCCTGCAGCTGCACCCATAACACTGCTATCTTCACTGAAAGTCCATGGAGTCATATGACAGCGACCCAGGGGAAGTGATTAATAATAATATTATTTATTTTCTTTTTTTAATTATTATTTTTTTCTATTTATTTGCAGGAGCCAATCAGAGGCATTGTATGCCAACATGATGACAGGGAACATGTTAATAGAAGGAGAGAGCAGAGTGATGCTGGCTATGAAAGCACACAATAGGTCAGTAGAGATCCCCATCAGTGTCACGATGGTGGGGTGTCGGTGCAATATTCCTGCTGGGGGGAGTATCGGTGCAATATTCCTGCTGGGGGAGTATAGGTGTAATATTCCTGTTGGAGGGACGTCTGTGCAGGAAGTTCTTTTCATATGATGGACACAGTGAGGCTCTGTTCACACCTAGGTGTTCTGGACTCCCAAATCGTTGCAAAACGCGGGACGTGCTTGCGATCCCTTTACTTTCAACATCACCCTAATCGAGGTGTGATTTTGCCATGATTGATGCCTGACAAATCGTAGCACTGCTTTTGGGAAAACGGGCATCCCACTATTTTGTTTGCGTGATTTGTCAGGTCACAATATTGTCCCGTGATTAGGGTGCCATTGAAAGTAACGGGATCACAAGCGTGTCGCGTGTTTACTGGCAATTCAGGAATTGCAGAAATTCCGCTCGCGATCCCAAAAGGCCTAGCTGTGAGCACAGCCTAAGCATCTTCTATCAGTTGCTGGGTTCACCTTCTATAGATTCTGGGGGAACATTTTCTTCCTCAAACATACCACACATTCGCTTCATTCTTTATTCCACCGCTAACATATACTCAGCATTGACCTTTTATAGCGCTTTTCTCTCTGAGGACTCCAAGTATTGGAGATGGCGTTGGCCGGGAATCAAACCCAGGTCAGTTGCTGGGAAAGGTAGCATGTCTTTGTAGTGTAGGAGGAAACCGGAGTACCCGGAAGAAACCTACGCAAACACAGGGCGAACATGCAAACTTCATGCAGATACTGTCCTGGTCAGAATCTGAAACAAGAACCCCAGTGCTGCAAGGCTAACCCCTAAACCTCTGTGCTGCCCATATGCGGCTTGTGTTCTCTAAGGCCCACCCATGCTGAGCGGAGTAAATGAGTTTCGTCCACTTAAAGCGCCTGCAGAAGACTCCAAAGTTATCCTAAACTACAATATATATATAAAAATATGGTCAGTAATCTCTCAGCTTCTGCTGCCTGCCTTCCCTGCGCCTATTTTTATTGGCTCAGGCGATGACATCATAATATCATAGGCAGAATCATATGACTTTTTTTTTTTTAATCTCATGATGACTCAGCAAAAAAAAATGGATGATTTTTCTTAAAGGAGCCACATCCTTATTTGTGAACTTTGTAAATTCAGCCTATAGGATCAGTATATGGATCCTGGAAAAAACATGTTATTGTGAATTAGATCTACCCTTTCACTACCAAACTATATTGTTTATTTATTTCAACCCTTTAACTTCCAAACCAAGTAAACCCCCCCCTTACACACATATTAACCCTTTCACCGCCAAATATTTTTTTTCCTATTTCTCTCCCATATGTTAAATTATACTGCCAAATCATATTCCCCCCCCCCCCCCCCCCCCCAATTTTTATCACTGCAGCCCTCACTATACACCCTGCCCCCAACCCATAGTACCCTGCACGCCTCTACAGAACCATGCACCCTTCACTATACACCCTCTCTATTGGCTGGCAAGTGTTAATGCATCTGGTGGCAGGCTGTGGATGGCAAGTGGCACACAGCATCTGGTGGAAGGGTATGGGTAGCAAGTGGCACACTGCATCTGGTGGCAGACTATAGGTGGCAAGTGGTACACTGCATCTGGTGGCAGGCTACGGGTGGCAATCGACAAACTGCATTGGATAGCAAGTGACACACTGCATCTGGCAGCAGATGACGGTGGCAAGTGACAAGCTGAATTTGGGGGCAGGCGATGGTGTCATGCTGTAACTGGTGGCAAGTGACAAGCTTAGGGTTCCCAGTAGAGTTGCCACCTCACTCCTTTAAACCCGAACACATATTAATTACACGGGTTCTGTGGCTAACTGAATACAGGTAAAGCACTGAGTTTAATTACCACCTTTAATCAGCCACAGAACCTGTGTAATTATTATGTGTTCAGGTTTAAAGGGGTGAGGTGACAACCCTAGTTCCCACTGATTCTGAATTATGGTGAGTTGAACTATTTCATTATATATTACAATGTAGTAATAGAAACAATGTGATTTGATCATCCTGACACCGTATCAGGATGATTTAAGTGCTAACATCAGCCATTCCCTGTCAACCCAAAGACTACATGCCCCCCCCCCTTCCATGAAACCGGTCCCCCATGCAAAAAAGGGTTGGGGACCACATTCTATGGTAGAGATAGCCAGTTAGCCACGCAGGAGGGAAATTAGTGACAGATTCCATTGTCGGTGAGGGTTTTGAAATAATATTTTTTTGGGAAGGGGGGGGGGGAGGGTGTCCCTCAATGTCAGTTTGGAAATATGGTCACCCTAGTGAATATATTGTTGCATGACTGCGCAATTGTCATTCAAAGTGTGACAGGCAGGAAGGAGGTGAAAGAGCCCAGTATTGAGATGGTTAACCACTTCCTGCCCGGCCTATAGCAAAATGATGGCCGGGCAGTGGTTATCCTGACTGGGCGTCATATGATGTCCTTCAGGATAACAGCCGGCGCGCGCCCAAGTGCATCGCAGCAATCGGTGCTGACACAAAGCTACAGCGATCTCGGTAAAGAGCCTCTGACCACGTGATCAGCCATGTCCAATCACGGCTGATCACGATGTAAACAGGAAGAGCCGGTGATCGGCTTTTCCTCACTCGCATCTGACAGACGCGAGTAGAGGAGAGCCGATCGGCGGCTCTCCTGACAGGGGGTCTGCGCTGATTGTTTATCAGCACAGCCCCCCCCCCCCCTTGGATGACCACACTGGACCACCAGGGAAGCCGCCAGGACCACCAGTGAGGCACATAACATGTGGATGGCCAGGTACATCCCCCATGGCCATCCACATGTGCAAAAAAATGCCAAATCTGTGCCAATCAGTGCCCGCATATGGCCACTGACTGGCTTATTGTGTAGCATAATAATTAAGTTATACCCAGCAATGCCACCTATCAGTGCCCATCAGTGCTGCCTATGAGTGTCCATTAGTGCTGCCTATCAGCGCCACTTCATCGGTGCCCATCAGTGCTGCCTTATCAGTGCCCGTCAGTGCAGCCATATTAGTGCCCATCATTGAAGATGAAAACATACTTATTAACAAAAAAATGTAACAGGAAGTTTTTTTTCAAAATTTTTGGTCTTTTTTTATTCGCAAAAAAAATAAAAATTGCAGATGATCAAATACCACCAAAAGAAAGCTCTATTTGTGGGAACAAAATGATAAAAAATTTGTTTGAGTACAGTGTAGTATGACCGCGCAATTTTCATTCAAATTGTGACAGCACTGAAAGATGAAAATTGGCTTGGGCAGGCAGGTGTCTTAACTGCCTGGTATTGAAGTGGTTAAACATTACCAAGCACATTATTTTTGACAAGTTTACTCTCTTCCTATCTCTTTTCTCTCCTTATTTATTCTTATATTCTTTTGTCTTAAACGACTTTGTTTCAGCTCTTTGCCATTTTATTGCTGTCATTCCCTTGTCGCAATTCCTACAGAACACTCTCTCTCCTGCGTTCGCTCTGACCAGAACCACATGACGCATGCGCCTTGTGCTACACGGAAGTGCGGCAAGATCCCGAGTGTGTCGGCAGAAGATCTTCATCTCGCGTCACTTCGTGTGACGGGGGGCGCATGCGCGGTGAGCACGGTGAGTTGTAGAGTGATGCTAGTATTTAGTGTAGTTGGTGGTCGTTCTCAATGTGTGTGTCCTCTCCTCTATATGGTTGGCTGTCAGAGGTGAAGTGAAAGTGAATGAAGTCCGCGCTTTCCCTAAGTGTGTGCACCAGGGAGCAATGAGAGGTCATTGTGTCACGTGTGTACAACCAATCATGTGTTTGCAGTACTACTGATGTCCTTGTATATAGTGATCTGTGACATCACAATACATCCCCATTGCTGTGTATGTCAGTGTTACACAGCTTGTGTCCTGGGTGTTACCAGTGTACAGAAAGCCTAAGGAACCATTAACACCAGAAACTGAATTTTTGCATGCACTGTAACATGCATTTGACACACGTTTGCATTCATTTGCGATGCATTGAACCGATGGTGCATCTGTCCCCTGGCACCTCTGCACTGATTGCCGAGCGATCGAACATCGTAGATGGATTGCTTCTCTCACCTCCCAGAGCAGAGAGCTGCTGCCTGCCAATCAACAGCTCTCTGCGCCCCCCCGCTTACTTACTGGAGCGCTGAGCTGTGGAGGGGCGGGGAGAGTCCCTTTCTCAGCGGCTCGCTGACAGGCTGAGACAGGCATCAGTCCAGATAGCTGGTGGATCCAGACTTTATTGTCAGAATAACATCCCTGGACTGATTCCAGTGACAGCAGAGAGCATATGTCAGCCCACTCTGCTGAAAATGGGTCACAAGTGCACAACTAATTGCACTCCTGTGAAACAGGAGTAGCCCAGCTAAATGAGCCCAGGCTGGACTTCTCCTTTAGATCACTTCCGTCTTCTTCAGGCTTTTGTGTGCAGAAAAATGCAGCTTGCTGTACTTTTCTTGCACTGCAATAGTGCGAACTATGCCCATAGGATATCCTGGATTTTGGACTGTCTATGCAATTGGGGTGTAGTCAAAAATGCATCCCGCTGCATCTGGTATGAATGGGCCCTAAGGACCCTTTCACACTGGCGCATTAAAAAAATGCAGTTTATGCTTATATCACATTTTTTATGTGTTTTTGGTGCATCTCTGGATTCCTGATTCCCAGGATGCACCTGTGAAACTAGGACACGTGACTCCAAAAACGCACCACAGATGTGTTTTTGATACATTTTTTTTTCTTCTAAATGTGTTTTTTGATGTATTCCCATTGAGTTACAGTGGAAGGTGTGCTTTTCAAAAGCACACCAATGATGCTGCTGGCAGGACTTTTCAAAACATGGAAAAACATTTGAAGCGGAATAATGTTCAAGCACTTTCATCACACTGGAAAGGTGTGTTTCAGTAAGGCAAAGGAGCTCCAGTGTGAAAAGACCCTCGGGAATGTGCAGGTAACTTTGTGGTTAGTCTCTGCAAGGCCCCATTCACACCATTTTGTCGCTTGAAGCACCAAAACACTGAAGGAGGAAAAAAAAGCAATTATTCTCTATGAAGATGGTTCACATCTGCACTACAAATCGCGTGAAGCCAAACACTTAAAGCTTAAAAAAAGTTCTGTAGCTTGAATTCGGCAGATTGGTGCATTTTTTAAGCATTTTTTTTGTTCCATAGAAATGCATGAAAGCACTTGATTCAAGCGTTCCCACTGAGCAGGTGGATGACAGGCCTGTCTCCGCTCACTGTACTGAGATGGACCTGTCAGAGTCCTGCTCTCCTCTATGGGGAGATAGGTGGTCCGTTTTCATCCAATCTGTTTTCTTCCGATCCGCCAGACAGATGGAAAATCGGGTCACTGTCCGTCTGGATTTCACGGACAGGATCGGATAGCAACGGGTGTCAGTGGACATGTCACCACTGACATCCGTCAGCTCCATAGGAGTGAATGGAGGCGCCTATCAGGTCCGCCTGAAAAACTGACAGGCAGACCTGAAAGGGCCTTAAAAACGCAGTACACAAATGCTCAAAATGCACATAGAAACACTCAAAAATGTGACACTTGTGTGAGTGCATGCAGAAAAACTTGGCTCTTCACAAGCATGAACCAGCCCTTACACTATCTGAAACAGTGGCGTAACTAGAACCTTCAGGGCCCCGATGCAAGAAACCATGAAGGGCCCCCCTGAACCCCAGCCAGGGCCCTTCCCTTCGAGTCTGGCGGTGGAACTCCAGGGCGTGGTCACAGGTATGACCTTTGTGAGCCCTGTAGTTCCACCACTGGCATCATTAGTTTTTTTTTTTTATAATTTTTTTTTAATTTTTAGGTGCCCCATTGGGGGACTGTCCCTAGGCAGGATGGGGTCCCTGTCCCCAGAAGAGATGAGGTCCTTTTCTCCAGGGCAGATGAAGTTACTGCCCCCAGGTGAGAAGGGGTCCCGGTCCCCAGGGGAGGTGGGGGTCCCTGTCCCCACGTAAGAAGGGGTCCCTGTCCCCAGGGGGAGAGGGAGGGGGTATGTAATGGTGTGTGGGGGATGGGGTCCTCTCACTCACCATGACCAAGCTGTAGGCTGTGCACTCATCCATGTTGGCCTGGGCTCCATCCAGTGTGCTGGATGGGCGATCAGCATATCTCCCAGAAAGACCTTTCATCATCTGTGTATGACGGGGGAGGAGGGGGCCTGGCAGACAGTCCTGCAGTGTCCTCCGGGGAGCCGGCTCTCATAGGGCTGCACTGCATCTGTGTGCTTAAAGTTTGTTTACCCGGGAGAAGTATGCAGTGCAGTGTGGGCCGGACCTGGGGGGGGGGGACTCTGGCTGGGGAGAACAGACATCGGACTGAGCGGCAATGCATGGAACAGGATAGGGGTACTCTGAGGAGCCGGCTGAGGACACAGGTCATGCGGGGAATGCACAACTAAAGAGCGGCCAGTGCGATAGTCGAGCATGGAGCTCTGCTAGTCACTCTCCACCTCCAGCCACCCGTGTGCATGGTGCACTGGTACCCCTAGCTGCCTATGCTGCTGCTGGCCATATGTAGAGGGGGCTGCATGGGCCCCCTGCATCACAGGGCCCGGTTGCGGTCGCGACTGCTGCACCCCCTATAGTTACGCCCCTGATCTGAAATGGGAAAGAAAAATGTTTTTCCTTTAGTTCCACTTTAAGGGCTTGTTTAAACCAGCAGCTGCGTTAGAACACAACCACTAGTGTGCAGCATGAAGGCAGTGGTGATGATGTGCATAACACTAATATATATATATATATATATATATATATATATATATATATAATTATTATTATACACGATGTATATAGCGCCAACAGTTTACGCAGCGATTTACAATGTATAGGGCAGACAACACAGTTACAGTACAGTTCAATACAAAAGGTACAGTAGGGGCCCTGCTCGTAGAGCTTACATACTAAAAGGGAGGGGGTGGTACAAAAGGTAATAGCTGCAGATATCTTTTTTTTTTTTGTGCGTACTTTATTAAAATGTCAAAAGTTGGTATTTTCTAATGTTCTATTTCCTTTATACATCTTCATGTGTTGGTGTAAATGGGACTAAACTAAATGCAGGTAATGGCATAGTGTGAATTCTACCAATTAAAACCATTCCATGCATTTATAGGTGTTTAGAAATGTACTATAAGCACATGTATGTCACTGCCAGTGTGAATGAAGCTTTAGGGCTTGTCCAGTATACTGAGATGCATGTAGTCCATTCACACAGGGGCAACACGACTTCCAGCGAGACTTTGGGAGGTAACTTGGACACGACTTGAGTATGAATCACAGCACGACTTGAGGCAACTTACAAGGTAACTTGAAGTTGCCTCCAGGACAGGGGACTTTGCCAGTGGCCATAATAATCAGCTCTGTGGGAGGGAGGGGTTTGCCTAGAAAACAAATTTTACTTCCTGGAAAGTTGCTTCAGTTAAGACAGGGGATCCGACTTGGAGGCAACTTCCATTGAAATCAATGGGTTGCCTAGAAGTCGGATTGAAGTAGTACAGGAACCTTTTCTGAAGTCGGAGCGACTTATTGTAGTGTACATTAAGACGGCTCTCATTCACTTACATTGATTTTATCATGTTGCCGACTTGAGGCAACTTTGGAGGACTTCAAGTTGGATCCAAAGTTGCCCCTGTGTGAATGGACTCTTAAGGGAATGGTGCCAATACATCATAAGACACGTTGCACTGTTTAACTGTTTCTTTTTCAACTTTATTAAAATGTCACAAAGTGACATTTCATTAATCTTTATTCACTGCTGCGGGTTGCGTTGCTGTGTATGTCACAAAATAAAAATAAAATAGCAGCATGTCCTCCTTTTTTGCCCAGACCAAACCACTACAGTACAGTGGTGTGAATTGGAATTCAAGGCAGATTGATTTATCTATGCATTGGGACTGTGTTTGGCAAGCCTGTGCAGTGCGCTCAATGCTTACGGTGTGAATGAGCCCTTATCATTGTAAACACTAGACATTCGGTAACGCAAGAGGTTTTGGGACTTGAGCTCTACTTGGCATATTTGTATTTTGTATAATTCCTTATCGTTGTTTTTCGCTTGTTGATAATATGAATAGCTTCCAGGGTGATGATTGGAACCATCTAATGTCCAGCTATGAGACTGAATTTGAAAACGGTGATCGAGTGGAAACTGAGATCTCCACTCTTTTTGTTAAATTCACCTAAGTGCTAGAGAAGAAGTCGGCATTGTTTTGGCATATAAAATCCTTCGAGAGATACATTGATAATAATATTAACCCCTTAGGACTTCGGGTCCAAATCTTTCCAAATATGGAACATATCGGTAATGAATGTAGGATTGAATGGGAAGAGAATCTAAAAACATGCTCCCAACAAATGATGACCATCTTAATAAGGGAATATAATAGACAAATGGTAACCCTTGATGGGGAGATCAATAATTTGGAAATTGCTCTAAAACCCTTTTCGCATAGTGCACGGTTCTTGGATCTGCGCACCAAATTGAATGAAGGCCTACAGACCTTCAATCGTGATATTTTACGTAAAAAGGAAACCAAATTCTGGAGGGATAAGTCGATCTTCTCTGAAGGTCGGGCCTATAAATGGAATATGAACTTATCCACCCCAAGAGGGAGTTCAATTAAACATACCCACAATAAGGCAATGGGTGCATCACAATCTAACAATGCACCCAGTGGCCATCTGAAATCCACTGCACCAAATAAGGGACGAAGGAAAGCCAAAAGAAACTATAATAAGGATTCACCTGACAAAGAGAAAAAGAAACGTAACACCGGGGGGGAGACCCAGTTAGAATCTAACACCAAACAGGTCCCGATACCGATTTCCACTGGAACCAGACTTGCCAATGAATCCCCTGTTGGGCACGATAATAGACCAGTCACCTGTGATGTGACTAACATATTATGCCCGAAGGGAGATTTGAATGCTATTGAACCTACATCTGAGACAAAATCTAATACTTTAAATGCCATACGGGGGTCTCCCCTTCCCCCGAACAACAGGGGACTGGGCAATCTGGACATGTTTGTCACCAGAATCCCACAAAATTTATGAGTGTAATTAATTTGTCCTCGTATAGCATGACCCCAATAGAGACAAGTGTACTGTCGCGAGGACTTACTTTCTGTCCAGAGGAGGAATATGACATTTTTGAAGTGACAACTGATATCCAACTCTTCGCACGCAGGCTCCTTCTTCAGAGCTTGCATGCGAAGGTGGATGTAGATGTTGAGGACCATGAGATGCCTAAATTAGGCATGAGAGAACTTAGAGCTCTACGAGATCTGACATTGCTCTATGAGGAAAATAACACTCTGGATCTAATTGATCGAGTTGACTTGGAGTCTCTCCTAGGGAGTAATACTGATCAGGTGAAATGTCATTCATCCCTGAAAAAACCATCAGGCTCCTTTCCCCCGTTAAACCTAAATCCATGCATTGAAATCTTTGTCAAACAGGTGCTAAATGATATTTCTAAACTTCGTCGTAAGCACACCTATCCCGCCAATTTAAGCAGTGATGAATACAGAGCTATTCAATCATTGGGGAACAATGTAAATATCACCATCAAACCTTCGGATAAGGGGGGAAACGTGGTGTTGATGGATAACTCCGATTATCTCAACATGTGCCAGGCCATACTGGACAATACGGATTGGTATAAGGTGATCCCAACCAGGGCAATACTTACTTACCATCAACAATTTTATCAATTGATTGATGGTGCATTACAGACGGGTAGTATCACCAGAGACCAATACTCTTTCATCAACACCAAGTTTCCCATAGAAGCAACCTTTTACTGCCTTCCTAAAATCCACAAGAATCCATCTCGTCCACCCGGGAGACCCATAATTTCCGGTAGGGGGGGGTTAACCGAGAACCTTAGCAAGTTAATCGATTCTTTCCTGCAACCCCTTGTGATGGAGATGCCGTCATTCGTAAAGGATACCATACATCTTTTGCAGATCATTGAGAATATGATATTACCGACCAATGCTTGGTTAGTAGCAATTGATGTAGAAGCCCTCTATAGCTCAATACCCCACATCAAAGGGATTGAAGCTATCTACAACATCTTACAACATAGGGAATTATATGACCAGACCCTGAGTGATTTCATCATACAGGGTTTGGAGTATATCCTGCATCATAATTATTTTGTATTTAACAACTCCCACTACCTCCAGGTGCAGGGCGTGGCCATGGGCACTTGTTGTGCACCGGCCTACGCCAACCTGTACCTGGGGGAGTGGGAGAAATCCCTCCTGTCTGGCGAGAGGTTCGCCGATTTTACGCGCCATATTTGTCTATGGCGGCGATACATCGACGATATTCTCGTCATATGGAAGGGCACGGAGGATCAGCTACTCGAATTCATGACCCTAATCAACGAAAATGAATATAATTTAAAATTCACAATTTCTTATAGTCCTCATTCGATCACCTTTCTGGACATAAAAATTGGGCGTTCTCCTACTAATTCAATTTTCACTACCCTGTATCGTAAGGATACCGCCGGGAACACTATACTTCACGCAGACAGCTTCCATCCAATAAATCTTAAGAAGTCCATACCTTATGGCCAGTACCTGCGGTTGCGCAGGAACTGTTCGGATGATGCCCTTTTTAGGGCCGAAGCTGCCCAACTACAGACAAGACTTTTAGCCCGCGGCTATAGTCGGGTATGTCTGCGCAAAGCGTATAATCGAGCACTGGCCCAATCCCGTAACAATCTTTTACACCCTGGGGCAGCGAAGAACGACCCTGTTAGGCATTTTGCCAGGATCGTTCTTCGTTATTCCAAGCAACATGCCTTGATTCGTCATATTATCCAAAAACATTGGTCTATTCTGAAAGATGACCATAAAATTGGCAAACTAGTGTCGAAACAGCCTCTAATTACCCACAAACGCGCTACTTCGTTTCGCGACAAACTAGTGCAAAGTGAATATAGAGATGAAGCAAGACGAGCAGCGCATTGCTCAGTTTTGGGATCCTTTCCCTGTGGGCACTGCTCTACCTGCAAGTACATTAAACGGGATAAAATCTTCCAACTCCCAAATGGTCGAACATTTCGTCCATCCCACTTCGCCAATTGTCAAACACGTGGGGTTGTGTACCTCATGGAGTGCGAATGTGGGTCGTACTATGTAGGCAAAACCAAGTTGGAACTACATAAAAGGATGGCCAAGCACATTTACCACATGGAGATTGGTAACTTTTATGTACCCCTTGGACGACATGTAGTAACTACACATGACTATAAGATGCCCGCTATTTCCTTTGTAGCTTTAGATCGTATACACATCCCTGTTCGAGGGGGAGATTGGAATAAGACCCTTCTCCAACTCGAACAGGGATGGATCTTTAAGCTCAATGCTACCGTTTCCCCAGGCCTGAATGAAGCCATATCGTTTGCTCCATTTCTAAAGGGTTTCACCTCTGGCAAAACACAATGACACACTGCGGATTAGCCATGTGTTTTCCATGTCGTCCCTGCAATATACTGTTGTGTCTTTGGTTTTGACTTCCTTGCAGACCTATTCACCTCTTGTTTTTCGTATGTGGGTCCTGTGGGGCACATATGTTTGGCCGGTTGCACTGCATGTATGCATGGCATGCTATACATGCCGCATGCTCATGCACCCCATCTCTCTTTGGAATGGGTGCATTCCACCTGCTCCCGCTCACCTTTTTGGTGTTGATGGGCTGTATGTGCATGTGTATGATGCATTGGTGCAGTATACAACTCCGTGCCCCATGATCACTAGTCTGTCATATTTTTATACACTAACCAGTAGATCTCTCCTTCTGTGTGCCCAGTTTACCTGTAGATTACATGCTTATTATGAAATGTTTTTCATTTATGTTTATTTATTGTTATTCTTTACTTGTGACATGTTGCTATCAAAAAATATACTGTTTTTGGATTTACTATCCCTTATGCTGTACTACGGAGGGTCCGGTTATGTTTTCCCATTTTTCTCCACTAGATGGTGCCATGTGAGGTCATCTCCCATCCTTATCTATGTCGATTGGATGGACCAATGGGGTAGGGCTTCACGACCAGAAGAGGGGAGTGGCAGTGGCGCGCGCTTGCCTCTCCCCATTAAGTCCCGGGGTACGAACGGGTGAGCGCTGCCCGTCCACCCGGGACAATAATTTCTGGTCGGCGGCATTCCGAACGGTATCGGACTGGTGGCCTCACTGCGCACGCGCGTTCCGCGCGTACGACGCGACGCACCCACGTCACGCCGGTGCGACGCTACCGTGTACTCTCCCGCCTTATCAGGAGAGTCATTTCCGGAACGCCGAGGGGACCACATCCGGTCGTTTTCTAGGCGACCAAAAGTGGTTATGGGTTAACAGGTGGAGACTTCTGATTGATCCATCAACCCAACCTGGGCTACTTATATTCCACCCCCTCACACTGCACATCACTTCCTCATCCACAGGAGCACACGCACACTGCTTTCACGCAACTGGGTAAGTCCTTGGGTTCTTTTATTCTATGCTGTTCCACTCATTTTATTGCACTATATATAGTTCTGTCGGCAGGAGTATAAGACTATCTCTTGTCTATTTGCAGACTTAAGACCACTCTGGCCCTATGGAAACATATTAATGTGAAGGGCTGTACTATAAAGGTCACCACTTCCAAGTCACTTTACCACTCATTATTTGAGTGTTTTCTTTTTGGCTCTATTGTCCAATGTGGACCCATTGGAAATTGGCTATAGGTATATATACATTATTTTACTTTTTGCACTACTGTGGTCACGTTGTGATATTCTGAAGCTGCTACACCACTTCACTTTCTTTCCCCATTCACTT
The DNA here is from genome assembly GCF_037356315.1 of Lithobates pipiens. Taxonomy (NCBI): domain Eukaryota; kingdom Metazoa; phylum Chordata; class Amphibia; order Anura; family Ranidae; genus Lithobates; species Lithobates pipiens. Next base: position 297,102,365 of record NW_027507758.1, read on the forward strand.
TTTTCTTCAGTTACGTTCACTGTTGGTTCATTCTTGTAGTTTTGTTTGGCACGTGTTCGCAGCCACTTCACCTCCCTTTCCGTCTCTGCTTCTTTTCCCTTTTCAATTTTCCACTCTTCCCCCCCTTTCCCACTTTCGCTGTACATGGTGTCTTGGTTTGGCGTTGGTCTTCTCTTTGGGGTTTTCCTTGGGCATTTGCTTACACCCTAACCGAGTGAAATATTCCACTCTGAAATGGCAGGATTCACTTGACATATGCGTATCCTAGACATGTGTATACTATTGACACTGCATGCGGGCATGTCCTATCTCTCTATACAGAGGTGATAGCTTTCTAAATAGGGCCCCTCTTCATATATACATGTGTATATATATATATATATATATATATACCCATGTCTTATATTCTTTCTTTTCCTGTAGGTTGCCCTCTCTCCTAATCCCGCTTACCCATACCCATACCTTCCTCCATTATTATGTTTTGGAGGTGGTAACAGTGATGTGATCCCTTGTAAGCTTTTTTACCCCTTTGGATCCATTTTCCTTGCTCTTTCCCCCTTTGTCCGGGCAGAGCCAGCCACTTTTTCCATCTGCATAAGGTCGGCACATCTATGAAGACCATGGGAGAATGTACGGAACCCTGTCCGGTCCTTTGAAAGAGGATTTCTTTTGTGATCAATATAGGTATTTATTGTTACAATATGTATCGCTTGATTGTTAACTGTGTAATCTTACAATGTTTTGATATATACTCTGTCTACAACAGATTATTTTTAGTACAACACAGTGCATCATGTATTGTGATATATATTTATGCTTGTCTTTTCTCTATTCTTTCATAAATAGATAGTAACCTTCTGAAGAAGACCCCTGGGAGGGTTGAAACGCGTAAAGGGTTTTTACTATCTACACGCATATATCTCTTACTGTACTGATACTATGTTTCAAGCATCACAATTCTATGTATATGTGTATTTCTGTTCATACATGTAATACTATACATTTTTACCTAATTTGTGGAGCTCAGTCCTTGACTACTGCGTGACCCATTTTATCCTCTTTTTATTATTAATAAATATTTACAATATTAGTTTACTTTTCTACATGTCAATGTTATTTATATTACACAGGTTAAACTTTGCTGGCAAAAAGCCCCGTTCCGGGGACACCATTTTCTTTTCTTTTTTTGTTTATATCATTGTAAACACATCTCCAATGTTCATGTACACTTTCAGTTATACATGTTTTACAGCAGTTTGTAGAACAAGCTTCCTTCTGTTTTGCAAATTATGCTCCAATTCACATGTACCATGTAATGTCCTGCCAGGAAGGAGCCAGTACACAATTTGCAGTCCACTGACTTTTTTTTTTTTGCAGGAAAGTGTATATACGCTTTTTCCTGGAGTGGTGGCAACTATGCAAAAGTAATGTAAGCATAGTGAGCTTTCCGCTTGCCACAACAGCTCATTAAATATTGTGCTTATATTTTTGGAATAGACACCCACTGTATTTGCTATATTGTTTGTTTGAAATGCAAAAAGGATTAAGCTGGCATTATGGAAGTTGTATGCGCCATAGAAGTTGCAGTAGCTGTGACCATAAAAAATGGGTCTGTGACAGTTCATTGGTGTTGTGGGAGGCAGGGCGTTGCTAAGACAGGAATTGTGTCTCCTGCAATGCCCTTCAATAAAAATTCAGAGGCACACATTGGGGAGGGAAAAAATGAAAGTCTTCCACCAAAAACCGAAGGAGGGCCAGATGGGACCAAAAAAGGTGAGGCCTGAGTTTTTCTTTAAAGCCAAGTGGAGCTAAAAGAAAAATCAGCTCAAGGGACATAAGTCAGTAGGATCTATTCCTTGTGCTGATTCCTCTTCTGCTAGTAGAAATCCTCCCCTGTCAATGTCGTCCCCCCCCCCAAGCTTGCTCTTGAAGGAATTTCTCTCTGCTCCAGTGTGACAGCGCTTGGTGCATGAAAGACCAGGCTCCATCGCTGTCGTACCTGGAAGTTCTGAGAGCTTTTCTTTGCTCCTGTCATCTAAATGCAGCTATGGGGAAGGGAAGGTGGATATGTGGTTGTGTGAAAAAGGAAAGTAAAACAAGTGCATGTAATGTGTCCTTAGGTGTAGAAATCTGAGATAATCAAACCTGCACATAACCACCAACTTTTACACCCATCAATGTCTTAGGATTTATATTTGTGATGAACAGATTCTTGACAAAAGTGGTCCATACATTGTAAATTCAAATTGCCGCGCTTATAGTGACAACCAAAAATTGATATAGGTGAGCCTATATCCAAATGTACCAGAAATTTAAAAAAAGTGAAAAATCTTGTGTAATCCAATTCTTGCAACACCCAAGTGCACTGTCACCTCCAATTAAGGGGGGCTTTTAAATTTAAACATAACAGAAATCATGCTGGCAGATCCAGTGATAGCAGCTGGCAAAAAACAACTAGATTAATTGTATACCGGTATAAATTTATATTGCTGCGCTTATGACAACCAAAATTAATATAAGTCAGCCATTATATCCAAATAAACAAGAAATAAAGTGTAAATGACAGTCCCAATTAAATTCAAGTCTGAATCCACCGCTGTGGTAATAATAGTGAAAATATCTTGCCATCACCTCCAATTAAGGGGACTCTTAATGGAATCTTTGGACCCTTTGTATATAAAGAGTCAAATACACATGTAAATTAAATCTCTTTGGCAGGGGATCCAATTCGAGCACAGTCTCCAGAGGGGTGGGGGTCTAATATCACCTCCAAGTCTCCAGACAAGATCTGCTTATTATCCCATCCAGTGGCCCGGAGTAGGTCACCATGCCTCAGTCTTCCCTCCTCCGTCTATGAGCACACCTTGTGTACGGTGACGTCCCACCCCTCTGATCACAGGACCCTCTGATAGGTGCACAAAATGGCAGCTGTGGTCACCACACTGTATGGTGAACTAGTCCGTGGCACTGAAAGGGATAAGCAGCGGATCCGGTCTAAAAAATTAAAGGTAATATTAGAACCTTGGAGACGGTGTTCAAATTGAATCCCTTGCCAATGAGATTTAACCACTTACCCACCAGCCTTTTTCTGGCACATTTTGTTTACGAGTTTAAATCAGTATTTTTTGCTCAAATCATGACATCGCTCTGGTCCTCCAAAGCTATATAGAGGCGCTCAAGCTCTATCTATCTACTGTTTGATCGCTTATGGGAGCAGCCGGCCACACCATCGGGCGGTTTTTGGGCGAACCGGCGGAAACAATAAGCCCAAGAAACACCGGCGAGCAGAAGGAGGGTGGGACGTACCCTCCCGCTGTTTCGGGAAACCATTCTTGTGGCTTTTAAGCCGATTGAAATGGTTTCATGAGAAAGCCGGCCGCCAACTGCAAAATAGTGATACCGGGGTTATGTCTGATCTCTTTAGCCATAATCCTGGTAAACCACTTGCAAATATGCGTGTATATATACATATAGCGGTCAACAAGTGGTTCATTTACATGCATATTTGACTCTATATACAAAGGGTCCAAAGATTCCGTTAAAGAGTCCCCTTAATTGGAGGTGATGATAACTTGGGTGTTGCAAGCATTGGATTACACAAGATATTTTCACTATTATTATCACAGCGGTGGATTCAGACTTGGATTTATTTGGGACTGTCATTTACACTTTATTTCTTGCCTATTTGGATATAATGGCTCACTTATATAAATATTGGTTGTCATTATAAGCGCGGCAATGTAAATTTATACCGGTATACAATTCATCTAGTTGTTTTTTACAAGATGCTATCACTGGATCTGCCAGCGCAATTTGTTATGTTTAAATTTAAAAGGTCCATACATTGACAAACCATAATTGCATACAACAGAACTTTCAGCCAAGAAGAAGGGAAAACCCTAGGAGGGTTGGTTTTAAAAATCCATAAATAATCTGCTACAGCTGATAGGATACTGCACTGTTACACACTCAGTGTTCTTGTACTGATGCATTCCTTTCAGTATATCTGTTTTTGGAGTCAAATAGGCCAAAGTAAGTCATAGTAAGCCTATTTCCAGTATCATCCACACTAGGATGGATTTGAATGAAATCAAGTCAATTTAACCACTTGCCGACCAGCCGCCGTCAATTTACTGCGTCAGGTTGGCTCTATTCAGCGAATTGCTGTAGCTCAGTTTGTGCAATAGATAGAGTGGGCGTAGCACCGGAGCCGATGCGTGTGACTAGTGGCCACATTATCTGCCGGCCACCCGTGATCGCTCCACAGAGAGCCAGAATGGAGATTTGTCGATGTAAACAAACAGATCCCTATTCTGACAGGGGAGGGGAGAGTCATCATCTGTTCCTTGTGATCAGGAACAGCGATCTCTCTTTCTCCAGGCAGTACATTCCCCCACAGTTAAAAACACCCCCCAGGGAACACATTTAACCCCTTGATCACCACTAGTGTTAACCCCTTCCCTGCCAGTGTAATTTATACAGTAATCAGTGCATTTTTATAGCACTAATTGCTGTATAAATGTCACTGGTCCCAAGAAAGTGTGAGGCCGCGTACACACGGGCGGACTGTTCGCCCAACCTTGTCCGCTGAACAGTGTTTGGGCGGACAGTCCGCTCGTGTGTGGGCTTTCAGCGGACAGTTTCAGCGGACAGTTGGACGGACAAAGTCTTTCGGAAATTCCGAAAAACTGTCCGCTGAAACTGTGTTTGAGCGAACAGTCCGCCCGTGTGTGGGCCTGTCCGCTGTACTTTCGAAATGAGCGGACTGTTCCCGCTCGGAAAGTCCGCCCATTTCGAGCGCGTGTACAGGTAGGCGGGGCCCGCGAAGGAGACGTCGCGGGCTCCGCCGCCTGGAATGGGCTTAAAGGGGAACCCCAACGCCGAAAAAAATCGGCGTGGGGGTTCCCCCCAAGTCCACACCAGACCCTTGTCCGAGCACGCTACCCGGCCGGCCAGGAAAGGGGGGCGAGCGAGCGCGCCCCCCCTCCTGAGCCGTACCAGGCCGCGTGCCCTCAACATGGGGGGTGCCTTGGGGAAGGGGGGGGCCGCGCGGCCCCCCCACCCCAAAGCACCTTGTCCCCATGTTGATGAGGACAAGGGCCTCTTCCCGACAACCCTGGCCGTTGGTTGTCGGGGTCTGCGGGCGGGGGGCTTATCGGAATCCGGGAGCCCCCTTTAAGAAGGGGGCCCCCGGATACCGGCCCCCCACCCTATGTGAATGAGTATGGGGTACAATGTACCCCTACCCATTCACCTGTGAAATAAAGTACAAAAAAAAACACAACACATGGAAAAAGTATTTTATTGCACAGCTCCGGGGGTCTTCCGTCTTCGGGGGTCTTCTCGCCGGACTCCTCCGCTATGTGTGTGTAGCTCTTTTACTAGCGGAGGAGTCCGACTTTCTTCCTCCCCGCCGCCGGCCTCTTCTCCCGACTTCGGGGGTCTTGTCCCCCTCTTCGGTTCTTCTGCCGGGCCACCGCGCCTGGTCCGGTGGCCCGGTCTTCTGTCGCCGTCTTCCGTTCTTCTGTCGCCGCCTTCGGTTCTTCTGCCGGGCCACCGCGCCTTCTTGTAGCTCTTTTACAGGCGGTGGCCCGGTCTTCTGTCGCCGCTGTCGTCGTCACCGCCGCCGCCGCCGCCTTCCGTTCTTGTTCTTCTTCTTGTTCTTCTTCTTCTCCTGGAGATGTTGACTCGACGAGCTCTCCGGCCGGAATGCCAGAGCCGCGCTGTGCGGTCACTTATATAGTGACAATGGGGCGGTGTCACATGGTATATGTCACATGGGTTGGTCACATGGGTTGATGTCACATGGGGACTATGACATCGTAAGGGGGCGGGGTCACCATGTGACCAACCCATGTGACATATACCATGTGACACCGCCCCATTGTCACTATATAAGTGACCGCACAGCGCGGCTCTGGCATTCCGGCCGGAGAGCTCGTCGAGTCAACATCTCCAGGAGAAGAAGAAGAACAAGAAGAAGAACAAGAACGGAAGGCGGCGGCGGCGGCGGCGACGACGACAGCGGCGACAGAAGACCGGGCCACCGCCTGTAAAAGAGCTACAAGAAGGCGCGGTGGCCCGGCAGAAGAACCGAAGGCGGCGACAGAAGAACGGAAGACGGCGACAGAAGACCGGGCCACCGGACCAGGCGCGGTGGCCCGGCAGAAGAACCGAAGAGGGGGACAAGACCCCCGAAGTCGGGAGAAGAGGCCGGCGGCGGGGAGGAAGAAAGCCGGACTCCTCCGCTAGTAAAAGAGCTACACACACATAGCGGAGGAGTCCGGCGAGAAGACCCCCGAAGACGGAAGACCCCCGGAGCTGTGCAATAAAATACTTTTTCCATGTGTTGTGTTTTTTTTTGTACTTTATTTCACAGGTGAATGGGTAGGGGTACATTGTACCCCATACTCATTCACATAGGGTGGGGGGCCGGTATCCGGGGGCCCCCTTCTTAAAGGGGGCTCCCGGATTCCGATAAGCCCCCCGCCCGCAGACCCCGACAACCAACGGCCAGGGTTGTCGGGAAGAGGCCCTTGTCCTCATCAACATGGGGACAAGGTGCTTTGGGGTGGGGGGGCCGCGCGGCCCCCCCCTTCCCCAAGGCACCCCCCATGTTGAGGGCACGCGGCCTGGTACGGCTCAGGAGGGGGGGCGCGCTCGCTCGCCCCCCTTTCCTGGCCGGCCGGGTAGCGTGCTCGGACAAGGGTCTGGTGTGGACTTGGGGGGAACCCCCACGCCGATTTTTTTCGGCGTTGGGGTTCCCCTTTAAGCCCATTCCAGGCGGCGGAGCCCGCGACGTCTCCTTCGCAGGCCCCGCCTACCTGTACACGCGCTCGAAATGGGCGGATTTGCCTCCTCCTTACGTGGGCGAGTCCGTTCATTTCAAAAGTTGAGCGAACTGTTTGCCCAACCTTGTTCGTCAAACAGTCCGCTCGTGTGTGGGCAAGTCCGCTCATGCAAATTTTGAGCGGACTGTTTGCCGAAACTGTTTGACGAACAAGGTTGGGCAAACAGTCCGCGCGTGTGTACGCGGCCTAAGAAGTGTAAGAAGTGTCCGATCTGTCCACCGCAATGTTGCAGTCCCACAAAAAATGCTGATCCCCGCCATTACTTGTAAAAAAAAATAATAATAATGCCATAAATCTATTACCTATTTTATAGACGCTTATAGTGTTTTTTTCCCCCCCAAAAAATATGAGAATACATAATGGCCTAAACTGAGGAAGAAATTATTTTTTTAAATATTTTTGGGGGGATATTTATTATAGCAAAAATTAAAAAGTATTTATTTTTCAAAATTGTCGCTCTTCTTTTTTTTTTTTTTTTTTTTGTTTATAGCGCAAATACCACTAAAAGAAAGCTCTATTTGTGGAAAAAAAGAGGACATCAATTTTGTTTGGGTACAGCATCACACGACCTCGCAATTGCCAGTAGAGGGATTTAATCCTTCTGGTCCTTAAGTGGTTAAATCATGATTAAAATCGCTAGTAAAAAGGCTTGATTTAAATCATAATTTTTAAAGAGCAACTGTCATCTCTGACCCTCTGTTAACTCACTGACAGTCCCATTCACTTTAATGGAATGGCTGGTGATGCGGCAGTGATACAACAAAGGTGAGGGAGACGTGGCGGCAGCAGGTGAGTGGATGCCCGCTAACAGGTGCTGCCATGATGGGTCTGAAATGACATGTGCTCTTTAAGTGTAAGGACTTATTGTTGCTTGTAGTTAGAATCTTTAATATTTGCAAACAAAACTAAGGTTTCCTATTTAGAATAATAAGCTGCCAGGTTAGTAAAACAGCGATATCAGAACAGATTTTAGGTTAATAGGTTAATCACACATAGTTGGAGAACTAATCAAATTATTTTACTTAATTAAAACAACATTGCCTGTGCATGTTATCTCAGCTTACAGAGCTTGGATTCAGTGAACAAGTTTACCAAAAATTTTAATATTGCAGAATATACAGCCTCATGCTACATAACTAAGCTCCATTTCATGCTGAATAAATACAATTATTAATGTATCTTAAATAGAAAACTATCTCTAGATTTATTTTTTTAGATTTTTATTCCAAAATCATTTTATTAAAATAAGTGTGATAAAAATCTGATTTAAATATAAAAAAATTAGATTTAAATAAAAAAAAAATCGGATTTTTGTAAATTCTTTAACCACTTGCTTACTGGGCACTTAAACCCCCCTCAGTCCCAGACCAATTTTCAGCTTTCAGCGCTGATGCACTTTGAATGACAATTGCGCGGGCATACAACACTGTACCCAAATGAAATTTTTATCATTTTTTTCCCACAAATAGAGCTTTCTTTTGGTGGTATTTAGTTACAGCTCGGAGTTTTATTTTTTGCTAAACAAACAAAAAAAGATGCAAAAAAAAAAAAAAAAAAAATCATGTTTTAATAGTTTGTTATAAAATTTTGCAAACGGGTCATTTTTCTCCTTCATTGAAGTGCGCTGATTAGGCGGCACTGATAGGCTGCATTGGTGGGCACTGATGGGCTGCATTGGTGGGCACTGATGGGCTGCATTGGTGGGCACTGATGGGCTGCATTGGTGGGCACTGATGGGCTGCATTGGTGGGCACTGATAGGCTGCACTGGTGGGCACTGATAGGCATAGTTAAGGCGGCACTAATAGGCACAGATAAGGCGGCACCGATGGGCACAGATAAGGCGGCACTGATGGGCAAAGATGGGCACAGATAAGATGGCACGGATGGGTGGCACGGATAAGTGGCACGGATGGGTGGCACGGATGGGCACTGATAGGTACCACAGATAGATGGGACTGATGGGCACTGATAGGTGGCACTGATAGGTGGCTCTGATAGGTGGCACTGCTGGGCACTGATGGGCGGCACTGCTGGGCACTGATGGGCGGCACTGCTGGGCACTGATGGGCGGCACTGGGGTGCAGCACCTTTGAGGCAGATTTTGGGTGGCCCTGTGGGTGGCACTGCTGGGTGGCACTGTGGGTGGCACTGTGGGCACTGCTGGGTGGCACTGTGGGCACTGCTGGGTGGCACTGTGGGCACTATGGGCACTGCTGGGTGGCACTGACAGGGGGGCACTTACTTTATTTCAAGATGGCACTGCGGGTGGCAGGTGGGCACTGGCAGGGGGCAGGTGTCCGTTTAAATTGCTGGCCGTGATCGGGACTGATGTCCCGAACACGGCCGCCGGCGATCGGCTTTTTTTTTTCTCCTCGCGCTGACAGCGCGAGGAGGAATACTAGCCGATTACCGGCTCCGTTTTATCACATGATCAGCTGTCATTGGCTGACAGCTGATCACGTGATAAGGGGTCGGGATCGACCCCTTACACGGATCGGTGATCAGGCGAGTCTCACGGACTCGCCGATCACAGAGCGCGCCGCGCGCGCCCCTCAGGGGGCGCGCAGGCCGCTCGTAACCGGGACTACGTCAATAGACGTAGTCCCGGAAATGTGGGTCCGCGCTATTGCCGTCATTTTGCAATAGCGCGGTACCCAAGTGGTTAAAAACAAAATAATCATCAATTTTTATCCACCCTGATCCACACTCCTCCCAAATTTAGGTGATGATTCAACGCTTCGTTATACAATCTGGCAATCTAGGTCTGCTGTAAAATATGCAGACATATATCCAGTGCCTTGGCTTATTGGTTTTACGTAAGGCTAAAGGAGGAGCAACGGTGGTGCTCTAAAGAGGCATAGGATTTATATCTAACAGGTGAACTCCGGTGCTATAAAGAATGTAATTATAATTTTATTGATTTATATTTCTTATTTTTATTTCTGTTTCCTGATAGGATATTTATTTTTACCATGTCATCGATCAAGTGTGTAATGCAGTCTGCGGGGACTTTAAGACACTGTGCCTACAGCTTTTGCACCAGAAGGACAATCAGCCTGTTTTCTGGTTCACCTACTACTACTCATTGGAGCAAAGTCGTTTCAGATGCTGAGAAAATTGTGGGTTATCCAACTTCTTTCATGAGTCTCCGGTGTCTTTTGAGTGATGAATTGAGCAATATAGCCATGCAAGTCAGAAAGCTGGTTGGAACAAAACATCCTTTGCTGAATACCGCAAGGTACTGTATAGCATGTATAAATTCAGAGTATACATCATGCTTTATAGCACTCTAAAAAGTTGTATGGTAGCTGCATAAATATAATGCTTATTCATGGTCGCTTGTATTGTCAGTCTCAAATGTTAAGATATACTTTGTTTCTCCACAGCAGCATTTCTACCCAGTAGGTTAAAAAGTATTGACATAAATGTAGCATGTCATGTTGACTACTAAAGCAAAAGAAACTTATGGTAACACAGGTCATACAGCAGGGGTAGTGAATTAGAGTTACATTTTTTTTGTAGCCGAGGTCCGAATCACAAGTCTGTGCCATGAAAGATTGTACACGTCTTATTTTCTTGGCGCAAGCCACACTCTGTGGTGCTTTTCTTACTATTCCCACCACACACTCTGGTACTACTCTGTTAATGTCCCCATTAGCAGTAGTGTAACTAGAACCATCAGGGCCCGATGCAAGAAACCATGGAGGGCCCCCCGACCTCCGGACCAAAGCTCTTTTCTCCGAGCCAGATGGCGGAACACCATTACCCAGTCCCAAGTGGGTGGCTGCATATAAAGGAAGCAATTTCTCCATTCCCCCCCGCTTCTCTTCCTCTCCCACCCTCAGGCATTCAGCGGTTACATAAGGAAAATGGAGAGATGGGTTCCTCTATGTCGGTGTTTCACAATCTTTTTCCAGTCAGGGCACCCTTGAAGTATACGCCTAGGTGAATGGGGCTGCACTCCAACCCCCCTGCAACTGTGATATTCATTTAAGGGGTTAAAACAGGTAGTCAGTAGGTAACATTTTGCCTCTCTACCGGCTGTCAAATGCCTCTGAAAAGCGATCTGAGCATGGATCACTTTTTGAAGGAACAACATTTTACATAAAATGTGCATACATACATGTAAACACACATATATATATATATATATATATATATAACACATACACACACACACATATATATAAAACACACACATATAATATGTATGCACATATGCACGCACATATAAACCAGTGGCAGCTGGTGCTCAAAATTTTTAGGGGGGCGCAAGCAAACTGAAAAATTCAGAAAAAAAAACCTCAATTGCAACCAGTGTGCCCATCAAACGCTGCCAGTGTGCCCATCGAACGCTTCCACTGTGCCCATCAAATGCCGACACTGTGCACATCAAATGCTGCCGGTGTGCCCATTAAATGCTGGCACTGTGACTCCCCACCGCCCGCTCGCCATCTGCCCAGCACTTACCCTGTCTTGGTGGGGCAGCGGGTGACGGCCACGAACAGGGTCCTCCATCTCCTGCCATCCTCTTTTCCCGTCCTGTTGTCCTGATTGGCTGAAACGATAGGCGCAGCTATTGGAAGCCTATCAGGTGACGGGTAATAGACCCACACACCTGATTGGTGGAGAGGCGGTTCATTGTTAGGAAAGTGAATATTAATTCACTTTTCTAACACACCTGGGTGGACTGTGAGCGTCAAGCATGGCGCTCGCAGTTCACCTATTTTGAAGCCTATTAGAGCCTATGGCTCTGATCGGGTGCTTCAGAAACAACCCCCCGTCGCTGTAATTTAGGCGCCCCAAAAGGTACCGGATACCTAAATATGGAGGTGGCCATGGTTAGATTCATGCTATGCTATGGATGGATCTATGCATTGGTCATAGAGGGGGGTGGCTGGAGAGAGGGGGTTGCACCGCCACTGATAAACACATGCACATACATACATATGCATACATGCACACTCACATACATGCGCACACACACATGCATACATACACATACATATATGAACACACACACACGCACACATGCGTATATGAACACACACACATACATGCATGCTCACACACGCACACACATGCATGCACACACATACATACACGCATGCACACTCACACACACACATGCATGCACACCCACACACAAAAAGGGGTCATTTGGGAGGTATTTATACTTCCCTGGCTTGTTAGGGTCTCAAGAAATTAGACCGTCAGTACATCAGGTGTGATCAATTTTCAGAGATTGGCACCATAGTTTGTGGACATTGCAATGCCGTGTACACACGAGCGGAATTTCCGTAGAAAATTCTGACAGACCTAGAAAGAGAAAATGTTCTAAATTTTTCAGACGGAACCTATTCCTATTGGGAAAACCACTCGTCTGTATGCTGTTCCGACATACCCAAAACTACGCATGCTCTGAAGCAAGTACGAGACAGAAGCTATTGGCTACTGGCTATTGAACTTCCTTTTTCTAGTCCCGTCATACGTGTTGTACATCCCTGCGTTCTTGTCGGTCTGAATTTGGTGTATGCAAGACAGCTTGAGCGGAATTCCGTCAGAAAACCTTCAGTGTTTTATTCCGACGGAAAAAAAGCTTGCGTGTACATGGCATAACTTTCACAAAGACCAAATAATATACACAGATTTTTACCAAAGATATGTAACAGTATAAATTTTTGCCAAAATTTATGAAGAAAAATCACTAATTCATTTTTTTACTGAATTTTTGGTCTTTTTATATCGCAAAAAAATAAAAAAACGAAGCGGTGATTAACTACCACCAAAAGAAAGCTCTATTTGTGTGAAAAAAAGGACAAAAAAATTCATGTAGGTACAGTGTTGCATTACTAAGTAATTGTCATTCAAAATGTGAGAGCACCGAAAACTGAAAATTGGTCTGGTTAGGAAGGGGGTTTAAGTGCCCAGTGGGTAAATGGTTAAAGGTGGAAAAAGTTCTGAAATGATTTATCTTTGTCTCATTTTTTTTACTCCACAGAAACCTGACATTTTAACAGGGGTGTGTAGACTTTTTATATCCACTGTATATACATAAAGATTAATAGTATGCTATTAGTTTAAAAATGAGTGTGGGTTTACATTCACTTTAACTCTTACAATTTTGTCCACATAAATCTATTTTTCCCCTTACTTTGTTCATGCTTTCTTTTTTTGCCTTGTGCACATCCTGAAGACATTTTGAATACATTTTCTTTGGACATATGTGCTCCAGTAGTGGTTTTACATCACATTTTTACTATGGTAACTATAGTGGGATACACCATTGCTTTGTTCATTAGCATGGCTTGTACTGCAACCCATGAGCAGGCAGGAAAGGATCACAATGCTGCTACTGAATTAAGAAAGCATTTTCCCCCAAAGAATAGAAGTGCCAGTGGATACACCTTGATGATAAGATTACCAGGTGTGGATTAGCTGAAAGCAGGAATATTGAGAAAACAAAGTCATCAAGGAACACTGGGTTCACAGGGGAATGCTGCAGGAAACTGCGCCATGTCCTTATGTGACACTATTCTTTGCCGCATCCATGACTTGCCCTGCACCATGTGACCAGACGAAGAAGAAAGAAAATTAGGTACATGTATGCAAGATCATTCAAACTTGAGGTAGCAGGGGGTGCTTTAATGGTGGGAGGGACCTGGACTTTTTAAGTGTTTTGAATTTAAGTTAATTTTTAGACCAACCAGTATAATTAAACTATACAGAAGCTTGTGAGTAATCGCTATGACAATGTTGGTTGTATCTGGACTCTACAGCTGGCAGATCTATAGCAATAGGGTTATTAGTAAATTTGCATTTGTTTGTCTGAAACTTCCTTAAAACAAAAAAAAAAATTGAGCATAACAAAATTATAAGTTGCTTAAAACATGGTGGTGATCTGTTTGATTTGACCTATTATTTACATCCATTCCAACAATTGCGCTGTTTAACTATATTCACAAACTACAATAAATATAGCCCTGTGACCCATTGCTTTAGCCTTTTTGTTTGGTTAATGAATCAAATCGACATCAGATGACAGGTCCGTGTTGCCATGGTGATGGAAATGTAGAATGGATTTTCTTTTCCTTTAAATTACAATGAATTTGTATCCTTTGCTACTTACACAGTGTGCTTGTTCGTGGCTTTCCAGACAATTAATCCCTTCAGAGCTTATACATTCAACTATGCTGTTCACAGTTCTCAACACCAGGAGCTCTAAGATTATGTGCAAACACCATAGTCCAAGTGGATGAACGTGAATTCCTGATGAAGCTGAATATAGGTGAACTTGATTCACTGTACATTAGTAAAATGTAGTTTGTTTATACTCCTAATTGCTTATTATGGAGATGATGCAATGGTTTGTTTCTAGGACATAACTCATTTTTAGTAAATAAATACACCCAAGGCAAAGCTTAACAAGGATTGCCCACGTTTAATTTATAAGACAATCTGCATGTTGTGTCTTAAATGAAGCCTAATGTTGAACTCCAGGATACCTATAACAAAGCTCCTGATCCACTCTTTCCCCATGCTCAGTCCACATAATATAAATATTTTTTTTCTATGATAAATGGACTTGTATTAAAAAATCTATTCTAGAAGAACCTTTCACATAAGCAGCTCTTTTACTTTTTCCTATGTCCAGACGAAGTGGGAGGGCTATACAGTATTTTCCATCAATCTTTGGAATTCTATGTACATATTTGGGTGGTGCTTAGGGGGTAGGGGGTAGGGGGTAGGGGGAGCTGGCGAGTATCACAAAGAGAAGGGCGGTGCTGTTAAGTGGCACAAAGAGCAGGGAGGGGGCAGGTGGAGCTGTCAATCAGTACAAAAAGCTGTGTCCAGGTGCATTTTTGTTACAAGGAATGAAAGTAAAGAAAAGTGCACGTATTTAGTGCAACAAAAGGAAGTATTTAACCACTTGACCACTGGGCACTTAACCACTTTCAGACCGGACCAATTTGCTGGTCAAAGACCAGACCACTTTTTGCGATTCGGCACTGCGTCGCTTTAACTGACAATTGCGCGGTCGTGCGACGTGGCTCCCAAACAAAATTGACGTCCTTTTTCTCCCACAAATAGAGCTTTCTTTTGGTGGTATTTGATCACCTCTGCGGTTTTTATTTTTTGCGCTATAAACAAAAATAGAGCGACAATTTTGAAAAAAACGCATTATTTTTTACTTTTTGTTATAATAAATATCCCCCAAAAATATATAAAAAAACATTTTTTTCCCTCAATTTAGGCCGATACGTATTCTTCTACATATTTTTGGTAAAAAAAATCGCAATAAGCGATTATTGATTGGTTTGCGCAAAAGTTATAGCGTTTACAAAATAGGGATAGTTTTATAGCATTTTTATTAATAATTTTTTTTAATTTTTTTTTTTTACTAGTAATGGCGGCGATCTGCGATTTTTATTGTGACTGCGACATTGTCGGGGACCCATCGGACATTTTTGACACATTTTTGGGACCATTGTCATTTATACAGTAATCACTGCTATATAAATGCAGTGATTCCTGTGTAAATGACACTGGCAGTGAAAGGGTTAACCAGTGGGTGGCAGTGTAGGGGTTAAGTGTTCCTAGGGGTGTGTTACTAACTGTGGGGGGGTTGGGCTTTCATTTAGTGTACACTGATCTCTGCTCCAATCACATGGAGCAGAGATCAGCGTCACTAGTTGCTAGGCAGAATGGGAAAATGTTGTTTATACAGCATTTCCTCCATTCGGCCGCTCCGTGAGACGATCGCGGGGATGCCTGCGGCGATCGAGTCCGCGGGTCCCGCGACCGGACTCACGGGGGTTCCGACCAGCGCGGGAGCGTGCCGCCGGCGGCACGCTCCCGATGGCACGGCGGCAACGAATATTGGACGTACATGTACGCCAATATGCCTGCCCGTGCCATGCTGTCGACGTACATCGTCGTGCGCTGGTCGGGAAGTGGTTAAACACCCTTAATAACCAGACCAATTTTCAGCTTTCGGTGTTCTCACATTTTGAATGACAATTACTCAGTCACGCAACACTGTACCCATATGAAATGTTTGTCCTTTTTTCACACCAATAGAGCTTTCTTTTGGTGGTATTTAATCACCGCTGGGTTTTTTATTTTTTGTGCTATAAAAGAAAAAAGACCGAAAATTCTGTAAAAAAAAAAAAAAATAAAAAAGAATTTTTCTTCGTTTCTGTTATAAAATTTAGCAAATTAGTAATTTTTCTTTATACATTTTGGCCAAAATTTATACCACTACATATCTTTGGTAAAAATAAGTACAAATTTGTGTATATTATTTGGTCTTTGTGAAAGTTATAGAGTCCACAAGCTATGGTGCCAACATCTGAAAATTGATCACACCTGAAGTACTGGCGGCCTATTTCAATTCTTGAGACCCTAACATGCCAGAAAAGTACAAATACCCCCCAAATGACCCCCTTTTGGAAAGAAGACATTCCAAGGTATTTGGTAAGAGGCATGGTGAGTTTTTTGAAGTTGTAATTTTTTCCCACAATTCTTTGCAAAATCAAGATTTTTTTTTCTTTTTTTTTTCACAAAATTGTCATATTATCAGGTTATTTCTCACACACAGCATATGCATACCACAAATTACACCCCAAAACACATTATGCTTTTACTTCCAAGTATAGCGATACCACATGTGTGAGACTTTTACATAGCGTGGCCACATACAGAGGCCCAACATGCATCAGGCATTCTGGAGCACCCAGGCCAATTCTTACATTTCTCTCCTACATGTAAAAATCATAATTTATTTGCTAGAAAATTACATAGAACCCCAAAACATTATATATATATATATATATATATATATATATATATATATATATATATATTTATTGTATATTATTAACATTATATATTTTTTTAGCAAAGATCCTAGAGAATACAATGGTGGTCATTGCAACTTTTTATCTCGAATGGTATTTGCGCAGCAATTTTTCGAACGCGGATTTTTTGGAAAAAAAAACTGTTTTGTGCTTAAAAAAACAAAACAAAAAAAAACAGTAAAGTTAGCTCAATGTTTTTGCATAATGTGAAAGATGAAATTACGTCGAGTAAATAGATACCTAACATGTCACCCTTCAAAATTGATACCTAACATGTCACCCCACGGGGCACGCGAGAGTGGAATTCTGGGAGGATGTCATATGACGGCCTCCCAGAGTTAAGCAACCGCCCTGTAGCCGTCATTTGGCTATGGGCCGGTTGTTAAGTGGTTAATGGTAAATAAGGGCATTAAACACGGACACAAGATCAGACCGTGCATAGAAAAGCTTGGAGGTGCAGCAGGGACAGGAGCTTCTAGCAAAGCAATGGCGGCTTTGCCACTAAATTGCTGGCTGCCTGCTTGCTAACATCCAATGTAGCTGGTTCGTTAAAGTAGATGTTTGCAGGCAGCCAGCATATCAGTTTCTCAACCCCACCATTGGCCATGGTTTTCTGGTGGAATAGGAGCTGCTGTACCGGCTCCACATTTTTTTTATGCACTTTTTTTCATTCGTAGTTGCAGTGTGGAATTACCCTTACCATCAAGAGCTTCAGGGCCATGTGTCTCCTTCTACTGGGCCTAGCTAAGCATATAGAGGACTTTCAAAACTAGATTTCTCCTCTCAGTTCAGCCTTTTTTCTGTTTTATTTTTTTATATTCTTCTAGCTGTGTTTTTAGATATATTATATAACCCAGTGTGAGGGTATTTTTTTCATTCTGTGCAAAGTCTTATTCCTTGGCATTGCATATACATTGAGGTGCAATGCAGACTATGTCACAGTGTTTCTGTGGCTAATAGTTTGTCTTCAGTCCAAATGATCAAATCTCTTTAAGCACTAGTATACAGCAGCCATAAGTGACATGTCCATTGCACAGGAAAGCCTCTAAAGGATTACTTTTAATGGTGGATTAGATATGCTGCTGTTAAAAGATACATGGATCTAACATTATTAATGTGGTAGTAAAGTAATTAGAAAAATGTCAGATGCCCCCTGTAAGGTAATGTGCTAGTACGCACAGCATACTAGCCCTTATGAAAAACTTACCTTAACCACTTGCCTACTTTTACAACCTTCCTGCCCAGGTTATTTTTTAGTGTTCAGCACTGTTGCACTTTAAATAACAATTGCATGGTCATGCAACACTGTACCCAAATTACATTTTTATCATTTCGTTCACACAAATAGAACTTTCTTTTGGTGGTATTTAATCACCACTGGGTTTTTTTATTTTAACTAAATGAAAAAGGCAGAACATTTAGAAAAAAAAATTATTTTTTCAAAGTTTTGTTATAAAATTTTGCAAACAAGTAATTTTTCTCCTTCACTGATGTGCGCTGATGAGGTGGCGCTGATGGGCTGCGCTGATGAGGTGGCGCTGATGGGCTGCGCTGATGAGGTGGCGCTGATGAGGTGGCACCGATGAGCACTGATAGGCTGTACTAATGTGCACTGATGAGGCTACACTGCTGAGCACTGATAGGTGGCACTGATAGGTGGCACTGATGAGCAGCACCGATAGGCGGTACTGATGAGCATTGATATGCAGCACTGATGGGCGGCACTGATAGGTGACACTGATGAGAAGGCACTGATGGACACTGATTGGCAGCATTGGTGGGCACTGCTGGGTAGCACTAGTGAGTAGTGATGGGACTGCACTGATAATCAGGACACTGATAGTCACTGCCCTGATTATCAATGTACATGTCCCTCAGAAAAGCCAATAACCGGCTTGTGTTTACATCGTAATCAGCTGTAATTGGAGACAGCAGATCACTTACTAAAGAGCCGTTGATTGTCTCTTTACCTCAATTTTTGTTCAGCAGTGTCCTAAGGACACTGCGGCCACAGAGCGTGCCGCCCTCCCAGAACTGTCTGACAGCGCTTTAGCCATCATTTGGCTATAGTGTGGTCCGCAAGTGGTTAAAATGGATCACCACTGATAAAACTCGATCTTCCAGGTTCATGGGCTCTGGCCATATGAATGGGAGGCATGCCCACAGCACAGAGCTGTAAAGGAACTGCATGCTTATGCCCATTATTTAAAGCGCATGCACCAGTGGCATCACCAGCTGCCAAGCACGCAAATATCTTCTAAATGATGCACCTTTAGGAGATATTCATTTTATTTATTATAAGCTTACCTGTAGGTAAAAGTCACAAAGCGCCGTTTATTACTCCCTTAAAAGATATATTTCTGCCTTTTAAGGCTACTGATTATAGATTTTTCATGGAGTGCAGTTTTAACCCACTTTAGAGTTTGTTTTTACTGCCTTCATTTACTTTTTCCTTTCCTTGGTAGCTACATAGTGTACTGTATATGCACCATTTGGACATGTGAATCTATTTCCTTAAATTCAGCCTGCATTATTATAACACTCAATCTCAGATGTGTTACAAGGTAAAAAAAAAATAGTGAATATGTGAATTGTAATATTGTTTTCTTAACCCTTAGTGTGCATAGTAATTGTACATTTGTGGACATTTATTTAAAAAAACCTGTTGACCAGAGTCTTCAGTGCAAATGTTTAAAAATAATTGTAGGCTTTATTTCCATATTCCAAAAATACATACAATTTCTTCAAAAGAAGGGGTGGAATAAAAAAGGTTGGGAATGACAGTTTCAGCAGCATCAGAGTCCTTTGATGGACAGCCAAGATTGGCTTCAGTGCATTGACAGCTGTGATAAGTGATTCTCATGTGATCGGTGTAAAGCAGTAGTCTCCAGCAGACTGCTTGACAGAGCACAAGCTGTGGGTGTTTGAGCAAGGTTTCACTCTCATCTGCTTCCATTACGCTCCGGTACTTGAGTAGCTGTACCATTTGGAATAGTTCTTTGCAATCGCTGTGAAACACATTTTGTAATTTATGACTGATTTATTTTGCAGTTATATTTCCAAAAGCGTTTAACTATAAAAAGTACATCAAGCAATATTCATGTAGACAGTGGAGAAGCTAAGATTAACTATAATCTGTCACAGCCATTCCTTTGTTATAGAAATAATGCAGGACTATTCAAGTTCTTTCTGACCAAACACTTGTATTTCACGACTGAGCATTTCAGATTTCTGACAGTCTGCAGTTCACTTTCTACTTTTTTTTTTGCCAGAAAGAATAAACCTAAATTAAGTATGCGCTGCTTGATTTAGTAAAGATTGTACTTACAGTGGATATAAAAAGTCTACACACCCCTGTTAAAATGTCAGGTTTCTGTGATGTAAAAACATGAGACAAGGATAAATCCTTTCAGAACTTTTTCCACCTTTTAATGTGACCTATAAACTGTACAAGTCAGTTGAACAACAAACTGAAATCTTTAAGGTGAAGGGAAGTAAAAATGAAGAAAAGCAGATTAAAGACATGGATTACTGCAACCATGTCCTGTGGTCTAATGATACCCAGATAAACTTATTTGGTTCAGATGGTGTTAAACGTGTATGGCGGCAACCAGGTGAGGAGTAAAAACACAAGTGTGTCTTGCCTACAGCCAAGCATGGTGGTGGGCGTGTCCTGGTCTGGGGCTGCATGAGTGCTGCCGACACTGGGGAGCGACAGTTCGTTGAGGGAACCATGAATGCCAACATGTACTGTGATATACTGAAGCAGAGCATGATCCCCTCCCTTCGGAGACTGGGTCACAGGACAGTATTCCAACATGATAACAACCCCAAACACACCTCCAAGATGACCACTGCCATGCTAAAGAAGCTGAGTATAAAGGTGATGGACAGGCCAAGCATGTCTCCAGACCTAAACCCTATTGTACATCTGTGGGGCATCCTCAAATGGAGGGTGGAGGAGCACAAGGTCTTTAACATCCACCAGCTCCGTGACGTCGTCATGGAGGAGTGGAAGAGGACTCCAGTGGCAACCTGTGAAGCTCTGGTGAACTCCATGCTCAAGAGCGTTAAGGCAGTTGTGGAAAATAATGGTGGCCACACAAAATATTGACTCTTTGGGCCCAATTTGGACATTTTCACTTAGGGGTGTACTCACTTTTGTTGCCAGTGGTTTAGACATGGATGTATGTTGAGATATTTTGAGGGGACAGCAAATTTACATTGTTATACAAGCTGTACACTCACTACTTTACATTGTAACAAAGTGTCATTTCTTCAGTGTTGTCACATGAAAAGATATAATAAAATATTTACAAAAATGTGAGGGGTGTACTCACTTTTGTGAGATACTGTAGGTCACATTAAAGGTGGAAAAAGTTCTGAAATGATTTATCATTCTCTCTCTTTATATCACAGAAGCCCGGCATTTTAACAGGGGGTGTGTAGACTTTTTATATCCACTGTACCTCACCTGAAAACCTTCTGTCATAAAGCGAATGTGAGGAGTAATTTGTGTTTCAGTTTATATTGTGTTGGCTTATAACATGGGAAGTTCATACTGCCGGATATTTCTCTGACCTCATGGGTTAAAGTATAACTAAAGGCACATTTTTTTCTTTAGTTTTGAATATCGTGGAGAGGGATTAGAAAGCCAGTCAGTTTTTGTTGTTGGCTGTGCTCCCGTTGGAGAGATTCACCTCTATTTGTCCTGTTTACCATTATCGTTAAAAGTGAAAGTAAAGCCGCGTACACACGTGGCGGACTGTCTGGCCAACTTAGTCCGTCAGACAATCCGACGGACAGTCCGTCATACTTTCGAATGAACGGACTTGCCCACACACGGCACTTTTTGAGCGGACTAATACGGCGGACTAAGTCCGCCATACTATCCGCCCTACTTTTGAAATGAACGGACTCGCCCACACACGCGGAGGAAAGTCCGCTCATTTCAAGCGCGTCTCCAGGTAGGCGGGGCCCGCGAAGGAGACGTCGCTGACCCCGCCGCCTGGTATGGACTTAAAGGGGAACCCCAACGCCGAAAAAAATCGGCGTGGGGGTCCCCCCCAAGTCCACAACAGACCCTTGTCCGAGCACGCTACCCGGCCGGCCAGGAAAGGGGGGCGAGCGAGCGCCCCCCCTCCTGAGCCGTACCAGGCCGTGTGCCCTCAACATGGGGGGGTGCCTTGGGGAAGGGGGGGGCCGCGCGGCCCCCCCACCCCAAAGCACCTTGTCCCCATGTTGATGAGGACAAGGGCCTCTTCCCGACAACCCTGGCCGTTGGTTGTCGGGGTCTGCGGGCGGGGGGCTTATCGGAATCCGGGAGCCCCCTTTAATAAGGGGGCCCCCGGATACCGGCCCCCCGCCCTATGTGAATGAGTATGGGGTACAATGTACCCCTACCCATTCACCTGTAAAATAAAAGTACCAAAAAAAACACAACACACGAGATAAAATACTTTATTGTACAGCCCCGGGGGTCTTCCGTCTTCGGGGGTCTTCTCGCCGGACTCCTCCGCTATCTTCTTGTAGCTCTTTTGCTAGCGAAGGAGTCCGGCTTTCTTCCTCGCTGTCGGCCTCTTCTCCCGACTTCGGGGGTCTTGTCCCCCTCTTCGGTTCTTCTGCCGGGCCACCGCGCCTTCTTATAGCTCTTTTACAGGCGGTGGCCCGGTCTTCTGTCGCCGCCATCGCCGCCGCCTTCCGTTCTTCTTCTTCTTCTTCTTCTTCTTCTTCTCCAGGAGATGTTGCCTCGACGATCTCTCCGGCCGGAATGCCAGGGACGCACTGCGCGGCCACTTATATAGGGACAATGGGGCGGTGTCACATGGCTTTATGTCACATGGGTTGGTCACATGGGTTGATGTCACATGGGGACTATGACATCGTAAGGGGGCGGGGTCACCATGTGACCAACCCATGTGACATAAAGCCATGTGACACCGCCCTATTGTCCCTATATAAGTGGCCGCGCAGTGCGTCCCTGGCATTCCAGCCGGAGAGATCTTCGAGGCAACATCTCCTGGAGAAGAAGAAGAAGAAGAACGGAAGGCGGCGGCGACAGAAGACCGGGCCACCGCCTGTAAAAGAGCTATAAGAAGGCGCGGTGGCCCGGCAGAAGAACCGAAGAGGGGGACAAGACCCCCGAAGTCTGGAGAAGAGGCCGGCGGTGAGGAAGAAAGCCGGACTCCTCCGCTAGCAAAAGAGCTACAAGAAGATAGCGGAGGAGTCCGGCGAGAAGACCCCCGAAGACGGAAGACCCCCGGAGCTGTGCAATAAAATATTTTAACCCTGTGTTGTGTTTTTTTTTTGTACTTTTTTTCACAGGTGAATGGGTAGGGGTACATTGTACCCCATACTCATTCACATAGGGTGGGGGGCCGGTATCCGGGGGCCCCCTTATTAAAGGGGGCTCCCGGATTCCGATAAGCCCCCCGCCCGCAGACCCCGACAACCAACGACCAGGGTTGTCGGGAAGAGGCCCTTGTCCTCATCAACATGGGGGGACAAGGTGCTTTGGGGTGGGGGGGCCGCGCGGCCCCCCCTTCCCCAAGGCACCCCCCCATGTTGAGGGCACACGGCCTGGTACGGCTCAGGAGGGGGGGCGCTCGCTCGCCCCCCTTTCCTGGCCGGCCGGGTAGCGTGCTCGGACAAGGGTCTGTTGTGGACTTGGGGGGGACCCCCACGCCGATTTTTTTCGGCGTTGGGGTTCCCCTTTAAGTCCATACCAGGCGGCGGGGCCAGCGACGTCTCCGTCGCGGGCCCCGCCTACCTGGATACCCGCTCGAAATGAGCGGACTTTTCTCCGGGCGGGAAAAGTACGCTCATTTCAAAAGTACGGCGGACTGGCACACACACGGGCGGATTGTCCGCCCAAATGCGAGTCCGACGGACTGTATTACGGAAATTCCGAAATACTTAGTCCGCCAGACTGCACGCTGAAAAAGTCCGCTGAAGCCCACACACGAGCGGACTGTCCGCTGAAATGTGTTTCGGCGGACTAAGTAGGCCAGACAGTCCGCCCGTGTGTACGCGGCTTTAGAAGAAAATCCCAAATTTTGTATCATCCCCAAGAAAAGTAACAGAGGGGAACTCTTCCAATTGGGACACTAGTTCTGGTGACCTGGGAATCCCCAAGGAATTCCTTTAATTTGCAGAAATTTCCACTCACTTTGTGTTTGGCTGTGGGACAGGAAGCAAAGGGAAATCTTTGCAATAGGACACAGCTGGCAAAATAAAATCTGACAGAGGTTATAACCCTCCTTTGGTCTATCCAAAATGGGGAAAAAAGGGGTTTGCTTATACTTCCACTTTAACAGGAGCTGTTCATGCACCATTTTATTCTGTGCGCCGTTGCCGGTTTGAAGTCTGGTGGGGACCGGGGCAATGAGCATCACGTTGTACTGTTTTTAATTAACATTACTTAGCGTCACATTGAAAAACTTCATTCATGTCTCCCCAAAGAAGCGAGGTGCGTTATGCTACAGTATGATGACTTACAGTGCCATCCAGTGCGATGCAGGAAAATGCAGCATGTTTGCATTTATCCGCACTGCTCCGTGGCACACACCAGCATTGTGGTGTGAAAGGGCTACATAGAAAATACTTGTCTTCCTTGTGCCCTTGCGGAGACTGATATTTAGTGCTGAAAAACGACAATCCTTGTGCATAGTGTGAACCAGCCCTAACTGCACTGAAATGCAGAACATTTTAAGCATCTCCAACATATCCCTGCTGAACTGTCTGAATTTTGATCCATCTATGGTAAGCTTTACCCTCCTTTTAATTTTTGCTGATGTTTTATGTTTATTAAAAGTCTGCAGCTACAAAAAGTGTAGTTGCTAACTTTTAATAAGCAGACACTTACCCGTTCCGCGGTCCAGCGATGTGGCCGAACGGAGCATCGCTCCTCTCCTCCTCTCAGCCGGCACCTCCATTACCACTCTGGGCACCCGGCCGTGACAGCTTTCGGCTTCACGGCCAGGCACATACAGGGCATGCACAAGTTGCACTGCGCTCTCGGAGTGGACAGATGATCTCCTGGGACCTGTCAAGTGTCCCAGGAGATTGCCTAGAGGGAGGGGCCACCTAAGGCGAAAGGAGAAGTCACCTTGGCGGTCCCTTGACGGAAGGAGGAAGTCTCCCTCCTAATGAAGCTCCCCCCCCCCCAAAAAAAAGGACATGCCAAATGTGGCATGTAAGGGGTGGAGGAGTGCTTAAAGCAGAAGTTCCATTTTTGGGTGGAACTCCGCTGTAAGCTGAAGATGTATCTTCACCATTCTGTATAGTGGCTGGGCTCTGGTGTGAGGTGTTTCCACATTCTGTCTTCTGATTGTGGTGCTTTTACTGTGACTTTCACTACCACCTCTAAAAAGGGGAATATTTAGTAGAAAACGTGAAGAAAAAAGGTTGCGCTGTCTGCTGACAGAAAAGGAATTCACGTTTTTTTTTTATTTAATTGTTTTTTATTGAAAAAAAGAATTTCACTTATACATGCATAAATAAAACATGGTTTTGCATACATAGAGGGGGTATACATGTCAGCCAAAAATACCGGGTTTTTCTTCCAAAGAAACTGCTTAACACCAATGACGTAGTCATATCTATCCCTCTAATTATCGCTAGCGCCCCTGTAGGGCTAACCCCTCCTCCCCCCATACCCCTGTTCTTCGAACACACGCTGCTAAATCCAAACAAGCTTATCTGGACAGCCGATGACGAAGTGGCAAATCCATTCAGGGACAGAAATAAGGAGCTTCCAGTAGACTCCCAGGCCGCCCCGGGCCTGAGACCGATAGGTGCACTCTAGGTCCCATCCTCCACTATCTCATCTAGGGGGAAGCCGATGTCCCTCAACCATGGATTCCATAGCAGCTTGAATTTTTTAAGGTTATTTTGTCTAATATACATTGCCCGTTCGCACCAAATTATGGAATTGATGGCATTTATCCATGCTTGCAGTGCTGGAGGATTCTTTGCCTGCCAATTCATCGCGATTAAGCGTCTGGCCTGGTACAGGCATCTTAATATAGATGTTTTTGTTGCAGCAGAGATTCCACCCCTTTCCATAATCCCTAGTAGACAAGTCCTAGCTTCAGGTTCTAAGGTGGTATTAAAAATTCTATTTATTCTGTGCACAATTTCTATCCAGTACCGATACAGTTTTGGGCACTTCCATACCATATGGAGCAGGTCTCCTGATGCTCTACATCTAGGGCACTCTCCGTTGGACCTATTGCTTATCCTCCGCATTTTTTTGGGGGTATAGTATGCCCTATATAAAAAAAGCTTATGGGACATACGCTGCGATGGGGAGATAGACACCAAATTCCCCTGTGCTAGGATCTCGTCCCATTGTTCCTGCTCAATTGGTCCCAGATCTTCCTCCCATCCCCTCCTGCTCTTGTCCGGTCCTTCTCCATTCAAGACTTTATCCCTAAGTTTTGTATACAGGCTAGAGATCTGGCCCTTTGTTTGTCCTTGCTCAAGAAATCTCTGTAACAAGGGGTTCTTTGTCCTCTCGATAGTAAGTGTGCCAAACTGTGAATGTATCCCATGTCTCACTTGCAAATATATATAAAATGTTTTATTGGAGATGTCGTATTCCTGGCGGAGGTCTTCGAAAGATTTCATAGTGTTCCCCTGGTAGAGATGCACCAATCTTCTAATCCCCCTCCTCTCCCACTCCTGGGACCGGGCTATGCAGTTTAGTTCAGCCAGTTCTCCGTTGTTCCATAGGGGGGTATACTCAGTTACCCCCCTATAGGCCAAGAGGTGCTTAGCTATCTGCCATACTTTCCTCGCCAAGGTATTGGTGGGGCATTTACAAGCGAATGAATTAGCCTCCAGAACTTCAACTAGAGTTCTATGATATGCCTTATTAATCATCAATTTATGATTTGGACAGCCACCCTCTTCCAGTCTAGCCCCAGTCAAATGCTGGAGCTGGGCTGATAGAAAGTATGTTCTTAAATGTGGCAGCGCTACTCCTCCCTTTTCCACCGGGAGCTGCAGCGTCCGCAGCCGAATCCGAGGCTGTCGCTTTTTCCATATTAATTCTCGAATTAATCCCTCCAGTCTGTTAAACCATTTCTGGTTGATCCAGACCGGGGAATTGTGGAGGATATATAGGATCTGTGGCTGCCAAATCATTTTTACTAAATTACAACGCCCCGCCACCGACAGGGGGAGGCGACACCAGCTATTAACCTTCTGTTTCAGCTTTGCCAATAATGGTACCAGATTCTCCTCAACATACTGGTCTATCTCTCTGGAAATCCAGACACCCAAGTATTTCAGCTTGTACCACTTCTAGTCCCTCAACTATAGACGATGTTTGGTCTTCAAGCTCCGATAGTGGCATAAGGGCTGATTTACTCCAATTGATAACCAAACCTGATTGCTGCCCAAATTCGTCCATCAGCCGTACTACCCTATTCAAAGTGGGGCGCACATCGTCAAGAAAAAAACAAGACGTCGTCTGCAAACAAAGCCAGCTTCTCCTCCTCTAGTCCGCGCCGGAATCCCCAGATGTCTGAGCGTGTTCTCGCCATCACAGCCAGGGGTTCCATAGCTAGCACGAATAGGAGGGGAGACAGCGGGCATCCCTGTCTCGTACCTCTTTCTAGATAGAACACTTCAGAAAATAGGGTCCCCATTTTAATCTTGGCCCTGGGTCCCCTGTATAGTAGTTTTACCCACCGGATGAATTGGGGGCCAAAGCCGAAACGTTCTAATACACCCCAAAGATAGTCCCACTCCAGACTATCGAAAGCCTTGGCGGCGTCCAACGCTAGTATGGCACCTGGGTTATCACTATCTCTAGGTATTTGTAGGTTTAGAAAAGCCCTTCTAATATTAGTATTAGTTGTTCTGCCTGGGACAAACCCAGACTGGTCTGGATGTATTAATTTATGTATACAACTATTTAAACGAATTGCTAGGGCCTTGGCTAGGATTTTTATATCTGAGCATAGCAGAGATATCGGCCGGTATGACGAGACCTCATGTTGGTCCTTCCCCTCTTTAAGGATTAAAGTGATATTAGCCTCGCTCATTGAAGCGGGGAGTTCCCCCGCCTCTAGTGCATAGTTTAACGTTTCCAGTAGTGCCGGGATCAGCTGTTCGCTGTATCGCTTATAAATTTCCACTGGAAGGCCATCGGGACCAGGAGATTTACAATTGGGCATACTATTCATTGCGCCTTTTAATTCTTCTAAAGTAAGTGGTAGATCTAAATTCAATTTATCCTGGTCTGAAAGCACGGGAATACCTGTTTGCTGCAAGAAGTTAGTGTCCAGAGCCTCCCATCCCTGTGTGTTTGATTTATATAAGGTTCTGTAATACTCGCCCAGCACCTTCATAACCTCGGAGGGCCTAGAGACAAGGTCACCCTTCTGTGTTTTAATTGCCTGTATTCCTGTGGGGGAGCTATTAGTGCGAGTCAATAAAGAAAGAGCTCGACCCACCTTCTCCCCTTCGCCAAAATAATATTGGCGTTGGAAAATGCGTTGATTTTCTACCCTTTTTAGAAGTGCCATTTTATATATCTGTTGGCTATCCTCCCAAATCTGTTGTTTCCCCGGCGATGGATCCTCCACGAACTCTCTCTCAGCCTGAAAAAGGTCATTTCGGATTTTCCCCTCTTGGTCTCGGGATTCCCGTTTTGTCCTTGCAATATTCTGTATAAGTATTCCTCTAAGAAAGGCTTTTAGGGAATCCCAAACCACTCCAGATGCCGCTGTCCCCCTGTTAGTCTGGAGAAATTCCCCTATTTGATCCCCTAAAAGATTGGATCTATCAATTAGTTCCAGCCAGGCGGGGTTTATTCTCCATTCTCTCAGTGGGGCGCACTCTCCCGTGTTCAAAGTTATAACCAAAGGGGAATGGTCTGAGATCCCCCGTACCCCGTATTCTATGTCTACCACCACTCCCACTGCCTCATTGTTCCCCAAACCCATGTCTATTCTTGACAGCGTCTGATGGGTACTGGAGAAACAGGAGTACTGCCTATCCTGGGGGTGTCGCATACGCCAGATGTCTCTTAGACCAACTTCCGTAAGAAGTTCGTGTAATCGACCTGTTCTATTCCCAGTTGGGCAAGGAAATCTATCTAGGCGTTTATCTATAGTTTCATTAAAATCCCCAGCAATTATCCATGGGATACCCATTTTACCCAGGCTGAACATGAGAAATTTATCCATAACCTCTAATTTGAAAAGAGGGGGTATATAGATATTTGCTAGAATACATTCTTGCCCAGCCACCTGACAGTGCAAGAAAACAAATCTCCCCTCCCCATCTATCTGGGACTCTTTACATAAAAAATCCGTGCCCTTCCATACCAACACGCTCACGCCGCGGGAGTACGATGAATGAAAGGAGTGGCAGTATGCCTGGAATTTCCGATCATGGAGCAGAGGGGCCGTAGTTGGAGTCAGATGGGTTTCATGCAAAAAGAGTAAACCAGGTCCTCTTCCCTCCAACTCCAACATCACAGACCTCCGTTTCTTAGGGTCTCCCAAGCCCCTCACGTTCCACGAGGTTATATTCCACCTACCCATCGACTCCAATGATATTCCTCCCACTCATCGACTCCAGTGGTTAATATGCCCATGAAGGGGAGGGGGTAGGGGGAGAGGGAACCGCTTCCTCCCCCCATCGCCACTCCTCTTCTCAACCTGCCCCTCATCGCTGCCCCGTTACTCACAGCGTGTGCTCGAAGACTCCCCTCCCTCCCACCCCCCACCCAACCCTGCCCATCTGAGCCACCCTTAGGGGTCTCAATTGTAGCCGGTATAATCATACCCCATTCAAAAAGTGTCCGAGCTCACCATCCCCCCACGTGATCTTATCACTCCCCATCAAAAATTCTTATAAGGTGGGATCGTAATCCCTCCGTAACACCCATCATGCCCTACCGAAAAAAAAAAAAAAAATTCACGTTTAAATGGGCCTAGTGATAAATTCAAAGAGGATAATATAAAAAAAAAACATGTGAATGTATCTAATTCTCTTAAACAAAAACAACTTGTATCAACAAATGTCCATTAATTAGTGTCCAAACGAAAAGATTCACTCGAGATAAAACAAAGTGCACATATGTTCTTTCAAACGGAAATAAACAAAGGTGCACTACTCCCAATATGTAGTGATAAATTCATAAAGTGATCAAAAAAAATCAGCTTCTCACTGGATCATCATGATCTCTTAATTATAGGAGATAATAAATAGCATGAGATCGAAGGTTTCCTATTTTTACCTGAATCTAATTAACACAGCAGAAATCAGAAATCGATCATGGATCAACGAGGGACGTTCCAACCTCCACATATATATGTTGGACCTCACTGTAAACCTTGGGTAAACTTCCCCTTAGTCTTGAACTGTAGTATATGTGTAAGATATGGGGGAGACTCATTGTGCAATACATCAAATAAAACATTTATTTAAAAAAAAGGTCAATTGCACTTACAAAAAATATGACAAAAACAAGCCGTAGAGAGAGGGATCTGACCGTGGGTTACTCCGGGTGGTATGGAGCGTAGTGACATCACAGCTCCTGTCTCCTCCCATCACTATGTTCTGTACCAGCTCTCCTATGTTTTATTGGCTGTATTGCACGATGAGTGGAACATGGATGCACTTTATGAATTTATCGCTACATATTAGGAGTAGTGCACCTTTTTGCTTATTTTTGTTTGAAAGAATATAGGGACACTTTGGGGGTTATTTACAAAAAGCAAATCCACTTTGCACTACAAGTGCAAAGTGCACTTAAAATTGCACTGAACGTGCATTTGGAAGTGCAATCACTGTAAATCTGAGGGGTAGATCTGAAATGAGTTGAAGCTCTGCTGGTTTTATTATCCAATCATTTGCAAGCTAAAATGCTATTTTTTATTTTCCTTGCATGGCCCCCTCGGATCTACAGCGACTGCACTTCCAAGTGCACTTTCAGTGCAATTTCAGGTGTACTTTGCACTTGTAGTGCAAAGTGGATTTGCCTTTTGTAAAGAACCCCTTTTTGTTTTATCTTGAGTGAATCTTGTTTTGGACACTTGTTGATACAAGTTTTTTTTAGTTTATGAGAATCACATACATTCACATGGTTTATTTCTATTATCCTTTTTGAATCGATTTATCACAAGGCACAGTTGGATGGGAATTAATTTTCTGTCAACAGACAGCGCAACGTTTTTTTTATTTTTATTTTCCCGGTATTCAGGAATTTTAAAAGTGCAGCAGTCTGTTTTATAATATACTTTTTTTTTTTTATTATTAAGCGCGAGGCCTACTCTATATACATTTATATACAGTAGTCTAACCTAAAAAGAATGAGCCTATTCTTTTAAAATGTTTTTTTTTCTATGGCTTCTAGTTGGTCCCCAGACCACTTTCCCAGCTTCCCTGGTTGGGGGTGTCTCCTTTAGCTTGGCTGGGTGTTAGGGAGACATCCATGCATGTGTGCCCCAGGCCAGGACCTTAGCTTAGGTGTATGCATTAATAGACGAAAACAGCGCCAGCAAGCCACACCCATGCTCCTTCCTCTCTGCAGGATGATTGACGGCTACATTATCCTATCACACACATGACCCTCAGCAATCCAGAAGTTCGAGGGAAATATTGCAGTGGGAGCTGGCGGCAGAGAGGAAAAAGTACGTGTTTAAAGAGGAAGTAAACTCTGATGGGTTTACTTTTTGTCTCCCTGCAAAGGTAAAGCATAATGGGCTACTATGCATCCCATGTCACTTACCTGACACAGGAGCCAGCGATGTCACTGCTGTCCTCTGTAGTCCGGAGCGGCCACTCGCAGCGCCGTAGCAGCAATGACATCACTCCCACTCATACGCAACGGAGCCGCCACTAACGGCATATCGCCGTTAGCAGCGGCATGGTGCTAACGGCGATAGTGCGCATGCACCATAGACAGCTGTGACTCTTTTAGTAAATATCTCCTAAACCGTGTAGGGGGCCGAATAATTTTGCACGAATTGTGGCTAATCTGAGGTGTGAAGGTGCATGAATTGGGGCTGATCAGAGGTGTGAAGGTACAGGAATTGGGGCTGATCTGAGGTGTGAAGGTACATGAATTGGGGCTGATCTGAGGTGTGAAGGTACATGAATTGGGGCTGACCTGAGGTGTGAAGGTACATGAATTGGGGCTGATCAGAGGTGTGAAGGTACATGAATTGGGGCTGATCAGAGGTGTGAAGGTACAGGAATTGGGGCTGATCTGAGGTGTGAAGGTACATGAATTGGGGCTGATCTGAGGTGGGAAGGTACATGAATTGGGGCTGATCTGAGGTGTTAAGGTGCATGAATTGGGGCTGATCAGAGGTGTGAAGGTACATGAATTGGGGCTGATCTGAGGTGTGAAGGTACATGAATTGGGGCTGATCTGAGGTGTGAAGGTGCATGAATTGGGGCTGATCAGAGGTGTGAAGGTACATGAATTGGGGCTGATCAGAGGTGTGAAGGTACATGAATTGGGGCTGATCAGAGGTGTGAAGGTACAGGAATTGGGGCTGATCAGAGGTGTGAAGGTACAGGAATTGGGGCTGATCAGAGGTGTGAAGGTACATGAATTGGGGCTGATCTGAGGTGTGAAGGTACATGAATTGGGGCTGATCTGAGGTGTGAAGGTACATGAATTGGGGCTGATCAGAGGTGTGAAGGTACATGAATTGGGGCTGATCTGAGGTGTGAAGGTACATGAATTGGGGCTGATCTGAGGTGTGAAGGTACAGGAATTGGGGCTGATCTGAGGTGTGAAGGTACATGAATTGGGGCTGATCTGAGGTGTGAAGGTGCATGAATTGGGGCTGATCAGAGGTGTGAAGGTACATGAATTGGGGCTGATCTGAGGTGTGAAGGTACATGAATTGGGGCTGATCTGAGGTGTGAAGGTACATGAATTGGGGCTGATCTGAGGTGTGAAGGTACATGAATTGGGGCTGATCAGAGGTGTGAAGGTACATGAATTGGGGCTGATCTGAGGTGTGAAGGTACATGAATTGGGGCTGATCTGAGGTGTGAAGGTACAGGAATTGGGGCTGATCTGAGGTGTGAAGGTACATGAATTGGGGCTGATCTGAGGTGTGAAGGTGCATGAATTGGGGCTGATCAGAGGTGTGAAGGTACATGAATTGGGGCTGATCTGAGGTGTGAAGGTACATGAATTGGGGCTGATCTGAGGTGTGAAGGTGCATGAATTGGGGCTGATCAGAGGTGTGAAGGTACATGAATTGGGGCTGATCAGAGGTGTGAAGGTACATGAATTGGGGCTGATCAGAGGTGTGAAGGTACATGAATTGGGGCTGATCAGAGGTGTGAAGGTACAGGAATTGGGGCTGATCAGAGGTGTGAAGGTACAGGAATTGGGGCTGATCAGAGGTGTGAAGGTACATGAATTGGGGCTGATCTGAGGTGTGAAGGTACATGAATTGGGGCTGATCAGAGGTGTGAAGGTACATGAATTGGGGCTGATCTGAGGTGTGAAGGTACATGAATTGGGGCTGATCAGAGGTGTGAAGGTACATGAATTGGGGCTGATCTGAGGTGTGAAGGTACATGAATTGGGGCTGATCTGAGGTGTGAAGGTACAGGAATTGGGGCTGATCTGAGGTGTGAAGGTACATGAATTGGGGCTGATCTGAGGTGTGAAGGTGCATGAATTGGGGCTGATCAGAGGTGTGAAGGTACAGGAATTGGGGCTGATCTGAGGTGTGAAGGTACATGAATTGGGGCTGATCTGAGGTGTGAAGGTACATGAATTGGGGCTGATCTGAGGTGTGAAGGTACATGAATTGGGGCTGATCTGAGGTGTGAAGGTACATGAATTGGGGCTGATCTGAGGTGTGAAGGTACAGGAATTGGGGCTGATCTGAGGTGTGAAGGTACATGAATTGGGGCTGATCTGAGGTGTGAAGGTGCATGAATTGGGGCTGATCAGAGGTGTGAAGGTACAGGAATTGGGGCTGATCTGAGGTGTGAAGGTACATGAATTGGGGCTGATCTGAGGTGTGAAGGTGCATGAATTGGGGCTGATCAGAGGTGTGAAGGTACAGGAATTGGGGCTGATCTGAAGTGTGGAGTTGCAGGAATTGTGGCTGTTCCGAGTCATGAGTGCAGGGTGTTAATTTCTCACTACTACTAAGTAGTTTACACCATTTACTTTACTTACATTTTTTTTGGTTATAAAATCATCACGCTCAATTTCTCAGAATTTTTTTTTTCGCACACTGCTCAAAAGGTTGCCTACCCCTGATTTAGACAGAGAGCATTAGGTCTGTTTGCTTTTATTTGAGAACCGAGGAGGAGAGGAGAAGGATTTCTATTAACCACTTGAGGACCGCCGTATTGCCAATGTACGTCAGCACAAAGGCACAGGCAGGCACAATCACGTACATCTACGTGATTGCCTTCCAGCGGGTGGGGGGTCCGATCGGACCCCCTCCCGCTGGTTACGGCGGTCCGATTCGGTCCAGGAGCGCTCCGTGATGAGGGGATGGCCGTTGGTTTTCGGCCACCCCCTCTGGATCGCTCCTGGCCAATGAGAAGCTTCCTCCCCTGTGTATTGTTTACACAGGAAGGAGGAAGTGATGTCATTCTCCTCGGGGCGGTCTTTTTGACCGGACTACGAGGAGAAAAGTAAAAGTAAGTGTGCACCAACACTACACTGACATGTAGGTACACACAGGCACACAAACCCCCCCCCGATCCCCCCCCCGATCGCCCCCCGATCCCCCCCCGCCCCCCCTCCCCCCCCAGTCACAGTGTCACTGATTGCATTGATCATTTCTTTACTGATCAATGCATTCAGTGTCAGTTGTGACAGTAAAAACTGTCAGGACAGTTAGTGTTAGGTCCAGGGTAGCCCCCTATCACCCCCCAATAAAGATTTAACCCCCTGATTGCCCCTAGAGTTAACCCTTTCACCCCCTTTTGCCAGTGTCACTAAGCGATCATTTTTCTGATCGCTGCATGTGTCGCTAGGTAGCTAGTTATTTTTTTAGGTTCACCGCCAGGTTTTTATATCGCTAGGTACCCCGATATACTACCCAATAATGGTTTTAACCCCTTGATTGCCGCTAGTTAACCCTTTCACCCCCTTTTGCCAGTGTCACTAAGCGATCGTTTTTCTGATCGCTGCATCAGTGTCGCTACAGTCGCTAGGTAGCTAGTTATTTTTTTAGGTTCACCGCCAGGTTTTTATAGCGCTAGGTACCCCGATATACTACCCAATAATGGTTTTAACCCCCTGATTTCTGCTAGTTAACCCTTTCACCCCCTTTCACCAGCGATCACAGTATAAGTGTCACTGGTGACGCTGGTTAGCCAGTTAGTTATTTAGGTTCCCCGTCAGGTTTTTATATAGCGCCAGGGACCCCCATATACTACCTAATAAAAATTTGAACCCCCTGATTGCTCCTAGTTAACCCTTTCACCACTGATCACCGTATAAGTGTTACGGGTGACTCAGGTTAGTTTGTTTTTTATAGCATCAGGGCACCCACCATTTATTACCCAATAAAGGTTTAACCCCCTGATCACCCGGCGGGTGATATCAATTAGGTTTTAGGGTCAGGGTCTGCGTCGCCCCAGGCAGCGCTAGGTTAGTGCCAGTACCGCTAACACCCACACACAAAGCATACACCTCCCGTAGTGGTATAGAATCTGAACAGATCAATATCTGATCTGATCAGATCTATACTAGCGTCCCCAGCAGTTTAGGGTTCCAAAAAAACGCATTGTTAGCGGGATCAGCCCAAATACCTGCTGGCACCTGCGTTTTGCCCCTCTGCCCAGCCCACCCAAGTGCAGTATCGATCGATCACTGTCACTTACAAAACACTAAACACATAACTGCAGCGATCGCAGAGTCAGGCCTGATCCCTGCCATCGCTAACAGGTTTTTTGGTAGCATTTTATATTCAAATCCGGAAGGCAGTGCTTGGTTTTCGGGGTCCCGTACGTGGCTAGGCTCCCAAAAAGTCCCCCACATGTGGTATCCCCGTACTCGGGAGAAGCAGCAGAATTTATTTTGGGGTGTAATTTGACTTCTGCCCATAGCATGTGTGAGCAATATATCATTTAGTGACAACTTTGTGCAAAAAAAAAAAAAGTTTGTAATATTCCCGCAACTTTTGGCAAAATATAAAATATTCCATGGACTCAACATGCCTCTCAGTAAATAGCTTGGGGTGTCTACTTTCCAAAATGGGGTCATTTGGGGGGGTTTTGTGCTATTTTGGCATTTTATGGACTTCGAAACTGTGATAGGTAGTGAGGAGTTAAATCAAAAATTTGCACCCTTAGAAATCCTGAAGGTGGTGATTGGATTTCGGGGTGCCGTGCGCGACTAGACTCCCAAAAAGTCCCACATATGTGGTATCCCCGTACTCAGGAGAAGCAGCAGAATGTATTTTGGGGTGTCATTTCACATATGCCCATAGCATGTGTGAGCAATATATCATTTAGTGACAACTTGGTGCAAAAAAAAAAAAGTTTGTAATATTCCCGCAACTTGTGGCAAAATATAAAATATTCCATGGACTCAACATGCCTCTCAGTAAATAGCTTGGGGTGTCTACTTTCCAAAATGGGGTCATTTTGGGGGGTTTTGTGCTATTTTGGCATTTTATGGCCTTCGAAACTGTGATAGGTAGTGAGGAGTTAAATCAAAAATTTGCACCCTTAGAAATCCTGAAGGTGGTGATTGGATTTCGGGGTGCCGTGCGCGACTAGACTCCCAAAAAGTCCCACATATGTGGTATCCCCGTACTCAGGAGAAGCAGCAGAATGTATTTTGGGGTGTCATTTCACATATGCCCATAGCATGTGTGAGCAATATATCATTTAGTGACAACTTGGTGCAAAAAAAAAAAAGTTTGTAATATTCCCGCAACTTGTGGCAAAATATAAAATATTCCATGGACTCAACATGCCTCTCAGTAAATAGCTTGGGGTGTCTACTTTCCAAAATGGGGTCATTTT
Source organism: Lithobates pipiens (assembly GCF_037356315.1). Classification (NCBI taxonomy): domain Eukaryota; kingdom Metazoa; phylum Chordata; class Amphibia; order Anura; family Ranidae; genus Lithobates; species Lithobates pipiens. Next base: position 297,139,073 of record NW_027507758.1, read on the forward strand.
GGGGGGTTTTGTGCTATTTTGGCATTTTATGGCCTTCGAAACTGTGATAGGTAGTGAGGAGTTAAATCAAAAATTTGCACCCTTAGAAATCCTGAAGGTGGTGATTGGTTTTCGGGGTGCCGTGCGCGACTAGACTCCCAAAAAGTCCCACACATGTGGTATCCCCATACTCGGGAGAAGTAGCGGAATATATTTTGGGGTGCAATTCCACATATAACCATGGCATGTGTGAGCAATATATCATTTAGTGACAACTTTTTTTTTTTTTTTTGTCATTATTCAATCCCTTAGGACAAAAAAAATAAATATTCAATGGGCTCAACATACCCATCAGCAATTTCCTTGGGGTGTCTACTTTCCAAAATGGGGTCATTTGGGGGGGATTTGTACTGCCCTGCCATTTTAGCACCTCAAGAAATGAGATCGGCAGTCATAAATTAAAAGCTGTGTAAATTCCAGAAAATGTACTCTAGTTTGTAGACGCTATAACTTTTGCACAAACCAAAAAATATACGCTTATTGACATTTTTTTTACTAAAGACATGTGGCTGAATAAATTTTGCCCTCAATGTATGACTAAAATTTAGTTTATTCGATTTTTCTTATAACAAAAAGAAGAAAATATCTTTTTTTTAAAAAATTTTCGCTCTTTTTCCATTTATATCGCAAAAAAAAAAAATCGCAGAGGCAATCAAATACCATCAAAAGAAAGCTCTATTTGTGGGAAGAAAAGGACGCAAATTTCGTTTGGGTGCAATATTGCATGACCGCGCAATTACCAGTTAAAGCAGCGCAGTGCGAAATTGCAAAAAGACCTCTGGTCCTTAAGGTATTTATTGGTCCGGAGCTGAAGTGGTTAATGGATATCTTGTCTATCTATGGAGGGAGTCCCCTGAAAGAATAAGGAGCCATTAACCCTCAGGCATTTGCCAACCTCCCAGTATATAGAGGTCGTAGAAGCGGTAATAATTTTAATATTTAGTGGAGTCACATGATGTGGTCCATACGTGAGGTGATAGCTTGAAGTTTCAGGGGCAGATTTGGAAATCACTGTTCACTTCATACCTTTGCACTTGAACTTTTATATGGATTTGTGAACTTTATATCACTTACAATTCAGTATTCTCACTTCTGATGCCGCACTGAATATGTGTATATATTTTTTCCTGAATATTTGCCTTTATATTAGTTGCACGTAGAGAAGAGATAGCATTGTGCACTAGCTAGTCACTCCAAGGTGCAGTCAATATGTGGCATGGACCATGCCCCCGGAAACCTTTCCTAATTTGCAAGTATGCTCTCTGCATCCAGACAGAGCATAGAGCGCACACTTGCTGCCAGCAGCTTCTAAACTCTGGCTTAGTACTGCAAAAGACAAACAAGCAAACTTAGCAGCAAATATTTCTTGCCTGTACCCAAACTCCAGCTTACCTCGTATGTCCATACCACTTCTGTTTTGCGAAGATAAAGGCATCCGAATGGCTGCACATTGAATTTAATAACCACCTTTTTTTGTAAAACTCTGTATACAGCAGCATAAAACCAGCCAAAAGGAAAAAAGTTAGCGTGTTTTGTGGTTTGCTCAGGTCAGTTTTGCTTAAGCGCTGAGCACAGCGCAAAACACATTAACCTTTCTCAAATTTTTCAAATCAAGTTATTGGACTTTGAGTGCAACTGTCCAGACGTCATTATTTTCATATAATTATTTTCATATAATTATTTTCATATATATATATATACACATTAACCTTTCTCTCCCTGCTGTACCTTTTGGCAGGATTTGTATACAGAATTTTTCAAATCAAGTTATTGGACTTTGAGTGCAACTGTCCAGTAATAATAATAATATATATAATATTATACAGCTCTGCTAGCTGGGCTACCACCTTATGCAGGCGTGTGAGGGGGTTATCGTTAGTGGACTGACCTGGAGCAGCGTTGTTTTGCTTTGTATTTATCTGACTGCACTTCTGTTTTGTGTTGTCTTCTTCCGCCCTGTGAAGATCCAGTTTTTTTTCCAGCCTCTGTTTTCAGTCAAATGTGATGGGCTCGAGAAGGGGGCAGATTACCGTACCAATTGAATGAGTAGGCGCCAAGAGGCAAAGCAGGTGTAGCTTTAGTTGCCTCCTGAATCCCTTCTCTACTCATGCTGGGTGGTGCTACACTAGGCTGATTCCTTCTTGTTATGCACAGCTGCATCTACTGGGGTCCGTATATTTGCGGACATCTATTCCAATCATGAGCATTCACCGTTTTCTTTTTTTTGTTTATGAATTGATTGACTGTGCTTTGTTATATCTGGTTGATAAGTGCAAAAAAACTACCAGTTGATTCTGCTAGAAATCCAGTAAGTTAATGTACAATATGCCTGCGCTGCACTAAAATCTCAAACAATGGGGTTTATTTACTGAAGCTGGAGAGTGCAAAATCAGGCTCACTTCTGCATAAAAAAAAACAATCAGCTTCTAACCTCAGCTTGTTCAAGCTTTGGAAATTAATCCTGGAACCTGGTTGGTTTCTATGCAATGAGTCTGATTTCACATTCTTTAGCTTTAGTAAATAAACCCCAATGTATTTGCCTTGCCCAGTTGATTTATGTGGACTGCAGAACTCATTCACCCTGATATGGAAATGGACATATGTTATGCAGTCCAAATTAGGAGAGAGGAGCCTAGGGTGATAGCTCTACCTCTTCATAGGAATTATCACCCTGTTTTACTTCACCAGGTGAAAATAAAGGTAAAAAATTAAAAAATTAATGCAGCCACCCTGCCCCAGGACTGGTAAGCTGCAACATATTTTTTTCTTGGTGTTAGGATATACTTTAATGTTGCTGGGTTTTTCTTAGACTGCAAAGATGTTCTCATGTTGTTTTAATATTATTTCAACAGCTTAGATGCTTTTTTGTTGCAAGTGTAAATGTGGCAGAGAAAAATACAGAGTTTCTAATCTGTGCTGTGACAGACTTTTATATTCTTTTGACCTAGGAAAGCCCTTACTGTATGACATGTAATTTCCTCCCTTGATTTCCAGCTCTAGTGCCTTGTTTCCAAGGTGCTGCTCTGTTATGTCAATTACAGTTGTCTTTATGAGTTCAGGTTCTCATTTGCTACTATAACAGCCTTGTTACTCTTAGTAACTTACACACTTAATTTTGTTTCCAGCAGTTGTACAACTCTGTAAAGGATTTCATAGAAATTCAATGTCAAATACAATGTACAGCTACAAAACATATTGAAAAATCAATCAACATTTTAACAATACTAAAATATCCTTCTGTTAGAGGAAAAACCACTAGGGGAATATTTATAAAGGCTTTAGTATTGTAGTCTCTGTACAATCACTGAAAATTCATTGGGCATCATTTACTGTACTTGTAAAATAAAAAAAAAATATTCTCTGGCATTTACCAGCATCTATAGCAGTAGTCTCCAAACTGTGGCCTGGAGGCCAAATGCGGCCCTCTGCTTGCTTGCTTTTAACCAGCCTTTGGGGTTATATTTTGTCCTCTGACTCCAACATTAAGGCATAACTCCCCCGCTGACACCCAATGAAGGGGCACAATTACTCCCAAAGACACCAACTATGGGGCACAGTTCCTCCCAATGATGCTAACGATCAGGCACAGTTACTACCATTGACACCAACAATGGGGCATGATTCTTCCCACCAAATGACACCAACAATAGGGCACAATTCCTCTTACTGACACCACAGATGGGGCAGTAAATTCTGAAGAACAGTACCACGGCCCTTTGTTTAGAAAGTTTGGAGACCCCTGACCTATAGTATGCAAACAATCAAATAAAACAAAGTTTGGCGCCAGGAAACTGGGACATGTATAACATGGGAACCATTTAAAAGGCCTACTTGTGCCCCATAAGTAGCTGTGTGGATGAGCACACCAGGAGAGGTGTGGATTCAAATGCAAACAGTCAAGGGCAACCACAACAAAAAGCACTAGTTAGGACAGTCATGTATGGACAAATGTTCAGAAAAGATCAATAGGATTAAACATGTGATAATTTATTGATACCATGTTGTGAATTTGAAAGAATTAAAATCTTCTTGCACAGATGAATTGCTGTAAACTTGCTTCCCTCTGTGATAGTACCTTTAGGGAGGCGGTCAGAGGTAGGGAGACTTGGTGAAGAAGTGCTGCGATGGGGAAAACCTCATGCGTCCCTGGGCGATCCACTGAAGCAGGGGGAGGGGGAACCCAGCACGTGTGGGACCAGATGGAAGATATTGAGCCTCAGCCAAATCCCCAGTGGTGGATGGCAGGACGGCACGTTGCCCGTGGGGCAGAAAGGGGGCTGAAATACAGCTAGAACAACCTCAAAAGGAAGCCAACAGATGAAAACACCCGAGTGTGATGTCAAACCCTCGGGGAACCCAACTCCAAAATGAGGCTTGGAACACAGAGTGGAGGCGAGCAAACCGAGGAGAGCGAGAAGAAAGTCAACACACAATAAGATTTACATTAAAAAAAGTGTGCGTGTATGTATGTGTGTGTGTGTGTGTGTGTGTGTGTGTGTGTATGTATGTATGTATGTATATATATATATATATGTGTGTGTGTGTGTGTATATATATATATATATATATATCACATATGGAATGTGTAGATAACTATTTAAAATATCCTCCCAAAGAACATGTATATTTATATGTATGAAATAAAAGATTGGTAGTAAGGGGTTGCTACATACTTGCATATGGACGTTAAACCTATACCTACCCAACTCCATAACCCCCATGATATATAATATTCCCAATTCTAATAAGGATGATGAAACCATTACGTGTAATATGTATGATGGGGAAAAAAAGGGGGTTGGAGCGAGGGATGGGAACACAAAGAATCAACACCTAGAGGGTATCAGTGGTACAAGGGTGCCTACCACAAATGAACACATTATACCCAGTACCTAAAAACCTTGTGTTATATAGACATAGAAAACTTTTATATGCAACTTAATGGGTCCACACTGACACTATATAAGCTGATAGGAAATGTTGCATATGACCAAACATAAAATGGAAAAAAATAATGCAGAAAAAAAGGGGGTGACCAATGGAGACTGTTCTAGATAATACAATAATACTATGGATCTCAAGACCATCATTCAACTCATTGGGGGACAAGGCAGCCAGTTTATGAATCCAGAATGATTCACATTTACATAATAGGGAGAACCTCTCATTGTCGGTTAAGGAACCACTTGGGATATATTCAATGGCTACAACCTTTAGACAATGAATGTTTTTGACGCGGTGAGTTTTTCTTATACTGAAATATATCAGTTCTGTTGTCAAAGTATGACGTAATATTCATGACTCTCTCCTTTCGAGGATTTTTTAGTTTGCTGGGGGCAACAATGTTTTTAAGAGTATGGGTTCTTTTAAATGTAACCTGTGGAGCTGAAGGTAGAATAGGTCCCAATTTCGGATCAACATGCAGAATATGCCATTGTTTTTTGACAAAACTCTGGATGGATCTGTATTTACTGTTGTACTCAGTTACGAACCTGATGGTATCGGCATCTGGTTTTTCACAGATCTTCGTTGGTGGTAACGTTTCCAGAAATTTATTGTGAGCAGTTTGTACTAATTCTGCTGGGTATCCCTTTTGTAGAAAGTTATTTTTGAGGAACATACTCTGTAATTCATACTCCTCACGATGGTGGAGTTCCTCCTTAGCCGTAGAAATTGTCCACTCTGGATGTTTTTTTATCTAAGATGGATGGTGGCAACTGGTATAGTGTAAGTATGAGTTGCCACTGGTGGGTTTACAGTAATTTTTAGTGCAAATGGACTCGTCTTTGTGGTATAGAACTAGGTCCAGAAACACTAAAGCCTACACACTATCAGTTTTTCTGCTGAGTTTTTCCTTTAGGTTTACCAAAACCATGTAGTGCAAGGGCCTGCCTGATTGCATACAAATTGAAACTCCTAAGGTTTGACCTCATATTATATGGTTTTGGTAAATCTGAAGGAAAAACTCATCGGAAAAACTGATAGTGTATATGGGGCTTTTGTGTGGGATCTAACACGTGTGAAACTGAGTCCCAAATTGTGGTCATTACAATGAGTAACAAATTACTCAAATAGCTTGACACTCCCTGTCACGTACCTAGTGGTGAGCCCGGAATGCAGAAGGAGACCTCTCTTGCGTCCCCGACTCACGGCCCCTGATGATGGTGACAGGAGGCACGGGAGTCAAAGGTAGCACGAGTGCCTGGCAGGATCAACAGCCAGTGGATGGATCAGGCTGACTTCAGGAACTGTAGCTGGACAAGCAGGCCCCAGTGGCAGCGGACAGGAACCAGTAGACAGCAGGAGACCAATAGGAACAGGTGGGTCACTCAGGGGCAGGCACGCAGAAGAGTCAGGCAAGCCGGGTCAAACCAAACAGTCAGTACAGGAACAGATGCAGCAGGCAGAGGCAGGAACGTGGAACAGGCCGGGTCGGTAACGGATGAGCATGGATGGACCAGAGGATGAGACAGGTGCAGAGTCGTAAACAAGCTGGAGGTCAGAGGCAGGCAGAAGGCAGGGGAGGTGACAGGTCAGGCCGGGTCAAATACACAACAGATCAGATTCAGGTAGTAATCTTAGGAACGCTGTAGATCAAGCAGCAAGATCTGAAGGGAGAACTGTGTTTAAATAGCCCGCCTGGCGCCGGTAACCGTGCGCGCACCCGCGCGCAACCGCGAACACGCACACCAGGCACCCGCAGGCGCGCACAGACAGGTGACGGACCACTGTCCCCAGCCAGCCTTTCCTGACACTCCCGTTCCAGATTTACAAAATATCACTATAACGCCCGAGGAACACTATATATCTAGCATAGTGATTATGTGTTCATACATATCTCTCCTCCCAATAGCCCATGACAACGTTGGCATATGAAGGGGCAAAGTTGACTCCAATAGCTGTACCATGTTTCTGAATATACAACTTGTCCTGAAACACAAAGTAGTTGTGCTCCAAGCAAAATTCTGTGGCGTCAATCAAAAATTGGGCTTGCTTGAAATTCATATTGGGATCTTTAGAGAGAAAATGTTGGAGTGCTACTCTGTGTGGAATCAATGTGTAAAGAGACACCACATCCAGTAAGGCCCACAAATATTCTGTCTTCCATTTGTAATTCTGAAGTGTCTCAAAAACATGACCAGAACCCTTAATATATGACGATAATCCTGAAACTATAGGTTGTAAAAAGAAGTCAATGTAATAGGGTAATCCAGAGGTGAAGCTATCGGTACTAGCTACAATGGGTCTGCCTCGAGGACATATGGTGGATTTATGAATCTTCTGCAAAAGGTAAAATATGATTTCCTCCCTCATCCCACAATTTAAAAGGCCCCTCCCTCTCCTTTGACCCTCAGTTTTGTGTTTCCAGACCCTCCAGGAGCACACTGTAATGTTTTTTTTTTTTCATAGGTGTGGTGACTGTGTGGTTGGTGGACACCCCTTCTGTGGTGATATCCAGGACTGGTTGTGACCATGTCTGGGGTGTTTTTCTACAGTGCCTTGCGAAAGTATTCGACCCCCTTGAACTTTTCAACCTTTTGCCACATTTCAGGCTTCAAACATAAAGATATAACATTTTTATTTTTTGTGAAGAATCACCAACAAGTGGGACGCAATTGTGAAGTGGAACGAAATCTATTGGATTTTTGAAACTTTTTTAACTAATAAAAAAATGAAAAGTGGGGCGTGCAAAATTATTCGGCCCCCTTGCGTTAATACTTTTAGAGCCACCTTTTGCTGCGATTACAGCTGCAAGTCGCTTGGGGTATGTCTCTATCAGTTTTGCACATCGAGAGACTGAAATTCTTGCCCATTCTTCCTTGCAAAACAGCTTGAGCTCAGTGAGGTTGGATGGAGAGCGTTTGTGAACAGCAGTTTTCAGCTCTTTCCACAGATTCTCGATTGGATTCAGGTCTGGACTTTGACTTGGCCATTCTAACACCTGGATAAGTTTATTTGTGAACCATTCCTTTGTAGATTTTGCTGTATGTTTGGGATCATTGTCTTGTTGGAAGATAAATCTCCGTCCCAGTTTCAGGTCTTTTGCAGACTCCAACAGGTTTTCATCCAGAATGGTCCTGTATTTGGCTGCATCCATCTTCCCCCTCAATTTTAACCATCTTCCCTGTCCCTGCTGAAGAAAAGCAGGCCCAAACCATGATGCTGGCACCACCATGTTTGACAGTGGGGATGGTGTGTTGAGGGTGATGAGCTGTGTTGCTTTTACGCCAAACATATCGTTTTGCATTGTGGGCAAAAAGTTCAATTTTGGTTTCATCTGACCAGAGCACCTTCTTCGACATGTTTGGTGTGTCTCCCAGGTGGCTTGTGGCAAACTTTGGACGAGACTTTTTATGGCTATCTTTGAGAAATGGCTTTCTTTTTGCCACTCTTCCATAAAGGCCAGATTTGTGCAGTGTACAACTGATTGTTGTCCTATGGACAGACTCTCCCACCTCAGCTGTAGTTCTCTGCAGTTCATCCAGAGTGATCATGGGCCTTTTGGCTGCATCTCTGATCAGTCTTCTCCTTGTCTGAGCTAAAAGTTTAGAGGGACGGCCAGGTCTTGGTAGATTTGCAGTGGTCTGATACTCCTTCCATTTCAAAATGATCGCTTGCACAGTGCTCCTTGGGATGTTTAAAGCTTGGGAAATCTTTTTGTATCCAAATTCGGCTTTAAACTTCTCCACAACAGTATTACGGACCTGCCTGGTGTGTTCCTTGGTCTTTATGATGCTCTCTGCGCTTTCAACAGAACCCTGAGACTATCACAGAGCAGGTGCATTTATACAGAGACTTGATTACACACAGGTGGATTCGATTTATCACCATCAGTCATTTAGGACAACATTGGATCATTCAGAGATCCTCGCTGAACTTCTGGAGTGAGTTTGCTGCACTGAAAGTAAAGGGGCCGAATAATTTTGCACGTACCACTTTTCAGTTTTTTATTTGCTAAAAAAGTTTAAATTATCCAATAGATTTCGTTCCACTTCACAATTGTGTCCCACTTGTTGGTGATTCTTCACAAAAAAATAAAATTTTATATCTTTATGTTTGAAGCCTGAAATGTGGCAAAAGGTTGAAAAGTTCAAGGGGGCCAAATACTTTCGCAAGGCACTCTATATTTTTATAGACCTAGAAGGGCCCCCTGTATGTTTTGGGTTACTTGCCTCCCTGGTGGTTTAGCAGCGACAACTCCTTTCCATTTCCAGCGTCTAGCTGTGTGGAGCAGCATCTTCTTTGTGTCTTCACCGAGTTGGGTGTACCAAAATGGCATCAGAGGACTTCCAGTGATGCGGCAAGATGGAGCCGGAACCAGAAGTCACATGATGCACTTATGGGATGCTGTTTCTTAAAGGATCTCAGCGTGCTACTATGCAGGGGGCTCGCTGCTTTGGAAAGCAGTCTTCCAGACGCAGGGCAGGGTTGTTTAACGGTGCAGTGGCAGTCAGAGGAGTCTCCCAAGTCGGTCTTCATTCCCCTCTATGGAACTTGAGGACAGGACTGAAGATGGAGCACCCGCTCTAGTTGAGCCAGTGGTAGCATCTGGGTCCAATACTGCCCCCAAGATAAGCCCTTGTCTGTGGATAAAGAGCTTCTGCAGCAGGGGGGAGGGGTCTGTACAAGCCTTTTTTATGGTTTTGTTTTCAGTTTTTTTTTCTAGGTTGACAAACCTGTAAAGAAAAAATGTGGGAACTGTAGAGCCAGGTTTTTTGATAGTTGTAAAAAACTATTTTGTGAAGATTGTATTCCGTCAAAGGCAGGTTCCGGGTCTACTGCTTCTTTTAAGGAGTTGATGACTTCTATGAAGAAGGTAGTGGCCTCTTTTTGTTCCTTTAACGACAGAGTAGCCAGGCTAGGGCCTTCCAGTTCTAAACTTGTGACTCAGGAGCCTGCAGCATCAGCTTAGTCTCTACCTCTTTTAGTATCAAAGACCATTAGTTCACTTAATGTTTCTGACCTGGAAGAAGGTGAGAATCCGGTATCTTCATCTGATGAGGAGTCTGCATCAGAGGATGAGGATACTGGTAGCTCAACTAGGTATCTCTTTCCAGTTGAAGATATTGACAAACTACTAAAGTCAATATATACTTCTGAACAAATCGAGATGCCTCAGCAAGCCCAATCTGTTCAGGATAAAATATACAGGGATCTACAAGGATGGAAATCTAGGTCTTTTCCTATAAATCATTCACTCAAGACGTAATTCTTTCTGAGTGGAAAGAACCTTAAAAAAGCTTGTTACAGCCTAGAGGTCATAAAAGGTGGTTTGCCTTTCAGTCCGATTTTGAGGAAGCTTTTTTTAAATGTCCTAGATTAGATGCTCCTATGTCACAAGTGTCCAAAAAGTAAAATCGTTAATTTGAGGACTCTGGAGTTCTTAAGGATCAGATGGATAGGAACTCATTATTACGTAAGGCTTGGGATGCTGCTGGTTTTTCTTTAGGGCCAGCTGTAGCGTCCACCTGTGTGGCTAGGAATTTAGATGTGTGGGTCCAGCGCCTGGATGACCTTCTTTCCTCCGACACCCCCATAGAGGAGATCATTTATTCTCTTCCCCTTATTGCCAAGTCAGTTGCTTTTTTGGCTGATGCGGCAGCAGATTCTGTAAAATCTGTAGCCAGAACTTCAGCACTCATTCAGATAGACGGGCCATCTGGATGAAATCTTGTAAGGTTATCTTAGCTCCATGAATAAACTCTGTGCCATACCCTTTGAAGGAAAGCTCTTCTTCGGTTCTTCCTTAGACGAAGTCCTAGCTTGTTCCTCCAAGAAGAGTAGGAAGTTTCTTCTCAAAGGAATAAGCCCCAGAATAAGAGGCCTTTTCATGGCTTCTAGAACAAAGTTAATTTTAAGGCCAATAGGCAACAGGCAAAGAAGTGGTCTTTTAACAAACACAAACAAAAAGGGGGGCCACTCTGCTCCTTCAGCCCCTACAAAAAATTTGCAGTGACGCCAGAGCAGGGGTAGGAGGGAGATTGTCCCATTTTATCAAAGAATGGGTAGAGATTTCCAACAATCCCTTTCATCCTCTAAATGATAGAAAGAGGTTACAGGTTGGAATTCAAAAGCTCTCCACCTCAGAAGTTTTTTTTTACCCATCTGCCGAGGGACCAAGAGAGAGGGCAGGCCATAGTGAATCTGATTTTCAATGTGGGAAACGGAGGGTGTTATTTCTCCCATTGCGGAAGAGCAAAAATTCCGGGGATCTTATTTGCGTGTCTTTCTGGTAAATAAGGCTTCCGGTGGGTTTCGGATAGTCAATTTAAGCATCCTGAACAGATTCATAGTCTACAGACGTTTCTGGATAGAAAAAAATGTATTCTGTAAGGAATCTATAATTATCAGGGGTGCTCATGGTAATCCTGGATTTTCAGGACGCTTATCTTCATGTACCAATCTGCCGGAGTCATCAAAAGTTCCTCAGATTTTCAGTTCTCATGAAGAATGGTCCAAGTCATTGGCAGTTCAAAGCCCTCCCTTTTGGGGTCTAGGCAGCACCAAGGATTTTCACAAAAAACATGGCCAAAGTCATGGCCTATTTTAGAATACAGAGAGTATCACTCGTTCCATATTTTGACGATTTTTTGGTCTTTGCCCCGAGAGACAGAGACCCTTGTAGGATCTTGTTAGGATCTACAATTGATCTTATGGACCTTTTAGAAATTGGAGTGGAAAGTCAACCAGCAAAAGTCTTGCCTGGTTCCCTCCCAGAACATGACATTTTTGGGTCACCTAATAGACACTGTTGCCCAAAAGATTTTTCTTCCGGGAGAAAAGATCTTAGATTCTTCTCTCCATGCAGAACTTCAAGATGCTCCCGCAGGCCTCCCTTTGTCAGACCATGCAGTTATTGGGCTTAAAGGGGTTGTAAACCCTCATGTTTTTTCACCTTAATGCATCCTAGGTGATAAAAAAGACAGTCACCGCCCCTTCATCTCCTCGGAGGGGACACACTGTCCTTCTCTCCATGGAGTCATCGGCTCTTGATTGGATAGATTGATAGCAGTGCAGCCATTGGCAATCAAATGTAATGACCCGGGGGCGGGGCCGAGTCCGGCATTCGTGTCTGCGAACGCAAATGCTGGACTCGGGAGCGTGCCCGCAAGGTAACCCTCTCGGGAGAGTGCTTCTCCTAGGATTATCTGATCTGGGGAGGGGCCACGAGAGCTCTCATATCTGTTCCCAATAAGTGTCTCTTTTGAAGAGGATTCTCATACTCCGCAATAGATGCCAATCCAAGTTGTCATACAAAACTAAAATCCTATTTCTCTGCCCATGCCCTTTTCTCTTCCACAGCAGAAAGCACCCACAATGTCTGCTGAGTGGGTTTTCTTGTATATTTTATTGAACTTTATTTGGAGAGACTTTATAACACTTGTTTTATTATTTGCAATTTGCACTGTTTGCACATTTTGGATTTTGATACTTATGTTGACACTGTTCTTTGCAACGATTTTTGTGATGTTTATGTGAAGTTTAATTTTATTGACTACTTTGACATTTATGCTTTATTTGTCTGTCACTGCAAAATAGTTTGTGGGAGAGTGTGCTTACTTTACCAATTGATATTTTCCCAGCACATCTGCCAGAGATATTTTAAATAAATTGTTTGTAAGTTCATCATTTATAGAATTACTTTTTTAAATTCAAAAGTCCTCCAGCAGGTCTTCTCTGGTGCAGAATCCTAAAAGAGGGGAAAAAAGCTCCCACCTTCCTTTCTTCTCAACCAGAAATTCAGGCAATTGCAAAGATTTTATGATTGCTAGGAAATCTAGGAAGGTTCTTCCCCACAATTCACTGTAACATCACTAAGGTCGTTGGTACCTGGAAGGTTAAAAAACAAATATTGCAATTGTATGTGTGCATTTTTTTTCTACCTGGTTGAAAGGTTACTTGGTTAGGGGACTCCTTGATCCCTACAAATAAAAAAAAAAGGTGAGGGTATGGTGGCAAATTAGTTGTAGATTCCCCTTAGTGTTTTTTAGTGAATTAATGAACAGGTGTTTATAAATCACTTCTTAGTAAACATACTTAGATTTATAATTTGTAGGATGTAAGGCTGTAGAACAAGTCTGTTTTGGACTGATTTTATTCTGAGAAAAAAAAAGTTTAGTAGCTGTTATATCTTGAGTTCAAATCCCTATATAACAGATTAAAAAAATAACTTCTATAGGACATGGCTAAGATATTTTCTGCCAGTTAACTCCAACATTGGTGTAATTATACTGGTATAATTTTGCAATTATAAATTAGGTGTCACACAAACATTTTTCAGTCTTAGGCCCCTTTCACACACACATGTCCATTTTGATGGACTCTGCTTGCTCAGCAGGGACCACTCCATTGATTCCCGCTGACCTGGCGGATGACAGATCTGTCTCTGCTCACTGTGCAGGGATGGACCTGTCAGAGTTCTGCTTTCCTCTATGGGGGATCGGATGACAACTGACTTTCTGTTCGATTTCATCCGTTCCTGCCAGACGGATGGAAAATAGGGTTTACATCTGTCTGGATTCAGCGGATCGGATGTCGGCGGACATGTCACCGCTGACATCCATCGATCCATAGACCTGCATAAAGCGTCTATTCAGGTCTGCCTAAAAACTGACAGGCGGACTTGAAGGGTTCGCATATGTGAAAGGGGCATTAAACTTTAATAAGAAATTTCTAAAATAACCCTAAAACATTCCTCCAAAGATTACTCTTAATTCAACCCCTAAACCTAAACAAATCTTGTCTCTTATGCCCCGTACACACGAGAGGAATTAAGTCTGACAGACCTCCAAAGGAGTTCCGCCGGAGTTCCGCTGGAGTTCCGACGGAGTTCTGGCGGACTTTTCGACCGAACGGACTTGACCACACACCATCACACCAAACTCCGACGGAGTCGAACGTGATGACGTACGACTGGATTCGACGTAGGAAGTTCATAGACAGTAGCCAATAGCTGCCCTAGCGTCGGTTTTAGTCCGTCGGAGTAGCACACACACGAGCGGATTTTTCAAAGGGGACCGGGTCCGGCGGAGTTCCGTCGGGAAAATTTAAAGCATGCTTCATTTCTAAAGTCCGTCAGACTTTAGCTTCGCTAAAGTCCGTTGCAGCCCACACACGATCGGATAGTCCGCCGGACTCAGTCCGTCGGAGTTTGGATGTCGAAAAGTCCGCTCGTGTGTACGGGGCATAACCCGGGTTTAAACCTATCCCTATGATAGCTGTACATTTAAACCTTTACGATAACTTTACACAAATCCACCAAAGGGCTTCATACTTGACTACTCTATCAGAAATGACTGCTTCAATTTTAGAATGAATCATGGCTTGTGCGAACTTATTTTTAACTTCAAGACAAAAAGTGTAGGGGTATTCCATGATTTGGAAATAATTTGGCGGCTGCTGTGATCTGCAGTTTAACCACTTGCCGACCGCCGCACAATGATGTACGTCGACAGAATGGCACGGGCAGGCATATGGGCGTACCTATCGGGCCCCCCCCCCCGGTGCTAGCGGCGGTCGGATTCTGTGCAGGAGCGATCCGGGATGAGGGGGTGGCCATTCATTCATGGCCACCCCCTCGCGATCGCTCCTGACGAATGAAATGGCAGCATTACATCACTTCCTCTCCTGTAATGTAAACACAGGCAGAGGAAGTGATGTAATCTCTCCTCGTGTCGGTCTTTTTCGTTCCGGCACCGAGGAGAGAGGATCTGTGAGTTGCACCAACACACTACACTAACAGTAGAACACGCCAGGCACACTTTCACCCCCTGATCACCCCCCCAATCACCCCTGCACCCCCAGTCACAGTGACACCAATTGCATTTTTTTATTTTATTATTGCATTGGTGTCATTTGTGACTGCAATAACTGTTAGGGCAGTTAGGGTTAGCCCCCTTTAGCTCTAGGGTACCCCCCTAACCCCCCCAATAAAGGTTTAACCCCGTGATCACCCCCGTCGCCAGTGTCACTAATAAGGGATCGTTTTTCTGATCGCTGTATTAGTGTCACAGGTGACGCTAGTTAGGCAGGTAGGTATTTAGGTTCGCCGCAGCTTTTTATAGCATCAGGGACCCCCATATACTACCGCATAAAGCCCCCTGATTGCCCCCTAGTTAACCCTTTCACCAGTGATCACCATATAACTGTTACAGGTGACGCTGGTTGGTTCGTTATTTTTTTATAGTTTCAGGGCACCCGCCATTTATTACCTAATAAAGGTTTAACCCCCTGATCACCCGGCGGGTGATATAAGTTTGAGGGTCAGATAAGGTCTGCGTCACCCCAGGCAGCGTCAGGTTAGTGCCAGTACCGCTAACACCCACGCACAAAGCATACACCTCCCTTAGTATCCCTTAGTATCTGATCAGATCTATATTAGCGTCGCCAGCAGTTTAGGTTTCCCAAAACGCATTGTTAGCGGGATCAGCCCAGATACCTGCTAGCACCTGCGTTTAGCCCCTCCGCCAAGCCCAGCCCAGCCCACCCAAGTGCAGTATCGATCGATCACTGTCACTTACAAAACACAACACACATAACTGCAGCGTTCGCAGAGTCAGGCCTGATCCCTGCGATCGCTAACAGTTTTTTTTGTAGCGTTTTAATACAGTCGCTGACAGCCTAGGTGCTTTTTTACCTGTGAGTCTTACTAGTGTACCCCTAAATTTAGGGGTGTCTACTTTCCAAAATGGGGTCATTTGGGGGGGGGGGGTTTGTGCCATCTTGGCATTTATGGCCTTCAAAACTGCGATAGGTAGTGAGGAGTGAAATCAAAAATTTACACCCTTAGAAATCCTGAAGGCGGTGCTTGGTTTTCGGGGCCCCGTACGCGGCTAGGCTCCCAAAAAGTCCCACACATGTGGTATCCCCGTACTCAGGAGAAGCAGCAGAATTTATTTTGGGGTGTCATTTCACATATGCCCATGGCATGTGTGAGCAATATATCATTTAGTGACAACTTTGTGGAAAAAAAAAAGTTTGTAATATTCCCGCAACTTGTGGCAAAATATAAAATATTCCATGGACTCAACATGCCTCTCAGCAAATAGCTTGGGGTGTCTACTTTCTAAAATGGGGTCATTTGTGGGGGTTTGTGCCATCTTTGCATTTTATGGCCTTCAAAACTGCGATAGGTAGTGAGGAGTGAAATTACAAATGTATGCCCTTAGAAATCCTGAAGGCGGTGCTTGGCTTTCGGGGCCCTGTACGCGGCTAGGCTTCCAAAAAGTCGACCACATGTGGTATCCCCGTACTCAGGAGAAGCAGAAGAATGTATTTTGGGGTACAATTCCACATATAACCATGGCATGTGTGAGCAATATATCATTTAGTGACAACTTTGTGTAAAAAAAATAAAAAAATAAAAAAAAAATATTCAATGGGCTCAACATGCCTCTTATCAATTTCCTTAGGGTGTCTACTTTCCAAAATGGGGTCATTTGGGGGGGTTTTGTACTGCCCTGCCATTTTAGCACCTCAAGAAATGAGATAGGCAGTCATAAACTAAAAGCTGCGTAAATTCCAGAAAATGTACCTTAGTTTGTAGATGTGACAACTTTTGCGCAAACCAATAAATATACAGTTATTGACTTTTTTTTTTACCAAAGACATGTGGCTGAATACATTTTGGCCTAAATGTATGACTAAATTTGAGTTTATTGGATTTTTCTAATAACAAAAGGTAGAAAATATCATTTTTTTTCAAAATTTACGGTCTTTTTACGTTTATATCACAAAAAATAAAAATCGCAGAGTCAGTCAAATACCTTTAAAAGAAAGCTCTATTTGTGGGAAAAAAAGGACGCAAATTTTGTTTGGGTACAACATTGCATGACCGCGCAATTACCAGTTAAATCAGCGCAGTGCCAAATTGTAAAAAGACCTCTGGTCATTGACCAGCAAAATGGTCCGGTCTGAAAGTGGTTAAATGGCATTAAATCTGGTGGCTTTAGGTTTAATAGCTCTATAGATGGATCTGGCCTTAAGGGCATATTAAAGAGGTAGAGAGCATGTTAAACAGACTGGGCTACAAAGATTGCACTACTGGACATGTCCCCCAGATATGTAGGAAGGTTCTTCGAGCTGAGCAGCCCCTAAAGCAATTAGAGTGGTAGTGGGGGGGGGGCATATTTAAAGTTCCTGGCTAGCTAAGACTTTGTAGTTAGTTTCAAGTGCAACAACATTCTGGGAGGAGGATTTTGTAGCTTGCCAGATGTGGTTCCAGTCTATGGTATCTAGTGTAATTTCCAAGTTACTTTCCCATTTAGAGGCATACAGTAGGAAGGGGTAGAAGGGAAGCCAGTGTTGCGAAGATGGGTGTAGATGGCTGAGATTAAGCCTCGCCTAAGCAGGTCGCTCTTGCATGTTTGCTTGAAGATGGACATAGAGGGAGCAAAGGAATCTTTAGGAAATTAAGGGTGTAAGGAAATGTTTAATCTGAAGGCATCTAAAAATTTCCATAGAGGGAATATCATACGAGTCCCTATGGCCTAATTCTAGAAGGAGTCATGAGTTTATAAGTTCGAAAAAGATTCGTAGAAGATCATACACGAAAAGAGGAGGGTGAGGTCCAAGCTGGGTAAAACACAGGATTGCAAAGGAAGGAGTGCATGGGGTTGGGGAATTGGAGTGGATGTTTGGACCTGAAGCAATCCCAGAGGGAGAGGGAGTGATTGGTCTCTGGGTTGAGTATGGTATGGCGATCAGAGGGACGAAGCCAGAGGAGGTTACTGAAGGAGAGAGGGTCGCAGTCAACCAACTCAAGAGCCACCCAAAGTGGTACTTCAGTCGTAGCATGATACAGTGGTGTGAAAAAGTGTTTGCCCCCTTCCTCATTTCCTGTTCCTTTGCATGTTTGTCACACTTAAGTGTTTCGGAACATCAAACCAATTTAAACAATAGTCAAGGACAACACAAGTAAACACAAAATGCAATTTGTAAATGAAGGTGTTTATTATTAAAGGTGAAAAAAAATCCAAACCATCATGGCCCTGTGTGAAAAAGTGATTGCCCCCCTTGTTAAAACATACTATAACTGTGGTTGTCCACACCTGAGTTCAATTTCTCTAGCCACACCCAGGCCTGATTATTGCCACACCTGTTCACAATCAAGGCATCACTTAAATAGGAGCTGCTTGACACAGTAAGGTCCACCAGAAGATCCTTAAAAGCTACACATCATGCCGAGACCCAAAGAAATTCAGGAACAATTGAGAAAGAAAGTAATTGAGATCTATCAGTCTGGAAAGGGTTATAAAGCCATTTCCAAAGCTTTGGGAATCCAGCGAACCACAGTGAGAGCCATTATCCACAAATGGCGAAGACATGGAACAGTGGTGAACCTTCCCAGGAGTGGCCGACCGCCCAAAATTACCCCAAGAGCGCAGCGACGACTCATCCAAGAGGTCACAAAAGACCCCACAACAACGTCCAAGGAACTGCAGGCCTCACTTGCCTCAGTTAAGGTCAGCGTTCATGCCTCCACCATCAGGAAAAGACTGGGCAAAAATGGCCTGCATGGCAGAGTTCCAAGGAGAAAACCACTGCTGAGCAAAAAGAACATCAAAGCTCGTCTCAATTTCTCCACAACACATCTTGATGATCCCCAAGACTTTTGGGACAACATTCTGTGGACCGATGAGACAAAAGTGGAACTCTTTGGAAGGTGTGTGTCCAAGTATATCTGGCATAGAAGGAACACTGCATTTCATAAAAAGAACATTATACCAACAGTAAAATATGGTGGTGGTAGTGTGATGGTCTGGGGCTGTTTTGCTGCTTCAGGACCTGGAAGACTTGCCGTGATAAAAGGAACTATGAATTCTGCTGTCTACCAAGAGATCCTGAAGGAGAATGTCCGACCATCTGTTCGTGTACTCAAGCTGAAACTAACTTGGGTTCTGCAGCAGGACAATGATCCTAAACACACCAGCAAGTCCACCACCGAATGGCTGAAGAAAAACAAAATTAAGACTTTGGAGTGGCCTAGCCAAAGTCCTGACCTGAATCCTATTGAGATGTTGTGGTATGACCTTAAAAAGGCCGTTCATGCTCGAAAACCCTCTAATGTAACTGAATTAGGACAATTCTGCAAAGATGAGTGGGTCAAAATTCCTCCAGGATGCTGTAAAAGCCTCATTGCACGTTATCGCAAATGCTTGGTTGCAGTTGTTGCTGCTAAGGGTGGCCCAACCAGTTATTAGGTTTAGGGGGCAATCACTTTTTCACACAGGGCCATGATGGTTTGGATTTTCTTTCACCTTTAATAATAAACACCTTAATTTACAAATTGCATTTTGTGTTTACTTGTGTTGTCCTTGACTATTGTTTAAATTGGTTTGATGTTCCGAAACACTTAAGTGTGACAAACATGCAAAGGAACAGGAAATGAGGAAGGGGGCAAACACTTTTTCACACCACTGTAATTGGGCAGCGTGGAAATATCTTGTGAAGTTAGGAAGCCCTAAACCAGCTCCCAGTAGGCAAATATAGGGTATGACATGGTATGCAGGGTTTGATAGTGTTCCAAATGTTGGAAGATGCACGTTGCTGCAACAGGCGGAGGAAATAGCTTGGAACTGGGATGGGCAGCATCCAGAAAGGGTATAATATCTTGGGTAGAATGGTAATTTTGGTCACTGTTCTCCTGCCCATCCAGGTCATCAGGTTAGTGAGATGTGTACGCATAGGAGGGTAGTTGTCTGAGGATAGGTCGGATATGTTGGCTGTCAATTTAATTCCAAGGTATGGGAGGACCAAGGAAATGGTAAGGCGTTCTGCAGTTGGACCAATTCAGCAGGAGGAATGGAAATATTCAGCGCTATAGATTTAAGTGCATTAACTTTTTTGGACGAAATATAACCAAAATAATCTTGTATTTTGAGGAGGTTGGGAGCGGGGGGTTAATGGTGACGTCAGAAAAAGAAGGGCTTCATCAGCAAATAAACATAGTTTGTGATAATGACCACCGATTTCCAACCCCCGGATGTCGGGATTTTGGCAGATCAGGTGAGCTAGGAGCTCAATAGCCAGAGCAAACAGGAGTGGTGAGGGAAGACTGCCCTGGCGCACTCCTCTTTTGATTGGGAAAGGCTTTGATCTACAGCCCATGTAGTGTACAAAGGCAGTGGGGTTAGCATAAAGAATTGATATCCAGGAAAAAAAATGTGTACCAATCCCCCATCACATAAGTATGAAATGGAAATAAGGCCAAGAGACAGTATCAAAGGTCTTTTCTGATATCCAAGGATAAAACGCATAATGGGATTTTGCGGGCACAAGCTATATGAGCCAAGAGGGCAGTCGGGTGGGAATGAAGCTCAATTGGTCCCTGTTTATGAGGGAGCCAATAATAGGATTAAGTTGGTTAGGTAGAATGTTGCCTAGCAATTTGATGTCAAGGTTATGGAGGGATATGGGCCAATAATTCGACCAGGAGGAGTCATCAGTCTAAGGTTTTGGAAGCGTAGAGTTGGTAGCTGTCAGTGTTTCAGAGCTGAATGCATGGCCCTTGAGAATAGCGTTATAGGCTTTAGCTAACATGGGGGCTAATAGAGCCATACATTTTTTATAGTATGTGGCTGAAAACCCATCAGGCGCGGGACGTTTATGGGATTTTAGAGATTTAATCGCTAACAGTTCCTCCTCTAGTTCAATGGGTTTCTCAAGATTATCACTTTGTAGAGAGGAGAGAGATGTCAGAGCAGTGCAAGAAAAGGGTATCCGTTTGGGCTTGGTCAAGGGTATCTGTTTCCGAGTAAAGAGTAGCAAAGTGCTTACAGAACACTTGGAGAATCTTGGTTAGGGTGCTAGTATGAATATCTTGGGATATCTTCAATTAGATCGGTTTAGGAGTGTGGTCTAGGCATCTAAGAGAGAGAGAGACAGAAAAGTGTTGGGTTTGTTCGCCTTAGTATAATATCTATGCCTTGAACGCCGTAGAGATTTTTTCGGCCATCTCCATTAGAGAGAGGTCAATCTCTATCTTGGCTTTTTCTAAGGCCTGTCATTCAGTAGAGAGGGATCAGCCAGAAACACCATGTGAGTAGTTTCAAATGCAGTCTCTAAACGCTGTAAAGTAAGCCAAGAGAAGATACATGACTAATGCAGGCTCCTCTTATTATCGGTTTGTGAGCTTCCCAAAATAATAGAGAAGAGATGTCTGGTGAGGAGTAAATGGATAGGTATTCTTTGAGTGCCGCTTCTATCTCGAGCAGTGGGATGGATGGGGTAGGAGACTATCGATGGTCCAGGAGGGATCCTTAGTGGTGGAGACTAAGGGGGGCCAGATTGGTAATGACGGCACTATGGTCAAACCAAGAGATCAGAAGAATAGCTAAAGATAGAAGCTGGGGTATGGTGCCTGTTGTAAGGAAAATGTGATCGTTGCACAAGAAAGTATTGTGAGGATGTGAATAAAATGTTTGTCATCGGGCAGGCCATGAGTCAGAGAGTGAGACTGTAGGAGTTGCTGAAAGCAAAGCTTTGCGCAGCTGGAAAGGGACATTTCTGGGAATTTGTCTAAAAAGGGGTAGAGAGATTTATTGGAATCTCCGCAGGGGAGAAGTGTACTTCGCTTATGTGATTCAGCTACTGCCAATAGTTGGGAAAGAAACGGAGCGATGTGGAATTGGTTTTGTAATAGGTTACTTTGGTCACTTCGGTATCCAGTAGGAGACCGGAAAGGATTAGATTATGACCCTCTGGGTCTTTGATCTCCACCAGGGGTGTAAAGGGAGTGGTGTGGTGGAAGGCTATAAGAACTCCCCTACGTTTGGTGCTGGCTGATGCTGTGTACATTTGCTTATATGCCGGATTGAAATATTTAAGGATGGAGCGATGGGTAAAGTGGGTCTCCTGGGTACAAAGGCTTTATGTGGTGAATTGAGCCCCATGACATTAAGAGTTTAGTGCATTTAGTGGTCCAATCAGAGGGATAGGTATGTTCTAGCATGAGGACAACTTCCAAGAATACACTGCATAGCTGGGACTGGAAGCCATATCTGAGTTGGCTTACATAACAACACCAGGGAAGATAAAGAAACAATGGTCAATTATGAGTCCTCTGAGCCAATGTGAAGGACTAAGTGTATGGGAAATAGAATGCATAGGAGTATAAGGAATTCAAGGTTCTCTGTGCTCCGAGAGATCATAGAGACCTCGCAATAAAGAAACAGTGACCCAGGGGATCACAGATAATAGGTTATGGAGTGTAGGTGGACCCAGAGTCCACGAGACCAGTTTGTGGATAAGAGATGTAGAAGACTGAAAATACAGAAGTTGTAGAACTGTTTAGTATACTGTGGGGAGGTCAGGGCAAATGGGTCAGGCCTCTGACCAAAACATCTCAGAGGCTGCAACAGGCAGAATAAGAAGAACTTGCAGTCATTAAAGGTAGGATTCAGTTTATTAAATCTAGGTGTTGCGGAGCAGGAGACTTGAAGCGTCCACATTTTATTTGAATCAGCTCGACCATGGGTTTTCATAGAATTCTGGTACTTCTAAGGTGAGCAAGAGGAGGATCGGCGACGAGGACCTTCAGGTGGTGGGTTGGGAGGCAGGTGTTGAAGTTGTTGCAGGGTTGCTTGAAGGTTGTTGGACGATCTGCAGATGTAGTCACGGCTCTGGTAAGAAAAGTGACCAGAGAATGGAAAGCCCCACCTATAAGTGATGTGGTGTTGGTGTAAGATTTGGAGATTAGATTTCAGGGCTCTTTTAGCAATTGTAAGTGGGAACAGATCTTAGAAAAGCTGGTAGCCTTGGTGTCCTTAAAAAAAACAAGAGAATCCTTTTTGCGAACAGTAGACAGGAGCTATTCCGAAAGTAGTGACATTTTGCAGTAGTCCATCTGCCTGGTGGGGGGATCAGGGTGCGGTGGACCCTATCCATCTTCAGACACTCGATCGGTATTGCAGGGCTAGTTCCTGGAAGAGGGCTGTTACTTTGGATTGGACATTGATTATAGATTCTGGGAGCTCATGGATGCGGATGTTCGACCCTATTTTTAAAATCCTTGTAGTGATTGGAGGGTCAGGTTCTCCTCCCTGAAGGCCTCAAGTTCCTCAGATTGAGAATTTCCAGGTTGTAAACCCTCTGTTCTAACTCTTCTGTTCTGAGTTCCAGTTCCCTAATTTCCCGGGATAGCTTATCTGTGGTCGGAGGTTTGCTTAAGTGTCTTAGTGAGCATCAGCTCAAATTGCCTGAGGAGGTCTGATGGCGCTGGGACAATGGGAGGTGACCCCTAGGTCTGTATTAGACTCACCGTTTGCTGTGGCTTGGTACTGCTTAGCCGGGCTCAAAGAGTGGGGCTGTGATGTTGAAGCCGCTTCCTTCTTGGTGGAGGCCTGCGCCAGCACATCATGGATTGATTTTGTTTTGATGTTGGAGCGGGTGGCTCTGTAGACCATCCTGCAGGCACTGGGTTTAACTCTGGGTGCAGACAATGCGGTGTGCGAGCAACAGCGGGCTCAGTGCCAGTTTTTACCGGCTGTTTCTCTCAAGCAGTGCGACCTGACAGCTTCGCGCATGTGCCTCTGTTCAAGGAAACCTAACTACCCCCTCTTAACACCCATTCTGAATACACATTTAAAAAAAGTATAGCTCTGTATTTTTAACCCCGGAAGAATTTTTTTGCACTATAAACAAAAAAAAAGCAACAATTAAAAAAAAAAAAAGCATTATATTTTACATTTTGCTATAATAAATATCCCCCAAAAATATCTAAAAAAAACATTTTTTTTCCTCTCAGTTTAGACTAATATGTATGCTTCTACATATGTATGGTAAAAAAACTTGCAATAAGCGTTTCATTGGTTTGTGCAAACGCTATAGTGTTTACAAAATAGGGGATAGTTTTATGGCATTTTTATTAAATTTTTTTTTTTTTTACTAGTAATGGTGGCGGTCAGCAATTTTTATTGTGACTGCAACATTATGGTGGACACATCGGACATTTTTGACACATTTTTGGGACCATTGTCATTTATACAGCAATCAGTGGTATACAAATGCACTGATTCCTGTGTAAATGACACTGGCAGTGAAAGGGTTAACCACTAGGGGGCAGTTAAGGGGTTATGTGTGTCCTGGGGAGTGTTTCTAATTGTAGGGGGCGTGGCTACGTGTGACACATCACTGATCTCTGCTCCCGATCACAGTAAGCAGAGATTAGTGACACCGTCACTAGGCAGAACGGGGAGATGCTTGTTTACGTTAGCATCTCCTCGTTTTTCCTCTCCGTGAGACGATCGCGGGTATCCCCGTGGTCGATCGAGTCCGCGAGACCCGTGACCTGTGACCCAACTCACAGAGCTTGCCGCGGGTGCGTGCTTGCCCCCAGGCTGCCTCCTAAAGGGCAACATATGGGTACATTATTTTGCCTGTACGAACCTTTCTGCCGACGTATATCGGCGTGAGGCGGTTGGCAAGCGGTTAATGCCAGTGACCAAAGGGCCAAGTGAAACAAATAATCAGCAAAATGACTAATAATTCTATAATGAAACTCAAGTCTTTTTTTTTTTTTCTTTAAAAATAACAAACATGTTATACTTACCTGCTCTGTACAGTGGTTTTGCACAGGGCAACCCAGATCCTCTTCTCCGGTCCCTCTTTGGCTCTCCTGGCCCCTCCCTCCTTTCGTGTGCCCCCACAGCAAGCAGCTTGTTATGGGAGCACCCAAACTCAGTCACAGATCCCTGTGTCCATTCAGACACAGAGCCCCGGTTCGGCCCCACCCTTCTCTCTCTCCTGATTGACTAACTAACTTTGATTGACAGCAGCGGGAGCTAATGACATATTAGAGGGGGGAGTGGGCTGCTGCACACAGGTTTTTTTTATCTTAATGTATAGAATGCATTAAGATAAAAACTTTCTGACTTTATAACCACTTTAAGTGATTCCCAACAAATCTAAAATAAAAGCCTATAAAAGTCCAAATGAGATCTTCTGCATGCATTTTTAATCATCTATGGCTCCCTCTTGTTCTTCAGTAATGTCACACCAAATTGCTTACCAGATGGTTGGATCTCCGATATAAGGAGGTCTAACAGTGCTTGGTATACACCAAGGACACAGATACAAACAGGAACTTTTCCATCACTGTTTCTACAATCGGAAATTACTTCAGAGCACATCTGACATACAGAGCAAGGAAAACAACTCCTAGTACAATATTGTATGAACCCCATATATTTAACTAAAGCAATATCCTAGACAAAAATGGCATGAAACAGAGCTCTGCTTAGCTAAGCTGGCATGATGATTTCAGCACTAGCTCTGTCGGACATGTTTAATCAAACACACCTTTTTATTTTAATTATAAAAAATGCCTTTAATATCACTTTAGGTTATTATGTCAATATGTAGTAACTGGCTTTATGGCAGTTAATGTGGCTTTCACCAAATATTCAATCACTGCCATTTAAAACACAAGCACCTGGAAGATTCACCTGCTCGGTGGCTGCCAAATTCCCTGCTTAATAAATCTACCTTTGTGTACGTGCAAAATTTTAGCTAAGATGCCCATTTAAACTTTTTTTTTTTTGAATTGTCAACACTCCCTGCGGACACCACCAATTGTGGAAGGGAGTTTCACATCCTTAACAGAGTAGGAATTAACTGCCGCGCTACCTAAAAACATCCAAAATAATACATAATGTAGCAGCTGCTAACACCTCTTGGGCTCCCACAATGACTACTAAAACTGCAGCACAATTTATTGTTTGCAGTTCCACATCCTTAACGCTCTAACAGTAAACCAGTTTAAGTTTAAACTGCTTCTCATCCAACTTCATTGAGTGGCTGCGTGTGTTAATAAGAGACCTGAAAAAAGATTAAAAAGTTTATACCCAATGCTATAATCACTATTTAGATATTTGTATGTTGAGATCATATCTCCTCTTAAAACCTTCTGTCTTTACAACCACTTTAAGTGTCTCTTCTAGAGGTAGAATACGTTTAATGAGTCTTTTCTCATAACTGAGCTCCTCCAGTCAAATTATTAGCTTTGTTGCCCTTCTCTGGATTTTCATTATTTCCAACACATCCTTTCCGAGGACTAGCGACTCAGAACTGGACGGCATACCTAAAATGTGGTCGAGGCAGAGTTTTGTAAATTGGTAGTATTATAGTCTTATCTCTTGAGTAAATACCCTTTTTAATGCATGCTAATAGTCTGCTATTCTTGCTTGCTTCAGCTTGGCATTGATTGCTGTTTCCGAGCCTATGATCTACTAGGACCCCCAGAGCCCTTTCCATCTTAGATTCCCTCAGAGGTTCTCCCTCTAGCAAGTAACTTGGATTCATATTTTTAGCTTCCAAATGCATTACTTTACATTTTTCAATATTAAAGTATAACTAAAGACAAAATTTTTTTTTTTTGTTTTGGATAGAGGGGAGAGGAATTAGAATACTATCCGTTTTTAGTGTGGTCTGTTACCCTGTTAAGGAGATTCACCCTCTCTATTTGTCCTGCTTACCATTATCATTGAAAGTGAAAGTAAAAGATAATCCCAAATTTTGGGCTGTCCCCAGAAAAGTAACAGAGGGGAAATCTTCCCATGGGGACACCGGTTCTGGAGACATGGGGATCCCCAAGGAATTCCCTTAATTTGTAGGGATTTCCTCTCACTTTCTGTTTGGCTATGGGACAGGAAGTGAAGGGAAATCTCTGCAATGGGACACAGATGGCGAAAGAAAATCCAACAGGGGTTATAACCTTCACTTGCTCTATCCAAAATAAAAAATAAATAAAAACATTTTAGTTCTATTTTAAACCTAATTTTCCATGTAGTTGCCACCACTTATTTTATCAAGGTCTTCTTGTAAAGTTGCCATATCCTACTGTGAAGTTCTTACCCTGCTTAGTTTTTGTATCGTCAACAAACACAGAGATTGATCTATTTTTATACCAGCCTCAATGTTATTTATGAATAAGTTAAACAGAATTGTTCCCAGGACAGAGCCTTTGGGTACCCCACTTACAACTCCAGTCCATTCAGAAGATATGCTGTTTATCACCACCCTCTGGGTACACTCCTGTATCCAGTTTTCTTTCCAGGTACATACACTATACCAAACAGACCTAAATTTGTAAATTAAAGCATTTATGGTGTACTATTTCAAATGTGTTGGTAAATTCCAGATGCATCACTCCAATAGGCCTTCCTCTATCCAAATTACAACTTGCCAAATCAAAGAATGTTAATAGGGTGGTCTGGCAAGAACGATCTTTCCTAAATCCATGCTGGTTACTACTTTTATGATTACATTTTATTGAATATTTTGCAAAAGTTCCATTCACAGCACATAGTCAGGCAAAACATACTCCCATATATCCTTATCTTATTGGTAGAACAGGACTTATATCAGTCCTATAAAACAATTCATGCAAGCTAAAAATTAGATCAATATAGGTGGGTATTTTTTACCTTTTCTTCAATAATGACTACTTTGTGCTATCAAGTGTTCCTTGTGGGCAAAAAATTACCCCAAGAAAATAAAAGAGAAGAAAAAGAAAGACGAGAAAAAGAGAGAGAGAGAGGAAAATAAATAAATATAATATTATTATTATTATTATTATAATATAAATTTTTGTTTCTGATTTTTTTTTTTTTCTCCTCTTTCTTTTTCTTCACTTAAATTTTCTTGGGGCCATTCTCTTTAATTGGTTCAGTTCAGCTACCCACTCTTTAATAGTGGGAGCAGCTCAGGTACTCCAATGTCTGGGCATGAGTACTCACGCTGCAGAAATTAGGTGGGGGAGAAGTCCTTTTTTAACCTCTCCCACAGAACACAGATATATGGATAGTAAAGGTATTTCTGGAGATTTTTGGTAAGGTATGCCAGTGACAGAGGCACAAATTTGAAATATAGACTCCCAAAATGCTTTGATCCAGGGGCAAGTCCACCATATATGGATCATTGTACCTATATATCTCCCACAGCGCCAGCACTCCTCAGGATAAATCTGACAAATTCTATGTAACCTCACCGGGCATCTGTACCATCTAGTTAGTATTTTATAGTTATTTTCTTGCATGTAATTTAAGGAACTAGATTTGAACATTAGCAAGAAAGCTTTCTTCCATTCTTCTGCAGGATCGTATGGCCCAATTCTCTCTCCCAGTCTCTAATATAATATGTATGGGCTTTAATGGAATGCATGGGATAACAGTATACCATATAACATTGAAATAGTGCTAGAGCAAACTGTATGCCCACTACAGAGAGACTCAAATGGAGTTAAGTCCCTATGGAGTGAGGCCACTTTGGATAGGTGTCTATAATGTTGAAGAAGAAGGTAGTGAAACCACTGACCCTCTTGATTCTGTTCAGTAGTCATTATCATATTAAGTGCCTAAAGACCTTTTGGCGCAAGGGCTTGTAATATTGGGGAAGGAAACGAATATAACAAATTTAAGAACCTATCTGACAATCTAGGCAAAAATTCTGGGTTACCCATAATTGGGGTTAATGGGCCTGGTACTGAGGAAACACCCCACAGTCGAACAGTCCGGTCCCAGACTTTTAATAAAGACTGGGTCAGGAGAGGAAGTGTTTGACTAGATGGATGAAATTTAGGTACAATCCACGGAAGAGAGGTCAGCGGAAACACTATTATTTGCTGTTCAATGGCTACCCATTGTTTTGCTCTCACACGATGAAACCAGTCCAATATTCTGGTCGATACTGAGGCTATGTAATAAAATTCCATATGCAGTAAACCTGCTCCCCCCTCTACCTTCCGCCTTACTAAGATATCATAGCAAAGTCTAGTCAAAGAATTAGGCCAAAGATACTGAAGTGGGCCCGTGGAAAGGCTGTATACAGTGTTTGATATAGGTACAAAAATTTGATAAAATATCCATCTTATATTTTGCCATTCTCCCTAGCCAAGAGTGTTTCCCTGTGGTCCTAGAATGCAATCTACTAATTGTGAAATTAGGCAAGGGAAGATAATTCAGTTCATGTATTTTTTCTTCTAAGGGGGCAATATTCACCCCTAAATATTTAAGAGATTGCGATTCCCATTGAAATGGGAAGTTATTTTCTAGCATTTATTTTTCCATTATTGGTAAAGTGATATTAAGACATTGAGATTTTGTGACATTTACTTTGAAGTTGCTATAGAAATCAAATTGTTCCAAATCATGGACAAATGGCGCAACCGCCAGGTGTTCCATGGGCAAAATATACAAATATGGTGATAACGGACAACCCTGACGTGTCCCGTTACAGATTTCAACAAGCAAAGATAATGTCCCATTAACCTTTATCTTGCAGATGTAGTGGTGTATAAGGCCATTATTTTCTGTATAAATTCTCCTGGGAGACCTGTTTGTTCCAACACTGCTACCATAAACTTCCAATCTAGGCGATCAAAGGCCTTTTCTGCATCTAAAGATATAAGACAGAGCGGGCTCTTTGATTTTTTAGCATTAGTGTATGAAAAGGCTTGTTTTTAAGATGTTATCACAAGCTTCCCTGTTTGGTACAAATCCCACCTGGTCTAACCCTACGGTTTGTAGACCCATGGCCAATAATTTAGCAAAGATTTTTAGGTCCACATTTATCAAAGAAATGGGCCTATAGCTGGAAAAATTAGTAGGATCCTTTTCTGGTTTTGCTATGAGAGTAATATAGGCCTCTTGTGACTGTTTATTAAATGGGCAAACTGACTTAATTTCATTATAAAGATTACACAGGACAGGATTAAGAATATCTCCAAATTGCTTATAAAAAATACTTGGAAATCCATCAGACCCAAGACTTTTACCTTCTCCGACACACTGGGTAAGCCGGTGCTATGTCTATAATCAGAAAGTTGGGGGTAACTAGATCTATCTGGCTCTGATATGGCTGAGTCTTTTAAATTTATATAATGAAGGGTAGTAATCATGAAAAGTAGAGCCTATTTGTTCAGTAGCACATACAAGGCCACGCTGAGCACACTTAGCACCTTAGTAATGTAACATCTAGACTGTTTCTTAGAAATTGAGCGAGCGAGAGCTTTACTACACTTAATTCCATATTCATAGAGAACATGTTGCGCGCATTCCTTATGTTTCAAAAAGGCCTCATCAAGTAGAGAATACAATTCTGAACTCTTTTGTTGGAGAGATTGAAAGGTAAAGGCCTCTAAGTTTTGTTTGTGTATCAGTTCTAGATCGTGGATCTCCTCCAACAAGGAGGCCATAGTAGAATCCCTTTCTCTCTTCAATGTCGTGCCATGCGAGATTAGTATTAAACATGCTAAAACGTTGCAAACATCAAACTGGCAAGAATGAAACAGCCGCTTCAACCTATTTAAATGAACATAAAATATATGTGGTTTACCCATTGAAGTATCCACAGCAGGGTCCAAAGTTAAATTTAGGTCGCCTCCCAAAACTAAGACTCCTTCCTGGAAGTCTCTGAATTTCCCCAAGACCGAGGTCAACAAGGTAGCTTGTCTTTGATTTGGCACATAAATATCATCTAGTGTAAATAGCTGATCAAAATTTTTTAGATTTGACAAACCAGTATCTACCCTCAGGGTCAATCAGCTCTTGCACATCAGAGACTGGGATAGAGGAGTGCACACCAATTTCCACACCTTTTGATTTACCCCTTGGTTTGTGGCTCAAAAACCATGAGGGGCAGTACCTAATGGGTATTAAAGGAGCTGATAAAGATTTGAAGTGAGTTTCTTGAAAGAAAAGAATGATTACCTTTTTGTTTATGCATATCGTATATTATTTGCGATCTTTTTTTGTGGCATATTCAGGCCACTGACATTCAAGGATTCAAATCAGAGAGTCTTCATGGTGGGTGGAGATAAGTCTTAAACCTGGCATATGGTATCCGGTCACAGAGGCGGCTCCCCAGAGAGACACAACAAGAGACAACTTTAAAAAAATAAAGTGCAGACCCATGTGTCACGGTGTATCCGGGAGGATTTGAAGCTCCGCAATACAGTGTTTTTTTTTTTCCATTTGGGGAAAAAACAATCAAACAAGGAATTAAGCAAATTATTCCACACGCACAAACTGCTTAGTTGGGGGTGTTCCCAATGGAGGAAAACAAAAAGGAGAAAAAAAAGAGTCCAGCAGCCTGTCTGGGCTCCCATTGTCCCCAGTCCTATTCATCCTCTTATAAATCGATTTTACCAAAGGCCGCATATTCTACAATCATTAATACATGTAAGGCTGGGATCACATGACTTGCTCAGTGCCTTGCAGCGTGGGGCCCAGTGCGTTCCCGTCCACCCACTAAGGATGGCCCAGTCTACCTGAACTCTGACCCAGAGTGGAACCAAAGACACACCGTGCCCCCCTGGCACGCACTGTGCAACCACTCTGGAGATGTGCCAGATAGGAAAGTGTGACTGGCACATAGTGGAGCTATCATGCAAACCCGGGGCAGGATAACCCACCTTCAATTTGCACAAGTGCGGAACCAGCCACAAAAAAAAGGGTGGGGGTTTGCACCCAACGTTCATCTTATTCAGTACTCTCCTTCTTCCCTTCTCTACCCCTCCCTCCTGCCAACATAAAAGTCTATAACACATAGAAAGAATACATATGCCTGGTAAAGCTATTATTCAACAAAAAATCTCTCATCATTAGTTACATATCACCAAAAATGAATCTAGGAGCAATGAGCCACCCCCCTCCCAAAAAAAAAGACACTAATGGATAACGATGGATAGGGCCATATCTTCACCCTCATGATTGTTAGGCTAATTCATTTATTTTGACAATGTTTTGGAGATTTTGCTGAAATCCACGTCTCCCACAATGGTAGATCTGAGAAATGTAGCATAGAGGGATCAGGCCAAGGATCTAATTCCACTTGTGGTATGCCCACATTTTTGGAAAATACTGAAAGATCCATTGGTGATTGGAATATGTAGGCACGGCCATTTTTACGAGCCAAAAGATGGAACGGGTGCCTCCAACTGTAGGTTATACCAGCCTCAACAAGAGCTCTAATTAGTGGACGTAAAGATTTCTGTTTAGCGAGAGTTCGATGAGAAAGATCCGACTAAAGCGTGATTTGGGCACTGTTTGAGTCTATGGGACCGTGTCTTCATGTTTTATTTAAGAGTTCTTCCTTGCATTTATAGAAGTGTACCCTACATAGCACATCTCTAGGTCGAGCAATAGCAGGATTTACTGAGCCCAGTGTGCGATGAACCTGGTCGATTTTGATATGTTCCATAGCTGGTTTAACTAAGAGAGAGTTAAAGATGAAGTAAACCCTGATGGTTTTACTTCCTCTTTGATTCCCTGCAAAGGTAAACCATAATGGACTACTATGCACTTACCTGACACAGGAGCCAGCGAAGTCACCGCTGTCCCCTATAGTCCGGAGCCTCCATCTTCTTGGTGGGTCTCGCTGTTCCGGCGCTGTCATTCATCAGAGCCGCGATGACGTCACTCCCGTGCATGCGCACGGGAGCCACCACTCACGGCATATCGCCGTTAACTGTGGCACGCTCAGTGTGCCTGCGCGCCGCTGTCTACGGCACATGCGCCATAGACAGCGGTGCCTGTCTTTCGGCAAATATCTCCTAAACCGTGTAGGTTTA
Organism: Lithobates pipiens; assembly: GCF_037356315.1. Taxonomy (NCBI): domain Eukaryota; kingdom Metazoa; phylum Chordata; class Amphibia; order Anura; family Ranidae; genus Lithobates; species Lithobates pipiens. Next base: position 297,171,681 of record NW_027507758.1, read on the forward strand.
GGAGATGTTTCTTGGACCTATAGGTAAGCCTTAATCTAGGCTTACCTGTAGGTCAAAGTGGTTTGTAAGGGTTACAACCACTTTAAAGACCTCTTTGACAAGAAGTAAAAGCGCTTCTTGGCCTATTGCCTCTGGGACACCCCTAAGGTGAATATTATTTTGTCTTTGACAGTCCTCCATGTCACCCATATGAGACCATAGGGTTTGCAATTCCAGTGATCACAGAGGGGATAATTTGTTCCACTGCATCCACTCTTTCATGGAAACTCTCTTAGTAGGCAATAGACTTAGATATTTCTTTAAGCGGACATCAATGACTGAATGTTCATCTTCACTTCGTGATTCTGTACTGTCTCTGTCTTGCGCCTGGATAGCATTGCTAGGGGTATGGAAAGATGGGAAGAACATTGTGATTGCAATGCAACATGGCCACTCCAACTGCTTCTGCCTGACACCATATTGGGGTTATGAGGCCGGTACTATGAAAATAAGTCCCTATATCTGACCTTTTGTCTGGTAAGTCAGGCACTACAGCTTTACGGGGTTTCCTCTTAGTGCTTTTCCTCATCTTATAACAGCATATATCAGCATATAATGAGGGCTTCCAGAACACAGCTCTCAGCAGCTTTATATAGCTAATTGCTTTATATGAGCAATACTAAGTGAATATAGCTATGGGGTGGACAGACCACAACGACAGCAAGAGCTCCCACAAATGCAGGGACCGATGCAGCAAGAAAGTAGGAAGCCCACTCTAGTATTCCAGACTCCAGAGGAGTATAATTCCAGCACCATATAGCCTAGTGTATTAGTTATTTAAAATCCTATAGTGGCTGCTGCGAGTGCTGCAATGAAAGCAAACGGCTCTAAAGAACCCAAAGGATTCAACAGCAGCAGCAAGTGTACCTGATGGTGGCTGCTCTTGATATTCCCGTCTCTGATGCAGCTCCAAGAGGTATGGTAGATAAGTCCAGTAATGTCAGACGGCTCCGGATAGCGTTTCCAAAGAGTCTAGAGAAACCCTCCTCCAGCAGCAGCGAATGCTCTGGGAAATGCCGAATGGCTCAGAGAGTCTGATGGCTAGGTATGACAAGTATGCCAGATCCAACAGCCACACCAGCTGCTCCAGGTAATGCCAAAAGGCTCCAGAAAGCTCAGTGGTTTCCTGGTCTCCTTGGAGTCTAATCGAGTCTAGTCGTGCTCCACATCAGTTGCATCAGTCACTCTGGATGTTTACCAGGCAGCTCAGAGGAGATTGTGGATCCGATAACAGCAGGAGATACCAGGTGATGTCGAAAAGCTCCAAAGGGTCCAGTGGCTCTTGTAGCGGAAGATGGAGTGTAGATGCAAGATAGTGTTGCCCTTAGTATAAGGCAGTGTCCGAGGGTCCAGGCAGGGATGGAGATTAGAGCAAGGAGAGGTTGATTACTGGAATCAGCAGCAAAGCAAGCTAACTCAACTACGTTAGCAGCGTTAACAGCGGTCTCAGCTTAGAGGACTGAAGATGGCATGGGAGCCCAGTGAAGAGACGCTCTCACAAGTCCATGTGTCTCTCACATATCACGTTACTTCTAATGATACTGTTTTCATCAGCAAATTCTTGGATATGGTCATTCTGTCCAATAGTTTACATACTAATTATGTTAGGCTGACTGGTCTGTAGTTTCCATGTACTGTATATATCTCAGGCCTTTTTCTGAATATTGGTATAATGTTGCCTATTCACCAATCATCTGGTACCATTTATTTATTACAGGTACTTAAAAAGCACCATCAATTTATGCAGCGCTTTACACATAGATAGTACATTGACATCAGTCCTAGCCAGCAAGCTGTCCATAAAGATTAGGAATAATGGTCTGACTATAACATATTTAAGTTTTTTTGAGAACTTCACATTGTTTTTTTTGTTTTGTTTTTTAACACTAGCTGAGTTAGCCACAAGGATACATTCTATGTTGTGCTACTAACAATACAGTATTGTTTATTATGTCCCTTTTCCTTTGAAAAAACTGAGGAGAAGAATGTATTTAACACTGCTACCTTCTTCTTACTTGTAACCAACTTCCCATGATTATCCTTTATGGGGCCAATATGTTGTGACCTTGCCTTCCTACTATTAATATTAAAAAACAAAACAAAAAAAAACCTCTTAGTAGAGTGGCCATAACAGCCACATCTGTAAAGAGATGTTATGTTGGGGTGTTTTGCTGACAAACACATTTTGCTAACCACAGTAAATCATTCACTTTCTGCCTACAATTCAGTGCTATTTATTATTCATGGCTTCAAAGTGATCAGTTAACATATAACAATAACCACTATTCCCAATAATAACATTAGGAAAATATTTTGTGTTTATCTCATCTCTTTGGGATTATATTTTTTCTCTGTGGGCAATACATCTTTGTTTATACCATTCCCAGGCGATTCTTCTGAAAATGCACCTGTCTGTTTTTTGTTTTTTTTTTGTATGAATGAAGTGCCCATTTACCCTATTCTTCTAAAACTGTAGGAAACGAGTTTGAAAAATAAAGACTTTTATTTTATTCTTACTGCAGCAATATTTATACTGCACAGGGATTTAACCACTTACCGCCCGTTAACAGAACATTTACTGCTGCCTCCCCCAGAATAGTACAGTACACCTGTGATGATAGCATACTACTCTGATGACCGTATGTTTAAAAAAAAAAAATAGTAAAAGAAATGTAAAAAAAAAAAAATTCTACATTTTGAATAAAAATGATTTAATTTTTTTTATTTATTTTTTATTTTTTACATACTGTCACCAGTCAGTATTCCCGATCACCATCACATGTAGAAAAAAAATTGTGAAAAAAAAACCCCCCATTTTATTTAATTTCTTAATTTTCCAAAAAATTACAACCTCAAAAAATTCACCATGCCTCTTACTAAATACAGGGGACTGCCTTCTTTCCGAAAGAGTTTTTTGGGGGGTATTTGTACTGTTCTGGCATTTTAGGGCCTTAAGAAATGAGATGGACCATCAGTACATCAAGCTCAATTTTCAAATATATACAGTGGTGTGAAAAAGTGTTTGCCCCCTTCCTCATTTCCTGTTCCTTTGCATGTTTGTCACACTTAAGTGTTTCGGAACATCAAACCAATTTAAACAATAGTCAAGGACAACACAAGTAAACACAAAATGCAATTTGTAAATGAAGGTGTTTATTATTAAAGGTGAAAAAAAATCCAAACCATCATGGCCCTGTGTGAAAAAGTGATTGCCCCCTAAACCTAATAACTGGTTGGGCCACCCTTAGCAGCAACAACTGCAACCAAGCGTTTGCGATAACGTGCAATGAGGCTTTTACAGCGTCCTGGAGGAATTTTGGCCCACTCATCTTTGCAGAATTGTCCTAATTCAGTTACATTAGAGGGTTTTCGAGCATGAACTGCCTTTTTAAGGTCATACCACAACATCTCAATAGGATTCAGGTCAGGACTTTGGCTAGGCCACTCCAAAGTCTTCATTTTGTTTTTCTTCAGCCATTCGGTGGTGGACTTGCTGGTGTGTTTAGGATCATTGTCCTGCTGCAGAACCCAAGTTCGTTTCAGCTTGAGTACACGAACAGATGGTCGGACATTCTCCTTCAGGATCTCTTGGTAGACAGCAGAATTCATAGTTCCTTTTATCACGGCAAGTCTTCCAGGTCCTGAAGCAGCAAAACAGCCCCAGACCATCACACTACCACCACCATATTTTACTGTTGGTATAATGTTCTTTTTATGAAATGCAGTGTTCCTTCTACGCCAGATATACTTGGACACACACCTTCCAAAGAGTTCCACTTTTGTCTCATCGGTCCACAGAATGTTGTCCCAAAAGTCTTGGGGATCATCAAGATGTGTTGTGGAGAAATTGAGACGAGCTTTGATGTTCTTTTTGCTCAGCAGTGGTTTTCTCCTTGGAACTCTGCCATGCAGGCCATTTTTGCCCAGTCTTTTCCTGATGGTGGAGGCATGAATGCTGACCTTAACTGAGGCAAGTGAGGCCTGCAGTTCCTTGGACGTTGTTGTGGGGTCTTTTGTGACCTCTTGGATGAGTCGTCGCTGCGCTCTTGGGGTAATTTTGGGCGGCCGGCCACTCCTGGGAAGGTTCACCAGTGTTCCATGTCTTCGCCATTTGTGGATAATGGCTCTCACTGTGGTTCGCTGGATTCCCAAAGATCTCAATTACTTTCTTTCTCAATTGTTCCTGAATTTCTTTGGGTCTCGGCATGATGTGTAGCTTTTAAGGATCTTCTGGTGGACCTTACTGTGTCAAGCAGCTCCTATTTAAGTGATGCCTTGATTGTGAACAGGTGTGGCAATAATCAGGCCTGGGTGTGGCTAGAGAAATTGAACTCAGGTGTGGACAACCACAGTTATAGTATGTTTTAACAAGGGGGGCAATCACTTTTTCACACAGGGCCATGATGGTTTGGATTTTTTTTCACCTTTAACCACTTCAGCTCCGGACCAATAAACACCTTAAGGACCAGAGGTCTTTTTCCAATTTCGCACTGCGCTGCTTTAACTGGTAATTGTGCGGTCATGCAATATTGCACCCAAACGAAATTTGCGTCCTTTTCTTCCCACAAATAGAGCTTTCTTTTGATGGTATTTGATTGCCTCTGCGATTTTTTTTTGCGATATAAATGGAAAAAGAGCGAAAATTTTGAAAAAAAAAGATATTTTCTTCTTTTTGTTATAAGAAAAATCGAATAAACTAAATTTTAGTCATACATTGAGGGCAAAATTTATTCAGCCACATGTCTTTAGTAAAAAAAATGTCAATAAGCGTATATTTTTTGGTTTGCGCAAAAGTTATAGCGTCTACAAACTAGAGTACATTTTCTGGAATTTACACAGCTTTTAATTTATGACTGCCTATCTCATTTCTTGAGGTGCTAAAATGGCAGGGCAGTACAAACCCCCCCAAATGACCCCATTTTGGAAAGTAGACACCCCAAGGAAATTGCTGATGGGTATGTTGAGCCCATTGAATATTTATTTTTTTTGTCCTAAGGGATTGAATAATGACAAAAAAAAATAAAATTTTTTACAAAAAGTTGTCACTAAATGATATATTGCTCACACATGCCATGGTTATATGTGGAATTGCACCCCAAAAACCATATACCACATGTGTGGGACTTTTTGGGAGTCTAGTCGCGCACGGCACCCTGAAAACCAATCACCACCTTCAGGATTTCTAAATTTTTGATTTAACTCCTAACTACCTATCACAGTTTCGAAGGCCATAAAATGCCAAAATAGCACAAAACCCCCCAAAATGACCCCATTTTGGAAAGAAGACACCCCAAGCTATTTACTGAGAGGCATGTTGAGTCCATGGAATATTTTATATTTTGCCACAAGTTGCGGGAATATTACAAACTTTTTTTTTTTTGCACAAAGTTGTCACTAAATGATATATTGCTCACACATGCTATGGGCATATGTGAAATGACACCCCAAAATACATTCTGCTGCTTCTCCTGAGTACGGGGATACCACATGTGTGGGACTTTTTGGGAGCCTAGCCGCGTACGGGACCCCGAAATCCAAGCACCGCCTTCAGGATTTCTATGGGCATACATTTTTTATTTTACTCCTCACTACCTATCACTACCTATCACAGTTTTGAAGGCCATAAAATGCCAAGATGGCACAAAACCCCCCCAAATGACCCCATTTTGGAAAGTAGACACTCCAAGGTATTTGCTGAGGGCCATGTTGAGACCATTGAATATTTTTTTTTTTTTTGTCCCAAGGGATTGAATAATGACAAAAAATAAAAATTTTTTTTTTTTTTTTTACTAAAAGTTGTCACTAAATGATATATTGCTCACACATGCCATGGTTATATGTGGAATTGCACCCCAAAATATATTCCGCTACTTCTCCCGAGTATGGGGATACCACATGTGTGGGACTTTTTGGGAGTCTAGTCGCGCACGGCACCCCGAAAACCAATCACCACCTTCAGGATTTCTAAGGGTGCAAATTTTTGATTTAACTCCTCACTACCTATCACAGTTTCGAAGGCCATAAAATGCCAAAATAGCACAAAACCCCCCAAAATGACCCCATTTTGGAAAGTAGACACTCCAAGCTATTTACTGAGAGGCATGTTGAGTCCATGGAATATTTTATATTTTGCCAAAAGTTGCGGGAATATTACAAACTTTTTTTTTTTTTGCACAAAGTTGTCACTAAATGATATATTGCTCACACATGCTATGGGCAGAAGTCAAATTACACCCCAAAATAAATTCTGCTGCTTCTCCCGAGTACGGGGATACCACATGTGGGGGACTTTTTGGGAGCCTAGCCACGTACGGGACCCCGAAAACCAAGCACTGCCTTCCGGATTTAAATATAAAATGCTACCAAAAAAACTGTTAGCGATCGCAGGGATCAGGCCTGACTCTGCGATCGCTGCAGTTATGTGTTTAGTGTTTTGTAAGTGACAGTGATCGATCGATACTGCACTTGGGTGGGCTGGGCAGAGGGGCAAAACGCAGGTGCTAGCAGGTATCTGGGCTGATCCCGCTAACAATGCGTTTTTTTGGAACCCTGAGCTGCTGGGGACGCTAGTATAGATCTGATCAGATATTGATCTGTTCAGTTTCTATACCACTACGGGAGGTGTATGCTTTGTGCGTGGGTGTTAGCGGTACTGGCACTAACCTAGCGCTGCCTGGGGCGACGCAGACCCTGACCCTAAAACCTAATTGATATCACCCGCCGGGTGATCAGGGGGTTAAACCTTTATTGGGTAATAAATGGTGGGTGCCCTGATGCTATAAAAAGCAAACTAACCAGAGTCACCCGTAACAATTATACGGTGATCAGTGGTGAAAGGGTTAACTAGGGGCAATCAGGGGGTTCAAATTTTTATTAGGTAGTATATGGGGGTCCCTGGCGCTATATAAAAACCTGACGGGGAACCTAAATAACTAACTGGCTAACCAGCATCACCAGTGACACTTATACTGTGATCGCTGGTGAAAGGGTTAACTAGGGGCAATCAGGGGGTTAAAACCATTATTGGGTAGTATATCGGGGTACCTAGCGCTATAAAAACCTGGCGGTGAACCTAAAAAAATAACTAGCTACCTAGCGACAGTAGCGACACTGATGCAGCGATCAGAAAAATGATCGCTTAGTGACACTGGCAAAAGGGGGTGAAAGGGTTAACTAGGGGCAATCAGGATGTTAAAACCATTATTGGGTAGTATATCGGGGTACCTAGCGCTATAAAAACCTGGCGGAGAACCTAAAAAAATAACTAGCTACCTAGCGACAGTAGCGACACTGATGCAGCGATCAGAAAAATGATCGCTTAGTGACAGTGGCAAAAGGGGGTGAAAGGGTTAACTAGGGGCAATCAGGATGTTAAAACCATTATTGGGTAGTATATCGGGGTACCTAGCGATATAAAAACCTGGCGGTGAACCTAAAAAAATAACTAGCTACCTAGCGACACTGATGCAGCGATCAGAAAAATTATCGCTTAGTGACACTGGCAAAAGGGGGTGAAAGGGTTAACTCTAGGGGCAATCAGGGGGTTAAATCTTTATTGGGGGGTGATAGGGGGCTACCCTGGACCTAACACTAACTGCCCTGACAGTTTTTACTTTTACAACTGACACTGAATGCATTGATCAGTAAAGAAATGATCAATGCAATCAGTGACACTGTGACTGGGGGGGGGGGGGGGAGGGGTGATCGGGGGGGGGGTTTGTGTACCTGTGTGTACCTACATGTCAGTGTAGTGTTGGTGCACACTTACTATTAGTCTTCTCCTCGTAGTCCGGTCAAAAAGACCGCCCCGAGGAGAATGACATCACTTCCTCCTTCCTGTGTAAACAATACACAGTGGGAGGAAGTTCGTCATTGGCCAGGAGCGATCCAGAGGGGGTGGCCAGAAACCAACGGCCATCCCCTCATCACGGATCGCCGCTGGAGGGAAACGGACCGTCGTATCCAGCTGGAGGGGGTCCGATCGGCCCCCCACCCGCTGGAAGGCAGGCACGTACATCTACGTGCTTGTGCCTGCCTGTGCCATTGTGATGACGTATAATGGCAATACGGCGGTCCTTAAGTGGTTAATAATAAACACCTTCATTTACAAATTGCATTTTGTGTTTACTTGTGTTGTCCTTGACTATTGTTTAAATTGGTTTGATGTTCCGAAACACTTAAGTGTGACAAACATGCAAAGGAACAGGAAATGAGGAAGGGGGCAAACACTTTTTCACACCACTGTATACCATAGTTTGTAGACTTTCCCACAGACTAAATAATATAAGCTGATTTTGATTATTTTTACCAAAGAAATGTAGCAGACTAAATTTTGGCCTAAATTTCTAAAATTAAATTAATATTATATGTACTGCAGGGTAGTGGCTCCTACTTGCAAAATCATATACAGGTGATGGGCCCCTGCCAGAACACTCTTGTCAGCGGCGGAGGCGATCGTGCCCTCTGAGTGAGGGGAAGATGGCCTCCATCACTTGCGCCCAAAGCTCTTAAAGGGACATTTTTTTTTTTCAAACAACTTTTTTTTAATTGTATTTTAGCAGTGTAAATACAGTGGGGAGAGCAAGTATTTTAATACACTGCCAATTTTGCAGGTTTTCCTACTTAACAAAGCATGTAGAGGTCTGTAATTTTTGTCATAGGTACTCTTCAACTGTGAGCATTGCATTTTATTGCATGATATAAGTATTTGATACATCAGAAAAGCAGAACTTAATATTTGGTACAGAAACCTTTGTTTGCAATTACAGAGATCATACGTTTGCTGTAGTTCTTGACCAGATTTGCACACACTGTAGCAGGAATTTTGGCCCACTCCTCCATACAGACCTTCTCCAGATCCTTTAGGTTTCAGGGCTGTCGCTGGGCAATATGAACTTTCAGCTCCCTCCGAAGATTTTCTATTTGGTTCAGGTCTAGAGACTGGCTAGGCCACTCCAGGACCTTGAAATGCTTCTTATGGAGCCACTCCTTAGTTAGTTGCCCTGGCTGTGTGTTCTGAGTCGTTCTCAAGCTGGAAGACCCAGCCATGACCCATCTTCAATGCTCTTACTGAGGGAATGAGGTTGTCGGCCAAGATCTCATGATCCATGGCCCCATCCATCCTCCCCTCAATACAGTGAAGTCGCCCTGTCCCCTTTGCAGAACAGCAGCCCCAAAGAATGTTTCCACCTCCATGCTTCCTGGTTGGGATGGTGTTCTTGGGGTTGTACTCTCCAAACACGGCGAGTGGAGTTTCAACCAAAAAGCTCTATTTTTGTCTCATCAGACCACATGACCTTCTACCATTCCTCCTCATCCAGATGGTCATTGGCAAACTTCAGATGGGCCTGGACATGCGCTGGCTTGAGCAGGGAGACCTTGCATGATCTGCAGGATTTTTATCCATGATGGCGTAGTGTGTTACTAATGGTTTTATTTGAGACTGTGGTCCCAGCTCTCTTCAGGTCATTGACCAGGTCCTGCCATGTAGTTCTGGGCAGATCCCTCACCTTCCTCATGATTATTGATGCCCCACGAGGTGAGATCTTGCATGGAGCCCCAGACCAAGATGACGGTCAATCTCCCTCGAACTTCCATTTTCTAATAATTGCGCCAACAGTTGTCGCCTTCTGACCAAGCTGCTTGCCTATTGTCCTGTAGTCCATCCCAGCCTTGTGCAGCTCTACAATTTTGTCCCTGATGTCCTTACACAGCTCTCTGGTCTTGGCCATTGTGGAGAGGTCGGAGTCTGTTTGAGTGTGTGGACAGGTGTCATTTATACAGGTAACAAGATAAAACAGGTGCTGTTAATACAGGTAATGGAGTGGAGAACAGGAGGGCTTCTTAAAGAAAAAATTAACAGTTCTGTGAGAGCCGTAATTCTTACTGGTTGGTAGGTGATCAAATACTTATGTCATGCAATAAAAAGCTAATTCACTTTTTTTAAAATCATACAATGTGATTTTCTGGATTTTTGTTTTATATTCCATCTCTCACAGTTGAAGCGTACCTATGATAAAAATTATAAACTGTAAATGGATAAATACCACGCTAGAGAGAAAGTTCTAAAAGAACTACAGCTGCAACAAAAAACATCAAATATCTCTATGGTTAATAACAATAATAAAAAACACAAGTTGCACTTGTAGTATAAACATTCAAAAGAAAAATTACATTGAAAAAAAGTGATAACAAATAGTACATATGAATAAATGACAAGTGAAAAGAAAAGTGAATTGAGTCTATGCACAGGATCAAACAGAACACTGATGAAGGGGCCCCTTTGAAGACAAGTGATGAAACAAGTAGGGCGTTGGCTACGCACTGACGCTATTACGCCCTATGTGATTCTGGTACATGAGTGTTTGCTTTGTTTTTAAGTTTGTCGGCTACTTTTAAATGTGTTTTTTTTTTTTTTTTTTATGTTTTGTTCCCGCCTGCTTGATTTCTGAGCTAAAAAGGCTTTTTCTTAACTCTACTACATTATTGGAGTTTTTCCGATACTTTTAAAATGAAATCCCGCTCCTGCCTGTCTTGGAAAATCACGTAGGTTTGAGGCCACAGGGTCACAGGAGATCCAACTGCCCCTGCAGAGAGCTGTATCTGCTTGCGATTAAGACCTTGCTCTTTAGGGAGTCCACCGTCTCTGGTAAATGCATTAACATACTAATTGGGACTCGCCTCCTACTGGGGATCTCCTCTTCACCCTCTTTCCCTTCTCGGTGAAGGTGGATACATTTTGGACGTTTTGCTTTCCTCATTGGGCTTGTCTCCTTCCACCAGTTTTTTGTTTTTTTGATCTGTATATGGACTCAATTTTTACATCACATCGGTATTCTGTTTGATCCTGTATATGGACTCAATTCACTTTTCATTTGTCAAATATTCATATGTACTATTTTTTATCGCTTTTTTCAATATCATTTTTCTTTTGAGTGTTTATACTACAAGTCCAACTTATGTTTTTTATTATTTTTACTATGATAAAATTTATAGACCTCTACATGCTTTGTAAGTAGGAAAACCTGCAAAATCGTCAGCGTATCAAATACTTGTTCTCCCCACTGTAGGAGATGTGACATCTTTTTGGCCCCAAATCTCATATGTAAGAGGTCCTGTCATGCTTTTTTTCTATTACAAGGGATGTTTACATAAAAGTGATATCATTTTTTTTTTTTTTTTTTTTAAAGAACAGTGTGAAAATAAAAAGTAAAATAAATAAGACATTTTTTTTTAAGCGGTTGTATACCTTTATTTATTTTTTATTTTTACCTACAGGTAAGCCTATAATGAGACTTACCTGTAGGTAAAACTAATATCTCCTAAACCTGTACGGTGTAGATGATATTCACTTTGCATGCAGCCGCTGAAGTCAGTGGTGCATGCGCTGTGAAGGACCGGCTGAAGCTGGAAAGAATACTTCCATGCGCATGCGTCATCGCAGCTCTGGCCACTCACAGCGCTTGAGCCGCGAACGCAGAAGAAACACTGAGGGCAAAATGTCAGCTCCCTCGGTGTGGACCGGGATGCGATACGGGGACCTCGTTCTAAGGTGAGTATTTCATAATGAGCAAGTATGCGGTGCATACTTGCTCATTATGCCTTTGCTTAACAGGTTTTTTTTTTTGTGTGTGTGTTTTTTTTTTTCCATGTGCAGGTATTCAACCACTTTAACGCACCCCGTCCTGCCGAGCTAGCGCACAGAAGCAAACGCATAGGTGAGTAGCGCCCACATATGGAAAACCACATATGTGAGGTATCGCTGTGATCGTTAGAGTGAGAGCAATAATTCTAGCTCTAGACCTCCTCTGTAATGCAAAACATACAGCCTGTAGAATTTTGCGTATGCAGATATTTAAGGGTAAAAGTTTGTCCCCGGTCCACAAGCGGGAGCAATTTTGAAGCGTTGGGTATCAGTTTACTCGACATAACATCATCTTTCACAATATAAAAATAAGTTGGGCTAACTTTACTGTTAACTTGTTTTTTAATTAAAAATTTTATTTTTTAAAGAAAAGGGGCACTTGTAAGACCGCTGCACAAATACGGTGTGACAGAAAGTATTCTAACGGGTGTTAGAAAAAAAATATATATTGTTTGGGGGTTCTAAGTAATTTTCTAGATAAAAAAATGATTTTTACTTGTAAACAACAAGTCTAAAAAATATGCCCGGTCTTAAATAGGTAAGTGCTCGTTTGTGAACTCACTAGATGCCAATTAAATTGCATTGGCAAAACTAGTTTAATGAAAATAAATAGTCCTAGTTTGAATTCTAAAAGTCATGACATTCTCTGTGACTGGGAAAGTGTTTTGCACTTATTCAGCCTGTTGCCGGATATTATGAGCGTGCTTTATTAATTCTTTGAGTAATACTTTTAAGGAGATGAGTAGGCAGTATGTTGTTTTAGTGATGAAAGTTGTAATACATTTCAGATAAACTGTGACATCTAAAGTGTAGCTCCATATTTGTTGGGATAAAACCTTGTTTTTCCTTTACATCAGTTACTGTATATACATTGTAATGATTTTAGCAAACTTTATTACAGATTATTACCTAAGCTCTCCAGATAGGCTGTTTCCCAGTATTTATCAAACTGATAAAAAAGTGGGAATGCTAAGTTAGCCTAGTATCACATGATCAATGTTTTGTAATAGAAGAACATTTTCGGGGCTGCTGTGGTAAGCAGTGTGCAAAATACATGGCAAGAAATTAGATTTCTGAAGGCGTTCTATAAACAGTGGTTGCAATTATTGAAATGGAAAGGAAAAAAATGTAGCCACAGAGAGAAATCTTCAGCAGCGATGAGCTCAGGTATGTTTAGATCCTAGTTCAACCCACTTGAGTCATCTCTTCAGGAAAGGTGTCACTGCACATTTCCAATCAAAAGTGGCTGCAGCTTTTACACCTCATGTATGCATGCCCAATGTATAAAGCCCCATACACACTATCAGTTTTTCTGCTGAGTTTTTCCTTCGGATTTACCAAAACCATATAATATGAGGGCAAACCTTAGGAGTTTCAATGTGTATGTAATCAGGCAGGCCCTTCCACTACATGGTTTTGGTAAATCTGAAGGAAAAACTCAGCAGAAAAACTGATAGTGTGTATGGGGCTTAAGTGCTGCTGCAGGGTGGGAAATCATTGGTCACTTATTATTGGTAGTATGCAGTGGCAGCTTCTTGTCAGAATTGCTCAGGTGGGTTTAAACTGGGATCCATACATGCTTGATGTCATCCCTAATCTTCAGGGAAAAATTCATATGAGTCTTTACACTTTGCTATCTTCGTCTTACCCCACAAATCTGTTAAATACACCAATCAGCCATAACATTATGACCAATGACAGGTGAATAATAATGATCATTTAGTTACAGTGGCATCTGAACATGGGTGGGATACATTAGACAGCAAATGAACATGTTTTCCCCTAAGTTGATATGTTGAAAGTAGAAAGACTGAGTAAACCTAAAGAATTTCAGCGACTTTGACCAGGACCAAATTGTAATGTCTTGATGACTGGGTCAGAACAACTCCAAAACTGCAGCTCCTGTGAGAAGTTCCCAGTCTGTAGTGGTCAGGACCTATCAAAAGTGGTCCATGGAGAGAAAACTGGTGAAACGGCAATAGGCAGGGGCGTAACTATAGGGGGTGCAGCAGTCGCGACCGCAACTGGGCCCTGTGCTGCAGGGGGCCCATGCAGCCCCCTCTACATATGGCTGGCAGCAGCATAGGCAGCTAGGATTACCAGTGCACCATGCACACGGGTGACTGGAGGTGGAGGGTGACTAGCTGAGCTCCATGCTCGACTATCGCACTGGCTGCTCTTTAGTTGTGCATTCCCCGCATTACCCGTGTCCTCGGCCGGTTCCTCAGTGTACCCCTCTCCTGCTCCATGCATTGCCGCTCAGTCCAATGGCTGTTCTCCTCAGCCAGAGTCTCAGGGACCCCTTCTCACCTGGGGGCAGTAACTTCATCTGCCCTGGAGAAATCGATCTCATCTCTTCTGGGGACGGGGACACCATCCTGCCTAGGGACAGTCCCCCAATGGGGCACCTAAAAAATAAAAATAAATACTGATGCCAGTGGTGGAACTACAGCGCTCACAAAGGTCATACCTGTGACCATGCCCTGGAGTTCCACCGCCGGACTCGGAGGGAAGGGCCCTGGCTAGGGTTCAGGGGGGCCCTTCATGGTTTCTTGCATCGGGGCCCTGAAGGTTCTAGTTACGCCACTGGCAATAGGGTCATACTCATTAATGCGAAGGGTGGCCTGTGTAGTCTGATTCAAGAGAAGAGCTACTGTAGCTAACATTGCTAAAAAAAATGAATGCTGGTTCTATTAGAAAGGTGTCGGAACACACAGTGCATCACAGTTTATATCATATTGGTCTGGGTGCCCATGCTGACCCATTTCTAGCCAAAAGCACCTACAATTGGCACATGAGCATCTGAACTGGATTAAGGCACAATGGAAGAAGGTGGCCTGGTCTGATGAATCACTTTTTTTTGTACATCATGTGGATGGCCAGGTGCATGTATGTCGCTTACCTGAGGGAAAAGAAGGCATCAGGATGCATTCTAGGAAGAAGGCACACCAGCAGAAGCAATGATCTGCTACTGACAGCTTGGTGCCAGATACCACAGTATACCTTCAGAGGTCTAGTTTTGTCCATGTCTCAACAGGGCTGTTTTGGCTGCAAAAGGGGGACCTACTCAATATTAGGTGGGTGGTCATAATGTTATAACTGATTGGAGTATATGTTTAAATCATTTCACATAATGTTCTATGGTACTCAAAAGCTTTTAGGACATGTCCAGATGGTATTGGGCCACCTTAAATAGCCTGACAGTGTGGTTAGGATTAGCTAATTACACTAGAAAGTGTTTTATCATACTTTGCTTTTATACCATAAATTGCTCTTGTAATGTCTTTCATAATTTAAAGTACTTGACAGAAAAGTGAGCGTTTCCTGATCTAGCTATTTTTGGCTGGATTACACGACAGCCTATTATCTAGAAAAATGTGTATCCAGGTGCACTTCAGACAGCTTGTAGACCATGAACAAAGAGTGCTTAGTGTAGAACAGGGGATGGTGCTGCTCTCTGTAATTGTCAGTATGCATATAATTACAAGAACACTAAAATGCCCAAAAAGAGCACCTTTATTAATCACTTGAAGAAAAGATGTTTCAGAGCCTCTCGAGTCCCCTTCATCAGGCATCACTGGCAATACAGACTGTAAGAAACATTCCTTTGAGAAGAGTTCTGACAGGCAGGCCTCTTTTTAATATGACAGAATAGACCAGGAGTAGGCAACCTTAAAGAGGTGGAGATCTACCTAGACAACATGGGAGAAGTCAAAGATCAGAGGGCACAGTTTAGCTCAGTGTTGCTTCATCACACCTGATTTAAAACTCTTAATTGCCATGCTACCGTGTCACAATTGCATGCATTGCAAGGAAATCATGAGTTTAAATCAGGTGGGGAGGAGGCAGCATATTGTATCCTCACCAACTGTCAAACAGGATGGTTAATCTAAGGCTAAGCCTTATCTATGGCTAAGCTTAGCAAACCCGAGGAAAGCTGCAGGTGTACTGCACTGGTGACACTATGTAAAAACAAAAAACACTGTACTATTCTGGGGAAGTGATTTGTATTTTTTTCATTTTTTTTATTTTTTATACACTATGCACTATGAGTGTTTATGGCAGTAAATTTCACTGCTATAAGAAAGCATTTTTAGTAAATGAAAGTGTGTAGTGTGTATTGTTATTACCTGTGATTGACCACCGCTAATCGCATGGTACAGATGGGCTTTGATTGGATTGTCTCTACCATGTGATCACTCTGACCAATCACATCTAGCAACACAATTGTACACAATGAATGGCATGAAAAGAAGTCGTTAATTATTTACAAATGTCATGTGATCTCCTTTGATTGGTCACAGAGATCACACGGTACTGGCAACGGGCCAATACACTGATCAGCACTGATCAGTACACAGCGGGTAACAGATCGTGCTGGAGTGCAGCCTGGCAAGGTCGTCCTGTGACATCCTCACAGAACAAGAGGGTTCCCACCTGGCCGTCATTTTACAATGGCCCACGTGGGAACAGTTAAACAAATCGGGGACACTGCAATATGCAGCTCTGCTGCTCTGGCCTTTGCTTACCCTTTTTGTTGGCTATTTGGAAGAACATCTCCTCTATCCAACTGAATTTTGGATGTGTTACATCGATAATGTTCTAGCTGTGTGGGATGGTACTTGTGGTGAGCTGCTTTTTTATTTATTTTTTTATTTATTTTTTTAAATGCATTCAATTCTTTGTTTCTCAGTATTTATTTTTTTCAGTGCAGAATTTTTTGAACATAACATGCACTTTTTGAATGTAGAGATTATGGTACAGACTAAGAGACTTCCACTAAAACACTTCATTTCAAACCATTACATTTAGTCAACCATTGACAGCCTTCCCATATCACATTTCCTTCTGGTGCTGATGGTCTGCTCAAATAACACAGATTGTGAAAAGAAATTTCTAAAATGTTTGAGAAGTTTTTGAATGAGCTATCCTTCTAGGGTTCTAATGTGTGGCATTCAACATGTCTGTTTTTAAAGGGGTTGTAAACCATTGTGTTTTTTCACCTTAATGCATCAAGGTGAAAAACCTTCTGGCAGTGACCGACCCCCAGCCCCCCATTTTACCTACCTAAACCCCATAATTCCCTCGGCGGAGACGGGCTTTCTCTCTCTGCACGGGGTCCTGGCTCTGGATTGGATAGATTGATAGCAGCTCTGCCATTGGCTCCCGGTACTGTCAATCGAATCCAATGATGCGGGAGGGTGGGGCCGAGTTCCGTTCCATTTGTGTCTATGGATGCAAATGCTGGACTCGGGAGCGCGCTCTTATTTTGGCAGCCAGCAATTTCAGGTACCGTATAAACAATGTTTTATAAGACATTTCTCCTATTAAAATCTAGAAGTGGTTAAAAATGTGTACCATCTTTATGGCTGCATGATACATTCTCATTTAATGGATACCTGAACACAAATTTGTAAGCTGCAATTGCTGGCCTCTCTCTGAAAATACCAGTTGACTGATTTAATGGCTTCAATACTTTCTAAGTCACTAACCAGTATGCAGTATGCAGATCAGTTTGACTTTACACTGACTTCACTTGCGCTATTTGTTTGTGGTGAGCAACCCAAATAATGGAAACTAGAGGCAGTCATGCAGACCGATTTTTCATAAGAATGTCAGACATCTCAGACACATTTCTTAGGGTACATTTTTTTTATTTATTAATTATGAATAGTAGATTAATATACACTTAAAGAGAAGAGTTTTTAAATGTTGCGCCATATATCTATAAACTTTAGTATGCACGAAGCTACTCATATGTAAAGCTAAATTCCAAGGAGGTATAAAAAAACACCAATTAGGCTGGATTCACATGCAGATTGTATGGCTGAATTTGCATCGTATTCGAACCGAACTCATGCAGCACCCTTTTTTGGTCCACACCAGAATAGGATCCGACTCCTGTCTGAATTTACAGTTTTGCACTGCGATATGCAATCTGGTGGTGTCATTAACTTTGTATTGACACTCCCAGTGGTTTGCATAAGGCAGTGTGAACTGCCTGCGAGGCAGGTGCGATGCGGGAACCCTCAGTGGATTTGCAGGGTTCCCGCATTGCACTATTGTTAACCTAGCCTTAAAGGTGTTGTATAGGTTTGATTTAAAAAAAAAAAAAAAAAAATTAAATAACAAACATGTTATGTTATATTTACCTTCACTGTGCTGTTCGTTTTACACAGAGTGGCCCCGATCCTGCTGTTCTGGGGTGCCACGGTGGCTGCTTGGCTCCTCCCCGCTAAAGCTAACACCTTCTGGGAAGCTCTTTCCCAAGGGGGTTAGCTTGCGGGCATGCTCCCATGTCATGCACTTGGCGTCCTTCGACGCCAAGTGTGTGACTCAGTCCCCCGCCCCCGACGGCCGCATCATTGGATGTGATTGACAGCAGCGTGCTGCTATCAATCTATACAATCAACGACCAGACTCAGTGGAGAAGAGGATGCTGGGGGATGTGCACAGCAAGTGAACGGGCTCAGGTAAGTAAAATGGGGGGGGGGGCTTGATGACAGAGAGGTGTTTTTTCACCTTAATGCATAGGATGCATTAAAGCGGAATTCCCATTATTGAAAAAAAATTAAAAGTCAGCAGCTACAAATACTGTAGCTGCTGACTTTTATTTATTGGAAACTTACCTGTCCGCGGTCCAGCGATGCGGGGGATCGAAGCCCCACTTGTCTCCGCCAGCGCCAGCATTTTAACTTCACAGCCAAGCACCCACTGTGCATGCACGAGCGTGTCCCAGATGATTGCCTAGCGGGAGGGGGGGCAGAGGTGATCTCCCTTCCTGCGCTGAGGGAAGTGATGTCAGGAGCCCAGACGCAGGCAATGAGGGACCCCCTAGCAATAGGCATTTAGAGGTGCGTAAAAAGAAAAATTTTTCTCCAAGTGTGTTTTTTTTTTTTTTTTTTTTAAGCACATTAAATAATGTTTTTTTTTTTTTTTTTGAGGCGGAACTCCACTTTAAGCTGAAAAAACACAAACCTTTTCAACCTCTTTAATGCAGTTCTATATTTTCTAAAACATACTGGGGTTGATTTACTAAAACGAGAGAGTGCAAAACCTGCTGCAGCTGTACATGGTAGACAATCCGCTTCTAATTTCAGCTTGTTCAATTAAGCTTTGACAAAAAAAAAAAAAAAAACTGGAAACTGATTGGTTTCTATACAGAGCTGCACCAGATTTTGCACTCTCCCAGTTTTAGTAAATGAAACCCATTAAATGCATTATACATAAATGCTAGTGTAAGTACCTGTTTTTGACTTGATATCATACTTCGGGAAGGAGAGGCATCATAGGGATGCAGTCATTAGTGCAGCAGAGCAGAGTGATGTCTATATGACTTTATTGCTGCTGTGCTCTCTTTGACCAATCACAGGCTGCTGGCAACACGGGGACTAGTCTGTATTGCTTTAAGGGTAAGTTCACCTTTACAGAAAAATCTGTAAGGTGAACTTACACAGGACCATCTCCTCATCTCCCAACCCCCCCCCCCCCCCCCGGTCCCGCTGACCTGGAGCATGGCGATCATCCGCACTGACACACCTGATTGCTGCTTCACCGGTCTGAGGTTTGAAATCCCCTGCGACTCAATCTCCAAAACGTACCTTGTCAGGATGTACGTTTAGGAGGATTCTAATTGGTCGGCGCTGTCACATGGGTGGTGCCGACTAATCAGATCCCGCGTAGCCCATCCTGTCAGGAGAGAAAGCCTTGGGGATTTCAAATCCCCGGACTGGTAAAGCAGCGATACGATCTATCAGAACAGGAGATCGCCGGCTTTAAAGTACAACTAAATGCAACACTTTTTTCATTTTGGATAGAGTAAGGGAGGATTATAACCCGTGTCAGTTTTTTTTTTTGCCATCTGTGTTCCATAGAGGAGATTTCTCTTCACCTCCTGCCCCATAGCTAAAACAGGAAATGAGGGGCAATCCCTCAAAAGTGAGAGAATTCTGGGGTGTCCCCAGAACTAATGTCCCTATTGGAAGATTTCCCCTCTATTAGTATTCCTGTGTCAACTTAAATTTAGGGATTTTCTTTTACTTTAACTTCTGATAATAATGTCAAACAGGACAAAAAGAGAGGGTTAATCTCCCTAACAGGAGCACAATTAAGAACTGATGTTCAAAAAAAAATAGATATTTGAATTTGATTCCTGATTTGTAAAGATGCAGCTGCAAAGGTAACAGTATTTGAATGATAACACAGGGTTTAAGCAGAAAGGAATTATTACTGGTAGTAAAAAAAAGTGTCACTATATATACTTTTGTGCCAGTCTATGTGTTAAAAAGCTGCTTTGATTGCTGCTCCACAGCTGCTGCATGTATTCCACAGTTCAGATGTATGAAAGGCCAGCTTCCCTACCACACGCTTTGGTACCTCCTGCCCGCTCGTTTGTCACTTAAGTGGCTGGGGAGCAACATTTTGGTAACTTTGGCAACACATGGCCGCTGAATGGGTATGAGTAAGGCCTCTTCCACACATGCTGACTGTTTCATCAGTTCAGTCACATTTTTTCAAAGAAAAAATGGATGAAGTTTACATCAGTTTGTCATCCCTTTTTCATCCATATTTACATACTCCAGCTAAAGTCTTTAACCACTTGCTTACTGGGCACCTAAACCCCCCTCCTGCCCAGACCAATTTTCAGCTTTTAGCGCTGTCACTCTATGAACGTCAATTGCGTGGTCATACAACACTGTACCCAAATTAAATTTTTATCATTTTCTCAGAAATAGAGCTTTCTTTTGGTGGTTTTTGATCACCTCTGGGTTTTTCACTTTTTGTTAAAAATGTTTTAAAAAGACATTTTAAAAAAATAAAATGCAAAACCGTATTTATTTTAGTTTATACATTTTGCAAACAGGTAATTTTTCTCCTTCATTGATGTATGCTGATAGGCTGCACTGGTGGGCACTAATAGGTGGCACTGGTGGGCACTGAATGGCATTGGTAGCTGGCACTGATGGGGGGCATTGATGGGCACTGATCTGCGCTGGTAGGTGACACTGATAGGCAGCTATGCTAGGTGGCACTGATTGGCACCACTGGTGGGCATTGATAGGTGGCACTGTATTGGGCACTGATTTGTGGCACTCTGGGCACTGATTGCTGGCATTGGCAGGCATTTGTGGTACTGGTGGGCACAGAGGCTCATCCTCTTTGGGACCGATGTCCCTTCAAACAGCAGCCGGCAATCGTCTTTTTTTTCTTCTCACGCTGTCAGCATAAGAAAAAAAGATTACCAATCCTCTGTTTACGTCACATGATCAGCTGTCATTGGCTGACAGCTGATCACGTGGTAAGGGGACAGCCTCCCACCAAAGCAGATCTGCGCTGTAGCTGTCATTCGGCTATAGCATGGATCTGAACAGGTTAACTACTTGAGTCCCGGAGCCATGTTTTCATGCAAAAACGGAATGTTTGTCCCTTTTTACATCTGTTTTTTTGTCCGATTTTTTTTTTTTTTTTTTAACTGAAGAAAAATAGGGCACATCCGTTTTTCCATAGAGATGCATCGATGTCCATTTTTTCATCTGTCAACGATCCGCATATGTGAAAGGGGCCTTTTTAACAGTGTAGTGACAGGGTGACTTTAAAGCAGAATTTTAGGGAAACATCTGATAACTTACATATATATGTTTTATATGCTTTAGGCCCCTATAACACAGGGTTCCATTTTCTTCATCTGTTCAGTCACTTTTTTTTGTTATAAAATCAGATGGAAAAACAGATTCAAACTTCAGTTTTTACACCCGTTGTGTACATCCATTTTTTATATCTGTTTTCTAACAAAATTACACATTTTTGGAACAATTAGAATTCAAATGGAAAAGGAGCCTTGGCTTCCAAAAGATGTGTTATTTCATACAACATTCTATACATTCACACACCTGAGTCATGCTGCTGGGAAATCACTTTAGGGTGCGTTGATAGATATTTATTCTCTAATAAATAGGTTGAAGGCAAAGATCGGTACCGGAAGCTAAATTGTTGAACTAGGAAATAACTGTGCCACTTGTGTAGCTGTGTAGTTTGGCAGATGACAAAACTGGGTTTACAAAATATTTAGCAGGTAAATCGGTAAAGCTTATATATTTAGATTGTGTATTGAGTGGTTTGCCTGAGGTTCTGCATTCTGGGATCTGAAAATCTAGACAATTGGGAGGCATGTTCCTTACTCACTGAATCCTCTGTATTGCAAGGCCTCGTAGTTTGTCAGACACTCTTGGCATATACTGTAGAAAAAAGTGTGGGATAGGACAAGCATATTTTCAAAAGTATTTTATTTTTATATTTTTCCACTGTCAGACTTTTTTCCCTTTTTGCTACAAAACAGGGAAACGCAGTGATAAAAACATCGCTTTAATGAACAAGGCAATGAAGCAATGCAGAATGGCAAAAATGTTTGGGTCTTGTTCCAGGTACTACTCAAGTAACTGTCCTAAGGTTTTTATAATCACTATATTAAGTTTCCAGCCTCGGTGAAATAAAAGAATACTGCTTTCCCACTGAAATGTCTCCAGGTTCTTCCACAGTAAAACTTGAATCCTTTATTCATTTTTTTAACAGTGGCCAGTGACTGGTTTTAAATACGTTACATGGGAAATCATTGTAAATACAGGTCTTCGTTTGGCGCTCAGGAGAGCAGTTGTCTTAAACGATTCCGTTTTTATTTCCTCCTTTTCATCTGCCCCCTTGTGCAGCAAACAGTTCATTATGGTTTTGTCATCTTACCAGGCAGATTCATATTTGAGATGACGTGCCCTGCATAACAAGTACTATGAAAACATTTGTAGGGACACTAGCCAAGTTACACTGGTTGGCAGTAGGCTACAGAGACTTTACTGTGCACATTTTCAGTTTAGTGTTTTTTTTTTTTTTAAGGGATGGGTTATTGTATTTGTCTGGATTAGGAATATGTCTTGTTGCTAGCATACGGTACTTAAGTTATTTAATAAACACACAAGACGACTGCAGTTTTATTGATATGCTGGCAGGCAAACTAACATGACCACTCTTTACCATCTGTTTATAATGCTATATAAAGAATGTCACACTCGTAACCATAGGAACTAACATTTCCAAAACCACAAGTGTTTGCACAAATTCTCCAACCTTTTCGTGACTGATATTACTTTTTTTAAATTTCTGGTTTAGGCTTCATGAACATGGGACATTTTTACAACCTCTCCTGAACAATTTAAATTGACAGATAGTAACTCACGTTTAAAACGTCCATTTTGCCGCATTTACATGCCTTGTTTGGCGGCGTTTTGCAGTTTAGAAGCGCAAAAAAAAAAAATATAAATACAAGTGTGTGTGTGTGTATATATATATATATATATATATATATATATATATATATATATATATATATATAATTATTTTATTTATTTTTTCAAAATAGGCAAAAATTAAAAACGCCTGTAAACTAAATGCGAGTTACCACGTTTAGAAGCATTTGGCGCTTGAAATGCCTCTAAACTCAGCTTCTGAATCCATTTTTTTGCATTCCAAAAAAGCCTCTAAACTCAGCTGCCTAGAAGCGACTGTAAACGACCCTGTGTACATGGAAAGGTAAGATAACATAGAGGAGCGTTCAGGTGCAGTTAAAAAGAACACCTAACACCCAAAAACACCTGTTTACCAGTAGCAGTGTACATGAGGCCTTAGAGAATAGAAAACTATTAGATCTGCCAACTTTTTCATCTTTAAAGCGGACCTCCACCCTGAAGTGGAAGTTCCGCTCATCTGATCCCTTCCCCCCCTCCAGTGCCACAATTGGCACCTTTCAGGGGGGAGGGGGGTGCAGATACCTGCATAATCCAGGTATCTGCACCCACTTCTGGGACAAGCTAGCCACAGATGCCCCACCCCCCCATTGTGTTCTGGGAAACGCACAGTCCCAAAAATGTGTCAAAAATGTCCAATGTGTCCGCCACAATGTCACAGTCACAATGAAAAATCACTGATCACCGCCATTACTAGTAAAAAAATAAATAATAAAAAATTATTAATAAAAATGCCATAAAACTATCCCTATTTTGTAAACGCTATAACTTTTGCGCAAACCAATCAATAATCGCTTATTGCGATTTTTTTTTTTTTTTTTAACCAAATATATGTAGAAGAATATGTATTGGCCTAAACTGAGGGAAAAAAAATTTATATATATTTTTGGGGGATATTTATTATAACAAAAAGTAAAAAATAATGCGTTTTTTTCAAAATTGTCGCTCTATTTTTGTTTATAGCGCAAAAAATAAAAACCGCAGAGGTGATCAAATACCACCAAAAGAAAGCTCTATTTGTGGGAAAAAAAGGACGTCAATTTTGTTTGGGACCGCGCAATTGTCAGTTAAAGCGACGCAGCGCCGAATTGCAAAAAGGGGTCTGGTCTTTGACCAGCAAAATGGTCCGGTCTGTAAGGGGTTAAAGGAGAACATTTTTTTTTTATTGCATTTTAGTGTAAATATGAGATCTGAGATCTTTTTGATCCACCAATACTAGTAAAAAAAAATGTCATAAAAATGCCTAAAATCCTTCCCATAATTTGTAGATGCTATAACTTTTGCGCAAACCAATCGATATATACTTATAGCGATTCTTTTATTTTTTTTTTACCAAAAATATGTAGAAGATTATATAAATCAGCCTAAACCGATGAAGAATTTTTATTTTTATTTTAAATTGGGGCATATTATAGCAAAAAGTAAAAAATATTGTTTTTTTTTTTTCAAAAATTTCGCTTTTTTTTTGTTTATAGTGCAAAAAATAAAAACCACAGAGGTGATCAAATAGCACCAAAAGAATTCTCTATTTGTGGGAAAATGATGCAAATTTAGTTTGTATACAGCGTTGCATGACCATACAATTGTCAGTTAAATCGACGCAGTGCCAAATTGTAAAAAATGCTTTGGTCAGGAAGGGGGTAAAATCAAAAAAAAAAAAAAAAAAAAGACAAGTGCAATTCCAATAGTGTAGTAAACAAAGTGAACAATATTTATTAATGATTAAAAACACATTTCCAAAAGAGGAGCTTGTGCAAAGCAGAAAAAGTCAAAGCTGCTGTCTCTGGAGCCCGGAGCCGCTGTGAGCAGTGGGAAAAAAAAGCAGAGCCTGAAAGGGGAGAGGATGCTTGAACATTGCTGGGAGATGGGAACACTTTTCAAAGCATGTTGCTTCTTCCTCATCCTCAGTCACTCATGGCTGCTTCAAGATGCACCTTCTAGCTAGTAATCCTTAGCAATGTTTATCAATTGGAGTACCCGCCTCATTGTTCTGTCTTTTAGTTTTTCATTTGCAACTTCTGCAATCATCTTTTATGGTTTGCTACATTATTCATACCAATAAGGTCAGCACCACCACACTTTGCAAATTTTTTACAGACTTTGCCCTAATGAAGAGCATGCTGCAATGGAGCACATTTTAGAGTGCAGTTGAGATGTTATGTAGCCTGTTTTTATTTTATTTTATACAATACATTTTATACAGGTTCCGTGGTGGCCTTTATAACAATCGTTCTGGGGTTATGCGCTGTTGAGCAGTTTTCCTTGCCGCTTGCTTTTTGTGTTAAAAAAAAATAAAAAATACTGACTTAGCTGTTGTGACGGCAATTATAAAATCATAGTGATCATAACAATCGGTGGACTTCCCGACAAATGTGTGTTATGTGAAAATACTGGTAGACGAAGCAATGATACACAAAGTTAGAAATGCTAGTATATCTATCTGTTCTTTTTCTTCATTAGATTCACTCTTTCTCAGTTGATGAAACTTCAATGTTTGATTCCTATGGTATGTGTACCTACGGGCCTTTTAGTTACCTTAGCTTCACTGTTTATAGATGCTACAGTATATGCAAAATAATGCATAAACTGTCAACAAACATTTTCATAAGTCCTGTTTTTTTTCGGTTCTTGGTATCTGCCGATTAAGTTTTTCCTTATTTGTGAAAATTACTTGACTTGTTGTATCTGAGATGCTTTGCCATAATAAAAGAATAAAAAAAAAAAAAAAACACTGGACTGCTGTGTGGACTGCATATTAACAGTTGACGCAACTTGTACGTGTTGTAGACCCAACAGCTCTGATTAGAAAATCTAAAAAGTTTCAGTCTAGACCAAGGATCTTCTATAAATGATGGTCCACTTTCATGTGACAAGGTCTTGGAATAAATAAAAAGATTCATGAAATTCAGTATAATAAATTATTAATGTATATATAAAAAAAATTCTCAACAGGCATACTGGCTGCACACACTATGTAGTTCTTTTTATCCAGACATACTGTAGCCGTAATGCTTTTGCCCACCTCACTCCATTTTTGCTGGTAATGTGGTTATCTCTGAATGCACGTTTGTGATTGTGAAACACTCTCCTTGCATCCTTTAACACATAAAACGTAATCTAGTAATTAGTGCAAAATTATATTATACTGCACAGTTTTTAGAAATTCCTACTGCTGTACTACTGACCTTGTGTGGTGCCATGTATGTGCTTTAGCTGTAATGGATTACAGATAAAATCACTCAGTTTATCTTAGCTATGTTTATTTTTTAGCAAATGCCACTAAGATACATCAGCAACTAAACTCTTCAATTACTAAAAACTATTGGTATAGTCTTTTTTTTTTTTTTTTGCCATTTCGGTTACTAGGTCCACTCATCTGTTCCATCTATTTTGGAAGGAAGGTGTCACTGTTTTTGCTGTGTTTTCATTTTGTCCCTTCAGACATGAGATGACTCAACTTGGCTTAACTGAGCTTGTTGCTTTGTAAGCAAGTGATCGCTGTGACCACATGGTACAGACAGGGCCAATCACAATCCATCTGTACCATGTCATTTAGCTTTGTCCATTCACAGCTAATCACAACAAAAGACACTGAGGCTGGATTCACACCTATGCATTTTTTGTGCTTTTTGCATTTTGCAGATTTTCACTACAGATCATGTTCCATAGGGAACCATGTTAAATTGACTGTAGTGCAAATCTGCAAAATGAAAAAGCACTAAAACTGCATAGGTGTGAATCCAGCCTGAATGAACCCTTTTCATTCAGTAAAAATGGTTGCTTATACCAATGAAACTCACTGGTATAAGCAATAATAATGTGTAAAAAAAAAAAACAAATCCTGATCTCTTCCCCAGAGTAGTGCAGTGTCACTATGGTAACACTGTATTGCTCTGGTCACAGTGTGTTAGAAAAAAAAATGGTATATATAGAATTTTTTTTAATAAAATGAAAAAAAAAAAAAGAATAAAAATGATATATATATATATATATATAACAAATTCACCAGTGTCCCTGATAGGGATGAGCTCCGGCGTGTTCGCACACCCCACGTGCAGAGCCCACCAGGAAGTCGGCGCTGTGCTGCGCTAATCACAGGCATTGAGACATTTCCCAATCTCTGCAGTCGCGCATCGGGACAATGCCGCACTACCTGTGATTAGCACAGCGAAGTGCTGACTTCCTGGCAGGCTCTGCACATGGGGTGTGCGAACACTCCTGAGCACATCCCTCCCTGATCACTGCAATGTCAGTTATACTGCACTGGTGACATATATATATATATATATATATATATATATATACATATATAAATTGTAAAAAAATAAAATATTTCTATAACTTTCGTGCATACTAAATAATTAACACTGATTTGGGTTATTTTCACCAAAATATTGTTGCAGAATACATTTTGACCTAAAGAAAGAAAGATGATTTGCAGAATTTTATAACCGAAACAAAACAAAAAAACACGTTTTAAAAAAATAAAAACTTTTCAATTTTTTTGGTTTAACAAAAAAATAAAAACCCAGTGGTGAATAAATATCACCAAAAGAAAGTTCTATTTGTGTGAAAAAAATTATAACTGGGTACAGTGTTGCATGACAGCGAAATTGGTATTCAGAGTGTGACAGCGCTAAAAATTATTCTGGGCAGGAAGAGGGTATAAGTGCCCTGTATTGAAGTGGTTAAATATTTCACCTTTCCATTTACTTATAAAGTGTTAGCTTGAAACAAGGGCTGTCCATTGTGACATTCATTTATGCTGAGTAGACCCCAAATATGTCACATGAGCATTTTTTTTAAATCAAAATTTTCCAAAAGATACTTTGCAGCTAAAATGAAAAGGACTCGCCTAAAAGGTGTCATATAGGGTAAGAACTTTCTGCAGTGACAGCTGTTAAAAACCTGCAAGCAGCCTTGAGGGCCACATGAACATAGGCTCAGTCATAAAGTGGTTCATAGAAGTCTGTTACTTCTGAACCTGTCAAGGAGGTAATTAAACAGTAGCTGAAACTGCTTATGTGTTCTGGATAGTTAAAATGTGTTCTTTCTTTTTTTTTTCTACCAGTAGGAGACATTAAAAAATATGGAATAGCAGTTATTATTAGCTGTTTTTGTAATATATTCTGAACTGTCATGTGACACCACTTTTAGGTGAAGAAGCCAATGTCTCATGTAGCATTACCTGCGAGTAAGCTACTTTGCAGTTACTGAAGACTGGAACAGATGCACGTCGGCCAATAGTTCTGCACATGAAGTCAAGCAATCTTCATATATGAAGATTTGTTGGAGAAAAGTTTAGCAGGTTATTTTTGCAAAATATTTGCAAAGCTGGAGGAACAAAACTAAAAGTGTTGGCACTGACAGCCTGGTACCCTCTTTTTTTTAACCCTTTGGAGAAAAATCTGACGGCTATAGCTAGATAAGTAAAAGATCACTTCTTTATCCTACAGTACAGGACACAGTTTCATTACGGGAGGGTTGCTGTATATGCTGCCACATTCAGTGGCAAAACCACTCAAAACTGTGGACATGCCCACACATAACCTCTCTCAGGAGGCAGTCCTTAACATTGCAAGGCAACTACTTGGTTTTCTGTGCACACTTTTGTTAAAGCTGAACTCCAGCTTTTCTTAACCTTACACAGTTAGTTTGGGTCAGCTTGGCTCACTAACATATGAGGCCACTGGATGTGCAGTATAAACTCTATGTAGCTGAGGCTACATACCGCACTGTGTTCCATGTTCAAGCTGAGCGCTGATCAGATAGACTTTATTGTGTTCCAGGTATAAGACAGGAAGTCTTGGCTCGAACCTGGAACACAGTGCGTTATGTAGCCTCAGCTACATAGACTTTTTTACCGCACATCCAGCTGCCTCACATGTTATTGAGGGGCTCTGCCCACACTACATGAGTTAACTGTTGAATTTTGTCTAGGGGAGGGAAGAGCAGAGAAATAGTTACCCTATCCTCTGATACTCCCAGGACAAGACCAGTCCGGCACCCCCAAGCTCCAGCATCTTGAATAATGGATTGTTCCGAACGTCATCACCCTCAGAGCAGGCTGAATAGATCAGGAAAAGTCCACCGCTGGACATGGGGGAGTGCCATTTTCCATAGGATAGAAGGATTGGGTGAGTATAAGCTTTGTGCTCATCCTAGACAAATGAATAGCTAGCCCATGCAGTGCAGGCACAACCTAGAGATGGTCTTTAAGTTTTACATTGTTGATTTTCAGGCTTCTGACAAAGCCACTTTCGTATCAAACGTTTGACAGTTTGTTTAACTTCGGAGGCCCTTTTTGGCCAGGAGATCTTTTTAAGGGTATTTTGGAAGAATATTAGTTACCTTTTGACTGCTGTGACTGCTTTGGGACGTCCCTTTGTGTATGAAGAACCTGTGTCCTGTACTGTACGATATAGAAAACTGTACAAGAAAGTGTTAAAAACAGCAACACTTGCACAATACTGCCCAGGGGGCGGTTCTACTGGCTATAACTCCTCACACTGCATCCAGCAGCTCAGTTTTTTTTCCTAGTATAGAAGGACCTGGCTCCCGGTGGGACCATTGGTCCTGGGAATTTTTTTTCTGCATTTTTGATTCATGTGATCTACAATCAACAGCTGGGCTGGGTGACAGGCTGGATAATATAGATCCTTGTAGTCTCCCCAGCCTGGCCATCGAGCATGTGCAGGCTCTAGCTACGCGCTGGGACGCTCACGACATGCCCCGTCTAATCCAGGGGTGGCTGGTGAGCTATATGCTCCGGGGCACACATATGACTGGGCTACTGCTGTCTGTGTCATAGTGTGCCATTTCCGGCAGCCACCCCGTACTGCTTGGGTGATGGGTCTGTCTGTGGAATGCATCCAGCAGTCCCTGCAGGAAGGGTAAGTATGGTTCCACCTGTCTCGGCAGGATGGAGCAGCTGGGCATTCCCTGGGAGGTTGAATAGGGGGTCTCTCACTCTCCCTTTCTTCTTTCCCTGTCCCTTCCCTCCTCCCCATGCTATGGGCCGCTGTTTGACTGTGCACATGGAGGTACGGTGCACGTACCTGGCTGAGTGTCCTCTGGGGGGGCTCTGGGTCCTGGCAGGGGGCTGGGTGTTGGGGGTCTGCTCGTCCTCTTCCCTGTTTCTGGGCCACGATGAGGTGTTTGTGCTGTGGGAGACATGTGAGGAGGCCGCCCGCCCTCTCCGCTGCCATTTTCCTGGATCACCGCCATTTTTTTTGTAGCCACAGCCAGGTTTTTGCCTTTCAGCCATTTTCTAGTAGTTCGGCGGCCATTTTCTTGTCGCCCTCAGACGTTTTTGCTGAAGCGGCCGTCGGCCATTTTCTAGTAGCCTCAGGTAGTTATGCCTCTAGCGCTGGGTGCTTGTTTCCTTCTAGAACAGAGCACTTTCCACACAGACACAGGGGAGAGTGGACAGCAGCAGCACAGCACGGTACCTGGGTCAAGGTGGTGAGTCCTGCGGGGGGCCCCTCAGTCTGTGGCAGCTAGGAGGGTGGACTTTTTTTGCGACTTGCCTTAGGTCCCTAAGTGGTGACAGGTGAGTGTGGGTCAGCATGGCGTCAGAAGCTGGCGCTTCTTCCCCAGACATGGTGCAGGGCCTTAAGTATGTCTCTGATGTGGCCTTAGATACGGCCCTCTTGCTCTCTAGAGCCTCAGTATCGGCAGTAGTGCTATGTCACTTGATTTGGCTGAAATGCTAGTCTGTGGACCAGGCATCTAAGAAAGCACTGGTGGACTTGCCCTTCCAGGGAGAGAGGCTATTTGGAGCCTTGCTGGATGACATTAAGAATGTTACTGGGGGTAAGAGTACATTACTCCCACAGTCCAGAAAAGGGTAGGAGCCAGGCCATAGCTAAGGGCCCTCCTTTTCTGCTCAGAAGTGGATTTTTCATCCGCCCGGGTTGGCAGGTAAGCGTTCCCAGTCCGACAAGGTGCCTGCTGAGGGACAAAAGCGTCCCTGGTTTCGCAAGCCAAACAAGCCTGCAAGCATATCTGTTACCACATGAAGGTTTGCCCCTGCCCGACTCTTGGGTGGGGCGTCGTCTTCGGGAGTTTGCAGCCTGGTGGACCTCGCTACTTTCCGACCAGTTCGTCTGCGAACTGGTTTCATCAAGATACAAGATAGTTTCTTGTCCACCAAACAGATTTTTTCCCTCCAACCTTCATCTTCTTCCAGCTCGTTGGGAGGCCCTGTTTGGGGCAGTACAGAACCTGCTGCTGCATGGGGTGATAGTACCTGTACTGATGCCAGAAAGGTTTCAAGGGTTCTACTCCAATCTGTTTGTAGTCCCAAAGAAGGAAGGGGTCTGTCCGATCCTGGACCTCAAGGCCCTCAACAGCTTTGTGAAAGTACAGAGGTTCAGGATGGAGTCGCTGCACTCCATCAGGGGAATTTTCTGGCATCCCTGGACATCAAGGACGCATACTTGCATGTCCCCATATGGATCAAGCAGCAGAAGTTTCGAAGTTCACGAACACTACCAATTTGTAGCTCTCCCTTTTGGCCTGGCGTCGGCACCGAGGGTCTTCACCAAAGTGCTAGCCCCAATTTTGGCTTTGCTATAGCAGCGAGGGATCGCAATCATGGGTCACCTTGACAACCTTCTGAGGCCAGGTTCCGCCTCAGAATTAAGGGAGGATGCGGCAATCACAATGCAAACTCTTCGGGAGTTTGGTTGGGTACTGAACCTACAGAAGTCGGTGTTGGTTCCTTTGGACAAGCTGCAGACTCTTTAAGCTGCAGTGAAGTTGTTGGTGTCCCACAGGTGGTTGTCGCTGCATTTTTGCATGTGAGTCCTGTGTCTCATGGTAGCTTGTTTCAAGGCAGGACCTTATGCTCAATTCCACACTCAAGTCTTGCAAAAGGAAATCCTGTCAAGATGGGACAAATCTCCGTTGTCCCTGGATTGTCAAATTAGAGTGAGCCAGCTAGTCAGGGACTCCCTGCTCTGGGGTCGCCAGCTCTTCGGTCCGGGAAGTCGTTCCTTCCTCTTCATTGGACGGTGATCACAACGGATGCCAGCCTGATCGGTTGGGGAGAAGAATCCCGCCTGCCAATCAACGTTCTAGAACTTCGGGCAATCGGGCAGTGCCTCTCCACATGGTCACAGAGGCGTCCGGTCAGCATCCAGTTGGACAACGCCACGGCGGTGGCATATGTCAACCATCAAGGAGGAACAAGGAGCTTGGCTGCAGCACTGGAGGTCGCTCACATCCTGCAGTGGGCAGAGCGGCGCGTGTCGGCCATGTACATTCTGGGCGTGGAAAACTGGCAAGCGGACTACTTAAGACATCAGGTGCTGGACCGAGGGGAATGGTCACTACATGTATTTCGGCTACTTTGCCTAAGGTGGGGCACATCAGATGTGGATCTCCTGGCTTCTCGACTCAATTGGAAGGTACAGAGGTTTGTGGCCAGGTCAAAGGATCCCTGGGCGTACATGGCAGATGCTTGGTGGCTCTATGGGGGCATTATCGACTGATTTATGCATGCTTTCCCCCCACTCAAACTTCTACCACGTCTGCTTCGCAGAGTGGAGGCCGAGGGGATTCCAGTAATTCTGATTGCCCCAGATTGGCCTAGGGGTCCGTGGTACTCCGACATAGTACGAATGGTGGTGGATGTTCCTTGGTGACTGCCGATGCGAGAGGACCTACTGTCGCAAGGTCCAATACTTCATCCTGCTTTACTGTCACTGGCTTTAACAGCATGGCTGTTGAAAGCCAGGTGCTAAGGCTCCGAGGTCTGTCGGATTCGGTAATATCCACTATGTTGAGGGCACGGAAGTCATCTCGGAAGATTTATCATCATACGTGAAAGGCCTACATCTCCATGTGCGAGGAGATGGGATGGCGCCCACGTACATATTCAGTTTCCAGGATCCTGCTGTCTTTGAAGCTAGGAGTGGATCAGAAACTTGCATTAAGTGGCAGATATCAGCTTTTGCCTGTCTTTTTTCAGCGTCCCTTGGGGACTCATTCATTGGTGAGTACGTTTGTTCAGGGGGTTCGACATGTGGCCCCTCTGGTTCGACCACCGCTACCTCCGTGGCATTTGAGTCTGGTGCTCTCTGTGCTTCAGAAACCGCCTTTTGAAAATATTAGGGAGATTCCCTTATTGACACTCTCTCAGAAAGTAGTCTTTCTAGTGGCCATTACATCTGCCAGGAGGGTTTTTGAGTTGGCGGCATTGTCTTGCAAGTCTCCGTACTTGATCTTCCACAAGGATAAGGCGGTGCTGCGTCCGCAGCCTTCGTTTCTTCCAAAGGTTGTTTCAGCCTTTCATCTAAATGAGGACATTGTGCTTCCATCCTTATGTGCTCGGCCGTCACACCCCAAAGAGGTGGTTTTTGCATTCCTTGGACGTGGTCCAGGCTCTGCGGGTGTATCTGTCTGCTACGGCTCCTTTTCGGAAGTTGGACTCGCTGTTTGTATCGGTGGCTGGTCCGAAGAAGGGACTGGCGGTCTCATCGGCCACCATCTCTCAGTGGCTCAGACAGATTTTAGTTCAGGCTTATGCCATAAGGGGACAGGCGCCTCCCTTTCCTGTCACAGCGCATTCTACCAGGGCATTTGGTGTCTCTTGGGCTTTCTGACATCAAGCATCCGTTTTCCCAGGTGTGTAAGGCGGCGACCTGGTCGTCCGTTCACCCTTTCACAAAATTTTACAAGGTTGATGTGAGCACATCTTCGGATGCTTGCTTCAGGCTGCAAGGTTTTGCAGGCGGCTGTTTAAGGTTGCAACACCTCTGTTGAGGAGTGGTTATGGGTGGAGTTATTGTTGTTTGCTGTTCCCACCCCTCGTTTCTTTGACACTGCTTGGGGGCGTCCCTAAGGTCAAGAAGAGCTGCTGTGTCCGCCAATGAACGATAGAGAAAATAGGATTTTTGTACTCACTGTAAAAACCTTTTCTCTGAAGTTCATTGACGGACACAGCACCCACCCCTCCTATTTCTGTTTGTACTGCTTTTGACGAACCGAGCTGCTGGATGCAGTGTGAGAGGTTATAGCCAGTAGGACTGCCCCCTGGGCGGTACTGTGCAAGTGTTGCTGTTTTTAACACTTTCTGCCTAGTCCTCTCCTAAAGGGGCGATATAACCCTAAGGTCAAGAATAGCTGCTGTGTCCGTCAATGAACTTCAGAGAAAAGGCTTTTAAGGTGAGTAAAAAAATCCTATTTTTTACATATCCATAAAATCTTTTTCTTGGACTACAGTAGAGCAGGGGGTCTCCAACGCCCAGGCCATGGACTGGCACCTGTTGATGACTGGG
The DNA here is from genome assembly GCF_037356315.1 of Lithobates pipiens. NCBI lineage: Eukaryota > Metazoa > Chordata > Amphibia > Anura > Ranidae > Lithobates > Lithobates pipiens. The sequence continues at coordinate 297,205,940 of NW_027507758.1, forward strand.
CCACGCAGCAGGATTTGAGTGGTGACCATGGTCCGCACAGGGCTATCACAGACTGTGGTCGCCTCTCACCTCCTGCTGTGCAGCCATGCCTGTTTATGGTCTCCAGACTCCTACGCCCACCCAGCTAACGCTGTAATTCAATCAGCAGGGTGAGGGATGGGAGGAGCTGCAGATTGGAGTGGCGAGCTCCTCTCGCCCCCTACCCTGCTGATAGAATGACATTGTGAGGTGGGCGGGGGGGGAGGGGGGCTAGGAGAGGACGCACAGACTGATCACAGTCTCTGCTTTCCCAAAGGTACAAGTCCTGTGCAGGGGAGGCAGACATTAGACTGGGGAAGCGTCATATTACAGAGAAAAGAGGGAGGAAGACTGCAGTGGCACTGTGATGGAGGAGGCTGTGATTGCTAGGGGCACTGTAATATAAAGGGGGCTGCACTGTAAAGGGCCACTGTAATGATTACAGTGCCCCTTCACAGTGAAGTCCCCCTTTACTTCACAGCCCCCGTTTACATTACAGTGCCACCTTACAGAGCAGACCCCTTTACATCACAGTGCCCCTTTTTACATCACAGCCCCCCTTTACATTACAATGCCCCCTTTACAGAGCAGTTCCCGTTACATTAATGTAAAAGGGCACTGTAATGTAAAGGGGACTGCACTGTAAAGGGACACTGTAATGTAAAGGGGGGAACTGAGGCCACTTAGTCCTTCATTACTTGCTACAAAACTGAGGATCACATGCTGAGAGGGATTATTTGAGAAAGTGTCCACAGCTCTAAGTGGCTTTGCCAGTGTTCTATCACCTAAATGTGGCAGCATATAACACTTCCGTTATGACGACAACCCATGTCCTCTACGGCAATGGTTCTCAACCCTGTCCTCAAGTACCTCGGGCCATGTTTTCAGGTTTTCCTTTATTTTGCACAGGTGCTTTAAATCAGAGTCAATGACTTGATATTTTGGACAGCTTTTTTATCTAAAGCCCCACACACTATCAGATTTTCTGCTGAGTTTTTCCTTCAGATTTACCAAAACCATATAATATGAGGACAAACCTTAGGAGTTTCAATTTGTATGCAATCAGGCAGGCCCTTCTACTACATGGTTTTGGTAAATCTGAAGGAAAAACCCAGCAGATAATCTGATAGTGTGTATGGGGCTTTAGGGAAATGCCCAAAACATGGCCTGTTGGGGGTACTTGAGGACAAGGTTGACAACCACTGCTCTATGGTACTCCAAAAAAAAAGATTTTTTACAGGTATGCAAAAAAAATCGTATTTTTGAAGTATTTGCTATGAGTTATGGCCCATACACACAATCCAATGACAGATCGTCCATTTTTTTATGCATGCTAGTCGCATATCGAAAATGGAGGGGTTACTAAAGTTACAAAAATTCTCGTGCGAGAGAATAAAAAATCAGAAGGGATGTCGTATTGTAGTGTATTTGTATTGTATTTTCGGACGGCAAATGTACTGATTAAACGAATATCGTACGATCTGGTATCATACAAGAACATTTTTTGCGTTTTATACGCTAATTGGATCGTTAGTGCACAGCTTTCATGAGCTGATCACAACAGTTTATCCTTTCGCTTTGAAAGTGGTATTTTTTTGGTCCGATTTTCAGATCGTGTGAATGGGCCATTACAAATCACATAAGTGTAAATTATATTAAACCTTTTTTTGTGCATTACCCTTTGTAAATAAAACATTTTTGAACACTGCCTAATAACATTGCAAATATTCTAATTTGCTTTCTTGTTGCAGCATGTGCCCAAGTAAGAACAACTCTCAGCCTCTCTGTACATATGTTCCAATACTGTTCAATGGTTCGAATGTTCCTGTTACATTAATGCTCACAAAATTGTACAGTGCTGATAGGTTTACAGATATCTTCCTTCATGAGAAAATCTGATTGTATGTTTCATGCAATATTGATAAATATTATAATATGATGTACTATTCAGCATCAGATGTAAATCAGTAAAATGACAATTCAAGTGTTAAGCAGCCAGCCAATTCCGACATTTTATGCAGTTTTTGGCTTCAGTATTTCATGTTTTATACACTCATCTGTCATTTTCCGCTCTTGTTCTCTTCTGTGGCCGTTATTTTGCCAAATGATCCCTGGCACAGCATTCAGTCACCTGCTGTCCAGGGTTCTCATTCCTGCCACGGTTAAACGCCTAAATATTCTCATCTGGTTGCATAAAAAGCTCCTGAAAATAATCCAGTTTGATGTGTTTGGCTTTTTTTTTTTTGTTCCATTTTTGCTTATGTTGCTGTCTTTTTCCTTCTCTCCAGGCGTCTGTCTGCTGCCACATGCACATCAAATATAATTGCTGCATCTGGACATTTTTTTTTTTTTTATTAATAGTTGATGTAGGTCCCTTGGAGGGCTCATTCAGGTACATATATTCTTCCTACCCCTAAAGCAATGTCATGTGGCTGATGAAGTCCTTAGTTTCTTTGGGACTGGACTTGTAAATGTCACTGTGACACATCTGTAATTTTTCTGTTAAGTGCTTTCAGTCAGCGACCCATTTAACAATGCTGCTTAGGTTGCTGCAGTGTTGTAATTTCCTAAATATACATTAAGCTTTAACTATTAATCTGTAAAGTGCTGATTACATGTAAGGAGCTGCTGTTAACATCTATAAGTGTTTAGCAATAACTTGTGCCACAAATCATGTCAGCTAATGCCCTTAGGAAAGTGCTAGAGCACTTCTAGTGAAGCCAAAGGTGTTTGTCTCATGGGAGGCTGTCAGACAGGTAATGATGGTCCAGTTTAAAGCAAATTGCCCCCGTTATAAGTAGTATATAACAGTGTTTTAACTTGTGCTTAGGATAATTTCTTTTTTTCTCAAGGTTAAAATGGTTGTCTGTCACTTTATTTATAGATAGTGGCCATACAATGTAGAACTTGTTAGAATTTTGTATTGTTCTTCCTTCGTCCCTCAAGCACAGTGGTGTTACACCAACTGCCACATAGTCCATCTGTAGTTCTCACTGAAGTGAGCAGACAAGAACGCATGATGAATCCATTGTATCCCCAGGCTTTTAGAGTATTTACAGTTGAAGCCCTCAGGATTCTGGAACTACCACTTAACAGAATAGAAACCGTACAGCAACATGTAGCCAATTAAAAATCCAGTGACTACCTAGTGCTGATTCAGTGTGTTAAATAATATTTTTGATCACAGCAATATAAAAAAATATTGACAGGACATTTGATGATGATAAGAAATAATGTGATAGCGTTGTGTATTTTACTTTTTTTTTTTTTTGTCTATGAAAATGGTAAACACCAAAAAATCAATAGCCTTGTTTAAAAGCAGAAATACAACTTTAACAACTTTCCAAAAGTCCTGTGTACCACTATTATACTCAAACTACTGTAAATTCTTTTACCTTCAATAAACTCATTATTCTATTAAATAGTACAAGTGTTGCTTTTTACTGTAGATTTCCTCCTAAACCTAGAACTAAAGTTCTCTATAAATTGTTCTTGCCTAATAGATCACTAACTAATACTACAATTGTCACACTAATAGATCACTAACTAATACTACAATTGTCACACTAATAGATCGCTAACTAATACTACAATTGTCACACTAATAGATCGCTAACTAATACTTCAATTGTCACACTAATAGATCGCTAACTAATACTACAATTGTCACACTAATAGATCACTAACTAATACTACAATTGTCACACTAATAGATCGCTAACTAATACTACAATTGTCACACTAATAGATCGCTAACTAATACTACAATTGTCACACTAATAGATCGCTAACTAATACTACAATTGTCACACTAATAGATCGCTAACTAATACTACAATTGTCACACTAATAGATCGCTAACTAATACTACAATTGTCACACTAATAGATCGCTAGCTAATACTACAATTGTCACACTAATAGATCACTAGCTAATACTACAATTGTCACACTAATAGATCACTAGCTAATACTACAATTGTCACACTAATAGATCACTAGCTATTACTACAATTGTCACACTAATAGATTACTAATACTACAATTGTCACACTAATAGATTACTAATACTACAATTGTCACACTAATAGATTACTAACTAATACTACAATTGTCACACTAATAGATTACTAATACTACAATTGTCACACTAGTAGATTACTAAAGCTGCATACACACGTAGCCGTCTGTCCGACGTACTTAGTCTGGCGGACTTCCCGCCAGACTGTCCGTCAGACTTTCCGAACGGGCTACTTGCCCACACACGGCACTTTTTCAGCGGACTAATACGGCGTACTAAGTCCGCCGTACTATCCGCCCTACTTTTGAAATGAACGGACTCGCCCACACATGCGGAGGAAAGTCCGCTCATTTCAAGCGCGTCTCCAGGTAGGCGGGGCCCGCGAAGGATACGTCGCTGGACCCGCCGCCTGGTATGGACTTAAAGGGGAACCCCAACGCCGAAAAAAAACGGCGTGGGGGTCCCCCAGGTCCACATCAGACCCTTGTCCGAGCACACTACCCGGCCGGCCAGGAAAGGGGGGGCGAGCGAGCGCCCCCCCCCCTTCTGAGCCGTACCAGGCCGCGTGCCCTCAACATGTGGGGTGCCTTGGGTAAAGTGGCCCCCCCACCCCAAAGCACCTTGTCCCCATGTTGATGAGGACAAGGGCCTCTTCCCGACAACCCTGGCCGTTGGTTGTCGCGGTCTGCAGGCGGGGGGCTTATCGGAATCCGGGAGCCCCCTTTAATAAGGGGGGCCCCCGGATACCGGCCCCCCACCCTATGTGAATGAGTATGGGGTACAATGTACCCCTACCCATTCATCTGTAAAATAAAGTACAAAAAAAACACAACACACAAGGGTTAAAATAGTTTATTGCACAGCTCCGGGGGTCTTCCGTTTTCGGGGGTCTTCTCGCCGGACTCCTCCGCTATCTTCTTGTAGCTCTTTTACTAGCGGAGGAGCCCGGCTTTCTTCCTCGCCGCCGCCCTTCTTCCGACTTCGGGGGTCTTGTCCCCCTCTTCGGTTCTTCTGCCGGGCCACCGCGCCTTCTTCTAGCTCTTTTACAGGCGGTGGCCTGGTCTTCTGCCGCCGCCGCCGCCTTCCGTTCTTCTGTCCTTCTCTTCTTCTTCTTCTTCAGATGTTGCCTCGCCGAGTCCTCCGCTCACAATGACGGGGACCGGGCACGCGGCGACTTATATAGGGACAAGGGGCGGGGTCTTCGGTTGATGTCACATGGGTTGATGTCACACGGGTTGATGTCATATGGCGACAGTCCCAGCATCCTCCGGGACTGTGACATCGTAAGGGGGCGGGGTCACCATGTGACATCAACCCATGTGACATCAACCGAAGACCCCGCCCCTTGTCCCTATATAAGTCGCCGCGTGCCCGGTCCCCGTCATTGTGAGCAGAGGACTCGGCGAGGCAACATCTGAAGAAGAAGAAGAAAAAGAGAAGGACAGAAGAACGGAAGGCGGCGGCGGTGGCAGAAGACCGGGCCACCGCCTGTAAAAGAGCTAGAAGAAGGCGCGGTGGCCCGGCAGAAGAACCGAAGAGGGGGACAAGACCCCCGAAGTCGGAAGAAGAGGCCGGCGGCGAGGAAGAAAGCCGGGCTCCTCCGCTAGTAAAAGAGCTACAAGAAGATAGCAGAGGAGTCCGGTGAGAAGACCCCCGAAGACGGAAGACCCCCGGAGCTGTGCAATAAACTATTTTAACCCTTGTGTGTTGTGTTTTTTTTGTACTTTATATTACAGGTGAATGGGTAGGGGTACATTGCACCCCATACTCATTCACATAGGGTGGGGGGCCGGTATCCGGGGGCCCCCTTATTAAAAGGGGCTCCCGGATTCCGATAAGCCCCCCGCCCGCAGACCCCGACAACCAACGGCCAGGGTTGTCGGGAAGAGGCCCTTGTCCTCATCAACATGGGGACAAGGTGCTTTGGGGTGGAGGGGCCGCGCGGCCAGCGACGTATCCTTCGCGGGCCCCGCCTACCTGGAGACCCGTCCGAAATGAGCGGACTTTTCTCCGGGCGGGAAAAGTCTGTTCATTTCAAAAGTACGGCGGACTGGCATACACACGGCCGGATTGTCGGCCGAAATGCGAGTCCGGCGGGAAGATTGGAGTGTAAAACTACTTTCTAAGTCCGCCGTACTTTCGGGTCAAAAAAGTATGCCGGAGGCTACACACGGGGGGATTGTCCGGCGGATTTGAGTTTGCCGGACTTTTCCACCCGCTTGTTTGATCGTGTGTATGCGGCATTACTAATACTACAATTGTCATACTAATTGATTACTAACTAATACTACAATTGTCACACTAATAGATTACTAATACTACAATTGTCATACTAATTGATTACTAATACTATTGTAAAACTAATAGACTACCAATAGATCACTAACTAATACAATTACTACAAACTAATAGATTGTATATTTATTTTTTTTGTTATTTTTTATTTTTGGTGATTGATAGATTGCTCTTAAATTGATTGTAAAGTCTTGTTTTTTTTTTTTCAATAAAAATAACTAACATGTTATACTTACCTGCCCTGTGTTGTGGATTTGCACAGAGCAGCCCGGATCCTCTTCTTCTTCTCATGTCCCTCTTCGGTGCTCCTGGCCCCTCCCTCCTGTTGAGTTCCCCCACAGCAAGCAGCCCCGTCCCCTCTATCTCTTAATTGGATGACTTTGACAGCAGCAGGAGCCATTGACGCTACTGCTGTGTTTCATACAATCAGGAGGGAGAATCTCGGACGACTGAGACACTCGTGGACATTGCTGGACAAAGAGGGGGCGCAGGTAAGTAATAGGAGAGCTGAGGGGGGCTGAGGAGGGCTACTGCACATATAAGGTTTCTTATAATGCATAGAATGCATTAAAGAGAGATTCCACTGAAAAAAAAATATATTAAAAGCCAGCAGCTATAAATACTACATCTGCTGACTTTTAATAAATGGACACTCACCTGTCCCAGGGTCTAGCGATGTCGACAGCCGAGGCCGATCAATTGCTCAGCTCTCGGATGCTGCAGCCATCATTCTCGGTGAGGGAATCAAGAAGTGAAGCGCTTCGGCTTCACTTCTCGGTTACCTGCTGCGCATGCGCGAGTCACGCAGTGCAATGGGAATGGTCCACACTGTCTCTGGGACCCGTGTGTTTCCCAGCAGGCAGCACGCTGGGACAGGAAACAGCATAGACTCCCGTGGGAGTCTATGCCTGGAAGTGGGTGCAAATACCTGTCTTAGACAGGTATCTGCACCTCCTCCCCCCTGAAAGGTGCCAACTGTGACACCGGAGGGGGGTAGGGTTCCGGTGAGCGGAAGTTCCACTTTAGGGTGGAACCCCGCTTTAAGATAAAAAAACCTTCTGACTTTACAACTCCCTTAAGAGAACCCTTGTCACTCATTTGACGTTAAGACCAATATCGTACATTTCAAAATGAATTAAGAAAGTGTTCAAATTAAACACTATAAAAAAATATGTTATGAGAAAAATACAAAGGGTGCATTTGCTTTCCTCCTTCTGAAATGCTAGATGCCTGGCTTGTCTGAATTAAAGTATACCTAAACCTCAAAACAAAAATGTAACATTAAAGCTTACCAGTCCTTGAATGTTGTGGCTGTATTACTTTTCGGTTTTCAGGCTTTTTCCATACATTTGTACTTTGGTGATACTGCCAGAAGCACACTTCCTATCCTGCGGTGGCAGCGTTCACTCTGTACTGTGTCCATGGAGTATTGTCTATAGAGGAGCAATATTTTCTCCCTAAAACAGAACTTTGGAACACCTCCACCTCTCCTCTTCTCCATAACACAGGGAGGAGATGTTCAGTATTCCACAGAGAAAGCTATGAACAATTCTAACTGAAAACAGGTAGCACAAGAAGGTATCGGCTCACAAAATTTCTGGCAAGATATGTTTTTGCATTATCATATAGATATTGCAAACACTTTGGTATGTCATTAACAGACATAAAGAGAAGTTCATTGTTGGGGTTTATATACATTCTAAATACTTTTGAGTCACAGACCCTCAACAAGCATGCTGTAAATGAGTACTGTCAGAAAAGTGTCTGATTCCACATCTTTATAATTGTCCAATGTTGAAACCTCATGCTGTTTTGAAGTAAAACCATCGGTATTACATCCAAGAGTTAGAATTTCAAATGGAGAGGTCACTAATGGCAGCCTCTAATATCTAATGACAGTTTCCTTATAGCACTTAAATAAAAACCTTGTTTTTTTAATTAAATTTTTTCTTAATTTAAAGTGATTGTGAAGTTACATAAAAAAATAAATAAAAATTAAACATGTCATACCTGTTCTGTGCAACAGTTTTGAACGGAGCATCTCGACTCCTCCTCTTCTTGGTGTGGAAATCTTTTCCTATGGTGGGCATGTGCAGGCTTGATCCCGAGCCGGGCATATAGCGTCCATTGACACACACAGTGTGGCTCAGCCCCGCTCCTTCCTCACTGGATTTGATTGACAGCAGCAGTAGCTAATGGCTTCTGCTGCCACCTCTTTATCCAGTGAGAGAGCAGTGCTGGATCGAGATCGGGGTACTGGGTGAATCCACATCCACTTTAATTACAGTAAATACGGTTTTTAGAAGTGTGCTTGGGCATCATTCAGTCCAGAAGAGGAGTGTCTCGGCATCATTTGATCAGTGGTTCTGGGGGGGGGGAAGCAATGGTGATCAGGTGAGATCAAGGCCAGAGTTGCTTTTTTTTTGTAAGAGCTTTTTGGTTGAATAAAATAAATATGTGGCACCACTAAAATTCATAAATATAGTGCAGCAAAAAACAAACAAAAAAAAAACCAAACGTGCAAATGTTCATCAACGGTTAAAACAAACGTGTAAATAAAAAAAAATAAAAAAAGGAAGAAGTCCCAATCAAAAGATGAAATCTTGTGCAAAGATCATATAGAGAAGATTTATATGCATGTAAATAATTCTCCTCAAAGTGTGTTCAGAGGCCACCTCCCTGTGAAGCCAACACTCACCAGAGCAGATGGCTGCCATTACAACAGCATGTGAGTTTAAGTCAAACATCCACAGTGTGTTTGAAAGCTTCACCCAGTATTTGCATTGGAAGGCACCGCTCCATGGAGTAAAGCCTCATACACACGCTTAGATTTTCGGATGACCGAGCTTCTGTTTTTGTGGCATGCTAGTCTCGTGCTGAAAGTGAAAAGCTTACTCGCAAAATTTTCGTATAACAGAATACAACGTCAGAAGTGATGTAATGTGTTGAATAGTTTTGTATGTATTCTTTTGTTTCTGAGCATGCGTAGTCATGCTCTTATGATTTTTTTTTATATAAAAACTGTACTAATGAAAAGACGATCAAACGTTGAGTTTACATCCGGCAAAAATGTTATAGTCTGCACATCCAGCTTTTGTCTGACGAAAAAGCGAAATCGGCTGTTGAAAGCATCGTACTAACGATCTGAAAATCGTCAGACAGCTCGTCATACAAATTTTTACATCCGACTTTCGTTTTGTGTGTATGGGCCTTAAGAGTTTAAAATGCTGTGGTGTGTCCCAGGATCTGAAAAGAAAGGTGAAGATGTGGAATGAATGATATGACGTATCTGAAGTACTAAAACCCAACTGAGGTTCTGACCGTTTCGGCAGTCAGACCCATATGCCTGCCTAGGAACAGATTAGGCAAACAAGGCTTATGTCAAGTACTTAAAACGTAACTCCACTTCTGTTGAGAAAAAAACATTCCCCTCTGGGTGATCTATGTACTGTACATTGCAAGGATTTTAACAACCTTTGTTGCAGATTCCTACCTTTTGTTATTCTGTAGAAATTACTGTTTGATTGTCTGTGCCTCGGTGCCAAGTGGGTCGAATGGGAGTGGTTTCATAATCATCAGTCAGCTGTGCACCTGCAGAGCACCAATGAGGAAAGCTGCTGGGTCTGCATCCCTTTAGACGTGTTCCTATTGAGATTATCTCACCAAAAATGACATTTTTATTGCAGGGGATGCCTGAAATCTGACTTGTATCTTAGGCAGCCTTCTGGGAAAATTGGCGAGCCAATCACACAAGCGGGAAATTATGTTTCTGGGGGGCATTCTGTATACATTTTGTGTACTGAACAACTCCAGACAGCCATATTGCATTTTCGGAAAATTGCAGTGGCTGCAGATTGAAAAGGAAAGGTACATTTTAATAACATTCAATTACAGTATGACTTGTGTAGTAATTGTACATTCTATATTATTTTTTTCTTTATTTGCAATTTTGTTTTGTTACCCTTTAAGCTGTAATCCACCACTTCTCCTGCTCTCCCTTCACAAATTTCTCAGATGGATAGATAAAAAGAGCATATGAGAATTCTAATGGTTTGATAACTTCTGGATAATTTTAATAAAGACACTAAAACTACTCACATTGACTGCAAATAAACAGGATTGGTTGAATGCCAACGCTGGATTTGGGCTTTAAAATATAGACTCTGGGCAAGTTTTAATTTGGCACAGTGTAATTTCAGGACATTGGAGAAGAGGAAATTGAGCTGCAGTCTTATGGTAAATCTGTCTTAGGCCTGACTCAGACCTGTGCGGGAATATGCTGTAAAATGCACGCTTTTCTAAACATTATAACAATACACAGTAAAGCCGCGTACACACGTAGCGGTATGTCCGACGTACTTAGTCTGGCGGACTTCCCGCCAGACTGTCCATCGGACTTTCCGAACGGGCTACTTGCCCACACATGGCACTTTTTGAGCGGACTAATACGGCGTACTAAGTCCGCCGTACTATCCGCCCTACTTTTGAAATGAACGGACTCGCCCACACACGCGGAGGAAAGTCCGCTCATTTCGAGCGCGTCTCCAGGTAGGCGGGGCCCGCGAGGGAGACGTCGCTGGCCCCGCCGCCTGGTATGGACTTAAAGGGGAACCCCAACGCGAAAAAAATCGGCGTGGGGGTCCCCCCCAAGTCCACAACAGACCCTTGTCCGAGCACGCTACCCGGCCGGCCAGGAAAGGGGGGGCGAGCAAGCGCCCCCTCCCTCCTGAGCCGTACCAGGCCGCGTGCCCTCACCATGGGGGGTGCCTTGGGGAAGGGGGGCCGCGCGCCCCCCCCCACCCCAAAGCACTTTGTCCCCATGTTGATGAGGACAAGGGCCTCTTCCCGACAACCCTGGCCGTTGGTTGTTGGGGTCTGCGGGCGGGGGGCTTATCGGAATCCGGGAGCCCCCTTTAATAAGGGGGCCCCCGGATACCGGCCCCCCACCCTATGTTAATGAGTATGGGGTACAATGTACCCCTACCCATTCACCTGTAAAATAAAAGTACAAAAAAAAACACAACACACGAGATAAAATACTTTATTGCACAGCTCCGGGGGTCTTCCGTCTTCGGGGGTCTTCTCGCTGGACTCCTCCGCTATCTTCTTGTAGCTCTTTTGCTAGCGGAGGAGTCCGGCTTTCTTCCTCGCCGCCGGCCTCTTCTTCCGACTTCGGGGGTCTTGTTCCCCTCTTCGGTTGTTCTGCCGGGCCACCGCGCCTTCTTATAGCTCTTTTACAGGCCCGGTCTTCTGTCGCCGCCGCCACCGCCACCTTCCGTTCTTCTTCTTCTTCTTCTCTAGGAGATGTTGACTCGACGATCTCTCCGGCCACAATGCCAGGCACGCGCTGCGCTGCCACTTATATAGGGACAAGGGGCGGTGTCACATGGCGTTATGTCACATGTGTTGGTCACATGGGTTGATGTCACATGGGGACTGTGACATCGTAAGGGGGCGGGGTCACCATGTGACACCAACCCATGTGACATAAAGCCATGTGACACCGCCCCTTGTCCCTATATAAGTGGCAGCGCAGCGCGTCCTTGGCATTGCGGCCAGAGAGATCGTCAAGTCAACTTCTCCTGGAGAAGAAGAAGAAGAACGGAAGGTGGCGGCGGCGACAGAAGACCGGACCACCGCCTGTAAAAGAGCTATAAGAAGGCGCGGTGGCCCAGCAGAAGAACCGAAGAGGGGGACAAGACCCCCGAAGTCGGAAGAAGAGGCCGGCGGCGAGGAAGAAAGCCGGACTCCGCTAGCAAAAGAGCTACAAGAAGATAGCGGAGGAGTCCGGCGAGAAGACCCCCAAAGACGGAAGACCCCCGGAGCTGTGCAATAAAGTATTTTATCTCGTGTGATGTGTCTTTTTTGTACTTTTATTTTACAGGTGAATGGGTAGGGGTACATTGTACCCCATACTCATTCACATAGGGTGGGGGCCGGTATCCGGGGGCCCCCTTCTTAAAGGGGGCTCCCGGATTCCGATAAGCCCCCCGCCCGCAGACCCCGACAACCAACGGCCAGGGTTGTCGGGAAGAGGCCCTTGTCCTCATCAACATGGGGACAAGGTGCTTTGGGGTGCGGTACGGCTCCTGGCCGGCCGGGTAGCGTGCTCGGACAAGGGTCTGTTGTGGACTTGGGGGGACCCCCACGCCGATTTTTTTCGGCGTTGGGGTTCCCCTTTAAGTCCATACCAGGCGGCGGGGCCAGTGACGTCTCCCTCGCGGGCCCCGCCTACCTGGAGACCCGCTCGAAATGAGCGGACTTTTCTCCGGGTGGGAAAAGTCCGCTCATTTCAAAAGTACGGCGGACTGGCATACACACGGCAGGATTGTCCGCCGAAATGCGAGTCCGGCGGGAAGATTGGAGTGCAACACTGCATTCTAAGTCCGCCGTACTTTCGGGTCAAAAAAGTATGCCGGAGGCTACACACGGGGGGATTGTTTGGCGAACTTGAGTTTGCCGTACTTTTCCACCGGATTGTTTGATCGTGTGTACGCGGCATTACACACAAAATGGGAAATGTTGAGGTGTACATCACAACGTATATGCATTCCAGTACACTATAACACACAAACCTGAACCATCTATGGATACATGTTGAAATGAATTGGCAGCCCCTTCAAAATAAAGGTTGGCCATACATGGTCGAATTTTGAAAGGTTTTTCTCTTGAAAATCGGAATTGATCCAATGGAGGCACCATTAATTTCAAAATTCGACCAACCAAGCCTTCAATTTCACCTCATGTTGCTAAAGAAAATAATTTTCGTAGCTGGGAATCTTTTCTTTCCGTGAATTTTCTTTTCTTGCACACGTGCATTAGTTTTTCGATTACATTTCTCACACGATTCTCCCATCATTGATTAGAAAATTGTTAGTTTTAAAAAAAATTTCCAACATGCCCGATTACTCAAATTCGATGGCTGCATGAATATTGGCTGTTGCTGCAGCCCACTAATGGTGCAAAATTAGAATGGAAATTCTTAGATAAAATTTTCGAAAAGAAAATTCTTTTGAAATTCGACCCATGTATGGTCCTGCCTTAGAGAGATCAACATGCACAGGTGTGAATTGGACCTAATAATCTGTCTACTTACTGCTGTTTTGCACTGCCATGCAAAAACATTAAGCCTTCTCTATTGAGGACTATAATTCTGAGCTGTTATAAAAAAAGATATTGTGATTACAAAGTTCCTTTTCAGTTTAAATTTTACCCTGGAGATTGTGATAAACGGCAAAGGTTTGACTGCCAGTTAGCCTGTTTGTTCTATTTTGCTGCTGTGCAGAAGAGGACAATAATGGGAACCATTACTGGAAGTAGTGACGTTAGCCCTTTCTAATCCTCCGAGAACTTGGTAAAGACAGAATGGAAGTACATTGTTGAAGTGCTTGTAGACTTTAGTTTTGCCAACTATTCCCGACTCCACAATCACCACATGCTAAGTATGTAATGATGATGGTTCTACTGGATGTTGAAGGCCGGTGTGTCAGCTATGTGCAACTGCTGGATCAAATGGCAACCACAAAATGACTTCTAACAACTAGTTGGAAACAACTTAGATTTACCTCCTTCCTTTTTGCAATTGTCTACTCTACTGAACATAAACTTAAAGTTTATTTTTCCCTTGGTGTAATTGCCAAAAATATCATATATTTGTGTCAGAAGGGCAAAGTTTCTGTGAAGCATGGAAATGAGGAAAAATGAAAAATGTGTATGGGTGTGCTGTCACAGTTAGAATGATAAGGCAGTTCATTATCAGCTGCCCGGGGTTATAGAACAGCATCCCAAAAAATCCTGCACATGCTTATGCAACTGTCAAAACAAATGTCACTCTTGGGTAATTTAGGGCAGGATTGTTAATTGAGGAAGCAAAGTTGCAGGCACGTTATTATTTTGGCTGTTATTTGCTATTTAGCAAATATCGTTCTAAGGAGAAAGGATAATAAGAGATGCTCCCCAGCCCTTTTAACTTGCTTTCATTATTCGTTTGTAGTGATGGACGAACGTTTCGCCCGGCGGTCGTTTCGCGGCGAATTTCCGACATTCGCGGTCCGCACGTTCGAACGCCTTTTTCCGTCGTTCGCCGCGGCGGACTTACGTGTTTAATGTATACAAGAACTTTAACCTTTGGTGACACGTTTATCATGTGATACAGGACAGCCAATTGAGACATGACAGCACATGGACACTTGGACATTCCCCCTAACCTATAAATACACCCGATCCGGTGGCCATTTTACATTCTTTCTTCTGTTACGATAGGGACAGGTTCCTGTGTGGAGTAGGGAGAGATAAACCACTAGCTATTTGGTACACAAAAGTTCTTTTCAGGACTGGTATAGGTGTTAGGTGTTGATAGGTTTGCTGTGCTGCTGATTCTTGCAGCAGCCTGAGTGTCTTTTGTTAGTTTAGAGAAAGGGAAAGGACGGTGTATGCTACAGGGACAGCCAGATTAGTCTTTCATCATCATCATCATCATCATCATCATTAGCTGTTACTATCAAGGTCCACAAAAGAGCTGTTCCAGTAACCACTAATCGTTCTCTTTTTTTGCCAATTTGTATAGGGACAGGAAGGAAGCAGTGTTGTCAGGCAGTGAGGGTAATTTTAAAGACTTGCTGTTATTATTAGTTCCACAAAGGTTCTTTTCAGGACTGGTATCAGTGGTACAGTAATAGGCTTGTACATGTATAATATTCTTTCTTCCAAATATAGAAAGGATATTATACTTGACTGCTGCCCTTCTGCTGCAGTCTGCTAAACATTCACAACTCACTTGTTCCACAAAAGTTCTTATAAGGACTGGTAACTTGGTATAGGGTGCTACGGTACATAGGCTTGAGTGCGGTACAGTCTGCTGTTCTGTAAGGACCGCTATAGGTCCACAATAGATAGGGTTGACGTGCACCACTGCTGACCGCTCACCTATACTGCAGCAGTCCTTCAGCGGTATAGGGACTGACGTACAGTCTGCTAATCACTAACACACAACCTGCTTGTTCCACAAAAGTTCTTATAAGGACTGGTAACTTGGTATAGGGTGCTACGGTACATAGGCTTGAGTGCGGTACAGTCTGCTGTTCTGTAAGGACCGCTATCGGTCCACAATAGATAGGGTTGACGTGCACCACTGCTGACCGCTGCCCTATACTGCAGCAGTCCTTCAGCGGTATAGGGACTGACGTACAGTCTGCTAAACACTAATACACAACCTGCTTGGTCCACAAAAGTTCTTATAAGGACTGGTAACTTGGTATAGGGTGCTACGGTACATAGGCTTGAGTGCGGTACAGTCTGCTGTTCTGTAAGGACCGCTATCGGTCCACAATAGATAGGGTTGACGTGCACCACTGCTGACCGCTCACCTATACTGCAGCAGTCCTTCAGCGGTATAGGGACTGACGTACAGTCTGCTAATCACTAACACACAACCTGCTTGTTCCACAAAAGTTCTTATAAGGACTGGTAACTTGGTATAGGGTGCTACGGTACATAGGCTTGAGTGCGGTACAGTCTGCTGTTCTGTAAGGACCGCTATCGGTCCACAATAGATAGGGTTGACGTGCACCACTGCTGACCGCTGCCCTATACTGCAGCAGTCCTTCAGCGGTATAGGGACTGACGTACAGTCTGCTAAACACTAATACACAACCTGCTTGGTCCACAAAAGTTCTTATAAGGACTGGTAACTTGGTATAGGGTGCTACGGTACATAGGCTTGAGTGCGGTACAGTCTGCTGTTCTGTAAGGACCGCTATAGGTCCACAATAGATAGGGTTGACGTGCACCACTGCTGACCGCTCACCTATACTGCAGCAGTCCTTCAGCGGTATAGGGACTGACGTACAGTCTGCTAATCACTAACACACAACCTGCTTGTTCCACAAAAGTTCTTATAAGGACTGGTAACTTGGTATAGGGTGCTACGGTACATAGGCTTGAGTGCGGTACAGTCTGCTGTTCTGTAAGGACCGCTATCGGTCCACAATAGATAGGGTTGACGTGCACCACTGCTGACCGCTGCCCTATACTGCAGCAGTCCTTCAGCGGTATAGGGACTGACGTACAGTCTGCTAAACACTAATACACAACCTGCTTGGTCCACAAAAGTTCTTATAAGGACTGGTAACTTGGTATAGGGTGCTACGGTACATAGGCTTGAGTGCGGTACAGTCTGCTGTTCTGTAAGGACCGCTATAGGTCCACAATAGATAGGGTTGACGTGCACCACTGCTGACCGCTCACCTATACTGCAGCAGTCCTTCAGCGGTATAGGGACTGACGTACAGTCTGCTAATCACTAACACACAACCTGCTTGTTCCACAAAAGTTCTTATAAGGACTGGTAACTTGGTATAGGGTGCTACGGTACATAGGCTTGAGTGCGGTACAGTCTGCTGTTCTGTAAGGACCGCTATCGGTCCACAATAGATAGGGTTGACGTGCACCACTGCTGACCGCTGCCCTATACTGCAGCAGTCCTTCAGCGGTATAGGGACTGACGTACAGTCTGCTAAACACTAATACACAACCTGCTTGGTCCACAAAAGTTCTTATAAGGACTGGTAACTTGGTATAGGGTGCTACGGTACATAGGCTTGAGTGCGGTACAGTCTGCTGTTCTGTAAGGACCGCTATCGGTCCACAATAGATAGGGTTGACGTGCACCACTGCTGACCGCTGCCCTATACTGCAGCAGTCCTTCAGCGGTATAGGGACTGACGTACAGTCTGCTAAACACTAATACACAACCTGCTTGGTCCACAAAAGTTCTTATAAGGACTGGTAACTTGGTATAGGGTGCTACGGTACATAGGCTTGAGTGCGGTACAGTCTGCTGTTCTGTAAGGACCGCTATCGGTCCACAATAGATAGGGTTGACGTGCACCACTGCTGACCGCTGCCCTATACTGCAGCAGTCCTTCAGCGGTATAGGGACTGACGTACAGTCTGCTAAACACTAATACACAACCTGCTTGGTCCACAAAAGTTCTTATAAGGACTGGTAACTTGGTATAGGGTGCTACGGTACATAGGCTTGAGTGCGGTACAGTCTGCTGTTCTGTAAGGACCGCTATAGGTCCACAATAGATAGGGTTGACGTGCACCACTGCTGACCGCTCACCTATACTGCAGCAGTCCTTCAGCGGTATAGGGACTGACGTACAGTCTGCTAATCACTAACACACAACCTGCTTGTTCCACAAAAGTTCTTATAAGGACTGGTAACTTGGTATAGGGTGCTACGGTACATAGGCTTGAGTGCGGTACAGTCTGCTGTTCTGTAAGGACCGCTATCGGTCCACAATAGATAGGGTTGACGTGCACCACTGCTGACCGCTGCCCTATACTGCAGCAGTCATTCAGCGGTATAGGGACTGACGTACAGTCTGCTAAACACTAATACACAACCTGCTTGGTCCACAAAAGTTCTTATAAGGACTGGTAACTTGGTATAGGGTGCTACGGTACATAGGCTTGAGTGCGGTACAGTCTGCTGTTCTGTAAGGACCGCTATCGGTCCACAATAGATAGGGTTGACGTGCACCACTGCTGACCGCTGCCCTATACTGCAGCAGTCCTTCATCGGTATAGGGACTAAGAGTTTTGTCACAGGGTCATTTAAAAAATGACAGGCAGAGGAAGAGGCAGGCCCTTCCGCAGGGGTGGTAGGGGTAGGGCAGGAGCAACAGGCTTGAGCCAAAGTGGGAAGTTGCAGAAGGTGCGTTCAATTACTTTAAAGGATGCACCAGACTTGGTTGAGTGGCTCGCTCAGCCTTACTCTTCTGCACCCTCCTCATCCTCTCGATCTGCACCCTCTTCTTCACTCTCTGCTATGTGCACCCCCAAAGACACTACCACCAACAACACGACCACCACCACCACCACCACATACCTTCCGCTTGAGTCACTGGAATTATTTTCCGATCCATATCAAGAGGACATTTCTGATGCGCAGCCACTCTTGGTATTGGATCAGGAAGAGGAGGTAGCAACAAGCGCTACTCAGCAGTCTGACGCCAGTACCCAGATCAGCCCAAGGAGGAGGTTGGTCCCCGGTGTTGCTGCCTACTCCGAGATCTCTACTTATAGCGGTGGGGAAGGTGACGTTGATGATGACGTGTCTAGTGATGTCACGTGGGTGCCCACAAGAGAGGAAGAGGAGGGGAGTTCAGAGGGAGATATGGACCAGCAGATAGGGAGGAGAAGCAGCAATGACTTACATTGCACAGCAGGGACAAAGCAGACTGCAAATGTATCAGGAGCGAGTCATCGACCATGTACGGTCACATCTGGCGCTCCCAGGACACCGGCACATGGCTCCGCAGTGTGGGCTTTTTTTAACGTGTCCGCTGCTGACAATAGCGTTGCCATCTGCAATCTTTGCAGTCAACGCGTTAGTCGCGGTAAGCCCAATACTCACCTAGGGACGACCGCCTTAAGAAGGCACATGAGCAGCCATCACCGAGCCCAGTGGGAGCAACGGAACACACAAAGCCACACTGCAGGCTCTCACCGTCCAGCCTCGTCTTCTACTTCTCCTTCTCCTCTCTCCTCACAATTGTCCTCCACTCCACCTTCCATCACGCCAAGCTCACATTTTTCTGCAAAAAGGCAGGCTTCCGTGGGCCTAATGTTTGAGCGTAAAAAAATGATGACGCCGGATAACCCTCTTGCCCAACGGTTGGCGGCTGGCTTGTCAGAACTCATAGCCCGCCAACTACTGCCATATAAACTGGTGGACTCGGAGGCCTTTCGCAAATTTGTGGCCATTGGAACACCACAATGGAAGGTCCCAGGAAGGAAGTATTTCTCAGAGAAGGGCATCCCAGAGCTATATGGCCATGTTCAGCGGCAAGTGAATGTATCTCTGGCACACAGTGTCGGTGCCAAGATACATCTGACCACAGACACGTGGTCTAGCAAACACGGGCAGGGAAGGTATATCAGTTTTACTGCCCACTGGGTGAACCTTCTGACGGCCGTCAAGCATGTAACCCGTGGCACCCGTGTAGATTTGGTTTTACCGCCACGGATTGCATGCAGGCCTGACTCTTCTTCTCCTCCTCCTACTCCATCCTCCTCCCTCTCCTCCTCAGCTGCCTCCTCCTTTTCCGCTGCTAGCGTCTCTTCCACTGCACCGCCCAAGCTCCCCAGAACCTATTCCACATGCCAGGTGAGACGTTGCCATGCCGTGCTGCGTCTGTTGTGCCTGGAAGCAAAGAGCCACACTGGCCCGGCACTCCTTTCAGCTTTGCGTTCACAGGCAGATGAGTGGCTAACACCGCTCAATTTGACAGTTGGTAAAGTGGTGTGTGACAACGGTGCCAATCTGCTTAGCGCATTGAAACAGGGCAAAATCACGCACGTGCCGTGCATGGCACACGTCTTAAACTTGGTCGTGCAGCGATTCCTTGTCAAATACCCTGGGGTCCAGGACATCTTGCGGCAGGCAAGGAAAATCTCGGCCCATTTCAGAAGATCTTACACGGCCATGGCTCGCCTTGCTGACATTCAGCGGCGACACCATCTGCCGGTCAGACGTCTTATTTGCGATTGCCCGACGCGATGGAACTCAACCTTCTATATGCTTGATAGGCTGCTCCAGCAGAAACGTGCAGTTAACGTCTACCTGTATGAACTCTGCGAAAGAAACGGTTCTGGGGAGCTGGGTTTTTTTTCACCGCGCCAGTGGCTGCTCATGCGCGACACATGCAGACTTCTGCGGCCATTTGAGGAGATCACCAAACTGGTCAGTCGCAGCCATGGCGCCATCAGTGACATGGTACCTTATGCCTTCTTTCTGGAGCGTGCATTGCGTCGTGTCATTGATCAGGCTGTGGAGGAGCAGGAGCGGGAAGATGAGGAAGTCGCAATGCTGGATGAATTCCCAGGGGGGGCTACTCTATCTGAGACAAGTCAACAACAGGAGTCTGATGAGGAGTCAGAGGAGGATGGTGCCGGGGCGGATGAGCAGGAGCAAGAAGAGCATGCTTTAAACCTTTCTGGGATCCCTGTTGTGCGAGGATGGGGAGAGGAGAATGAAGAGGACGACATTATCCTGGATGATGAGCAGGAGCCAGGCCACCACACCGCTTCCACTTTAGTGCAAATGGGGGCCTTCATGCTCCAGTGTTTTAATAGGGACCCCCGTATAAAAAGCATGAGGGTCAAGGACCAGTACTGGGTGGCAACGTACTTAGACCCCCGGTACAAACACAAAATGGCGGAAATGTTACCGCCGTCGCAGAGGGCTGTCAGAATGCAGCACTTCCAGGCCTTGCTTCGAGAAATGCTGCATTCTGCTTTTGCGTGCGCTGGCAGAGGAGCAATTCCCACTCCCAGAGAAGGATTTGCGGGTACCAATCCAACAGCGCCTGCAAGAAGAGGCCGGTTTGAAGATGTGTTGGTGACTTCGGATATGAGGTCATTCTTTCAGCCGACCCATCGACAGGTGTCATCCGGATCCAGCATCAGGGAACGCCTAGACCGTCAGGTGTCCGACTACATTGGGTTAACGGCCGATGTGGACGCTCTGAGGAGTGATGAACCCCTAGACTACTGGGTGGGCAGGCTTGACCTCTGGCCAGAGCTTGCCCAATTTGCAATCGAACTGTTGGCTTGCCCCTCATCCAGTGTCCTGTCCGAAAGGACGTTCAGCGCAGCAGGGGGGATTGTGACCGATAAGCGTACTCGCCTAGCTCACCACAGTGTTAACTACCTCACATTTCTAAAAATGAATGAGGCATGGATCTCGGAGGAATTCAACACATGTGACCAGTAGACCATGTATATGTCTATAAACTATTTTTTTAATCAAGCACACAGACCTTCTTAATTCATTTGGCTCACTTCCTTGACCCAAAAAAGCACACCGTACTATATGCCCCTACCCTCCTCTTTGAAGAGGTTGAGCGGTGTCATATTTCTACTGGGGCTGCTTATGATATCCCTGTGCTGTGCTGACTTCCTCCTGGGGGTTCTTATTATGAAGGGATCACACTATCCCTGTGCTGTGCTGACTTCCTCCTGGGGGTTCTTATTATGAGGGGATCACACCATCCCTGTGCTGTGCTGACTTCCTCCTGGGGCTGCTTACGGTGCTGCTGTCAGTGCTGTATGTCACGGTGCTGCTGTCAGCGCTGTATGTCACGGTGCTGCTGTCAGCGCTGTATGTCACGGTGCTGCTGTCAGCGCTGTATGTCACGGTGCTGCTGTCAGCGCTGTATGTCACGGTGCTGCTGTCAGCGCTGTATGTCACGGTGCTGCTGTCAGCGCTGTATGTCACGGTGCTGCTGTCAGCGCTGTATGTCACGGTGCTGCTGTCAGCGCTGTATGTCACGGTGCTGCTGTCAGCGCTGTATGTCACGGTGCTGCTGTCAGTGCTCTGTATTACGGTGCTGCTGTCAGATGCCTCTATCACGGTGCATGTGTCATTCCGGTATGTCACGCTGCTGGTGATCATCTCCTGCACCCTCTTCTTTGCCTACCCTGGTCCCTGACCTTCCCTCTCCTCCATTGCCTTCATTAGCTCCATAGTCCTGAATTGTTAGAACAATTTCCCAAATAAAATAAAAATGCTTGTAGTTATCGATCCCAAATTCACCTCATACATGTATTATGTCATTGTCCAGATGGTGGGACTACGTTTTACCCCCTAATAATTACCACGTGGCCGCAAATTCGACATGAAGGTTTGCAAAGTTCGCCTCCCATTGAAGTCAATGGGGCCCGCGGCGAACGTTCGGTTTCGCGAACGTTTGGGTCCGTTCGCATTTCGCTTTCGCGAAACGTCCCGTCGGAAGTTCGTCCATCACTATTCGTTTGCTATTATGCAACATAAATAACAAAATGGCTTTATGCAGCTGCTGTTCTTTAAGTGCACCTGTGGCAAAAAGCCATTAAAACCGCTCACCAGTGAACCTAGTTTATTTTCTTTACCTCACTTTTCACAGTAAGACCCCTTTCACACTGAGGCAGATTTCATGCGTTTTAGTGTTAGAAATAGCGCTTGTAAAGCGCCTGAAAAGTGCCTCCCATTCATTGCAATGAGTGCTTTTACACCCGGGTGGTGCGCTTGCAGGATGTTACAAAAAGTAGGCATCTTTGGGGCAGTTTGCCACAACGCCCCTGCCCATGGGCAGCGCTTCCAAAGCGCCTGAAAAGCGATTCAGAAGTGCCGCAACACAAGAGTTTTTAACCTCTTCTTTGGGGTTAAAAGCACCCTGCTAGCAGCCGAAAAGCATCGGTAAAGCGATGCTAAAACAAGCGGCATTTTACTGCAAACAGCCAGTACTTTCAGTGTGAAAGCAACTTTAGCATTTGTTCAAGATGATTAAAAATGTGGTAGATTTCCTCTGCAGTTGCTCCTAGAAATACTAACATCACCCTACTTTTCAGTCCTGCCTGGCTTTCTGCACACTCTGCATCTTCTCAAAATCACCAGGAGAGAAGGACTGTCAAATGTTGCATTCATTAATTACATTAATTGTATAATTACATTAATGGGAGTAATTTTCAATATTTTTTTTTATATCTGCAGCTTTCGTTAAAATAATATTTAGTGATCTTCTATGGAGGTCCTAGTGCAGGCACTTCCTGTTATAGGGTGAAAATGCTTTGTTCTTGTTTCCTTAGGGGACTCCTTTTGTTACTTTCTCATGCAGCTCCAAATGGAGACTATAATTGGTTGGTTTTACACATATTACTGAGGCATAGTCCACGGAACCCTTCTGCATTAGAAATGCCATGCAGTTATCGTAGAAGCACATGCATATAGACAGGAAATGATTGCAAGATGCTGCAGGATGTTAGCTGCCTGAAGGATGATAAAAATGGCAAATATGATACGCAGTACTTTATCAAATTAATATCATTCGGATAGGGATTACATCTACTTTAAAGAGGTTGAGGAAAAAAAAAACCCTGCAACATAAAGGCATGATGTGCTACTATGCATCGCATACTAGAACATTATGAAATACTCACCTTAGAAAGAAACACCCTCAGTGGCGCCCGGTCACCGATAAGGGGGCTGACATCTTCTCCCATCCTTTCTTCCAGGATTGTGGGCTTCGTCGCTGTGAGGGGCTAAAGCCATGATGACGTCACCCTGCGCATGCATGCCGGAGCCCTTGGTTTCCGGCAAGAAGCTCTGAAGTTCCAGCACAGTATGCAGGACCTTTGGAGCGCATGCGCCACTGGCTTACCTGTAGGTAGAAAAACGACAAAGCTGGGTTTACAACCGCTTTAAAAGACAAATGTACATTAATCCCAAACTCTTCTAATCCTACCCTATAGCACCTGAATTTACCTCCTGCACTAACCCCCTCCTTGACCAAATTATTCATATCTGCGTACTGTGCCTGCACAATTTGTGTATTCTGATGTGGGTAAAGTCACCACGCTATCAGAATACAAGTGAAATCATGTTCCCCCTCCATAGATACAGCCATGGGTATATGGTGCTTGTTTACTTTTATAACCAAAAATATTCCTTTAAAAATTAAGTTTTATTAGTAAGAAAGATAGATTTTCTATATTGGCGATCATTAACTTGTGATCTGCCTGACTTTTTCTGCTCATCAGCTATCCTTGTTAGTGTATTTTATGTGTGGCCTAAGACAATTCCTCTGCTTCCAATGTGGAAGAAGGAAGGTCAATAGTTTGGATACCCCTGATCTAAACCAATATCAATCTAACATAGTTTGCCTATTATACATTGACCCTTGGAGCAAATAATGTGTCAAAAAGTGTCAGATATAAGCAGTGCATTTTCTGTAGATGAATGAAGTAGTTAAGGTGATCTTGCCCCTTGGAGTGTGTGTAGTATAAATTAAAGCAGTGTCCCCCCCCCCCTCCAAAAATTATAAGTCCACAGCTACCTATACTGTAGCTGCTCACTTTTAATATTAGTACACTTACCTATCCTGGATTCCAGCTATGTCAGCAGCCCAGCCAATGCTTCCATCGGCTGTCGGGTGCTGCAGCTTGCAGCTTCACATGCATGAAGCGTGCTGCGCTTTCTTACTGGCTCGGCAGCAGGGGAGGGAGGAGGAGGGGGCCGGACTTCTGACATATCTTGCAGTGGCAAGGTCTGACAGAAGTGGGGATAGGGTACCTGTCAAAAACAGGTACCTGTTTGCCCCTCTCCCCAAAAGGTGCCAAATGTGGCTCCGGAGGGGGGAGGAATCAGATAAACGGAAGTTCCACTTTTGGGTGGAGCCCTGCTTTAAAGGCAAATGGCATAATTACTACATCAGGTATGCGAACCTTAGAGCAAAGCTTGTACTGTTCGATTATTCTGAATTCAAACCTCTATAAAAACCAAGAGAACTTTTAAGTAAAATTGCACTGTCATCATCTAGATGCAGGTTAGCTGTTGTCCAGATACATTGGTTTTTCAGACAGCTGCAGGTTCATAAAGTTATGTCCCCAGTTCACAGAAGCTGTCTTTTTTTTTACTGCATTGTGAGAGTCTTTCTTCCAGAAAGAGAGTCCTGTCAACTGCACCATAGAAATAGTTGTAATAGGATAACTTAAACATGTCAGCTTGTGTTATTTAAGTGACAGTAGCTGGAAGCAATTAAAGACGGTAGCCGGCTTGTGGAAATCCTTTACTGTAGTATTAAAAACAAAAAAAGTGCCATAATGATAAGAAAAGACTGAAAGTAAAGACATTGGGACGCAGTTTCTCATCTCCTTCTTTGCTTCTTAGTTGACCTTCACACATATTGTGGACCTTTATCCTAATTTTTAATTTTTTTTTATTGGCAGGGCCTTTGTGTACGATAGTCGCAACAACCTTCAGATGCGAGGCTTAGTAGTGTTGCTTATATCTAAAGCAGCTGGACCAAGTAAACTGGCAGATGAGTCCCTACAACATGACATGGTTAGCGGCATTTATGCAAGGTGAGAAATTGATCTTTTGTCTCTACAATGTTTGTAATGTTTGCATTTTTAAGATTGAAGTGGCTGTTAAAAAAAAAAAAACTTAATCTTACAATTAGTAGCAACAGATACTAACTCTTGCATATTTTATCTTTCTTCCATTCTTCTACAGTTTTGTTGTAGAACTCTGGGCATAGTACTTTGTTTTCATTAGCATGAGCAATGGATGTTTTTTTTATTCAAAGAAAGGAAACAATGCGCTTAGGTGAGCACTGATATGAATGTGATACATCAGCAAAGTTAAATAGCAGCTATCACAAGTCTTGATGCTGACCAAAAAAAAGTATTGTATAAATAAGTGCAGCGCTTTAAAAATGTATAATAATAAATGCATACACATCACAAATGTGCATATAAAACCCAAAAGAAATGTCATCCAGATAAGAAAATATATAACGGTCCACCACAAGTGTATGTAGTTATAATAGCCCTGTGATATGGTGTATCCTGTTATAGGTAGTCCCCCAATCTGGTAAGGTGAACTCATATACACTAATGCTGGCCATACATTATACAATTTTCTTCTATAGATTTCCTTTAGATTTACCAAAACCATATAATATGAGGTCAAATCTAAACACTTTCAATTTGTGTGCAATCAGACAGGACCTTGTACCACACAGTTGAAGGTAAATCTAAAGGAAATCGAATAAAATTGTATGGTGTAGGGCCAGCTTTTGTGTGTTCAGGTGAAGTGTACTCTGTCTCTCATAAGAGGATACACCATATTACGGGACTATTATACGGTAACTACATACAGTTGTGGTGGACTGTGTTATATATTTTCCTATTTGGGTGAAAATTTATTTTGAGGTTTATATTTACATTTGTGATGTGTAAGCATTTTTTATTGTATTTTTTTAGTACTGCACTTATTTATACAATATGTTTTTTTTTTTGTTTTGTTTTTTACTGCTGTCTTTGCTGCAGAGATTTCCCCTCGCTTTCTGTCCCAGAGGCATAGCAGAAAGTGAGAGAAAATGTTCACAAAACAAGGGAAAATCCTGTGTACAGAGATTCCCCACTTACAAACAAGATTCTGTAGGTTTGTTCTTAAAGGGGTTGTAAAGTCTCAGTGTTTTTCACCTTAATGAATTCTATGCATTAAGGTAACAAACCCTCTGTGCTGCAGCAGCCCCCCAGATCCCCCCCTTTTACTAGCCTGAACCTGATCTTTCCAGTGACGAGAACAAGCACAGCAGCTCCAGCTGCTATCTCGGGTCCTCGTTGGATAGATAGCATCAGGAGCCATTGGCTCCCTCTGTTGTCAATTAAATTCATTGACACGGGAGACGGGGGGACGAGGCAGAGTCCTGCTGTCTGTGTCAATGGCTGCAGCAACAGGACTCGGGAGCGTGCCCGCACGAGTGCTCCCATGGAATTCAACCTTTTTGTGGGGGCACTCCAAAAGAGGAGGAGCCAGGAGCGCTGCTGAGGGACCTCAGAAGAGGAGGATTGGGGACCAGTGCTGGGACAAGGTAATTTAGCACCCATGGTGATAACGCCAAACTGCGCGCCACTCACATGCAAGATGTTTGAGCATCGTGTGTTAGCAAAAATCTCCCCCCTCCAAAAAATAAAATAAAAAATTGAGTACTAATCGGCATAATTAGCCCTAAGCATAAATGCCCTCTGCAAGCCAAAATTCTACCGAAATTCTCTGCTGCTACCGTGACGCTCCAGTAGTCTGCACCGGTAGCAGTGCAGATGATCGTGAGTCTTTTCCCCTCACAGACCTGGAGCCAAGTGAGGGCTCCATAACATTGCATGATGGAAACAATGTCAAACGTCACTTTAACCAAATGGTCTTAAAGGGGAAATTATTTTTTTATTGTATTTTTTTGCCGCATTTTTACTGCAATTTTGTACAGGTCACCAATATAAAAAGCAGAAAAACACCTCTAATTTGCCCCAAAGCATTTTTCAGGCGTTTTGCTTCAGGTAACAAAACGCTCAGATGTGAACAGGTGCCATTGACATGAATGGAATTTTGCTTGTTTGGCGTTTTTCAGGCCTTTGTTTTCGCCTTTTTATGAGCTGAAAACGCTCAGGTGGGAATCCAGCCTTAGTGTAAATGTGAGGTCTTTTTGACCCCAGATCTCACGTTTAAGAGGTCCTGTCATGCTTTTTTTCTATTACAATGGATATTTTCATTCCATGTAATAGAGATAAAAGTGACCCAATTTTTTCTTTTAAAAGGACTGTGTAAAAATAAAAAATAAAATAAATTGGAAAAAAAATGTTTTTTTTAAAGCACCCCGTCCCGCCGAGCTTGAGTGCAGACGCGAATGAATACGTAAGTCACGCTCGCATAGGAAAACTGTGTTCAAACCACACATGCGAGGTATCGCCGCGATCATTAGAGCGAGAGCAATAATTATAGACCTACTCTGAGATTTTTAAATGTCGCCTATGCAGTTTTTAAGGGTCAAAGTTTGGCACCATTCCATGACAATTTTGAAGCATGACATGTTGGGTATCAATTTAAAGTTTGGGGGTTCTAAGTAATTTTCTAGCAAAAAAAAAAAAAAAGATTTTAACTTGTCAACACCAAGTTTGAAAAATAAGCCTAGACCTTAAAGTGTATGTTATCCCAACATTTGATATTTCTGGATGTGTCTGTCTTACCATGTACTCATTTTAAAAAATTATGCTGTCCTCTTTGTATTGCTTTCTTTGCATGAAATACCTGTTGATCCTGCAGTTCCCCTGCTTTCCTGTTTCAAACTGACCATGCTAGACATGGAAGCACATCCATCCTGACATGGTTAGCTCTATTCTTTCCATTGTACTTAGGAGCGCACAACAATTACTACTTAAAGTTTATGAAGAGCTAAAACTTTTAGGCTATCCAGTCAGGAAGTGAGGAGAACTTTTCAACAGAAACAGATAAAAATATTTAGTACTGTACAGTAGGGGAAATAGTTTGATGTCTGTGCCCCTATTGCAGATTTCCATCCACTTCCTATCTAATGCATTTGTTTTCAGCAGGATGGGAAGTGAGGGTAAATCTACTTGAAGTGGAAATAAAGGCAAAGTTTTCCTAAAATGTTGCCTCTGTCTTCTGCCTATTTATGTTTATAAAAGCGAGCACTGAAAATACCTTTTTCTTTAACCCCTTGGAGCCAGCGCCTCCTGGCCCTTTAAGGGGTTTAGGAAGCTGGAGTTTTTTAGCTAGATTACAATGGGCTCTTACTTCACAATTTTAATGAACACCATTAGGGTGCGATAAACAGTGCAATGTGACCGAGGCCTAACAATCTAGTAGGCTGTAATAGGAAAATTGTGCAATGATGTGAATGTACAATATAGACGTAAATAAAAAAATCTAATTTTTAGCATCTACATTACAGGATCAGTAGGAATCCGCCATGATGATTTCTAAAATCCTTGCTTTGCATGTAACTGGCTTGGAGAGGATTGCTTTTCTCCCAACAAGTTAAAATGTCAAATTAATAATAATATGATCACTTTCTGATGATACAAAATCATGTTAAGTGATGAACTTCACCTATTTCCTCACTGTGTTACCTTTTGTGGAAAAAGGTGCACCATTGTTTCACAAATAATGACAAAAATGTATGAACTATAATTTAGCAGATATTAGTTGTAGACAAGTTACTTCATACTGTGTACGCACAGATTTATAATATAATAAGTGTTACAGTGTTAAGTGATTTTCATCCGTTGAGCACCTGCAGTGCCGTGGTAATTAAAGTCTGCTATTAGAAGGTTCACTCTGCAGGTTATTGATGAGCAGGAAATCTAAAATTTCCACATTTGTGTCTAAATAACAGAGAAATTATCGTGTGAATTATCCATAGGGAGTATTCCACTCAGAAATGCCTTATAGGCAATATTGTTAGAAATTGTTCATTGTGTTAAGGGGAAAGTACCCCTTGTTAAAAAGACTTGAAAAGTGTAATGGGAAAGGATTTGATTTGGAAGGTATGATAGTGAACAACATGTTCAGGAGTAGAGGAGTGCAGGGGGGGGGGGGGGTATGATAGGTAGTGTGTGCAGTATAGGTCTCCGGAGTCATGGCAGGCTGTATGTGCAGGAGTGGGGTATGGAGGGTATAACAATAGGCAGTATGTGCGGGAATAGAGCATGGAGGGTATTAGGAAGAGGTATATATGTAAAGACAGGAATGTTAAGAGTATGACAGCGATCAGTATATGTAGGAGAGGAATGAAAAGTACATAAGTATGTGTAGTAGGGGAGTCCAGAGGAAGGATGGGGGGCAGTATGTGTAGGAGATTAGCATGGAAGGTATGACAGCGGGCATAACGGTTAATATTTTGACTCACAGATGGTTACCGATCTTTCTGTAATAAGCAACCAAATATATTTATTTAATACAGGTACCTGTATAGCGCCGTCAATTTACACTGCGCTTTACATATATGTTGTACATTCACATCTCAGTCCCTGCCCTCCAGGAGCTTACAATCTAAGGTCCCTAACTCACATTCATACATACACATACTAGGGCCAAATTAGACAGGAGCCAATTAACCTACCAGCATGTCTTTGGAGTGTGGGAGGAAATTGTAGGAAATCCACACAGGCATAGAGAGAACATGCACACCCTGGGCAGGTAGTGCCAGGGTTGAGATTTGAACCAATGACCCTAGTGCTGTCAGACTGAGTGTTAGGCACTGTAACGTTCAAATCACAAAAAATATGGTTATAGCCTTACAGGTGAATGACGGAGGCAGAAATGTGCCCTAACATGCATTTGGCACTCGTTTACAATGAATAATAAAGCAGCAGCATGGGAGACAACTCTTCATGCAGATAGTTTTATGGAGAATGAGTAGATGTTAAAATCAAATTGAAGCATATTATTGTGCAACAGTAAAGGTAGTGGGGATTGTGTAGGTAGTCTCGTGGACTGTGAAGGTGGTCAGGATATGAAAATGAAATACAAAGTGTGTCAGCAGAACTCGGAACAGTGGACTTGCTGCTGAAGGTTAACACACATCACATGCTGGCGATTGGCCACAAGGCCACGTGCACATGTGTTCGGTACTGGCAGCTGAAGGTTTAATGTAATACAAGCAGAAGTATAGGTGCTAAGAAGTTAAAGCACATACATTGGATACTGAATGCTGGTTAACTTACATGAGTTCAGTACTGGGTACTGAAGACCTTGGGACTGGGGTGCTCTGAAGAAGCAGCACACATCCCTGGCGAGTTAGCACTGTAGAGATAATGCACATGGATTGCAGACTAGGTGACAATGTAAGACTGGAATGCAGACTTGGTTAATGTATCTGAGCTGGGACTAAACGCTGTATGCTGGGGACAGGTCAAGGAGGTGTTGAGTGACATGCTATTTAAGCCACTCAAATGCACTGCAGAAGGGTTACTGAGGAGTTAAAAATTCTAAGCTGAGGGTAGGTGATTTAGGGGCTAAAGGAGAAGTATGGCCAGTATGGTGACTACAAGTATGGTGACTACACGGACAGTGTTCAACATGGGAGAACTGGAGCTGCTGATGTACCAGGAGGATTTAGATTTTGTGGGAATCTCAGAGACTTGGTTTAACAGCTCTCATGATTGGTTGACATCCATCCAGGGGCATTCCCCATATCACAGAGAAAAGGAGGGTAAAAAAAGGGGAGGGGTATGCCTGTACATCAAGAATGATGTGCAAGTGAAAGTGAGGGACGATATGACTAATGGAGCAAAGAAGGAGGTAGAGTCCTTATGAGTGTAGCTTCAAAGGGAGGAATCTAAGGGGAAAGTAATACTGGGCGTATGCTATGGACCCCCCTAACCAGAGGCAGGAGGGGGAGTGGGACAGTTTGGAGTGGCGGTAAGGATGGGAAGTGTCATTATAATGGGGGATTTTAATTATCCAGATGTAGACTGAGCGGAAGGAACCACGCATTCGTCTAAGGCTCGTCATTTCCTAAATATCTTGCAGGACAATTTCATGGGTCAGATGGAGAATTCACCAACAAGAAACCATGCGTTACTAGACCTACTGATTACTAACAATACAGATCTGATCGCGGATTTGGAATTACAGGGATACCTAGGAAACAGCGACCATAGGTCAACCAGTTTCAGAATAAATCACAGAAATAGGAAGCACAAGGGTAATACAAAGACACTGAATTTCAAAAGAGCCAACTTCCCTAAACTGCACTCTTTGCTAGAGCATATTAAATGAGATAAAATCCTAGGAATAAAGAACACGGAGGAAAAATTGGAGTGCTTTAAGAGCATACTAAATAAAAGGTATTGGCCAGTACATTCCAATGGGAAATAAATTTAAAACAGTTAACAAAAATCCTGTGTGGTTCAACTCCAACGTAAAATGCATATAAAAGCAAAAGAAAGGGCCTTCAAAAAACACAAAGCTGATAGGTCATTGTCAGCATTCCAAAGGTTGAACTTGGTGGATATTTTTTAATTTTTTTTTTCAACTTCACCTACTGTGTAACTATTAAACATGCAATTTGTGCAGTGGGAGTGTTTGACTGCAAATTGAGGAGTGTTCTTAAAAGGAAGCTGGAGATTGTGTGTACCAGAGGAAGGATATAAGAGAAAGATCAACCAATATGTACTGGAGAAGGGATCTCACTGGCAAAAGACCAATCTGTGTGCTGGAAGTGTAATGTCACTGGGGAAAGACCAAGAAGAGGCCGATTTGCACAGGGATAAAAGTAGAACTTAAAGTGTAGTTAAAAGAGAAGTATGTGTTTTTTCTCCAATCGTCTTTCAGGACAGCCACCTTAGAGAGACACCGGCTCCTCCCCTCTGAGGAAACACCGCCTTCATTTTCATGATTTAAGCCTCCTCCTCCCTTCGTTCCTCAGTTATGGTGTTTCCTCCGGCGGGGAGACATCGCCAAGGAACCTGAAGGCTGAATTCGGTTGGTGAATCTGAAAGCTATCCGAGCGGAGCCCCGGCCTCGTTCGGCTATCCGACCATTTATCGGTCGGTCCGGGACAGTCCTATCAGCGGGGAGCTGAAGTGTTCGTACTGTCCATATACCCTAAACTTCGCTTGGGGAAGCAGGAAGTTTATGGGGTCGTCTGTTCGTTCACCCGTGGGTGTTTCAACGGAACAAACAGTCCAGTCGGCTGGGGAAGCTGAATACTCGACTGACCTTTACACGCACTCCAATCTTCGCTTGGGGAAAGCAGGAAGTCTTTGGAGAGGTTCATCCCTGCGTTTCGCCCAGTGGGGTACTGAACGAAGGCGGCCAGGGCCCCCCTGTGTATGCAGCCGGCTGGGAGCTGGAAGCCGGACCGGTAGACGGGCGACGTCAGTTCCGGTGGGGGCGGACCCCTTCGTTCAATCCGCGTCTTCCGGTTCCGGACGCGGCACGTGAAGGGGAACCTAGCGTTCGGCTGGTGCAGCCTCTCTTTCTACAGTCTGCACAGGTAGCTGTTGGAGGCACGTTCGTACCACGCTTCCTCAACGGGAGAATGTCCGAAGCAGAGGCTTCAAGAACTCCTGGAGATAACAGCACCAGCCACTCAAAGGTAATAGCCCTGGAGAGGGGTTCCCTTACCTTATAACCAGTAGCTCCACTGGTGTGTTTTCCCCCTAGGTGGTCGGGGGGAAGGGCAGTGCATCTGGGATCCAGGTGGAGATTGATCCTAGGAGGGGGCACTCCCGGTGGTTCTCTTAAGTAGTGCTGGTGTTTCTTTTCTTTTCTTTTTAAAGTTTATGCTGCTCTCTCTCTTTTGCTTCAGGTATCTCAGAAAGACTTAAGCAGGTCCCCCCCTTGGCTCTTGGAGGAAGTGTCCTTCATGTAGAGCCTCTTTGGGGAATTCCTGGTTCAAGGCACTTTGTAAGGAGTGTTTTAAAGGCCTGGATAGCTCAGTCCGTAGCTCTGTTTGGGTGCCATTAGAGAGCAGGCAGCAGAACAGGGTGCAGATCTGGCGGCTTCTGTAAAGGTTTCAATGCCCTCAGCTCCAGAGCACTCTTTTCACCAGCACAGCAGAGTGTTCCACCTAACCCAATGGTTGTTCCTCCCACAGGTTAGGGAGAATCCAGAGGGTTCCAGAGGGAAGTTGAGGAAGAAGTGGACAGTGCCGTCTCAGACTCCCAAAGGGAGACTGAGGGTGAGGACTTGGATGGGGAACCCAAAAGAACCTCACGGTATAAACTTCCCCTGGATGAGATGGAAAGGCTCTTGAGAGCTGTCCAAATCATTTAGGAGGCACTGTCACCCCACGATCAGATGTACTAGGGCCTAGGGGGAGCGGGTGTTCCCGGGTCATGACGTCTTGATTAATGCCATCAAGGATGGCAGGATCCCGAAGGAAAACTTTTCTTTTCTGGTGCATTAAAGCAAAGGTTTCCTTGGGCGGAAGAGGAGGCTCTCATCTGGAATAAAATCCCCCGGGTTAGATGCGGCCTTTTCTCAGATGTCCAGGCATACTGACCTGTCCTTGGGGACATGGGGGCACTTTTAGACCCTATGGTTTGAAGATGCCTGGGTTTTACCATAAGGAAATCTCTAAGCCTACCATAGCAGCCACAGTGGTGGCTCGTAGTACAAAGTATTGGCTTATCCAGATGAAGCAATGACGGCAGAGGAGTCTTTTCTATCCTCCTTTTCCCGTGCTGCTTTAGGCATTGGCATACTCTGCGGATGCTTCGGCTTAATTCATTCGATGGTATGCAAGGTCCTCGGCTCTGACCAACTCAGCCTGGAGGGCCTTAAGGCTGTAGACATGGCAGAGGGACAGGGCGTCCAAATCAAAGCTCGGTGGAATCCCTCTTTAGAGGAGACCTGCTGTTTGGGCCAGGTCTTGAAGCAGTGCTATCGCATGGCTTATAAGAAAGAGGCCTTTCCCCTTAAGAAAAAAATAGGGGGAGCAGTTAAAAAGGGTCCTTCTTCCCCCAGTGGGAGATGATCACCTCCAATCAGTTTGTGTTGGGGATCATCAAAAGAGGTTACCGTGTGGAATTTTCAGAGCTTCCCCCTTTGAGACTCCTTGTCACTGAGCTGACAAAAGGTGCCTTTCTTTCCTCTGCAGGAGTTAGAGGAATAGGAAGTGGTAATAAAGGTCCCAGCAGATTAAATAGGCAAGGCTTCTATTCTCTCATTTGGGGTTCGCAAGCCTGTGGACAAGTTCAGGCTCATCCTGAGCCTGAATCGTCTGGGTGTCTTGGTCACCTACAGAAGTTTTTGGTTGGTTTTAATCACGGGGTGAGGGCACCTCTTCCACCAAAACTGTTTCAGGGCATCGATAGTAAAGGATGCATACCTGCATATTTCCAACGCAGAAAGCCACCAGCGTTTCCTCATGCTGGCAGGGATAACCTCGGTAGGGGTGCTACACCTTCAGTTTAAAGCACTCCCCTTTGGGCTATCCCCTTCTCCCTAGTATCTTCACCAAAGGGGGGTCACCTTCCTGCGATGGTAGAGGTCCTGTCCTTCCTGCGTCTCAGGGTAGTCTCTGTGATCGTGTATCTTAACGATCTTCTCCTGTTTGTCCCTTCTCTGGCGCAGTTGAACGGGGATCCACAGCTTATAAGGGACCTATTAGGGAGCCTGGGTTGGCCTCTGAACCTACGGAAACTCATCTTAAACTTCTTCCCAAGGGGGTCACCTTCCTGATTAAAGAGGGTCAGGTTGAGCTTACTGACATCCACGCTCCTAGCTGTTCAGTGGACGGGGTTACGTTACTGTCGTCTGCAAGCTATTCATCTTGAAGGTTTGGGGCCACAGTAGAGGGCCTTAGGACTCTTTGTTTTCGGTTCTAACTCAGGTAAAGAAGCCAGGAGCGGTGGCGTGTGACAATGCGCGCCGTCTCCCAAAGGCGCAGTCTGCGGTTGGATTGCGTATGTCTGAGTTCTAGTCCACCCTGTGTCAAATCACGAGGGTCTCTGTTGCTAGCTTTAGCACGGTAGCTCATGACTGATCACCGAATGGCAAAGGTCACAGCTGACAGTCCCGTGCTGGCAAGGTAGCAGTGAGTAACCGACTTAGAGCATTGAGATAATACTACATAGCCTGTATTTTAAAGTCCCTTTGGTGGGATAGGGGAGCATGTTTGTCACAAGGCCTAGAGTGGATTTGGCCAATATCCAAGAAGGAGGGAGTCAAAGAGACCCTCAAAATTGGAGGGAGTTGAGAGCAGTAGATCTGGTTCTCAGGACCCCGTAGAGAGTGCTCTGGGGACATTAGGTAGCAGTCATGGAGACAATCCCTTGGCAGTGGCTTACGTCAATAAAACGGGGGCTTCTGGAGCAGAGCCTTAAGGGCCTCAGCGAAAAGCCACCCTCAGATGGGCCAAATGTTAAATTCCTGTCCTTCCAGTGATCCGGTGGAAAGGAGAGCAAATTCAGGTATTAGATGCCTCAGCAGGAGAACGCGGGGAGAGAGCAACCAGGTTCTCAAACAGGACGTTTTCGAAATGATCACCCGGGGGAGGGGGATGCCCTCGATAGACTTCTTTTGCCCCAAGGGAAAACGCGAAAGAAGCCATCTCCTGTTCTATGAGCAGGGGAGATGGGATGTTGGAAGCAGACGCACTAAGCACAGACTTAGGATTTCTCTAGGTGCTATGCTTTCCCCCTTCCCGTCCTGATTCCCGTCTTGATTCCTGCAGAGTTGAGGAAGTTCTGGTGACTCTTTCTAATCGCACCTCATTGGCCCAGGAGGCCGTGGGTCTCCATTCTTAAGGGCCTGTCGGTGGAACTCCCCTGGGGTTTTTTCCCAGTGTCCAATCTGCTGCCCCCAGGTGGAACCTTGCAGCTTGGCTACTGAGGAAGTTCCGAATGGCAAAGGGGTCTCAGACTGTTAGTAGCCACTCTTTTGAATGGCAGGTAAATGGAAGCTCAGACCATTTTTTTGAGGGTATAGAGGCGGTTCAATAGCTGGTGCTCAGAGAACTCCTTCAAGGAGCACAGCTCGGGGGCCGTTCTAGAGGTCCGGCAGTCAGGGGCAGATAAAAGGTTAGCCCCGAAACATTGGAGAGTCAGGTATCCGTTTCAAGCGTGTTTCTGAATAGACTTCTAATGTCAGACCTTGGGATAGTAAGGTTCTTCAGAGCCTTAAGTAGGTGAAGACCAAGCCTTTGGTCGCCCCCTTCCCAGTCGGGATCTTGCTTTAGTTTTACAGGTTCTCACAAGGGAACCTTTTGAGCCGTTAGAACCTTGCTCGTTAAGATTGATCACTCCCAAAACTGTATTTTTGGTGGCAATCACTACAGCAGGGAGAGTAAGTGACTCGAAGCCCTTTCTATTAGGGCACCTTTTTTACCTAAGGTAGCCTCTAGTTTCCATAAGAATACAGGAGATTGTGCTACCTACTTTCTGTTCGAATCCAGTAGGAGAACAGGAACACATGTTTCAGATTAAGATGCTAAAAAGATGTGTTCTTCATTATTTGGATTGCACAAGGTCAGTTCAAGAAATCGGATTCATTTTTTGTGTTGTTTTCTGGGGCTAGGAAGGGTTCCAAAGCCTCTAAACGTACGATAGCTAGACGGTTAAGTTAGCCATTGGACAGGCGTACGTGACAGGGAGGTTAGGTCCTCCAGTTGGGGTTAGAGCACACTCAGCCGGGGCAGTGGCAACTTCTCAGGCAGAGTGGGCTGGGGCATCTCCTGCACAGATCTGTAGTGCTGCAACGTAGTCCAGTGTTTCTACGGTTGTGAAACATTATAGACTGGATCTTCTGTCAGCCAAAGAACAAGCCTTTGGCCGTATAGTACTGCAGGCAGTGGTCCCACCCTAAGGTAATGTACTCGCTTATCCTCTCTAAGGTGGCTGTCCTGAAAGACGATTGGGGAAAAATGGAATTACGTACCGGTAATGTCCTTTTCCAGGAGTCTTTCAGGACAGCACCGGTTCCCACCCAAATTGTTTGCAGATCATCGGGAACTCATTACATGAGGCCGTCAGGTAAGACTTAAAAAGTTTATTTGTTTGACGTGTTCTTGTGTCTCCCCAGTTTGGCCGGAGGTACTCTGGAAGAACTGAGGAACGAAGGGAGGAGGAGGCTTAAATCATGAAAATGAAGGCGGTGTTTCCTCAGAGGGGAGGAGCCGGTGTCTCTCTAAGGTGGCTGTCCTGAAAGACTCCTGGAAAAGGACATTACCGGTACGTAATTCCATTTTTTTTTTGTTTTTTGTTTTTGAGAATCATACTTACCTAGGTGGATGCAGCATTGGTCCAATGCTGAATCTGTCCCCCAGAAACTCTAATGATCTGTACACACGACCGGTTTTCCCATTGGAATAAACTCTGAAAGTTTTTTTCCAGCAGAATTCTGCTGAAACTGTCTTGCATATACATGATCACACCAAAGTCCAGTCGTCTAAAAACGTTGTGACGTACAGCGCGTACGACAGGACTAGAAAAAGGAAGTTACATAGCCAGTAGCCAATAGTTTCCGTCTCGTGCTTGCTTCAGAGCATGCGTAGTTTTTGGTCCGTCGGAACAGCATACAGACGAGCAGTTTTCCCAATAGGAATTGGTTCCGTCGTAAATATTTAGAACATGTTCCATTTCTAGGTCCACCAGAATTTTCGACGTAAAAAGTCTGATGGGGCATACACATGATCGTAATATATGATGAAAAGCTCCGTCAGACTTTTTCTGTCGGACATTCTGCTCGTGTGTACGCGGCCTAACACTGAGAACTGAGCAATCGAACACTGCCGATCACTCAGTTCTCACAGCTCCTTTAGTAGAGAGCTGGTAACTGTCGATCACAGCTCTCTGCTCTTCCCCCTTCTCGCTCATGGCAGCACTTGGCTGTAGAGGGGGCGACTTTCTGTGCTGTAGCTCCCCTCAGACCCCCCCCCCTTTTGTTGATCTGATGCAGCGATGTGCATGAGAACAATGGCTCCAACTGCTATCTCTCTCCTCATTGGACAGATTGATAGCAGCAGGAGCCACTGCTGTTAAATCCTGTGACATGGGGCGAGGCCAAATCCCGCTGTCTGTGTCAATGAATGCAGCAGCGGGAGTCGGGAGCAAGCCTTGGGCATGGATGCGCTGCACTGATGGGCACAGATAAGGCAACACTGATAGGCACTAATAGGTGGCAATGATGGGCACGGATAGGCAGCAATGATGGGCACTGATAAGTGGCACCGATGGGCCTCTATATTACATACTGTGCTTTTTACCACTCAAAGTACTTCATACTGCCTTATTCTACACAGTGCTTGATACACATATAATTAAATTCAAATCAAAACTGGAACAGCCAGAATCTAAAGTACATGGGAACCAAATAGCTTCTATTTCTTATTTTTAAAGTTTAACTGAACAAGCTGTTTGGTTGCCATGCACAAATGCTTCACATTATGTCTTCTCTGGTTCTTATAAGTGTCCTCCATAGTGCCTTATGCCTTTATATTACACAGACTACCTCATACCTTTGTATGACACACAGTGCTTTGTACCTTTTTGTATTACACATAGCAGTTGATTTACTAAAACTGGAAAGTGCAATATCTTTTTTTTTTTTTTTGTGAAAGGTGAATTGAACAAATTAGAAGGTAATTGGCTACCCTGCGCAGCTGCACCAAATTTTCCACTTTTCCATTTTAGTAAATCAACCCCATAGTGTTTTATCTCTTTATAATACACACAATGCCTCATACCTCTGCAGTAAAAATATACTACTTCATTCCTTTCTATTGTATATACTTACTATATTTGCCTCTCTATTCCTTGATGTGCAACAAGCGTCTTAATTACATGCAGCGCCTTATATATTTCCATTACATGCAGTGTATCATACGTCTGGTAGGGAGAGTGTCTTTGATGTCTATAAAATAGTGCTACTCCCTTTTTCATCATTATGCATTGCTGCCTTTAGTGTGGATGAGAAGGAGCATTTGTAGACCAAGGGCAACCCAAGCATCCTAAACTTTGTGCATCCAGAGGATACCCATTACACACACAAAATACTTGACATAGTTTTTTAAGACTACAGTTTCCTGTGAAACCATCATGATGTGTGGTGATATACCTCAAGGACCAACCTAATCAGTGACTATTGGAGATCTTTGTAGTCCATGTTTGTCTTATGGGATGTTATATGTAGCTCTGTCTAGAGTGGGTAACCCACAATGTTTGCTTTAGGTATCTGCATAAAATTTGTTTCTACAGAAATGTATAGATTACACAATGGAAATGCATGTACAAATTTCATATTTAGGAGAACCAGAGCAATCTGAGGTTTAGTGTGGGTTCACATAGGTGCACTGTGCAACATCGCATGTGATTCGCACCTCACTGCTGTGCAAATCACATGTGATGTCTGTGCAATGCGAATTTAGCCATACAGATTGTATGGCTGAATTTGCATTTCCTTCTGACTAAAGTTGTGCAGGACCCTTTTTTTGGTCTGCACCAGAATCGGGTTGCATGGGTGTTCACACCCATATGCTCCAATTCCTGTCCGAATTGACAGTTTGCACTGCGATATGCAAACTGATCTGGGGGTGTCATTAATTTTGTATTGACGCTCCCAGCAGTTCGCATTGGATTCGCAGGGTTTCCCATCCCAATGTGAACCGAGCCTAAATGACCGCTCAATGAGCATATGATCAATATCCTCCTCCCATGCCTACTTGCACGCATACATCCCCCCACATGTACACACAGCACCCCTCCTGTACAAACATCGATCCCCCACCTGTACACACACACACCCCCCTCTCCCCGAACACCCTTATAGCACATTTACACTTGCTTCGGCTTCAACACACATTAAAGTGGTGTTGCCACTAAAAAATAAAAAAGTGACTAGAAATCTTAAGAAAAACAAAAAAATAATAATTGGAAAAAATAAAATTTTTTACTCACCTCTAAATACCTGTTGCTAGGGGGTCCCTCGTAGTCTGCCTTCTTCCTTGCCCGGGCTGGTGACATCACTTCCTCTCGCGCCGCACAGTCATCTGGGACCTGTCACATGTCCTAGATGACTGTGCGGCGTATCACGGTGCCGCTCGAGCATGCGCAGTGGATGCCCGGCTGTGCCCACAGTACAAATGACGGCGCCGCGAGCGGAGCGGATAACGAGGGGGGCTTCGTTCCCCCGCATCACTGGAACCTGGGACAGGTAAGTGTCCGATTATTAAAAGTCAGCAGCTGCAGTATTTGTAGCTGCTGACTTTTAATTTTTTTTTTTTTTTAGGGGCACCCCACTTTAATGGATAGTTTACGCTTACTTCAAAACAAGGCTTTGGACAGGCTTTGTTAAAAGCCAACCCCGACAACCAACGGCCAGGGTTGTCAGGAAGGGGCCCTTGTCCTCATCAACATTGGGACAAGGTGCTTTGGGTTGAGGGGCGCAGGGCCCCTCCTGCCCCAAAGCACCCACCCCCCATGTTGAGGGCATGCGGTTCTGGTACGGTTCAGGATGGGGGGCGCTCACTCGTCCCCACCCCCTTTCCTGACCTGCTGGGCTGTGTGCTTGGATAAGGGTCTGGTATGGATTTTGGGGAGACCCCAACGCAGTTTTTTCGGCGTGGAGGTTCCCCTGAAAATCCATACCAGACTGAAGGGCCTGGTATGCTCTTGGAGGGGGAACTAACGCCATTTTTTTTTTTTTACATTGTGCGTGGAGTTCCCCCTAAAGATTTATACCAGACACAGTGCCTGGTGTTGTCGGGGATCAAAGTCGGATTCCTGTTCATTGAAGTCAGACGCATGTTGGACTTCAAGTCGCAGGGTAAAGTCAGATCCAAAGTGGTATGACTGTCGTGTCATACCAATGTGAACCCGGCCTCACACTGGGATTGTTTTGATTGGTCAAAGAATAAGTCAGCCTATCGCAAAGTCAGAGCAAAATCTTATCTTGTTTATTCAAGTCGGATGCAAGTAGGACCGATGTTGCAGGGCAAAGTAGGATGACAGTAGTACAACAGTCGTGTCGTACCAGTGTGAACCCAGCCTGAAAAAGGTTCCTGCACTACTTTGGTCCTTCTTCAGCCCATTGAATATCGTTGAAGTTGGATCTTTGTCCTAACCATCTGACTTGAGGCATCTGACATGGTGATTACAGCAGCAATAAAAAGAATTTATGTCACATTGGGATTGTTTTAATTGGTCAAAGGACAAGTCAGACAATCTCAAAGTCGGAGTAAAATCTTATCTTGTTCATTCAAGTCTGATGGAAGTAGGACCGATGTCACAGGGCAAAGTAGGATGACAGTCGTGTTGTACCAGTGTGAACCCAGCCTTAGATACTATGTACCGTACATAAACCCAGAACCTTGCAGTTTACCACCTGAATAAGGATTCCAAGACATGGTACCACCAGATTTTTTTACATTATACCTGTCAACTAAGGAAGCCTTTTGAGATGTTGATTTATTTGCCTACTTTTTCAATCCCTAAAATATGTCGATGGTGACATTGTAAGGACAATTCGTTATGGTGAAGCCATTGTTTCCTGTCCTAGCATTCAAAATGCACTGTAAACATGATTGGCATAACAGCACTGGGTGTCCGGAAGCTGTTTGCATTAAGTTACTTTTCCCAGTTACATTTAGAGAGCTACCTCTTTTACTTTCATATGTATTTTTCTACAGAGAAGTTAGCTGCCAGTTGTTAATTTAATACTCCGGTCAGTAATATAAGCTTAAGTATCCTGGCAGGAAATGGAAAACTCCTTGGATTATGTAGCAGTGACAAATTTTCCTTTGTGGATTGGCTAGAACCTCATGTTACATTGAAAAGTTGTGTAGCCCATTGGAGAGGAATCCAGTAAAATCTGGCCTGTATATAGAAGAACTATGTGGTGCTTGGCTTAGCCATTCACAG
Source organism: Lithobates pipiens (assembly GCF_037356315.1). NCBI lineage: Eukaryota > Metazoa > Chordata > Amphibia > Anura > Ranidae > Lithobates > Lithobates pipiens. The sequence goes on from NW_027507758.1 coordinate 297,247,994, forward strand.
TATTATGGTCCCATGGCAACTAAGGGGAGGACAATTCATCATTCAAAACAGCACTGAAAGGCTATGTTCAACAAAAAGTAATTTTTATAACACAGTATAATGAAGTGCATTCACATACCTTCCCTTGTGTTAATGTATCTTAATTTAGTACACAAAATGACACATAACAACCATGTTGTGGCTAAATGTAGTTTTAGCTTCAGGAGCTAAATCATACTACTTTAACAGTTGGCTCATACAGATAACGTAAAGTAAGTGCGTGGGCGCTGAACAAAGAGTTGGCACTTATAGGCTTATTCCTCAGGGCAAAACAAAGAGTGGTGATCAGGTGCAAAACGGAGTAGCAACCTATCCGATATCTGTTTACAAAGTCATATTATTCTGATTGGTTGCTCTGAGTTTAGTGTACATAGCATGTTTCTCTCTGTTGAATTAAAGTGTTTGTATTGTAAACCCCTACATATACCCACCAAAGTGACTAGCATCATTTGATGCACAGTGATGAAACAAATGGCTATCTCTTCTCTACAGCTGTTGAAAGTCCAGAATTTATACAGCGTATCTGAGCTTTCAGAAAGCAGGGGGCATGGAGAAGAAATTACGCTCTGTAGTGCGCAGTGCGGAGAGCAGATTGGAGGGAAGGGACCCCCTCCCAATCACGCATTCCACAGGAACTGAGCTGAGGCTGGCAATCAAAGGCTGTGTGCTGGAGCTCCCTCCCCTATCACCATTTTATCTCTTGGCATCAGGAAAACTTGTCAGAAGTGACTCATGCAGATAGCAGAGGTAGGAGGCAGCAGACGGATAGGACACTTAGTGCTCTGGATTGAGACACACTGTAGAGGGATAAGCTTTGTTCATATTTCATGTATTTGGTTTACAACCACTTTAACCTGCATGTATCTAGAGCCTTGTAAATATGGGCTGCAGTGTGTATAAAAGGAATGTGTACAGCATACCTGTAAATTGTTTGTTTAAAATTTTCAGCCAGCTTTAAGCGGCTAGTAGACATCATTAAGCTTTGGTACTACGTCAAAGCCCAGCTCCAGACACAGCCATGTTCATTTTGTGAAATCCTTAATTTTCACATACGCTTTCATTTTTATTTTCAATACTTCAGGAGCTCTCTAAGTATGTTAAAACCTCACGATATGTACAGTGGGGACCTCCCCACTGCATTGGAACAGTGTCTATGAACTGCACCAATTGTAGTGCTGTGCTGCCACCCCCTTCACTTTGCTGTTTTTTAAAGTACAAGAAGCTTGACCTGCAATTTATAAATGGTACTCCGGAGAGGGGTGGACCACAACACAGGAGCTTGTTCAATGTTTCACTGTTATGATACAATGGGGAGCCATAAGTGTAACACCCAACTTTCAATCTATTTAAAGCGGAAGTAAACCCATCCATAAAACAGTTTCATTTCCGGAGCATGCCGGAAATGTAACACTCGCATTGGTTGTGCTCTCAATCAAACTGTTAAACCATCCAATGGCTGGTGTCATGACTGATCACATGTGCAGCATCATGGTAGTTTTATATTAAACAGAGGCAAAGATTGCAGCTTCCTTGGCTGAAAACGATAGGGGGGGGTTTACTTACACTTTATATATACAGTGAAAAAGTATTTGATCCCATGCTGATTGGCACTGACAAATAAATGATCATTCTGTAATTTTTATTTTTTTATAATCAGGAGTGCTTTATTGAACTTCAACAGATTACAGAATCTATACAACAAGGTATACAGTTAACATTGTAAAAAGATCATTGCGATATCCATAGTTAAACGTACCTTTGAGCGAGCCAAAGGATGTCATTTGCAGCGATACAGCCCACTAGGGAGGAAAAGGGGGAAAAAGGAAAGAATGGAAGAAAAAAAAAAGGGGGGGAACGAGAGCAGGGAAGAGGAAAAGGGAGGGGGAGGAGGAGGGAGCAAAAGAGGGGGGGCAAGGAGAGAAGGAGAGGGGGGAGGGAAAATAAATGGGGGGGGGGGGAGGAGAAGCAGAGCAGCAGATCCCTCCTAATCCACTACCCAAGGGCAGACCCAGTCCAGGGGGACCACACCTTGTCAAACTTCCAGGGGCATCCCCTGCTTATATATGTTAACTTGTATAGAGGTAATGTAGCATTCACTCTATTCTCCCAGGCAGACACCCTAGGTGGAACCGGGGATGTCCATCTTAGCAGGATCTCCCGCCTGGCATAGAAAAGGAGTATATAAATTAGTAGCCTACTATGGTGCGGCCTCTGAGCATCTTCCTGTATTCCCAATAGAGCAAGTTCCGGTGACCTGGGGACCGACAAGTCCATGCGAACATTCAGATGTTCAAAGATCCCTTCCCAGTAGGTCAACAGTGTTGGGCATTCCCAGAACATGTGGAAGAACGTGCCTAGGTCTGTTCTACAATGGGGGCAGTGCGGATCCCTGTCAATGTACATTCTTGATAGTCTAACCGGAGTAAAGTATACTCTATGGAGAAACTTGACCTGAATCAGTCTGTCACCCGCTGCTATCATTACCCTAGGACCATGATCTAAACAGTCTTCCCAATCCTCCCTAGTGAGCATTGGAATGTCACTTTGCCACTCCTCCCACAACCTAACCATTCTGGGGAGATCCTTAGGCAATAGGGTATTGTACAGAGCCGAAAGGGGCTTCCGCAAGTCATTATCGGACAGAAGGTCCTCCACTGGGTCCAACTGGAGCAGGGGGGGGGACTGGAAACTGGGCCACAGCTGCGTGGTGCAATTGTATGTAACGAAAGTACATCCACCCTGGGAGGCCGTACCTCCCAGCTAGTTGTGTAAAGGTCAGCAATGTACCTGTAGGCATTATATCTTTAAGTGTTGTTATCCCGTACCTACCCCACACCCGGTGGTCCGGAACCGTACGAAAATGATGCAGGGTGGGATTTCCACAAAGTGGCTGAGCGGGAGACCACCGTTCGTTGCACGAGAACCTACGCCTAGCCACAGCCCACACCTTCAGTGTAGCCTTCGTTGGAATTGGGAGATCCGAGTAGGCCCTCATCCACCTGTACACCAGATCCTGAAGTTCCCGCCTTGAACCCACCCGTGCCGCCTCCACACACACAGCATTAGAACGACTCCCTTCAAGCCACCAATAGGTCGTAACTAACATTGCTGCCCAGTAGTAAACCCGCACATCAGGGAGGGCAAGCCCCCCCCCAGATGCGCAGGGAGGTGCAGCGTGGCCTTAGCCAAATCGGGGAGTCGCACCATTCCACAAAAAGGAGGTAAAGCAGCTATCTATTTCGCTTAAAAAGGAGCCACACTGGACTATTCCTGAAGACGTAGTTGAGTTTGGGCAGCACCATCATCTTAAAGATGCTGACACAACCCAAAATGTTCAACGGCAGCCCAGACCAGGATCGGAACCAGTCCTTAACAAAGCAGAGTAGAGGAAATACATTAAGTCGATAGTACTGGGCGGGGTCTCTGGACACCAGCACCCCCAAGTATTTTAAGGAGGACACCCACTCCAAGGGGCCAGAGTCTGGTCCATCAGAGGCCCCTCCATCCAAGGAGAGTAAAATAGATTTAGACCAATTGATACGGATACCTGAGTGTGATCCGAATTGATCAAATATCCGCAGAGCAGCTGCTAGTGAGGGTCCAGCATCACTCAGATATATGCTGACGATGCTCTGCTCTAACGAGATCTTCTCTTCCAATCCGCCCACTACCAACCCCTGAACTCCCAGGGACTCCCTAACCAAGATTGCCAAGGGCTCTATGGACAAGGCAAACAACCCAGGGGACAAGGGACATGCCTGGCATGTGCCTCTGTGGAGTGGGAACGAGTCCGAGAGTCTATCGTTGGTGCGCACCCTGGCCCTGGGTGCCCGATATAGCAATTGCAACCAGCGCAGGAACCCCCGGGCCAAAACCAAAACACCGGAGCACTTCCCAAAGGTATCCCCACTGCACAGAGTCAAACGCCTTTTCGGCGTCGAGGGACGCCACCACCCGAGAGCCACTATTATCATGTGTAATAGACAAATTGAGAAAAAGACGACTGGTCTGAAGCCGGTCTGATCGGCATGGATCAACTTCGAGATGACCGACGTAAGCCGAGTGGCTAGAATTTTTGCCAGTATTTTGGCATCTACATTTAGTAGAGAAATGGGTCTGTATGAGGAGCACTCCTGCGTGTCCTTACCCGGTTTGGGGATAAGGACAATGACCGCCTCCTCCATAGACTCAGGGAGGGCCTCCGCTGCCACAAGTCCCGAGAATAGGGTAGTGAGTTTAGGGGCAAGGAGCTCCACATTTTGCACATAGAATTCTGAGGCTAGCCCATCTATTCCAGGGGTTTTGCCCGACTGAAGGGCCCCAATCGCAGTCTGCACCTCCTCTAGTGTGATTTCCCCATCCAGCATATCCCTGTCCGCATGAGACAGCATAGGGAAGGGGATCTGCTGCAGATAGTTCCACAATTCCCCTGGATTAAACCTAGCACGAGAGGCATAGACCCCCCTGAAAAAGTCAAGAAACCATAAGTTGATGTCCTCAGGGGAGGACAGGAGTTCCCCACTAGCGTTTCGAATCTGAGCTATATGCGTGGACCCAGCCTGCCCCTTTGCCAACCAAGCAAGCAACCGCCCATTTCTATCACCAAATTCAAATAGCCGTTGCCTAGAGTGCAGCATAGATTTTTTAGTCTGCTCCACACTAAACAACGAAAGCTCCCTCAACGCTCTCTGCCAGGTCAAGTAGTTGGAGTTGCTGGGGTCCAAAATGTAGGCCGCCTTGCGCCCCCCAGCCTCCTCCTCCCGCTCTCGCAGTGAACACTCAGCCTCCCTCTGTGTATTAGAAATATGCAAAATGTAGGCCCCCCTCGTCCAGGCCCAAGCACGCGGCACAGGGACCAACTCCCCATTGTTTGTCCAATATTGACAAAGTGCCTCAGTCATTGGTCCCTTCAGTCTGGCATCCGTCGCCCAGAAGCCCGACAAGCGCCACAGTCTCAGTCCGGGGAGTCTGTCTAGGGATACTACTAAGCACAGCAGGGTGTGGTCAGAGATTCCCCTGGGCAAGTGCCGGACCTCCTTTGTCCACGCAAGCGCCCCTGAAGACGCATAAACCAAGTAAATTCGGGAGAGGGCTCTGTGGGAAGCCGAGTGGCAGGTGTACTTACGATCGTGAGGATGGTAACGCCGCCAGACATCAGTCAATGCAAACGTATTAGCCCAATGCTGCAGGTCCGAAGAAGATCTAGATCCCGGGTACAGCCTATCAAGTTCATCCCTAGGGGTCAGATTAAAGTCACCAAATAGAAAGACCTCTTGTGTAGGATACCCCATCACTATCTGCATGATATCATAGAGAACTGTCGAGTCAGCCGGGGGGGGGGGGGAAGATACAGGCCCACCAGAACCAAGTGCCTTCCGCAAATAGTCATATGTAGGATCACATATCGTCCCCCCGGGTCAGTACGGATATCCAGAACCTGGGACGGGAGTGCTCTCCGGATCAGTATGCTGACCCCCCTAGCGTAACTCGAGTATGCTTTCAAACAAGGCTTAAAGCGGAGTTCCACCCATTTAAAAGTCAGCAGCTACAAAAAGTTTAGCTGCTGACTTTTAATAATCAGACAATCACCTGTCCCACGGTCCAGCGATGTGGGCTCATGAAGCCTCGCCCCTCTCCCCCTCCTCTCCGAGGCACCGACATTCTATCTGTGAGTGCCCGGCTGTGGTTTCACAGCTGTGCGCTGTGAATTGTCGAGCAATCTTCTGGGACCTGTGACGTGTCCCATAAGATTGCAGGGAGGTAAGGGGGAGAGGTAAACTTCCTTGCGGAGCCCGGGGTGGAAGTAGGAGCTGGATGCCCATAAAAACTGGGTATCCACCCCCCGCCCCCCAAAAAAAATAATTACATGCCAATTGTGGCATGTCAAAGGGTAACCATCACTTAAAGCAGAAGTTTCATTTTTGGGTGGAACGCCGCTTTAACATTACAGTCTCCTGGCTAAACCATAAGAAAGAAAACTCTTCAGAATGTTGTGGAATCTAAATACAGCAGTTTCCCTAGATAAGCCTATACACTATGGCAGCACAGAGTAGGGCATTTTACTGATGTGCATTTTGCAACACATGGCTTTAGGCTCCATGCACACTAGTGTTTTATATAAGCTCCAAATAAATGATGCAAAATGCTGATAATAGTGTTTTTTTGTGCTGGCTTGTAGTAACATTTCAGAAGCTTTTAGGAGCGTCTGTGTTTTTACAGTGCATAAAAAAAAGTAACGCTTGAAAAAATAAGTTTAAATTGTGTTTAGGGTATTTAGCATTTTTTTCTAACGGGAAAATGCTCCCAAAAATGCTACATTAAACCATTTTTTTGCTGCTCCATGGACACATAGGATAACACTTAGCTTCTAGTAGCAGAAAAAAATGCTTATAATAGCTTCTAGGAGCTTAAAAAAAATGCCAGTGTGCATGGAGTCTTGGTGTGCGTTTAATTTGCATTTATCAAACTATAAACATGCAAAAGCCTGTGATATTGATAATACTTACAGTGCCTTGAAAAAGTATTTATACCCTTTGAAAATGTCCATGTTTTGTCATATTACAACCAAAAACGTAAATGTTGGGACTGTAAGTGTTCGACCAACACATAAGTTGAAGTGGAAATGATTAATGGTTTTCAAATATTTTCACAAATAAATATCTGAAAAGTGTGGTGTGCATTTGTTTTCAGCCCCCCATTCTCTCATACTCTGATACCCCTAACTCAAATCCAGTGGACCCAATTGCCTTTAGAAGTCAACTAATTAGTAAATACCGTGCACCTGTGTTTAATTTCATCTCTGTATAAATACAGCTGTTCTGTGAAGCCCTCAGATGTTTGTTAGAGAATCTTAATGAACAAACAGCATCATGAAGTCCAAGGAACATACCAGACAGGTCAGCGATGACGTTGTGTAGAAGTTTAAAGCAGGCTATAAAAAAAATATCCCAAGCTTTGAACATCTCACAGAGCACCGTTCCATCTATCGTCTGAAAATGGAAAGAGTATGGCAAAACTGCAAACCTACCAAGACATGGCCGTCCACCTAAACTGACAGGCCAGGCAAGTAGAGCATTAATCAGAGAAGCAGCCATGGTAACTCTGGAGGAGCTGCAGAGATACACAGCTCGGTGGGAGAATCTGTCCATAGGACAACTATTAGTCCTGCACTCCAAAAATCTGGTCTTGATGGAAGAGTGGCAAGATGAAAGCCATTGATGAAAAAAAGGCATAAGAAGTCCCATTTGCAGTTGGCAAGAAGCCATGTGGGGGACACAGCAAACATGTGGAAGAAGGTGCTCTGGTCAGATGAAACCAAAATTTAACTTTTTAGCCTAAAAGCAAAACGCTATGTGTGGTACAAAACTAACACTGCACATCAATCACCCTGAACACACCATCCCCACTGTGAAACATGGTGGTGGCAGCATTGTGTTGTGGGGATGCTTTTCTTCAGCAGGGACAGGGAAGCTGTTCAGAGTTGATGGGAAGATGGATGGAGCCAAAAACAGGGAAATCTTAGAAGAAAACATGTTAGAGTCTGCAATAGACTTTAGCCTGGGGGGGAGGTTCACTTTCCAGCAGGACAATGACCCTAAACATACAACCAGAGCTACAATGGAATGGTTTAGATCAAAGCATATCCATGTGTTAGAATGGCCTAGTTAAAGTCCAGACCTAAATCCAATTGAGAATCTGTGGCAAAACTTGAAAAATACTGTTCACAGACGCTCTCCATCCAATCTGACAGAGCTTGAGCTAGCTTGCAAAAGAATGGGCAAAAATTTCACTCTCTAGATGTGCAAAGCTAGTAGAGATGTACCCAAAAAGACTTGCAGCTGTAATTGCTGTGAAAGATGGTTCTACAAAGTATTGACTCAGGGGAGCTGAATACAAATGCACGCCACACTTTACACTTATTTATTTATAAAAAAAAAAATGTTGAAAACCATTTATCATTTTCCTTCCACTTCACAATTATGTGCCACTTTGTGTTGGTCTATCACATCAAATCCCAATAAAATACATTTACGTTTCTGATTGTAACATGACAAAATGCGGAAAATTTCATGGGGTATGAATACTTTTTCAAGACACTGTAACTTTACCTCCCCTACGCACCCAAGATCCACTTATCTAAAACTTAAAAGAGAAGTATAGGAATTATTTTTTATTTTTTTTTATAATCACACTCACCTAGGTGGATGCATCATCTGTCCAATACTGCATCTGTCCCCCGCCGACACTAAGATTGACCGAGCGATCAAACACTGATCACTCGGTTCTCAGTGCTCCCTGAGCAGAGAACTGGTGACTGTCAGTCCACGGCTCTCTACTCTGCCCCCCCCCGATCATGACCATATGGTTGCGATCTTTCCAGAGCCTGGACCGGCTCTGTGACTTCTGCCAACAGTGGGCTTCAGCCTGCTGAAAACGTGTCACAGGAATACAGAACAAACGCACTCCTGTGATCCATAGGAGAAGTACAGACAAATCAGCTTTGGCTGTACTTCTCCTTTAACCACTTCCCGCCCGACCTATAGTAGATTGATGGCCAGGCGGTGGTTCTGTTATCCTGACTGGGCATCATATGATGTCCAGCAGAATAGCGCGCTGGCACACACCCAGCGTGGCGATCGCTGGAGAGGCATGTCAGTCTGACATACCACATCTCCGATCGTGTTGAGGAGCTTCTGACAGAGGCTTCTTACCATGTTTGACCAATCACAGCTGATCATCGCGTGAACCAGGAAGTGCCGGTAAACGGCATTCCTCGGTTCGCGCTTGACAGGGAGAGCCGATCGGCAGCTCTCTCTGTCAGAGCGGGGGTCTGTGCTGATAATAAGCACATTGATTATCAGTACAGCCCCCATCGGATATGCCCATCAGCTGCCAATCAGTGCCCAACAGCTGCCAGTCAGTGCCCCATGAATAACGTCTGTCAGTACCAATCAAAGTGCCAATTAGTGCCCACTGCAGTGCCAAACAGAACCCACCACAGTGTCAATCAGTGCCCAGCAATAGCACTTGTCAGTACCTCATCAACGGTGCTGCCCATCAGTGACATCTTATAATGGCCTTCAGTGCTGCCTATCTGTGCCCATCAATTTTACATATCAGTGCCAACTCATCAGTGCTCGTCAGTGTAGAAAACTAAATTTTATGACAGAAACTAAGAAAAAAATGTGGTCTTTTTTTAAGCACAAAATAAAAACCCCAGGAGTGATCAAATGCCACCAATAGAAAACTCTATTTATGGGAAGAAATTTATAAAAATTTAGTTTGGGAACAGTATTGCATGACTGCGCAATTGTCATTCTAAGTGCAACAGCACTGAAAGCTGAAAATTGTCCTGGGCAGGAAGGAGCGAAAGTGCCTGGTATTGAAGTGGCTAACCTTTATTATAAATCATAAAAGGTACAGTCTGAGTGGTGTTTGATTGCTCGGTTCCCAGTCTTCGAGCCAGCGGGAGACAGATGCAGCATGGGACAGATGTTGCATCCACCTAGGTGAGGGTGATTCTAAAAAAAAAAAAAAAAAAAAAAAAAAATGTGCAGTCAATCCAGAAAGCATACACATTGTTTCATTTTTTTCCACTTTTTTTTTTTTACATTAATGCCATATTCCAAAATGGATTAAATTCATTATTTTCCTCAAAATTCTACAAACAATACTCCATAATGGCAATGTGAAAGAGGCTTGTTTGAAATCTTTGCAAATTTTTGGAAGAAACAAAAAAAGAACAAACTTGTGTACATAAGCATTCACAGCCTTAGCCATGACACTCAAATTTGAGCTCAGGTGCATCTTTTTTCCACTGATCATCCTTGAGATGTTTCTACAACTTGATTGGAGTCCACCTGTGGTAAATTCAGTTGCTTGGACAAGATTTGAAAAGGCACACACCTGTCTATATAAGGTCCCACAGTTAACATTGCATGTCAGAGCACAAACCAAGATATGAAGTCCATGGAATTGTCTGTAGACCTCCAAGACAGGATTGTATCGAGGCACAGATGTGGGGAAGGGTACAAAAAAATGTCTGCAGCATTCAAGGTCCCAATGAGCACAGTGACCGCCATCATCCATAAATGAAAGAAGTTTTGAACCACCGGGACTCGTCCTAGAGAGGGCCATCTGGCCAAACTGAGCAATCAGGGGAGAAGGACCTTAGTCAGGGAGGTGACCAAGAACCCGATGGTCACTCTGACAGAGCTTCAGTGTTTTCTGTGAAGAGAGGAGAACATTCCAGAAGAACAACCATCTCTGCAGGACTCCACCAATCAGGCCTGTATGGTAGAGTGGCCAGATGGAAGCCACTCCTCAGTAAAAGGCACATGACAGCCCGCCCGGAGTTTGCCAAAATGCACCTGAAGGACTTTCAGACCATGAGAAACAAAATACTCTGGTCCGATGAAACAAAGATTTAACTCTTTAGTCTGAATGGCAAGCATCGTGTCTGAAGGAAACCAGGCACCGCTCATCACCTGACCAATACCATCCCTACAGTGAAGCATGGTGGTGACAGCATCATGCTGTGGGGATGTTTTTCAGTGGCAGGAACTGGGAGACTAGTCAGGATCAAGGGAAAGATGAATGCAGCAGTGTACAGAGACAATCTGGATGAAAACCAGCTCCAGAGCGCTCTTGACTTTAGATTGGGTTGAAGGTTAATTTTCCAACAGGATAATGACCCTAACTACACAGCCAACATAACAAAGGAAGGCTATGGTACAACTCTGTGAATGTCCTTCAGTGGCCCATCCAGAGCCCAGACTTGAACCCAATTGAATATCTCTGGGGAGATCTGAAAATGTCTGTGCACTGACGCTCCCCATCCAACCTGATGGAGCTTGAGACGTCCTGCAAAGAATGAATGTGAGAAACTGCCCAAAATTAGGTGTGCCAAGCTTGTAGCATCATACTCAAAAAGATTTGAGGCTGTAATTAGTTCCAAAGGTGCATCAACAAAGTATTGAGCAAAGGCTGTCAATACGTATGTACATGTGATTTGTTTTCATTTTTTATTTTTAATAAATTTGCAAATGTTTCAAACAAACTTCTTTCACGTTGTCTTTATGAGGTATTGTTTGTAGAATTTTGAGGAAAATAATGAATTGAATCCATTTTGGAATAAGCCTGTAACAAGAAAATGTGGAAAAAGTGAAGGGATGTGAATACTCTCTGTATGCACTGTAAGTGACCATAACCGGTATCCCTATTGGGTGAGGTAAATGCCACTATATATAAACCAAAGTTCTTTGTCTATGTGGTAATATTTACAACTACCAAAGTTTATTGGTGAAACTTCTCTCTATATTCATATATAGACAATAAGAGGGTTATTATATCCTCTTTCATTCAATATAATGGCTCCAGGCTATTTATGGATATGTAAACTCAAGGTCTGCTCACCAACACCAACCGGTACAAAGAGATGGGGGGGGGGGGTACATCTGTCTCTCCTCTCATCTATTAGCCACGTATAAAAATGAGATGAACAAGAAAAAGAGAAAGTATACTAGCAAATACTGTCTTACTGAAGATATGGGCTATCTGTCTTCTATCCTATGAAAATATCTATCTCTCACATATGTAACTCATCCATGTGGACACAAACCACCACTAATGGACGTGCCCCATATATGACCATTTCCACAAAAAAGCTTCTCTAATAGACTGCATTGACACAATGCATATCTATGGATGAGTGTACCCGTATTACATATATGAGAGATATGGGGGGAGAGAAGTTTTCTTAACAGAAACATAGACTAATAAAACCAGTAAGAGATTTTATCCCTACCCTATGTTATCAAAAGCTGGAGAATATAAAAGTTTGGGCTGCATTTTGTTAAAACTATTGCTAGGTGGATTAGACAAGTCATGTTTTCAGCCTATAGTCTAAAGGTTTGTTTGGGTTCCTCTCTTTCCTATTAAAGCGCCGTCTATGAGATCCATATTTTATTGGCTTTTCAGCATCAGACATCTGTTTGTCAGATTTGCAAGGCTGCCACCTGGTCTTCAAGCATTAACCTTTACTAGATTGATGTCCAAGCCTCCTCTGATGCCAGTTTTCACCATGAGGTGCTACAGGCTGTTTTCTGATTCAAGCCCTTCTTGACTTGTTTGTTATGTGGGCCTGTTGGCATGTATTTGCTGCATTGCCCATCTCTCAGTTCTAATGTTTTTGGCTGTGGTAAAGACTAAAGATCCTGTGTCCAGTGCTGTATGACTAAGATAATAGGACTTTTGACTTACCAGGAAAGTCTGTTCCTTGAAGTACAGTACACCAGTCCCTCCTCTCTGTTCTTTATGATCTTCCTATTTGATTGGTACAAAGCAAATACTTCCACATAAAAGTGTTAAAGAGGTATTAAACTCAAAAATAAAAATGTATTAAAATGCAGGTCACCAGTTCTTAGATGTGATGTCTGCATATTTTTTCCTTTATTTTTACCTGGTGATCCTGCCAGCAAGTCTGTTACTTTTTAACTTTCCTTAAGGCTGGGTTCACTCTAAAGATCTCAGCGGCTCACAGCAGAAGTCCGGTGCAACTCCATTTACCGTTTCAGGTCCGATTTCAGCCTGCATTTTGGGCTGAATTCGGACCTAAAACAGACCGAAAGACACACAGGGCTCCTGTGCAATTAACACTGGAGCAGCTGCGGAGATGTGTGAACCAGCTCCATAGAGAGCCAATCACAATCTCCTACTATGTGAGTTGGATGCGGGGAAACCCACATCCAATTCGCATAGGTGTAAACCCAGCCTCAAGGCTAAGTTCACCTTTAGGAAAAAAAATAATAAATGCACATGGTAAAAAATTTGCATTTAATATTTTTGCACTGGAGTCTGCAAAGCATTCCACCCACGATCAGTCGCTCATGGGTGCAATATCAGGCTCCTGCAGAAACTCAGTACAGCTCTCTGCCCCTAGCTCTTTGCAAGCAGACAGTTACTGAGCTGCAGGAAATGTTGGTGAACTACAAGGGCACTCATCAGTGTGCTCATAGTTCATTGAGAACTACAAGCCATTTGCTGCAGTAGCAGACAGGGCTTGTAGTTCATTCATTCACAGGTGCCCGTATATGAATGGCTAGGCTGTGTGGGTGGCTGCAGGGAGAAGATCCCCCACCCTCTGTCACAGGGTGGGGGGCAAGGTGGCTGGTACTTAACATGTTACACCCTAAACAGGGCTGTAGCATGTTCAGAAGGCGAACTTAGACCATGTTATCCAAAGTAGCAGTTGGAGGGTTGAGACAATCTTTACACTAACATGGGTGCTTAAAATGGTCAGCTTTTTTCATTTATGTATAACCTCTATCCCAAATAAAACAAAAACTGTTGCTGTAACTGCTTATAAAGGGTTAACTGGAGTTCAGCTTCAATCATTTTCAATCTGCTAGCATCTAGTTACCTGAAGATAGCTTCATACAACCCCTGGTTAAAGACTAAATATCCTGTGTTCCATACTGTCATCTATATTTTACTGGTACTGTAAGTCAAAATTTTTGTGTGTGTGTAGATAGTGTATTATTAAGTGTTTTGCTGATACATTTTCCCATTATATACATAAGTTGTTTAGCATATCAGTTGAGCATATTTTAAGTATTGTGTGCCAGCCTAGATTCATTTTGTACTTACCTTGTTATGGAGCCCTTAAGTGTTAAAACAGCAGTATACACACATCTAAAGTTACATACACACTCATTATAGATAATGTGTTTCGGGGAAACACTTGGCTGACGCTGACTGGGTATCCATACACAGATTTGCTGGTGTGTGGAGGTAACTAACACCACTTGGTAATTGAAATATGTTGCTCCTTTGCAATTTGTTTCAAAATAGTCTTTGCAAATCACATTTCGGCTTGATCTGTATGCTTAGCTGTGAAGCTGAGCAAGCACAATACAGTATAAAACTTTATATACCTACCATTTTAATCACTTGATTGGGCATTGCAGAGTGGTGTAGCAGCCTAAACATTTTTAGATTTATGGATTAGGGGAGGGAATGGCCACTCACCTGACAATCTACCCCACACCTGCTCGGGCACCCTTTCACTGCTGAACCAGTCATTAGCTTTATTTTCTTTCAATTATAGAGAGATAGTCTGTTACAATAATTAAACCTGATAAATATCAATATGATGGAGACAAACCCTGGGTGGCCTGATCCTTTAGGCTGTAGGCATATTTTGTTGCACTGTAGACTTGCAAGCAATACAAATAAAAAAAAAAAGGGCTTCACTGCTATTAAGTGGAGGAACAGCCACACCTTTTTATGGTAAAAAAAAACAAAACACAAATGTATTACAAAAATATGAAAAGCATTAAACAGCACTTTAAATCACTCCCAAAGTCAGGGTCTTGTGACAGCCTCTCTCATAACAGCCACAGGCCGCCAAAGCCTTCTGTTTGGGTGTCCGCTGTCCACGGGCACACTTGGGCTACATACCAGCGAAGGGCTCTGTAGTTCTCGTCCAACCGCATCTCCACCTATATATATACACAACATTCCAGTGTGGTGTACAGTGAGGCTGATTGGTACAGATCTGACTGGATTTCTCAGTCACCCTGTGCCCCTATTAAAGACACAGAGTGACTTAGACATAGGAGGTGCATGGGGAGATGAAACAAGGTTTTCCCAACCACCCCAAAGGATTCTGAGTTCCACAGCCCCCCCCCCCCCCCCACCCAAAGTGACGCCGTCACAACCATGTATTCATATTTTCATAGGACAACATTTGTCAGATATTGAAAAACCAACATGTCCTTGCTAAATGTTCCAAGAGGTCAATGCGTTTCTCATAACTGCTTCCTCAGGACCTCTGTCTTGGCAGCAAAGAAATGTGGTCTATCCAAGTGAAAAAATGCAGTATTCCATACATTTGCATATATTAGAGATTTTGCAGTGCCTCATATATCAACGCACATGTTTTGGTTTTAACCTCCTCCCACCCGGCCACTGCATATAAACAGCTGGGTGGGCTTGTGTCCCCCGGACACGCCGCATCTCGGATCAGCAGGAGGGCTCTGTGCAGGGCTGGACTGAGACAAAAATTTGGCCCTGGACTTCATCCAGACCGGCCCACTTTAATTTTGCAAACATGCAAAAAACAGTATATAAACTGTATGCAATTGCGCAAAAAAGCCCCTAGAGAACCCCCCTTACATCAGGGTCCCCAGAGAGCCCCCCACTTACATCGAGGTCCCCAGAGAGCCTCCCCTTACATCAGGGTCCCCATATAGCCTTCCCCTTACATCAGGGTCCCCTGAGAGCCCCTCTTACATCAGAGTCCCCAGAGATCATCCGCCTTACATCAGGGTCCCTAGAGAGCCAACCACTTACATCCGGGTCCCCACAGAGCCCCCCCTTACATCCGGGGTCCACAGAGAGCCTCTCTCTTATATCAGGTTCCCCAGAGAGCCCCTGGCTTACATCAGGGTCCCCAGAGAGCCCCTCCTTACATCAGGGTCACCAGAAAGAGGGCAGGTAGTGGGCCGGGACCCTGTGGTTGGGGACTCCTGGACTGACTTGGGGCTATGGGCCCCAGATTCGGGGGCTATAGCCCCAAAAGTCCCCCCCAACGATGCCACTGGCTGTCACTGAAACCGGCCCACTGAGCCATCGGCCCACCGGGAAACTTCCTATAGTCCCTATGGCCAGTACATGCCTGGCTCTGTGATTGAAAACATGATGGCTGTGTCCAATCACATAAAATAAACAAAGAGCTGTTGCCAGGCAATTGGCTCTCCTTCTCCTCACACAGAGCCTGTCAGTGAGGAGAAGAGCGGGGATCACTGTGTATGAGCTGTTTTACAGCTTTTTACACACTGATCACCCAGCTAGTGTCCCTACACAGTAAAAAAAACACTTCACACATCTGTCGCAGTGATCATCTGGCGCATATCTGTCTGTGATCATCTGCCGCATCTGTCCCAGTAAACATCTGCGCACATCGGTCCGTGATCATCTGCCACATCTGTCCCAGTACACAGCTGCACACATCTGTCTGTGATCATCTGCACACATCTGTCCCAGTGCACATCTGCACACATCTGTCTGTGATCATCTGCCACATCTGTCCCAGTGCACATCTGCACACATCTGTCTGTGATCATCTGCCACATCTGTCCCAGTGCACAGCCGCACTCATGTCCATGATCATCTGCCACATCTGTCCCAGTGATCAACATCTCTCCCGCATCTGACACATCTATCCAGTAATCTGTTAACATGGCTAAAAATTAATCAACATGGCTAAAAAAAAATGTTTTCATTTTCTTTCCACATTTTCCAAAAACTTGTGGACAAAAATTAAAGGTTCAAAGGACCATTATGCCTCATAGAATATACATTGGGGTGTTTGCTTTCCAAAATGGGTTAATTTTGTGGGTAATGGTGCCTGATGCTATATCATCTCTGAGTTTTCATTGTTGCCCCAGATCAGTCATTGGAGAGTACAGGGCACCCTTAGTCAAAGCTGTAACATGATTGTTAATTTCTTAACACATATGAGGCTCTCCAAAGACTCAAGAGGGTTCTTTCAGGTTAGAGTTGGGTAGATGTGTGGTGCCTCCTGAATCCCGATTCTTGGAACTACACAATCTACTCTTCCCCTCACAATTTCTACCCCCACTTGGATTATTTCTTCCTACATCAATCACAGTTACTCTTAATCACCGTAGGGAATATCGGCCTCCAGTATGGAAGGCACGTAAGTGTGTAATTAGAGGTTCTGTTATCAAGTTAGGGGCCAGAGCCAATAGATACCGACAATGAGAAATTACCTCACTTCTGGACTGAATTCATGCACTGGAACAGACCCACAAACGTTCCTTGGCAATCAAATATGCCGTCGATCTTAAAATTTTAAGAGATGCCTTGAACGCTGTTCTGCTCTAAAGCAAAGACAAAACATGTAATCCCAGAGAATTTTCTTTGAATTCGGGGCAAACCAGGGAGACTACTGGCCCAGGCTCTACAGGCCGAGCTAATGATGTGTTGTCGCCTGCTTTTTCATTAAGCAACAGAACCAGACGGGTGTCCCCTGTCACCCCTTATTTTAGTACTGGCCTTGGAGCCCCTGTTTTGCCAAATCAGGTCCTATTCTAATACTAGAGGTCTTCGGAGCTTGAACACTCATCATAAGGTTTCTGCATATACATGACATAACCATTATGGTTGACATATAAACTGTTGACACACTGGTATTGGACCCTGGTGCTTCTTCAAAAGACCTACCCCTCTGTATCTCTGCTATGTTGGCATTGCCAACAAGAACCCGACACGTGGTTTCACATCTTCTTGTCATGCTCCCACGTACAAACATCATATTTACCTCCACTGTGCAGTTTGTTTTGCACAGAGTGACCCTGATCATCGACTTCTGGGGTCCCCCGGTGGTGCTGATAGCTCCTCCCCGCATTGTATAACCCCCTAGGCGAAGCGCACTCCTGGATGCGCTCCAGAGTCCAGCATTTGCTTCCATTGAATGCCGGACTAGGCCCTACCCCCCCCCCCCCCCCGCACCCTTATCGTTTGGATTTGATTGACAGCAGCGGGAGCCAATGGCTGCGCTGCTATCAATCTATCCAATCAAGAGCCGAGACAAAGGGCAGAGGGGAAGAACGTGTCTTCGGCGTGGGAATTACTGGGCTCAGGTGTGTAAAACAGGGGGACTGGGGGGCCGGTCACTGACAGAAGGTTTTTAACCTTAATGCATAGGATGCATTAAGGTGAAAAAACACAAGGGTTTACAACCCCGTTAACGCTGCCAAGGTTTGCATTCCACAAAAGTGAAAAAGTACAGACCCACCGTACATTGGTCAATGGATAGCAATGGTAAATGAGAATAATGACACAGAACTTCTTGCAGCAGCTATGAAATGCAAAGAAGAGCAATTCCGTAAAACTTGTCATTATTGGCACTGTGCTTCTTACATATCCACCCTGGTTGCACAGGCTCTGCCTCAGTAAAGATCAAATACTATATGGCTTCAGATTTTTAGGGGGACACCAGTCTCTGTCCTTCTTTTGTCCCCCTTTAGCTTCCCCCTTTTTTTTCTCCCCTCAACTTATGTTGCCCATTTATAAATCTTGAAAATATGCTCTTTTCGCTTAGGCATTACTTTACCAGACACCTGCCTACCTACCAACTGTGAGTGTTCAGGAAAGTTGTTTTATAGGGGTGTAGTCCACACAGCAGCCCTGCATGTGATTAGAAAGTTGACACCCTAAGACACCAATAAGATAACGCTGTTCTCGATGTGGACTTGCTGTCTTCTGGTTCTCATTGTAATGATATATGTGAATTATAGTTCCTGAATGTAGATATCCTGTCCAGAATGTAGATAGTAGATGATACAGCGGCGGTGATGTTAGCGTGTAGGCCTCTCCCTACATGGGAAGGGACAACACACTGTTGTCACCGCCGCCATATCATCGTAGTAGGAACGGCGGCTTTCTTTTAAAAGTCCTTTTTGCTCATATTTGTTTTTATGCTGCAGCACTGTTTTGTAACCTATTATTTTAATAAATGCTACACTATAAGAGCATCATTTGCACTCCCTGTTCTGAGCTTTTTTACACAGAGTCTGTCCCCATTGGAGATAACCAAGCTGTAAATTCTGGACAGGAAATCACCAGACTACATCATAATGGTTCAACGCTGGTTTCTTCTTGTATAGATTGGTGGAGGGATTTCACATTGAAAAGAGCACCTTGCAGCACCTGTGGTCTAAGTGTATATATCTGAAAACTGGAAATGAATTATCCTCTTGTGAGTGATTTGGGCACACTACATTAACACAGCATTTATCAGAGAAGATCTCTGTGGTTACATCGCATTTTCATTTATGGAACTTTGTGTTTAATATACAGACCTTTATTTTCTCATTGGAAAGCGTTGCACTATACTTGATTTTGCATGTTTGTTTGGAGGTTGTATAATCACCTTTTAATGCTACATAAGCTGCTACATAATTCATACAGCGCTCACTTTTATTATTTTTTTGTTGGGCAAAAAATATAGCTTTCAAGGTGATCATACAATAATCTGAACATTAGTACACACGCTTTCATCCGAAATTTTCCAAAGGGACAAATACAATTATTTTTCTCATGCGATACCAGATTGTACGATTTTTGTTTAATCAGTACAGTTTTTGTCCAAAAATACAAAACTAATACATTACATCACTTTCGAATTTTCCTTCTGTTGTACAAGAATTTTCGTATTTTAGTAACCTATTCGTTTTCGATATGGAGACTAGCAAAAAAAAATTGATCATTCGTCTGATCTCATCGTGTGTACTAGGCTTTAAACTTGTAATGTATTTGGAAGTTTGGTTTTATTTATATTTTAATATGAAGATTTCAATGTTTCAGTAGAGATAAGGGTGCATTTGTTAAGAAAACACTGGACTTTATTATGCTGTCTGAGGAAAGAACTGCCTCCGACAACTCACAGTCCTGCTGAATGACAATTGTAAAGTAAAAGTTTGAATCTGAACAGTCATTATAAATTGTCTGATACATGTCTTCTTAAGTTGATGAGTTTTTACACTGCCTGTGTTTTCCCTAAATGTGAATATCAGAGTTCCATCTGGTGGTAACATACAGTAATAAAGATTAAACGAATTACTTACTGACATTGCTCCTTGAGATGAGATGTATTTATAGCTATTACTTCAAGGAGAACTTGTCTACTTCTTATGTTTCAGATTGTATGTTATGAAGATATAAAAATCCTCTTAAACGACTTAATTTCTTATATATATATATATATATATATATATATATATATATATATATATATATATATATATATATATATATATAAGCTGTGTATATATGTAACAGAGATTTCTTTTCTACTAGTAGGAACAACTGACATGTCTCCTCTCCCCTGACAGAACAGGGATTTGTGTGCTTTCGTGCACGCGATCGCAACTGCTGGCCACGTGCATGAGGTCCCCAGTTGTGCAGCAGGCGTGCACACCCTCTGTGGGTTCTTAAAGGGAACCCCATACCGGGTTTTCATGCAGGGGTGCCATTCAGAACCGGTTAATTTGCAATTGCCGTGGTTTTGCACATGTGATCAGATAAGACAGCCATTCGAAAGTTGACAGTTCAGTTGAGAGCTAACATAAGCACACTAGGCATATTTAAAGTAAGCAAAGCTTAAAGTACATTTAAAAAATTTGGAGTGTTTTGAAAATGTAGGGGTAAAGTATTAGGTTCACATAAAGTTGAACTAAAGCTACCTAATAAACTGCGATCAGGCAGCTCCTTATTGCAGAAGACACATGCACACTCTTGCTGTGCTGGAATGATGGAGTCCCATGCACATGCACAGAATGATATTATTTCATCACCGGCCATTCAAGCCGAAAATACAGCCCCCAAAATCAGCCAGAGAGAAGATGACAGCAGCCGGTGAGAGAGTTACTCGCCACATTACTGGAATGAGGAGCTGAGTATTTCTTTCAGTTTAGTTCCACTTTAACCACTGCCCTTTCCAGCTTTTTTCAGCCTCTCCTCCACTTCCCTTCTTCGCTTTCTGTTTGACCACTGAGAGAAACAGGAAATATCAAATGCTTCCTGCTGGTGGGGAACATGTGACTCATCCCCCCCATGTGACATTACTAGAGTCCTTGGCCCTTCCTACACACCAAGCTGTGGCATGGAATTTGCACAGAGAATCCTCTCTTCAATAGTATGTGGATAATATTGGAATGACCTGTAACCCTTTCATGCCTAAGCCTATTTCTGACATTTGTTGCTTACAAGTTAAAATCTGTATTTTTTGCTAGAAAATTACTTAGAACCCCCAAACATATATATATATATATATATATATATATATATATATATATATATATATATATATATATATATATATATATATACATATATATATATATATATATATATATTTTGGAGCTGCACGATTCTGGCTAAAATGAGAATCCCGATTTTTTTTGCTTAGAAGATAGATCACGATTCTCTCACGATTCTCGCGGCGTAACATCATCTTTCACATTAAAACAAAACATTTTTTGCTAACTTTACTGTTTTTTTTTTGTTTTTTGTTTTTTTTATTATTGAAGTATATTTTTTCCCAAACAATTGCATTTGAAAGACTGCTGGGCAAACACAGTGTGACATAAAATATTGCAGCAATTGCCATTTTATTCCCTAGGGTCTCTGCTAAAATTTTATATATATATATATATATATATATATATATATATATAATTTTTTTAGATATTTTAATGTTTGGGGGTTCCAATGTTTGGGGGTTTGGGGGTAATTTTCTAGCAAAAAATATTGATTTTAACTTAAGAAAGAAGTGTCAGAAAAAGATTTAGACTTTAAGTGGTTAAACTTCCTGCATTTACACGTGGTTGAAAGCTTGGCAGACTGCCCAGATTATTTGTTTACACAAGAAGTTCTAAGAAGTTAGTTACAATGTTTCATGCAAGTTCTAAACTTGGCAGATTGCCCAGGATGCTTTATTTTGACAGCTGAGTGAGCAGATAATCTCTCCACTTGTTTATATGAAAGAATCGCCTATTCTCAGTGGGAGAGATCGTCAGAGGAGAGAATCAAGATTGCGATTTTATAACGATTAATCGTGCAGCACTAATATATATATAATTCTTTTTTTTTTTTAAATGGTGATCTTTGCACTATTTTATGTCGCACAGTATTGGCGCAGCGGTCTTTCAAACGCACTCTTTTGGGGGAAGAAAGACACTTTCATGATTTAAAAAAAAAAAACTAAACAGTAAAGTTAGCCCAATTTTTTTGTGTTATGTCAAAGATGTTGTTACTCTGAGTAAATAGGTACCTAACATGTCATGCTTTGAAATTACGCACACTTGTAGAATGGTGACAAAATACGGTACCTAAAAATCTCCATAGGCAATGTTTTAAAAAGAATTTAACAGTTACCAGGTTAGAGTTACACAGGAGGTCTTTTGCTACAATTATTGCTCTCGCTCTTACAATCACGGCGATACATCACATGTGTGATTTTAACACTGTTTACATATGCGGGTGCGACTTATGCATGCGTTTTCTTTTCTGCGCGAGCTCGCAGGGATGGGGGCTCTTTTAAAAAAAAAATCATTTTTTTTCTTGTCACTTTAAAAAAAAAAATTCTGATCACTTTTATTGCTGTCACAAGGAATGTAAACATCCCTTGTGACAGTAATAGGTAGTAACAGGTACTTTTTATGGCAGAATCGGGGGTCTAAAAGAACCCAAATCCCTCCTTTGCACTTCAAAGTATTCAGATCGCCAAAAAAACATAGATTCTGATTACTGTAATTTTTTTTAAATCTGCGCCATCGACAGCTGAGTAAACCATAAATGATGTTGTGACATCACTTCCGTGTTTTTACATAGGAGACTGTAACAAAGCAGTTTTTGGCTTTGTTTCAATCGCACTCTAGCTAGCGGAAGTGCCGGATCCTGGATCGCATCTACTGGTAGGGCTGGAGGCCCGGGAAGAGCCCTTATCACTACCGAAACATCAAAATCTTCAGATTAAAATATAAATAAAACCAAAGTTCCAAATACATTACAAGTTTAAAGCCTAGTACACATGATGAGATTGTCAGACAAATGAACGTTCTTTTTATTTTTTTTGTTTTTTGCATGCTAGTCTCCATTTTAAGAATGAGCATGTTACTAAAGTGTGAAAATTATCTGGTCCTTGCGCAGTCATGTTGGAATAGAAAGGGGCCACCCCCAAACTGTTCCCACAAAGTTGGGAGCATGAAATTGTCCAAAATGTTTTGGTATGCTGACACCTTAAGATTTCCCTTCACTGGAACTAAGGGGCCAAGCCCAACCCCTGAAAAACAACCCCACATCATAAAGCCCCCTCCACCAAATGATTTGGACCAGTGCACAAAGCAAGGTCCATAAAGACATGGATGAGCAAGTTTGGGGTGGAGGAACTTTACTGGCCTGCACTAAGTAAACCCGATAGAACAGCTTTGGGATGGATTAGAGCAGAGACTGCGAGCCAAGCCTTCTTGTCCACATCAGTGCTTGACCTTACAAATGCGCTTCTAGAAGAATGGTCAAACGCTCCCATAGATACACTCCTAAACCTTGTGGACAGCCTTTCTCAGAAGAGTTGAAGCTATTCTAGCTGCAAATGGTGGGCCAACACAATATTGTACCCTACGGAATGCCATTAAAGTTCATGTGCTGTAAAGGCAGGCATCCCAATAAGTTTGGTAATATAGTGTACAGTCTATTGGCCAATGTCGATTCTTCCTGACCGCTGTATTCTGTGTGTTACACACCCCTGAACCCTTTGCTTGTGCATTAAACAAAGTAATAAATGCAAAATAAATATTCCAAAAATAATGCAGTACATACGTATTATTTCTCATCCGTTCCTCTGGACGTAACACGTATGAAAGCTACCATGGATTTGTAAATTGATACTTAATGAATTGTTAACAATGTATCTGCATCAAGTTATTTGTCTGCACAACATAATATATTGTGCTCGTCTGCAGTATTAGTAAAGACAGCGTAGATAATGATGTGAATGGCTGTCCTTTTCCTCTGCATGCCAATATTTTCCAGTGTTCTGCTATTTTGTTCTAATAAGGCTTGTAATAAAGGCCATTTTGCTATAACCTTGTGTACCAGCCTGACATAGCTTGTGAAGTCACAGTCTTAAATGAAACACGAAAGAAGGAGACATTGCTAATACTGCCCGTGTATTACTAATGAGTACTGTGTAATAAACCTTAACCTCTAGCATTTCTGAGGAAAATGGCGTGATTATTTTGGATGGCTAGGCCTTTGTGTATGGCTCATTACCATCTGGCATAATGTGTATTGATATAACTAGTAATTGTCAACTCCTATTTGACATGCTGCCTCTAATAAATGCGACGTGCTTGACTGGAGCCTCCTAATGGTTATAAGGCAAACTATAATTAAAGACGATATTTTTGAGTTATAAAGCATAAACACATATATGCACATTAGTAGAGATATTACTGTGCCATCAATATGATTTCAGTTGTCAAATCTGCCATCTCTGGGCACAGTGAAATGAAACATGCTCACTATATTACCCATTGCTTTCTATACTGCATTTCTTCACAGCTTGCTAGAATGGTTATCATAGTTATTTTTGTAATAGCTGAGAAAATATGCAATCCTTGGCACGCTAGAAAAAGATGAAACATTTTCTCCTAGTGCTTAACCACCTGCTTTGATTCTGATTTTAATCCTCGAGGGACAAAGGAGGAAACACGGTGCCAGGCAGGCAGAGATTCAGCAAAGCTTATATTTGCTTCCATATACTCCGAGATTGGAATGTGTTATGTTTATGGCTGATGTTCTTGTATTGGATAATATTTTATCCCTGCAGTGGACTGTATAGGAATCATATTTATTTAATTATTTTTTTGTGAAAAGTTAGATATTTGAACAGGAAAACAATAGGATTTACATTTCATGCAGGCATTATGCTTAGCAACATTTCTATTCTTCGAGAGTAGAAGTACAGGGCTTTGTGTGCCAGCTGGCAGTGACAATGGAGTAGGAGCAGGTGTCTCAATGGCATGGTCACTAAAAGGCCCATGTTTCTAGAGAAACCCGTGGACATGCTTTGCTGCTTAAAAATGATGACTATTCTTCGAAAGTACTAGGTGAAGGATTACCTTCTTTCAGTATCTATAGGTTTTCGAGAAACATGGACTTTTGGTTCAACAACGGGCAGAGTCCTGTTTAAAATGTGAACTGGCTGTCTCAGTGACAGATTTATGAATTTTTAAATAGTCTGGGGAAACCAGTCATAGGTGCACTGATTAATACCAAAGATCAACTGTTTATTTTTGTACAACCTAACCCATTCATCAAATGGTGAGTTTTAACCACTCCGTATTGTCTGTTGCCTGCTCTAAGAAGTACCTTTTGTAGGTCTTGATAGTATATGTTCGTAAAATGTTTGTTACCCATAGAGAGCCATCTATTAGCCTGGGAAGTTGTAGTTTATATTACACTGTTTAGTGCAGATGCAGAACATACTAGGACAGTAATTGCCTATTTTAGACCATTGCTGTCATATGCAGTTGAACCCGTGACAGAATCACTTTATTCACTCCTTAAACAAGATACTCTTTAGTAAAATGGTGTTTACTATTATACAGATTTTCAAAAAGCTTTTTTATTTTTTTTGGGTTGTTGCTGGATTAAATGTCCTGATGTAGAAAACACAGAAATGACCATACAAAAATAATTACAACAAATATCTACTGTGTACTCTCCAGTACATATAATTTTTATTTTTGGAATATTTGAAGCTACATATATGGAGTTGATTGCTTTTATTGGGCATAATGATACCTTTTTGTTTTTTAACTCATATGATTTTAAGATTCTGGGAGGTTCCATTTTCAGCAAAAAAAAGTATAAAACTTCAACATTTATAAACTTCTATCCAGTATCAGTAGTTCATCTGATCTTCATCACTAGTCAGCTGTTTTTATTTTTGAATCAAAAAGGTTTCTATTGGATTCACAGGTATACAGCAACTTCCAGTGCACAATTACAATTAAATGGTTTTCATTTGTCAATATACATACAGGCATTACATCAGCACATGATTCCCTCCCTCTGTTCCCAGTTCGCTCAGGGTTCCCCAGTATGCTTATCCTGTCTGGCCTAAGCATTCAATTTTTTTATAGACCTTGTAGTAGTCTTGACATTATAAGCTCATTTGGGCTCAGGCCAGGTGTATCCAGCCATTATGACCACAGGCGCTCAAGCCTTCCTGGGCACCCCCTGTGTTGATAAATTTATTTTTCCATTATGAGGGTTCTGCCCATATGTGTTATCCAGGTCGCCGATACAGGGGGCTCCGCCGATTTCCAGCCCAGCAAAATACGTTTTCTAGCCTGGAATAGTGCCCTGGAGACTGCCACCCTGATCAGTTCCAAGGAAACCACATCCTCCAGGACCCCTAGAATACAACATATGGGATCCAAAGGTATCTGCGTTTGAAACACCATATTGATTGTGTCCACTACCTCCTTCCAATACCTGTGGAGCTTCGGGGCAGCGCCACAAGAGGTGGACGAGATCCCCCTCATGTTGCCTGCACCTACCGCACAAGGGGTCATCTAGCCGCCCATCCTGCAGAGCCTGACAGGTGTGTAATGTGCTCTCAGTATAATATAGAGCTGGGATACTTTTTGCGCCACATTCAAGGAACAGGATGTGATAGCTTGTATGGCCTCCTCCCATTGCTCTCCCGTGAGTTGACCTACGTCCCTTTCCCAAAGTGGCAGTGCTTTGCACGGGTGATCATGCAGGTGCCGCGCCAGCAGCATCTGGTAGCATTGTGAACTAGTCAGCTATTTAATAGCTCTCTGTTTTGGCCTTTGAATGGTCAGAATTATATCCCGATAAAAATGACAAACTGCTCAGTTGTATGATAAACCAAAAAAAAAAAACACACTAGGGGACACAGGCCTAATTGTAGCATTAAAATAACATTTATTAACAATAAAGAAAAGCAAAATGCAATTCACACTTTCTAAATGTTAAAGTGATATTAAAGGGGTTGTAAACCCTCATGGTTTTTCACTTTAATGCATTCTATCCATTAAATATGCATAGAATACATTGCATCTCCCCATTTTACTTCTCTGACCCCGATCTTTCTCCAACTAGGAACGAGCACACCAGCTCTACCTGGTGTCTCGTGTCATGATTGGATAGATTGATAGCAGCGCAGCCATTGGCTCTTGCTGCTGTCAATCAAAGCCAGTGACGTGGAGGTGAGACCAAGTCCTGCATTCTGTGTGAATGGACACAGATGCAGGACTCGGGAGCGCGCCCATGTGGGTGTCCACCAAAGAGAGCATTTCTCCAACGTGGACACTTGATGCGGGGAGGAGCCACCAGCGCCACTGAGGGACCCCAGAAGAGGAGGTCCGGGGCTACTCTGTGCAAAACAAACTGCACAGTGGAGGTAAGTATGACATGTTTGTTTAAAAAATAAATATAAAAAAAGAGGGTTTACAAGCCCTTAAAGTCTTGTTTTTTTGTTTTGTTTTTTTGTTTAAAAAACAAACATGTTATACTTTTTTGGAAAGAGCAGCCCAGATCCTCCTCTTCCCAGGTCCCCCTGCCGGCGCACCTGCCCCCAGAGCAAGCAGTTTGCTATGGGGGCACCCAAGCCGAGCCCCTGCTCTACTTGTCCATTCGGACATGAGGTGATGCCACTGTCATCTCCGGGATATATAATAATAATCCAGGCCATGGAATGCATACACCACCACAGAACGGGTCTGTAGAACACACCGGAAGTGCAATAGACTCCATGGAATACCGGAAGCAGCCAGGGATGATGTCACACATTGGTGAGCATTAAGGGGGCATGGCTGTGCATTTCTCCTAGTTCCTTTCTCAACCCTCAAGAGGCCATGCCCCCTTCACGTTTCCTTGTCCACTGCACTTCCTGGTTGCTCCACAGACCCAGTCTGCAGCAGTGTATGCGCTCCATGGCCTGGATTATTATTATATACCCTGGAGATGACAGCAGCATTAGCCTTGACGGCCTATATATGCGCCTAACATCCTAGAAAATGTGAGTTGCCATTTGTCTTTCTTTACTTTTAATACATTCTATTTTAATGCTACACATAGGTCTGCACCCCTCTGTGTTTTTTTTTTGTATAGCAAGATTCTCTTCAATCTCTGGGGGAGCTGCATCAAGTGTTTGAGATGGAACAGAGTTAACCTTTGATGTTTACATATGGACTTTAATGAACTCTTTATGTTTACATCTCTATATCTTAGAATGCTTTCACACTGAGCCGTCAGCGGTAAAGTGGTGCTATTTTTAGCCCGCTTTACCGTTGTTTTAGCAGCATTATTTGGCCACTAACGGGGCAGTTTTAACCCCCCGCTAGTGGCCGAAAAGGGGTTAATCCACCCGCAAAACGCAGCCGGAGCAGTATCGCAGCGCTGCCCCATTAATTTCAATGGGGAGCAGCGGTGGAGGAGCGATGAGTTCACCGCTCCAAAGAAGCTGCTGGCAGGACTTTTTCTGATGCCCTGCCAGCGCACCGCTCCAGTGTGAAAGCAGCAGCTGTTTTAGGGAGTTTGGCAGGAGCTATTTTTAACTCTATAGTGCCTGAAAAACGCTCCAATGTGAAAAGGGTCTTAAAGTGGTTGTAAACTTCAATCTTTGACTTGTACCTATAGATACGGTAGTAAAACAAGAACAGAAACCCTCTGGTGGGACTTTGAAGAGCAAAAACTCTAATTTAAACATAAACAAGATAAATATATAAAAAGTTGAGATTTTAATCGTACAAAATTTTAAATGGGACACAGAGTTAACTGTATCAGACAGAATACATTATGACAATACATAGATGATGTGAAACATAGTAGGAATGAAATCATAACCACTGTTTTAAACCACTCTTATTGTAATGGACAAGGTGGCACCCTATGTGTTTCAAGGTCATGCGTTTGTCCTCTTCATCAGGGGCAAGTGGTGGAATTATCTATGATATCATATATAAGCAGGTATCTTGTGTCACATCAAGAGATTAAAAACAAGGCAATGCTGGCTCTAAACTGCCCAAAAAGGGCTTGGAGACACGGACACCACCACATTGATGAACAAAAGGGGGGGTGGGCAGGGCAGGAGAGACCAACCCTTAGGGGAACCTGCACCAAGAGATGGAATGATAAAATCTCCTTATCTGACCACCAGAGATTATGTAGGCTAGTTTCGAAGTGATGGCAAACCAGAAAATGGACCTGGGTAATGAAGCAATTTATTTGGATGGGGTGAATGCTATTAACCCCAGATCACCGACCAGTGGGATTAAAATTCGCATTCACATGCATTGATATTGGAGTATGCCTTTACTTAAGTGTCCACAGGTTTAACCGCTGCCTGACTGCCTCACGCAGATGTACTGCGGCAGAAGACAGAATCACGTACCAGTACGTTGCCCTTTAAGAGGCTGGCTGCGGGCGCGCCCACCTGGAGCTTTGTGAGCATGATCGCGGGTCCCACTGACTCTATGTCCCCGGGAATACCTGCGATCGTCTCACGGAGAGGAAGAACGGGGAAATGCTAATGTAATCAAGCATTTCCCTGTTCTGCCTAGTGGCTGATCACTGATCACCGCTCCCTGTAATCGGGAGCGGTGATCAGTGTTGTGTCACACAGAGCCCCTCCCCCCCACAGTCAGAATCACTCTCTAGGACACACGTTAACCTCTACAGAGCAACCTAGTGGTTAACCCCTTCACTGCCAGTCACATTTACACAGTAATCAATGCATTTTTAATTGCACTGATCACTGTATAAATGTGGTCCCAAAATCGTATCAAAAGTGTCCGATCTGTCTGCCATAATGTCGCAGTAACAATAAAAATCAGCCACCATTAATAATAAAAAATAATAATAAAAATGCCATAAAACGATCCCCTATTTTATAAACGCTATAATTTTTGCGCAAACCAATCAATAAACGCTTATTGCGAAGTGCACGAGGGTCACAGCCAGGCACCTCCAGGAGCACCCACAGAGGAACATCCGCG
Organism: Lithobates pipiens; assembly: GCF_037356315.1. Classification (NCBI taxonomy): domain Eukaryota; kingdom Metazoa; phylum Chordata; class Amphibia; order Anura; family Ranidae; genus Lithobates; species Lithobates pipiens. The sequence goes on from NW_027507758.1 coordinate 297,277,657, forward strand.
GTTGCATGAAGCATAGCCAACGGAGAGATCTGGGCTGCTGTGTAGTATTTAGAGATATTGGGGACCCCCAAGCCTCCCCGGAGCCTATGGATATAAAAGGTCGCTCTAGGTACCCTGGGGCGTTTGCGCGCCCATATAAATTGGAGGATCCTATTCTGCAGGAGTCGAAGGAAAAAAGTGGGTACCCGGACAGGCAAAGTACGAAAATAATAAAGGACTTTAGGAAGGATCGTCATCTTCGCCGCCGAGATCCTGCCTACCCACGAGAGTGTGGGGAATTGCCAGGCTTGCATAAGGGTGGACACCGTTCGCAACAGGGGATAATAATTGGCCGAAAAAAGGGAAGAATAAGACGGCGTTAATTTGACACCTAAATAATCAATCAAGTGGGATGCCCAGCGGTAAGGAAAATGGTCCTGGAGGCGCTGCACCAGTTCCAGAGGGAAGTTAACATTCAGCGCTGTGGTCTTGGAGGGGTTAATTTGAACACCCGAGAAGGCTGAAAATCGGTCTAATACTAGTTGCAGGTAGGGCAGGGAGATAAGCGGGTTGGTAGGGTCAAAAGGGCGTCGTCCGCAAAGAGGTTCACTTTGTAGTCCCAGGAGAGCGAATCAAACGCTTTATAAATATCTAGGGAGAGCAAAAGTCCTGGTATTTTACGCTGACGAAGTATATGAAGGAGATGGACCACCTTGCGGACATTGTCTCCCGCCTGGTGACCGGGCACAAAGCCCACCTGATCCCTGTGAATGAGAGCCTGAAGATATCTGTTGACTCGCTTGCTCAGAACCTTTCCCAGAACCTTCAGGTCAACATTCAACAGGGAGATGGGACGAAAGGACTGCGGGTCTGTGGCTTCCTCGGGTGACTTAAGGATCATAGAGATATGGGCTTTCAGCGAGTCTGGCGAGCTATTTTTTTGTTTTTAACGCAAAAAATAAAAACCACAAAGGTGATCAAATACCACCAAAAGAAAGCTCTATTTGTGGGGAAAAAAGGACGTCAATTTTGTTTGGGTGCCACGTCGCACGACCGCTCAATTGTCAGTTAAAGCGACGCAGTGCTGAATTGCAAAAAAAGCTCTGGTCTTTGGCCAGCCAAATGGTCTGGGGGTTGAGTGGTTAAAGGGACTTGCTTTGGGCAACCAGCAGGAGTGTTTCAATGCCTATACTGCCATTTAAATGAGGAGGTGGGTGGGGAGGCCCGTCCATATGGAAGCATCTCATTGGTCCTCAGAGCGTTCTTTCCCATGAGGTGTTATATTGAACTTCCAGTGACCAGTATGATAGATTGAGAGTGATAACACCAAATTTACCACACCTGTTCCCCATTCACACATGAGACCTTGTAACACTAACATGTCACGTGATACCGGGGAGGGATAATGGCTAATTGGCCCAATTTGGACATTTTCACTTAGGGGTGTACTCACTTTTGTTACCAGCGGTTTAGACATTAATGGCCGTGTGTTGAGTTATTTTGAGGGGTTATTTTGATTTACACTGATAAACGAGGTGTACACTCACTACTTTGTAGCAAAGTGTCATTTCTTCAGTGTTGTCACATGAAAAGGTATAATAAAATATTTACAAAAATGTGAGGGATGTACTCACTTTTGTGAGATACTGTATATTTGAGTAAGGCCTAGTAATTGGACAGTGAAGAAACATCACATTGCCAACACCTGTCCCTCGTTCCTCCAATTCTCGTACACGTGATCAGTGAAATCAATAATTGTGAACTGCAAGAGTCCTACCTGGATTACACAGTTGCCAGTCTGGGTGCAGGTGAGCTGAGAAAGATGAGAAATTAATGTAATGACAGAGTACCATTATTAGTAGCAATTAAAAGTAATGACAAATGAGTGACAGGCAAGTTAGATCTTGCCTAAAATGTTAATTAAAGTGGTTGTAAACCAAATTTAAAAACAAAACAAAAAAACTAACGCCTGCAAGACAAATGCATAATGAGCTAGTATGCATAGCATACTAGCTCATTATGTAATACTCACCTGAGTTCGAAGCCCTCACTGCGGTGCCCGTACACCGCTCCGGCGGCCAACATTACTCCCGGGGGTTACTTCTGGTTATCGCGGCTCCGGCGGTTTGATTGACCAGAGCCACGATGACGTCACTCCCACGCATACGTGCGGTAATGGCACACTCACGTATGTGCCGTTGCTTCACTTTGTGTCAGTGTGCATGTCCCGATGACGTCGGCACATGCAAATACAGGGGATATCTCCTAAACCGTGCAGGTTTAGGAGATATCCTGGGTAGCTACAGGTAAGCCTTATTATAGGCTTACCTGTAGCACAAAGTGGTCTGTAAGGGTTTACAACCACTTTAAGAGACTCTCACAATTTGCAGAAGGGGTTTATAAATTCAAATTTTATTGTAGAATTCTGTAAATTACTTTTTTATGCCTTATGTTCTATGACTCAGTGATGGAATTGTCTGTCCTTTCATTTAAAGTTATTAAGTAAAGTAATGATATAGTCGCTGTTCTGCCTGAATAGCTGGGTCATGGAGGTGGAGCTGATCTCCTCTGGATATTGATGTTTCCTTCAACTGAGGAAATGAGCCGTTGCCTAAATTAGCTGCTACTTTTAAGCTTCAGCAACAGGGATTCCCGTTTGTTCTTGTATCTGCTCTACAAAAGAGGGAATAAACAAAAGCTGAATATAGAGCTTGTGCATGCAGTCACTTCATTGGTATTTAGGACATGTAGTATGACTTGCCCAAAGCAAGACTTTCTAATGTCTATCAGCTGTCTATGTTTTGTACCAACCTCCCATGGACATCCTTTCAAAGGTCTAGCTTGCCAGTAACAGCACCTAACAGAATTATTTATTTATTTTTTGTTTTTTTATCAGTTAGTAGATTGAGTAAAATTGCAGATTGTTAGTGGGTAAATAGCACAAGACAAACAATTGTTTATTTACAAGATCTTCAGTAATTTACTCTTTAACTGCATGTTACCATAATTAAATACATCAATACGCTTAATCTCTGCCAGCCAAGATAATTGTTCTTAGATTCTGCAACCTTGCAGAAGTTTTCTGTTCCTGATAGGGAACAAGGAGCAACTTGTAGTCATTGCAATGGTACCTGCTCATTAGATCAACATTATCAGTATGATATTAGTGACCTGATCATGAAGATACAGGGAAAAAAGGTGAAAATAAAGATATACCATACTACTTTTTAGAAAAATGAAATAATAACAGTGGCTTTAGTGTTAATTAGCATTTTTAATTTGTAAAACTCAATCTAAGAAAACATTTTCTTTAGTCATGCAGATCATAACATACATGATTTAGTGCTGGTTCACACAGGAGCGGCTTCAAAGTCGTCTGACTCTGAAGCCGCCCTGTACAGCCCAGCCCGCAAAACGACTTCTGTATAGAAATCAATGAAGACTGCTCTGAAGTTGCCCCATAGTACAGGAACTTTTTCTAAGTCGGAGCGACTTGAGTCGCTCCTATTAGAATAGTTCCATTGTAATGCATGGAGCGCGACTTGTCAGGTGGCTAAGTCGTCTGACAGGTCACCCCTGTGTAAACCGGTACTTATTGTATATACAGAGATACATTATGCTAAATATTTTCTTTGATCGCCTCAATATATATTTTGCATGCTCATCAAATTATGATCAAATTAACCTCTTTGACGATATGTCAGATTTTTGATGCTCAAAGCAGTACAATGTTTTGCATGGAAATTTGGCGTTTTATATTGTAGGCCTGTAATTCTTAGAAATAACACACTTAAATCTGTCCAGACAAAAGACGAAATCATAAATTATAATATAATAAATAACTATAATTATAACACATTATAATAATAATAAAAATTATTCAATAATGTAAGCAGATCAAAAACACCGAAATTTGCTCAGTTGCAGAATTGTCACTGTCATTACTTTCAGTATTTGATTATGAATTTCCCCACAAATTACTATCTCTCAATTCTGCAAGTGATTCTAATTTATTATCACTGTTTTTTAGCTGGTCTAAAATCGCTTTTGATGTAAAGGGACACTTTTTAGTTGCTATGGACAATCTCCAGTTTCCAGGCAGAAAGAACAGTATTTATAATATAAAACTGCATGCAGGGCGCTGGACAAACCACTAGGGACAAAAGGGAGGTGAAACAATGTGATACAATAATGTAATCTGTAAAATGACAGCGTACTGTATGTATAATGTGTTTTTAACTTTTTGAATTTGGTGCTGTGCACTGTGATAGATCTGGCGGAGGACATAGCTCACACACACTGCGGAGAGACATTGCAGGATCCTGGGGACAAGGTAAGTAACTTTTCCTGGATCCTGCAATGCGATCCCGAGTGTGACTCAGGGGTTACCACTTTTGGTACTGATAATTCACCCCAAGCCCCACTCGCGAATACCACTAAGGAGGTTAAAGAACATGGTTATAGCGAGATGTGAGTTGATTTTTTAAAACAAGTGACCTGCTAGCCTATGTATACCTTGCATACCTGAGGTATAGGGGGAAACTCAGTTTATTACTTTCGCTTAGGTATTAAAAAAAAACATTCCTAGTAAATTATATAGTAAATCAGAACCTTGGGCAATGTGTGCATGTTACCTTGTGCATGGATATGCATTTTCATTTGTGTTTATGTGGGTTGGTTACACCTCATTCATCTTTAATGGGCCCCACACTTGGCCCTTCAATGTGCCAAAATTGAATAGATGTGAATACATATTTCTTTTGGTGTTCTGTGTTGGCCAAAAAAAAGATTCAGGTTTTTTTGTTGTGTTGAACCTTATGTGCCCATAGTAAATAAGTGAGCCAACAATGCTATGTGCATTAATTGACATTCAACTCACATACATGTAAATGGGCCCTTCGTGTCCAGAGAATTCTTGAAAATGTTAACCTTTATATTGTATATCACTATCATCATGGTTACCCTTTAATCCGCTTGGTCTACTCCTTGGATATAGTACACAAAATACACTGCGCCTTTAGATGTAAGTACAATGCAAATCTAGGGATGACCCAAACTACTGTGTGTGTGAATGTGTGTGTGTATGTATGTGTATATATATTGTAGACATGTCACTGGAGAAGTGATCGAGGGGGTGTACATCTCACCTAGGTTGCTACACAGTGTGAGATGGTAAATCCAGGATGGATCAGTTTCTCAGCAGCAATATGCTGCTGAGTTGTTATTTAATTTTGCCGGGCCTGGGTTTATATGGAATGGCAGGTAGGTTTGGTAGAGGGACCTGTCATTCCACATCCCCCGATCCAGTTCTGGGTTTGGGATCAGGTGAGCTTTGATCCTAATTAGCCTGGGAAGCTAAAGGCTCTGCAGGGTCTGCAGGTGATTGCTCTCAGCCAGGGAAACAAACAGTCTGTGTGTTTGAGGAAGCTGCAAGCACAGCCACTGCTGGAGCTAAAATCCACCCTGCGATATCCAGGCGAAAGACGCTGTGTTTGTAAGTGTCAGATAGGTGAGAAGAACCTGTTAGTAAGCGCCCAGCCGGGCTAGGTCTTTTATTTTTGTTGTACTTAGAAAGCACGGTGTTGCTGTATATTTTTGTTTGCTGGACTGTTTGTACCACGAATAAACGCCAAGATCTGCTTTATAAATTCCAAGTCTGCTGTGAACTGTGTCCAAACACGCCCTACCCCGGGAAGATCCCTTACAATTGGTGGAGAATGCGGGCAAGTCGGTTGCTAGGGGCAACGGTGTGGACAGACTTGGCTACAGCTGCTGATGTCCTGGGTGAAAGCTGCAACTACACTCCAAGAACAGTCCAGCAACATGGAGGAGATGCTGAAGCAGTTTATGCAACTGAGTTTGCAACAACAGCAACGACATGAACAGTCCATGGCTGCACAACAACAACTTATCGAGCACCTGATAGCAATTCGAGAGGCGCCTATGGTTGCTAATCCACCCACAGTGATGGGAGCCGCTCCAGAGATTTTTTTTGGGAGAAGGACTGTGCAGAAAGCGCTGCAAAAGATGACTGCTGAGGACGATGTTGAAGCCTATCTAACAGTATTTGAGCGCGTGGCTGAGCGAGAGAAGTTACCAGCCGCTGAGTGGGCAGAGGTAATTGCGCCCTATTTAACAGGTGAACCTCAAAAGGCCTACTATGACCTCAGTGAGCAAGAGGTTAAGGACTATACTCGGCTAAAAGAGGAGATACTTGCCCGACTAGGAGTTACTACTGCAGTCCGTGCCCGGAGGGTACGCAACTGGAGCTACAGTCTGGACAAATCAGCGAGGTCCCAGATGTATGACCTAATCCATTTGGCAAGAAAGTGGTTGGAGCCAGACACTTCTACTCCTGCACAAATCCTAGAGAAGGTCGTGATGGATCGCTACCTCCGAGCGCTTCCTACTGACCTGCAACGCTGGGTGGGACAAGGTGATCCTAAGAATGCAAACGAACTTGTCAACCTTGTGGAGAGGTTCCAGGCGACTGAGGACTACCTCCGTGATGTTCCTGCAGCATCTTCACCTCTCCGGAGCGCCAGATCGGTACCGTCAGCTGGTAAGAGACTTCCATCTATTGGGGGAGTGTGGAGGGCTGCTGATGGGGGGAAAAGGGCTCAAGTGGTGTCTCAGGGACAAAAGACTGCTGATGGTCCCGGGTGGCTAAGGGGCTCTAAAAAGGACTCCTTGCCAAGGGGACCAGGCCCTATCCAGTGTTGGAGATGCCATGAGGCGGGACACGTGTCTGCCCATTGCCCTCTTACCTCTGAACCCATGGAATGTGACGCTAGCCGGCGTCAGTCGCTATTTGCGGAACCATCTTGTGCTGCAGTTCCTGGACTAGAGACTGAACCGCAAATCTGCAACATCACAATCAATGACTTTCCTGTTAAAGCGTTAATGGACTCAGGAAGCCTTGTAACCTTGGTGCATGCTAGCCTGGTGACTGGGGACTTAGAGTCTAAAAAGCATATGAGTGTTGTATGCATACATGGTGATACAAAAGTGTACCCTATAGTGCTGGCTAAAGTCGGGACTGAACAAGGCACCGTACAATATGAAGTGGGTGTGGTTAAAAACCTCATGCATAATGTAATATTGGGGCGCGATTTTCCATTATTCTGGGCTCTCTGGGAAAAAAGAAAAAATCCCAAAAGGAGTGAGGATACCTCTAAGGGGGTTGCCTTGTCCACTGTGAATGATAAAAGTGTGCAGGATGAAAATGATTGTTTTCCTTTGCAGGTCCTGGCTGGGGAGGAGGAGGCTCCTCCCACTGAGCAAAATATACTAGACTTAGAGGTGTCTAGCGATAATTTTGGGACTGCACAATTACAGGACCCCACTCTCAAAAATGCGAGAGAGCAGGTTGCTGTTATGAACGGGGTACCTCAGGAACCAGACGCTGAAAAAAGATTTCCACATTTTTCGGTGACTAATGATCTTTTCTATAGAGTCAATAAGGTTAAGGATGAGATTGTGGAACAGCTTCTGGTACCTAAGCCGTACCGGCGTCAGGTGCTTGACATGGCACATAACCATGTTCTTGGGGGACACTTGGGGACTGACAAAACGCGAGAGAGGGTTCTCCAGAGGTTTTTTTGGCCGGCCATATATGATGACATTAAAAAATACTGTGAGTCGTGCCCCACATGTCAGGTTAGTGCCCCAGTGTCACATTTTCGCAGTCCTTTGGTTTCGCTCCCTATTATAGAGGTGCCTTTTGAGCGTATTGCCATGGATTTAGTGGGTCCCATTGTAAAGTCAGCTAGAGGACACCAGTATATTTTGGTAGTCCTGGATTATGCGACCCGCTATCCTGAGGCTGTACCCTTAAGAAACACTGCATCTAAAACAATTGCACGTGAGTTGTTTTATATGTTCTCTAGGACTGGGATCCCCAAAGAAATCCTAACTGACCAAGGTACGCCATTTATGTCGAAAGTAATGAAGGAATTATGCAGACTATTTAAAATCTCACACATCCGTACCTCTGTATACCACCCCCAGACGGACGGATTGGTGGAGAGATTTAATAAAACTTTGAAACATATGTTGAAGAAAGTGGTGGCAAAAGATGGTCGTGACTGGGATCATTTATTACCCTACCTCATGTTTGCTATTAGGGAGGTGCCCCAAGCGTCCACAGGGTTCTCACCATTCGAGTTGGTCTATGGTCATCACCCTAGGGGTCTACTGGACATTGCAAAAGAGACATGGGAGAATGAGTCCACCCCATACAAGAGTGTTATTGAGCATGTAGCACAAATGCAGGACCGTATAGCCACTGTAATGCCCCTGGTAAGGGAACACCTCCAGAGGGCTCAAGAGGCCCAAAGTAGAATTTACAACCGGTCCGCAAGAATCAGGACATTCAACCCAGGCGATAGGGTCCTTATACTAGTCCCCACTGTTGAGAGTAAATTCTTGGCGAAGTGGCAAGGTCCTTATGAAATTGTTGAAAAGATCAGTGAGGTGAACTACAAGGTGCACCAACCAGGTAGAAGGAAGCCTTTCCAAGTTTATCACATAAACTTGATCAAGCCCTGGAAAGACAGGGAATCCTTGGTGGCGACAAATACTGTTAATAATTTGTCACAACCAATCCCTCCAGTCAAGGTAGGTGATACTCTATCAGTGTCACAGAAACAGGAGGCTCAGGAATTTCTACAGAAAAACAAAAACAAGTTCTCTGACCTCCCAGGGCGTACACACCTCATCCATCATCACATTGAAACTGAGCCTAGAAGCAGAGTAAACCTTAAGCCCTATAGGATACCGGAGGCACGTAGGGAAGCCGTATCTGCCGAGGTAAAACGTATGCTTGCTCTGGGGGTAATTGAGGTGTCACAGAGTGAATGGTCCAGCCCAATTGTGCTAATCCCAAAGCCCAATGGAACTTGGAGGTTCTGTAACGATTTCAGAAAGTTGAATGAGATCTCCAAGTTCGATGCGTATCCTATGCCCAGGGTAGATGAGTTGATTGAGAAGTTGGGTAACGCCAGGTACATAACCACCCTCGATCTCACAAAGGGCTACTGGCAGATTCCACTTTCTGGTGAGGCTAAAGAGAAAACTGCATTCTCCACCCCTGATGGGCTATTCCAGTATGTAGTGATGCCATTCGGGTTACATGGAGCGCCTGCAACTTTCCAGAGGTTGATGGACTTGATTCTGCGACCACATCGTGATTACTCAGCTGCCTACCTCGATGATGTGGTCATTTTTAGCCCTGATTGGGAAAGTCACCTCTGTAAGGTACAGGCCGTGTTGGATGCCATAAGTGATGCGGGGTTGACCATAAATGCCGAGAAGTGTGCTCTAGCCCTAGAAGAGGCCAAATATCTGGGCTACATTATTGGGAGAGGGTTGATTAAGCCACAGCTAAATAAAATTGAGGCAATACAGAATTGGCCTAGACCCCTGACAAGGAAACAGGTTAGAGCTTTCCTGGGTATTACGGGGTATTACCGTAGATTTGTGCCGAACTTTGCCTCAGTTGCTGCTCCACTAACTGACTTGACAAAGGGCGGAAAGACAGCAATGGTCACGTGGACCCCAGAGGCCGAGAAGGCTTTCCAAAGCCTTAAGTCTGCCTTGTGCCAACCACCTGTCTTAGTTACCCCCGATTCCATGCCCCCCTAACATGGATGAAGTTAAACAAGGAGAGAAATGCAAGAGTGACTAGATGGTTTCTCTCCCTACAAAACTTTAATTTCACTGTGGAACACAGGCCAGGGAAATTACAGGCAAATGCTGACGCATTGTCAAGGGTAAGTTGTCTGTGGGGACAAAAGGCTCAGCCCTCCGGTCTGAAAAAGAGGGGGGGGATATGTAGACATGTCACTGGAGAAGTGATCGAGGGGGTGTACATCTCACCTAGGTTGCTACACAGTGTGAGATGGTAAATCCAGGATGGATCAGTTTCTCAGCAGCAATATGCTGCTGAGTTGTTATTTAATTTTGCCGGGCCTGGGTTTATATGGAATGGCAGGTAGGTTTGGTAGAGGGACCTGTCATTCCACATCCCCCGATCCAGTTCTGGGTTTGGGATCAGGTGAGCTTTGATCCTAATTAGCCTGGGAAGCTAAAGGCTCTGCAGGGTCTGCAGGTGATTGCTCTCAGCCAGGGAAACAAACAGTCTGTGTGTTTGAGGAAGCTGCAAGCACAGCCACTGCTGGAGCTAAAATCCACCCTGCGATATCCAGGCGAAAGACGCTGTGTTTGTAAGTGTCAGATAGGTGAGAAGAACCTGTTAGTAAGCGCCCAGCCGGGCTAGGTCTTTTATTTTTGTTGTACTTAGAAAGCACGGTGTTGCTGTATATTTTTGTTTGCTGGACTGTTTGTACCACGAATAAACGCCAAGATCTGCTTTATAAATTCCAAGTCTGCTGTGAACTGTGTCCAAACACGCCCTACCCCGGGAAGATACCTTACAATATATATATATATATATATATATGTATACACAGTATCTCACAAAAGTGAGTACGCCCCTCACGTTTTTGTAAATATTTTATTATTTCTTTTCATGTGACAACACTGAAGAAATTACACTTTCCTAAGTTGTAAAAGCTTGTATAACAGTGTAAATTTGCTGTCTCCTCAAAATAACTCAACACACAGCCATTAATGTCTAAACAGCTGGCAACAAAAGGAGTACAAAGACAAGTGTGTCTTGCTTACAGTCAAGCATGTTGGTGGGAGTGTCATGGTCTGGGGCTGCATGAGTGCTGTCAGCACTGGGGAGCTACTGTTCATTGAGGGAACCATGAATGCCCTTCGGAGACTGGGCTGCAGGGCAATTTTCCAACATAACTCCAAACACACCTCCAAGAAGGACACTGCCTTGCTAAAGAAGCTGAGGGTAAAGTAGATGGAAAAACAAAGAAAAGGCGCCTCTAAGTGTAGAATTAAAAGCTGTTTAATTTCCCCAAAAAGGGTTAAAAACACTTACAAGATATGTAGACTGGCAGAGCATATCATTAATATCCATGTAGGTGGTCCGGCATGAATGCAGTGGTCACTGGCATATACCAGTTCTTTAGGCTGTGTGTGTCCAGTAGCAGGGAGGTCCAGGGGATGCCAACGGGAAAAACAGCAAAGAGCTCCAAAAGAACTGACAGGCCAGCCCGCAATCACAGTCTCAAAACACGAGGATCCTGGAAGTGACATCAGCGGCAGGAGATAATAACCAGCAACCAGCGTGGACCACAAACAGGAAGCAAAACAGGAAGCAGTCATTAAAGAGGGACGCGTTTTGGAACATCTCATTGGTTCCTTTATCAACCTGATGACTGTGTGTGTATGGGACTAATTTATACTACATGGGCGGACCTTAGGGGCGGGAATATGTAAATGGAGCGTTATCACAATATAAAGGTATAGGGCAGGAGGAGAAACAGAAACAAAATCCCTATCCAAACAAAAAAATATATATGATTTCATACAGAACAACAACCAATAAGCGACATTTAAAAATAAAAATAAACATAAAATGAAAATGAGAATCAATATTTTTACACAATCTTCAATAATGCTTAAGACTAGGCTTAAGACTGAAGGGGAGGGAGTAGGGGAAAAAAAAGGGAGGGGCAAAAGAAGAAAGGGAATAAAGGGACAAAGAGAAAATATTTTGAAAAATATCTAGGGCAAAAAATATGTATAAATATATTAGCTAAATATATTTAAAAAAATAAAAATAAAAAATATATTAATATATATATTTCCCGAAATGGTTAAAATTATTTAAAAATATTTACCATATTTAAAATAATATACTTAATAGAAAATTATATACTAATAAAAAATCTTGCACAAATATATTAGGAAAGGAGGAATCTAGAGAATGGCACTAGTTTCAAAGTCCTCGTTCAACCCTCCAGGGGCAAGAACATTTAAAGTAAAAATCCAAAACATTTCTCTATGACAGAGTTTTCTGAAACGTTCGGCTGAGGGGAGGTTCTTTGGCATTGTCTCAATGACCCAGACCCTTAAACCATCTGTAGATTTTTGATGGTACTTGAGAAAATGCCTAGGAACACTGTGATTATCTAATCCACCGGAGATGAAATGGCGATGCTCGCCGAAACGCTTGTGGAGTGGCCTAATGGTTCTCCCTACATGAAACAGGCCGCAAGGACATGTTAGAATGCCACATGGTCAGTGGAGCATGTGTGAAAACCCTTGATAGGGTATGTTTTTCCTTTTACAACAAAATCCTTCTGGCCATGTCTCACAAACTGGCAGGTTTTGCATAATGGTTTGCGGCATTGGTACATACCCGAGATAGCTAGAAAAGTGGGAATAGAGCTACCAGGGGGAGGAGGTTTCTCTTTAAGTTTACTTGGTGCCACTTTGCTCTTAATATTAGGTGCTTTTCTGTATGCAAACTTTGGCCTATTGGGAACAACAGGAAGGAGATGATCATTCTGAAGCAGCAAGGGCCAATGTCTCCATACAATACTCTCCATTTGTTTGTGATGAGAATGAAATTGAGTGATGAAGCGTAAATCATTAAGATTTTTACTACCACGGATAGAGGTATATGAAGAGGGAGTTGTATTTTTGTATTGAGAACATGCTGAATTTTGACAATATGTCGACCAGTTTCTTCAGTCACTTGCCCAATCCCTCCAGTCCTACATTAGAGATGGCACCCATTTGCTGGAATTGCTTTCTCCCTACTCTTGGGAGCCCAGTTATCTCTGGGTCTCCCTAGATGTCCAATCGTTGTATACTTCCATACCGCACGATGTGGGATTGAGCGCCATACAATCCTTTTTGTGTCAGGACCCTATGCTGAACCCCAGGCAAGCCTTCTTTATTGTTGAGGCTACCTCTTTCTGTCTCACTCACAATTATTTTTAATTTGATAACAATTTTTTTCTTCAAGTGAATGGGACTGCTATGGGGGCAAATTTTGCACCTTCATATGCCAATCTTACTATGGGGCATTGGGAATCCTTGCACATATGGCAAAACAATCCTTTTCTCTCCCACATTGTGTTCTATGGTTGTTACATAGATGATGTGATTATTATTTGGGATGGCAGTGCATCTTCAGTCTTAGATTTTGTTACACACTGTAACCATAATAATATGGGCTTACAGTTTACCTCTGTTCTGGATAAAGATAAGTTAGCTTTCCTTGATTTGGAATTATTTTCTATTGGCAAAGATATTCATGCCAAGAATTTTACCAAACCTACTGCAGGGAACTCATTTCTCCACTATAAAAGTTGTCATCTCCCCCAATGGCTCAACAATATACCAATTTTGCAGACTGAAAAAGAATTGTACTAGAATTGATGATTACGATAATCAGAGTAAGACTGTAAAAGCAAAATTCCTTGATAAAGGGTTCCCAGTAAATCTTGTGGAAACAGCATGTTCTCAATATAAAAATACAACTCCCTCTTCATATACCTCTATCTGTGGTAGTAAAAATCTTAATGATTTACGCTTCATCACTCAATTTCATTCTCATCACAAACAAATGGAGAGTATTGTACGGAGACATTGGCCCTTGCTGCTTCAGGATGAGCATCTTCTTCCTGTCGTTCCCAATAGTCCAAAGTTTGCATACAGAAAAGCACCTAATATTAAGAGCAAAGTGGCACCAAGTAAACTTAAAGAGAAACCTCCTCCCCCTGGTAGCTCTATTCCCTCTTTTCTAGCTATCTCGGGTATGTACCAATGCCGCAAACCATTATGCAAAACCTTCCAATTTGTGAGACATGGCCAGAAGGATTTTGTTGTAAAAGGAAAAACATACCCTATCAAGGGTTTTCACACATGCTCCACTGACCATGTGGTATACTGTCTAACATGTCCTTTCGGCCTGTTTTATGTAGGGAGAACCATTAGGCTACTCCGCAAGCGTTTCGGCGAGCATCGCCGTTTCATCTCCGGTGGATTAGATAATCACAGTGTTCCTAGGCATTTTCTCAAGTACCATCAAAAATCTACAGATGGTTTAAGGGTCTGAGTCATTGAGACAATGCCAAAGAACCTCCCCTCAGCCGAACGTTTCAGAAAACTCTGTCATAGAGAAATGTTTTGGATTTTTACTTTAAATGTTCTTGCCCCTGGAGGGTTGAACGAGGACTTTGAAACTAGTGCCATTCTCTAGATTCCTCCTTTCCTAATATATTTGTGCAAGATTTTTTATTGGTATATAATTTTCTATTAAATATATTATTTTAAATATGGTAAATATTTTTAAATAATTTTAACCATTTCCAGAAATATATATTTATTATTTTAAATTTTTTTATTTTTATTTTTTTAAATTTATTTAGCTAATATATTTATACATATTTTTTGCCCTAGATATTTTTCAAAATATTTTCTTTGTCCCTTTATTCCCTTTCTTCTTTTGCCCCTCCTTTTTTTTCCCCTACTCCCCCCCCCTTTAGTCTTATATATATGCCTAGTCTTAAGCATTATTGAAGATTGTGTAAAAATATTGATTCTCATTTTCATTTTATGTTTATTTTTATTTTTAAATGTCGCTTATTGGTTGTTCTGTATGAAATCATATATTTTTTTTGTTTGGATAGGGATTTTGTTTCGGTTTCTCCTCCTGTCCTATACCTTTATATTGTGATGACGCCCCATTTACATATTCCCGCCCCTAAGGTCCACCCAGGTAGTATAAATTAGTCCCATACACACACAGTCATCAGGTTGATAAAGGAACCAATGAGATGTTCCGAAATGCGTCCCTCTTTGATGACTGCTTCCTGTTTTGCTTCCTGTTTGTGGTCCACGCTGGTTGCTGGTTATTGTCTCCTGCCGCTGACGTCACTTCCAGGATCCTCGTGTTTTGAGACTGTGATTGCGGGCTGGCCTGTCAGTTCTCTTGGAGCTCTTTGCTGTTTTTCCCGTTGGCATCCCCTGGACCTCCCTGCTACTGGACACACACAGCCTAAAGAACTGGTATATGCCAGTGACCACTGCATTCATGCCGGACCACCTACATGGATATTAATGATATGCTCTGCCAGTCTACATATCTTGTAAGTGTTTTTAACCCTTTTTGGGTGAAATTAAACAGCTTTTAATTCTACACTTAGAGGTGCCTTTTCTTTGTTTTTCTGTTTTCTATTCAGAGATTGCTTCTCTCCATAAGTTCAGCTCTAAGTGTGGAAGATACCCTATTATAGACTTTCTGGTTCATAAAGACATCTGTTTTTGCTTGGTCTTAAAGTTCAGCGTGCTCTTACAAACTGTATCTGGGTAAAGGAGATGGACTGGCCAAGCATGTCTCCAGACCTAAACCCTATTGATCATCTGGGGGGCATCCTCAGATGGAAGGTGGAAGAGCGCAACGTCTCTAATATCCACCAGCTCTGTGATGTTGTCATGGAGGAATGGAAGAGGACCCCAGTAGCAACCTGGGAAACTCTGGTTAACTCCATGCCCAAGAGAGTTAAAGCGGAGGTCCACCCTAAAGTGGACCTTCCGCTCATTGGAATCCTCCCCCCCTCCGGCGCCACAATCGGCACCTTTCAGGGGGGAGGGGGGTGCAGGTACCTGTACAGTACAGGTATCTGCACCCACTTCCGGGATAGCTCTCTGCGGAAAGGGACGTAGATTACGCCCCTTTCCGAAAGTCCCCCGCTGCCTGCTGGGAAACACACAGATCCCAGAGGCAGCGGGTCCATCCTTATTGCGCAGCGCGACTCGCGCATGCGCAGTAGGGAACCGGGAAATGAAGCCGAAAGGCTCCACTTCCTGATTCCCATACCCAAGATGGCGGCGGCAGCACCCGAGAGACGATCGAGAGATCGGCTTCGGGTGCCGACATCGCGGGCTCGCTGGGCGGGTAAGTGTCCTTATTTTAAAAGTCAGCAGCTGCAGTATTTGTAGCTGCTGGCTTTTAAAAAAAAAAACGGCGGAACTCCCGGCGGACTCCCGCTTTAAGGCAGTGCTGGAAAATAATGGTAGCCACACAAAATATTGATACTTTGGGCCCAATTTGGACATTTTCACATAGGGGTGTACTCACTTTTGTTGCCAGTGGTTTAGACATTAATTGCTGTGTGTTGAGTTATTTTGAGGGGACAGCAAATTTACACTGTTATACAAGCTGTACACTCAATACTTTACATTGTAGCAAAGTGTAATTTCTTCAGTGTTGTCACATGAAAAGAAATGTGAAGGGTGTACTCACTTTTGTGAGATACTGTATATATAAAGTTGTGCTCAAAAGTTTACATACCCTGGCAGAATTTGATTTCTTCATTTTTTAGAGAATATGAATAACACAAAAACTTCTCTTTCACTCATGGTTAGTGTTTGACTGAATCTATTATCAATCGGCTGTGTTTACTCTTTTTAACCACTTGCCGACCGCCGCACAACGATGTACGTCGACAGAATGGCACCGGCAGGCATAAGGGCTTACATGTACGTCCTTGCCTGCCCGCCGGTCGGGGGCCCGATCGGGCCCCCGCCCGGTGCCTGCGGCGGTCGGTATTCGTTCGGGAGCGATCCCGGACGAGGGGACGGCCATTCATTCATGGCCACCCCCTCGCGATCGCTCCCGACGAATGAAAATGTCCCGTGACATCACTTCCTCTCCTGTAATGTAAACACAGGAGAGGAAGTGATGTATTCTCTCCTCCGTGTCGGTATTTTTCGTTCCGGCACCGAGGAGAGAGCATCGGTGAGTTGCACAAGCACTACACTACACAGTAGAACATGCCAGGCACACTCACACCCCCCCTTTACCCCCCGATCACCCCCCAATTACCCCTGCCCCCCCAGTCACAGTGACACCAATTGCTTTTTTTTTTTTTTTTTTTTTTTTTTTTGCATTGGTGTCATTTGTGACTGTAATAACTGTTAGGGCAGTTAGGGTTAGCCCCCTTTAGTTCTAATGTGCCCCCCTAACCCCCCCAATAAAGGTTTAACCCCGTGATCACCCCCCGTCGCCAGTGTCACTAAGGCTGGGTTCACATTGCAGCGGTTTATGAGAACGAATGTGATTCGCACCGCACTGCAGTGCAAATCACATCCGATCTCTGTGCGATTCGAGTTCAGCCATACAGATAGTATGGCTGAATTCGTGTCGCACCCGCCGCAAATTCGCACGGGACCCTTTTTTTGGCCCGCAGCAGAATCGGATCGCATGGGTGTTCACACCATGCGATCCGAGTTTGCAGATCGCACTGCGATATGCGAACTGATCTGGGGGTGTCATTAACATTTCACTGACACTCCCAGCAGTTCGCATAGGGCAGTGTGAACTGCCGCCGGGAGGCATGCGATGCGGGAACCCGCCGCGGATTCATGGCGTTCCCGCATCGCTCCAGTGTGAACCCAGCCTAATAAGCGATAGTTTTTCTGATCGCTGTATTAGTGTCACAGGTGACGCTAGTTAGGCAGGTAGGTATTTAGGTTCGCCGCAGCTTTTTATAGCGCCAGGGACCCCCATATACTACCGCATAAAGCCCCCTGATTGCCCCCTAGTTAACCCTTTCACCAGTGATCACCATATAACTGTTACAGGTGACGCTGGTTGGTTAGTTATTTTTTTATAGTTTCAGGGCACCCGCCATTTATTACCTAATAAAGGTTTAACCCCCTGATCACCCGGCGGGTGTCATTTGTGACTGTAATAACTGTTAGGGCAGTTAGGGTTAGCCCCCTTTAGTTCTAAGGTACCCCCCTAACCCCCCCAATAAAGGTTTAACCCCGTGATCACCCCCCGTCGCCAGTGTCACTAAGGCTGGGTTCACATTGCAGCGGTTTATGAGAACGGATGTGATTCGCACCGCACTGCAGTGCAAATCACATCCGATCTCTGTGCGATTCGAGTTCAGCCATACAGATAGTATGGCTGAATTCGTGTCGCACCCGCCGCACCCGCCGCAAACTCGCACGGGACCCTTTTTTTGGTCCGCAGCAGAATCGGATCGCATGGGTGTTCACACCATGCGATCCGAGTTTGCAGATCGCACTGCGATATGCGAACTGATCTGGGGGTGTCATTAACATTTCACTGACACTCCCAGCAGTTCGCATAGGGCAGTGTGAACTGCCGCCGGGAGGCATGCGATGCCAGAACCCGCCGCGGATTCGTGGCGTTCCCGCATCGCTCCAGTGTGAACCCAGCCTAATAAGCGATCGTTTTTCTGATCACTGTATTAGTGTCACAGGTGACGCTAGTTAGGCAGGTAGGTATTTAGGTTCGCCGCAGCTTTTTATAGCGCCAGGGACCCCCATATACTACCGCATAAAGCCCCCTGATTGCCCCCTAGTTAACCCTTTCACCAGTGATCACCATATAACTGTTACAGGTGACGCTGGTTGGTTAGTTATTTTTTTTATAGTTTCAGGGCACCCGCCATTTATTACCTAGTCTCACTAGTGTACCCCTGAATTTAGGGGTGTCTACTTTCCAAAATGGGGTAATTTGGGGGGGGTTTGTGGCATCTTGGCATTTTATGGCCTTCAAAACTGTAACGCCCTTAGAAAGCCTGAAGGCGGTGCTTGGTTTTCGGGGCCCCGTACGTGGCTAGGCTCCCAAAAAGTCCCACATATGTGGTATCCCCGTACTCAGGAGAAGCAGCAGAATTTATTTTGGGGTGTCATTTCACATATGCCCATGGCATGTGTGAGCAATATATCATTTAGTGACAACTTTGTGAAAAAAAAATAAAAAAAAATTTAAGTTTGTAATTTTCCCGCAACTTGTGGCAAAATATAAAATATTCCATGGACTCAAAATGCCTCTCAGCAAATAGCTTGGGGTGTCTACTTTCTAAAATGGGGTCATTTGTGGGGGTTTTGTGCCATCTTGGCATCTTATGGCCTTCAAAACTGTAATAGGTAGTGAGAAGTGAAATCAAAAATTTACGCCCTTAGAAAGCCTGAAGGCGGTGCTTGGTTTTCGGGGCCCCGTACGCGGCTAGGCTCCCAAAAAGTCCCACATATGTGGTATCCCCGTACTCAGGAGAAGCAGCAGAATTTATTTTGGGGTGTCATTTCACATATGCTTATAGCATGTGTGAGCAATATATCATTTAGTGACAACTTTGTGTAAAAAAATAAAATAAATTATTTTTTGTCATTATTCAATCGCTTGAGGCAAAAAAATAAAATATTCAATGGGCTCAACATGCCACTTATCAATTTCCTTAGGGTGTCTACTTTCCAAAATGGGGTCATTTGGGGGGGTTTTGTACTGCCCTGCCATTTTAGCACCTCAAGAAATGAGATAGGCAGTCGTAAACTAAAAGCTGCGTAAATTCCAGAAAACGTACCTTAGTTTGTAGATGTGACAACTTTTGCGCAAACCAATAAATATACAATTATTGACTTTTTTTTTACCAAAGACATGTGGCTGAATACATTTTGGCCTAAATGTATGACTAAAATTGAGTTTATTGGATTTTTCTAATAACAAAAAGTAGAAAATATCATTTTTTTTTTCAAAATTTGCGGTCTTTTTACGTTTATATCGCAAAAAAAAAAAATCGCAGAGGCAATCAAATACCATCAAAAGAAAGCTCTATTTGTGGGAAGAAAAGGACGCAAATTTTGTTTGGGTACAACATTGCATGACCGCGCAATTACCAGTTAAAGCAGCGCAGTGCCAAATTGTAAAAAGACCTCTGGTCATTTACCAGCAAAATGGTCCGGTCTGAAGGTGGTTAAATCATAATGGCAACAGAAACTACCCAAATGACCCTCATCAAAAGTTTACAATCCCTGGTTATTTTGGCCTGATAACAGGCACACAAGCTGACACAAAGGGGTTGGAATGGCTATTAAAGATTACCATCCTCACCTGTGATCTGTTTGCTTGTAATTGGTGTGTGTGTATAAAAGGTCAATATGTTTCTGGACTCCTGACAGACCCTTGCATCTTTCATCCAGTGCTGCACTGATGTTTCTGGATTCTGAGTGATGGGGAAAGCAAAAGAATTGTCAAAGTATCTGGGAAAAGGTAGTTGAACCTGTATAAAACGGGAAAGGCATATAAAAAGATATCAAAGGAATTGAGAATGCCAATCAGCAGTGTTCAAACTCTAATCAAGAAGTGGAAAATGAGGGGTTCTGTTGAAACCAAACCACGGTCAGGTAGACCAACTAATATTTCAGCCACAACTGCCAGGAAAATTGTTCGGGATGCAAAGAAAAGCCCACAAATAACTTCAGGTCTAATACAGGACTCTCTAAAAACATGTGGTGTGGCTGTTTCAAGATGCACAATAAGGAGGCACCTAAGAAATATGGGCTGCATGGTCGAGTCGCCAGAAGAAAGCCATTACTATGCAAATGCCACAAAGTAACAACTTACAATATGGCAAACAGCACAGAGACAAGCCTCAAACCTTCTGGCACAAAGTCAATTGGAGTGATGAGACTAAAAATTTGCTTTTTGGCCACAACCATAAACACTACATTTGGAGTGGAACTAACGAGTCCTATGATTTAACCAGTTTAAATTTCTAATACGTTTTGCAACAGGAATAATGCCTAGTTCTGCCCTCCCTCCTGTAAACTGACCACGGTTAATCATGGCTGCTGAGCCCTTACACCATGGTCAGTTTATATGCCTCCATCATCCGTAGCTCTCCTGTCTGCCCTCCCCCATCCTCTCCCCCCTCCCTGGCTTTCAGCTCTCTGTGTGAGCCGCCCCTCCCCTTCAAGCACCGTTCTGAGCAGTGCATACATCGGAGGAAGAGAGTGACGGACAGTCACGTGACTGCTGTTCGGTGAGAAGAAATAAGGTATTTAGATGATGAATTTTGAAATACAGCATACACTATATACTACAGGTTATCCTAGCAGAGGGGCTGGCAGTGATTGTGAGCATTGCCTTAACAACCCTTTCAATGTCCACTTGTAATTAAAGCCATTATCCAATATTCTGTAGTATTTATTGTTCCAAGGCTATGTCCATCTTCTTTATAACCATTTTCACAGCTGTAACACACAATGAAATCATATTCAGTACTTGAGCATTTGATACAATGCCTCACATTCCTGTATTATGCTATCAATTTATAAACACTTTAGATGGAGACTTGAATCGAATTTGTGTATCACTTGATGAATAGCACATAGCCTCAGGAACAGAAAGGAGTTGTTTATTCTCTGTGGAGAAAGCATTCATCCATACCATGCTCTTTGAGTTTAGGTTCCATCAGGCTTTAAATGTGGAATGAGGGTGCTCAGGTTGGCTGTTTCTTCCTACATATCAATCACCCCTTAGTTTCTTTTCAGTTCCCATCTTCCTCTTTGCCTTTCTCTCATACTACTTATATCAGTACAAAGTTGTAACGCCACTCAGGTATATACTAACATGCAGCAATGACCCTTAAAGATATTACTGTCTTACAAAGGATCAAGAACATATATTCAAGCAATACTTTCAGAATTCGTAGAACTTTGATGCTCATTATAATGTTATTATTATACAGGATTTATATAGCGCCAACAGTTTGCGCAGCACTCTACAATGTAGAGGGGGGACATTACAATACAGTTGAATTCATAAGGGACAGGAGGGCCTTTTTTAAAGTAAACTCAATTTATTGTTCTAAAAAAATTTAATTATAAAGAAACCTTTAAACTTTTTTTCCACTAAGTTTGAATCATGATTTTTAAATTTAGTTTTAAGTTTTAAGTTTAAATAATTGTATGTAAATGTATTGCAAAGTTTCATACCTGTAGCCTCTGCCCATAAAAGTATTTCCTTTTGCAGACTAACAGTGTTAATCTGCTGTCTCATAATTAGCAGCATCATTGCCAACATAACATGCCTACTTCAGTTGACCACTGACTGGTCTACAACGTCTGAGCATGCCTCCTGCAGACCTGATAGGCAGCCCAACTTAAGGAGCATTCAAGTGCACAGACAACTCTACTAATAACTGTGAGGCAGCAGTTTAGCATTGTCAGGCTGCAATAGGAAATTGTTACCTACAGGAATATGTGCAAGAATCTTTGCAACAATTTCATAAAAAAAAAAAAAAAAATCAAAAAAATCATTGCTTAAAGCCCAACTCAAGGCAAAAAAAATAAAGTTTACCCATGCAGTGGGGCTGTGCCCACACTGCACTGCTCCACTGCTCTTTTTGTCTAGGGGTGAGGAGAAAAGTTATACTCGGCTAATCCTTCATTCCTCTGGAAAACGACACTCCCCCATTTTTCAGAGGTGGACTGTTTCTGGTCTATGGAGCCTGCTCTGGGCTTCACAACATCGGGAACAGCCTACAACTCAAAACCGCTGGAGTGTGGGGATGCTGGTCCAGTCTTGTGCTGGGAGGACTAGGTAAGTAAATCTCATTTCTCCTCTCCCCTAGACAAAAACGAGCAGTTAAACTGTGCAGTGCGGGCCCAGAAATGGGCTTTAAGAAAACTGTATACAATAAGGCATGATGCCAAACATACTGATAATATTGATTTAGGGTTTACACTTGCTGTCAAAACGCCAGCTCCACATTGCCCAAGGTGAGCAGCAGAGAAAGAGCTGCCAGGCAGACAATAAATGTTGTTATGGCTTTAGATATATTATTTGCAATAATATACTATTATTTGATTTGAGTGTTTCAAATACTTTAACATGTTAAAGCTTATATGAGCTTTTAGTCATTGGGTTTTGATCCACGTTGATCTGCCCGGAATTCTAAATGTGTACAGAGCACAACTTTACTTGCCAAAATAATTATAGAAATACTTGGAATGTAAAAAAGTATATTTTTTCTATTCTGATGTTAACTTCAGTGAAAGTGGGTAATAGGAGCTGTCCTAAGAGCTTTATTTGCTAATGTCCACACTGAGGATGGTGGAACCATAACCCATTGTCAAGATTTAAAGGAGCCTAAAGAAAAGGATTACACAGGCAAGTCAAAAATTATATTTTCTTGGCCATTCCTAATTTAACAAATTAGAGCCCCAGCACTTGGGTGTTTATGGGTATAATGTTTTATTTAACCTGCCCTGGTGTAACACTCTGTAAACATCTGGGAACTGAGGCAACCAGGCATTTGCAGTCTGCTGGTCTAGCTAGTTAGATCAATTCGTGCTGAAAACATTTTGGGACAAGGGGGTGAGGTGTACCTGATTTCCACTGCTGTTTGGGACATATGCTATTCGGCATTTGCAGTGTATTAGAACTTGGTACAGGCAGGGTTTGTTGGGCAGAGTACTGTATAACTGTATTGTAAACAACTCTTACTGCTCACTTTGGGGCTTATTCTATTAAATTTACAACATAATATACCAGACATTGAGCAGCACTACTGCTTATCTGAATAGTATAGTAAACTACCTTAAGTATAATATATGGGTAAAGATTCACTTCAATTATAATAATAGTGTTGATACACCCTAGTTATTCAGTATCTCACAAAAGTGAGTACACCCCTCACTTTTTTGTAAATATTTTATTATATCTTTTCATGTGACAACACTGAAGAAATTGCATTTTTCTAAAAAGTAAAGTAGTGAGTGTACAGCTTGTATAACAGTGTACATTTGCTGTCCCCTCAAAATAACTCAACACACAGCCATTAATGTCTAAACAGCTGGCAACAAAAGTGAGTACACCCCTAAGTGAAAATGTCTAAATTGTCTAAATTGGGCCCAAAGTGTCAATATTTTGTGTGGCCACCATTATTTTCCACCACTGCCTTAACCCTCTTGGGCATAGAGTTCACCGGAGCTTCACAGATTTGCCACTGGAGTCCTCTTCCACTCCTCCATGACAACATCACGGAGCTGGTGGATGTTAGCGACCTTGCGCTCCTTCACTATCTGTTATAGGATGCTTAATAGGGTTTAGGTCGGGAGACATGCTTGGGCAGCCCATCACCTTTACTCTCAGCTTCTTTATGCAAGGCATTGATCGTCTTGGAGGTGTGTTTGGAGTCGTTATCATGTTGGAATACTGTATTTATCAGAAGGTGGAAAGAAGGCAAATCTAACACTTGAAATGCAAACAAAAACACCTAGTGGCGCTAAACAAAATCCACACTGTTGAATATCAGTGTGCTATAATATGTGTTTGAATTAATCAATCTTTGAACTATTGCCACCATTGGGATTGCTGCTTTTCATTGATTTTTCTTGATTGAAGATTTATTGAACTCACTTTGGAACCACATTTTTTTAGAGCACTATTTGTCTTTGTGTTCATTTTTTATTTTGTCACTTTTTCACAGCAATACTATTTGTGCGATTTGTATGAGTTTTCTGACTGCATATTTCTATTTGATTGTCATTTTTTGCTGCTATTTCATCATTATTTATTGTATTGTTGATCATTTTTGTATGCACATTTTTTCACGTTGGGTATTATAGCACACTGATATTCAACAGTGTGGATTTTGTTTAGCGCCACTAGGTGTTTTTGTTTGCATTTCAAGTGTTAGATTTGCCTTCTTTCCACCTTCTGATAAATACATTTAATTTTTTAAGTGGCAGCTGGAGGGAGGGGATATGTGAGCGCTGTGATGATACACCAATTGGGAGGTCATTGAGGGTGTGTCTCAAGTTGTTTTGTATGTTGGAATACTGCCCTGCTGCCCAGTCTCTGAAGGGAAGGGGAATCATGCTCTGCTTCTGTATGTCACAGATCATGCTGGCATTCATGGTTCCCTCAATGAATTGTAGCTCCCCAGTTTCGGCAGCACTCATGCAGCCCTGGACCATGACACTCCCACCATGCTTGACTGTAGGCAAGACACACTCGTCTTTGTACTCCTCACCTGATTGCCACCGCACACGCGTGACACCATCTGAACCAAATAAGTCCACAGGACATGGTTCCAGTAATCCAGGTCCTTAGTCTGCTTGTCTTCAGCAAACTTCCTTTCCATCCAGCTACAATTAATTTGTATCTTAATATTTTACTGACTGACTTTATTATAGATAATGCCTTGACTCTATTGGCCTGTGTGGAAAAAAGCTAGCTACCTTTGGCGTAGGGGTGCAGGAACATGCTGATCCACTAACTGATGCCTCTTGCTCAGCAGTAATGTTACCCCTAAATCAGTCATGGAGTGGCCTCCATCACTCCCCCAATATCTCCACCAAAATTTTCAAGAATATCATGTGAAAACACATGCTATTATGTGTTTTCACATGATCATCATGATCATGAAATATCATGTGCTTTGTGATGAACATCATATTCATCACAAAGCATTTCAGTTATTATGGCATTGTCCACGTTTTGTGTACTATTAGTACTAATTAAGGGTAGAGTAAAATGTTAGATGCCTGCAATATGGTAGAGCTGCACGATTTTGGCTAAAATTAGAATCACCATTTTTTTGAATAAAGATCCTGATTCTCTCACGATTCTCACGGCGCAAAATCATCTTTCACATCATATGAAAAAATTTGGCTAGGGCGCATGTGCGAGACTCGACATGACAGACGTTCTCTGTTAGAGCTCCGCATTCCCCACTGCGATTCCAGGCTCTAAATAGCTCACCATAGCATCTTACCTGCTCCATCTCAACGGGACGCATCTTGTGATACACCCGCGCTCCTCCCAGTATGGAATTAACGGGACACCGGGATAAAAATAAGCCGAAACCCATTAAAGAGGCCCTAGCGCACACTTCCTCCAAGATGGCGGTGAAGGCCCAAGCTGCATCCTAAAGCCACAGCAGCCCCGCAGCTCCAGGGGTGCAGCAGAGAAGAAGATGAGGCTGACCCGGACCCCCACAATATCGCTGACCGTACCGTCATCAGGTATGACTTTCTCATATGGAGGCGATACTTAAAAAAGCTGTCAGGGAAATAGCCGCAATCTCACGAGGTACGTTCGTGTTAGCGCGCGTCGGCGCCTACGTAAGCGCAAAGTAGTTTCTAGACGAACGACCGACGCTACGTCTAACCGGGCGGGCATACGCGGTGATGCTACGAATACACAACGTACTCGACGTAGCCGTACGATCGATCCGACACGCTCACGACGTGACCCGGTCACCTCGCCTACTTAAACGTTCACCTGTCAGTCCCGCATTGCTGGATTATCGTCAGCTCTCCTGTGAACCTGTACCCGTGTTTCCTGTTATTCTCCTGGCTCTGACTCCTGGCTTGCACCCGACGTTTCTGATCTGCTTCCTGCACCTGATCCCGGCCTGTCTTGACCATTCTCTGGACTTCCGCTGCCTACTCTCGGACTTCCTAGCACAGTTGCCCATCTAGGCTTGTTTACCCGGTACTTGACCTCTGCTGCTGCTACCTGGCAACCTGTGCTACTGTGGGCACTGCATCCCTGTGTCAACTTCAGGGTTGTGCTGCGCTCGGCCGCAAGGGGAGCCCTCTCAGCATTTCGGCCTCACTCCCGACCGTGACAGTATAATCCAGCCATGTCAGAGGTCGACAGAGGTGACTCCCCATTGGAGGCCGTTTTACAAGAACTTACGGCCCTTACTCCAGCTATTCAGGAGCTCCGAGAGAGATATCACTGGCTGAAGGAACGCCTGCAACACCCGCTTGAACCACCCACCTTCTCTGGTCAAGTTCCTGCTTCTATAATCTCAGCTGCCCCGGAACCGCGAGTCCCAGCCCCGGAACGCTTCTTTGGGGACCGAAGGAAATTCAGATCCTTCAAGAACTCGTGTTTTCTCTATTTCTCCCTGCAACCTCAGACCTTTTCTTCAGAAGCAACCAAGGTGGCGTTTACCATTTCATTACTGAGGGACGATCCCCAGATGTGGGCCCATGGCCTGCTGGAGCAATGCAGCCCTTACGTGGATACTTTGGACCTGTTCTTTGAAGCCATGGCCCGCTTGTATGATGATCCTTTCCGGACAGCTACAGCCGAAGCAACCTTGTACGCCCTTCGCCAGGGTGGGCGACCTGCAGAGGACTATTCAGTAGAATTCCGTACCTGGAGCTCTGACTCCGGCTGGAACGAAGCAGCACTAAAATATCAGTACCGTATGGGGTTGTCCGAAGCCCTTAAAGACGAGTTGGCCAGATTGGAGATTCCCACTACCCTTGAGGACCTCATCTTACTCGCCATCCAGCTCGACAGGCGTCTACGGGAACGTCAGTCTGAACGCACTCGGACTACTTGCTCCATCCAGGCCCCACCTTCAGCTCGCCCAGCAGTAGCTCCCGTTCTGAGGGGCATTCCCCGTCCCGCTTTAACCTCCGAAGAGAGACTTCTTCGCCGTCAGGCACATCTTTGTTTTTACTGTGGAAAATCAGGACATTTCATTAACTATTGCCCCACAAGGCCGAGTAAACCAGTCCCAAGCACCCCATCTCATCTTCAAGTAGCTAAGTCAGCTTCTGCCCACATCTCTCTTCCAGTCACATTGATGGTGGCAGGTAGCAGAATCCCTCTACAAGCAATTATTGACTCTGGAGCCTGTAGTTGCTTCCTGGACTTAACCTTGGCTAGGAGTCTGGCTCTCCCACTGAACCTCAAGGAACAGAGACTGGCCGTCCGTTTGGCCGATGGCTCCTTACCTAGTTCAGGTCATGTCACCAAGGAAACTAGTCCCATCCTGACGATCACCAATTCGGGTCACCGGGAATTCCTTAAATTTGATGTTCTGAGCTCCCCGATGTTCCCTGTTATCCTAGGGATCCCTTGGCTACAGGCTCACAATCCCCAGATCGATTGGCCCACAAGGGTGGTTTCCTTCACATCTGCCTACTGCCAGCAGCACTGCCTAGATTCCGTCCCCCACAACCTGCCCAGTTGTCTGACTGTACAACCTGTATCCAGTCCGGCTTCTCACATACCAACAGTCTACCAGGAATTCAGAGACGTGTTTGACAAGAGGAAAGCCGATATCCTACCTCCACACCGCCCCTATGACTGCCCCATTGAATTGTTACCCGGGGCCTCCATTCCTTTTGGTCGGATATTTCCCCTTTCAGAGACTGAACTGGAGGCTCTGAGACAATACATTGACGAAAACCTGGCCAAAGGATTCATTCGTCCCTCCTCATCCCCTGCCGGAGCAGGCATCTTCTTTGTGGAGAAAAAAGATAAGACCCTAAGACCATGTGTGGACTATCGGGAATTAAATAATATTACCCTCAAAAACCGTTATCCTCTTCCGCTTATCCCTGAACTCCTCCAGAGGTTCCATACCTCACGTGTCTTTACGAAACTCGATTTACGTGGGGCTTATAATCTTGTCCGTATCCGGGAAGGGGACGAGTGGAAGACCGCCTTCAGAACAAGATTTGGTCACTTTGAGTATTTAGTCATGCCCTTCGGACTATGTAATGCCCCGGCAACCTTTCAGCCTTTCATTAATGATATCTTTCGGGAGCATCTTGACCACTTTGTTGTCGCCTACCTTGACGACATTCTGATTTTTTCAACCTCACTAGAGCTTCACAGGGTACATGTTAAGAAAGTACTATGTATTCTTAGAACTCACGGGTTATATGCCAAGGCCGAGAAGTGTGATTTTGAGAAGGAATCTATCCATTTCTTGGGACTCATTATTACCACAGGTGGAATTGCCATGGACCCGCAGAAAGTGAAATCTATCCTGGATTGGCCCGCTCCTTCTGACAAAAGGGGTGTACAGAGGTTTATCGGGTTTGCAAACTTCTACCGAAGGTTCATACGGGGTTTCTCCACCATTGTAGCCTCCATCACTCTGACCACTCGCCAGCACACCAAGTTCCACTGGTCCCCAGCAGCTCAGTCCGCCTTTGACCAGCTCAAGATCCTTTTTACCTCTGCGCCCATCCTGCAGCACCCAGATCCCGCCTTGCCCTTCGTACTAGAAGTAGATGCCTCGGAGGTAGCCACCGGGGCAATCTTATCCCAACGTCAGGGTCCCAAAGCTTTACTACATCCCGTAGCCTTTTTCTCTCGGAAGATGAGTTCCCCAAAAAAGAACTATGATGTAGGGGACCGGGAACTTCTAGCGATCAAAACCGCTCTTGAAGAATGGAGGTACCTCCTGGAAGGTGCCGCTCACACCATTCTAATTTTTGCGGACCATAAGAACTTAGAGTATCTCCGTACGGCCAAACGTCTGAGACCTCGACAGGCCCGATGGGCTTTGTTCTTTTCAAGATTCAATTTTCACATTACCTACCGCCCAGGATCTAAGAACAGCAAAGCGGATGCTTTATCTAGGATGTTTCCTGATACCCCAGAAGGAGCCCCACCCAGTACAATTTTTGTCGCCCCAAAATTTCCTGTTGATACAACCAGACCTAAGGTCTTCTATCGATCTGGCTACTAGGCAGTGTACGGAGACCGAAGTTTCTTCCCTGAGAAGCCAAGGAGGGCTTCTATGGCACCAGGACAAGATTTTTGTTCCCCAACAAGCCAGGTTACTGGTATTGAAGACCTTCCATGACCACCAACTTGCAGGCCACTTTGGAGTAGGGAAGACGACGGACCTTGTACAGCGGTCCCTATGGTGGCCTACTTTAAGGGCGGACTGTAAAGCATACGTGGATTCCTGCACCATCTGCCAGCGCAACAAGGGATCTAACACCAGACCCTGGGGTCTGTTACGGCCACTGCCAGTCCCGGAGAAACCATGGAAAGAAATTTCCATGGATTTTATTGTGGAACTACCTCCCTCTGAAGGGTTTACGGCCATCTTGGTGGTCGTAGACCGCCTGTCCAAGATGGCGCATTTCTTGCCGCTAAAGGGGACCCCCTCTGCCCTAGATACGGCAAGAACTTTTATAAAAGAAATTGTTCGGTTACACGGGGTACCTGATAGCATTGTATCGGACAGAGGGGTACAATTCACCTCCAAATTTTGGAAAGAACTGTGTAAATTGCTCTCAATTAAAATATGTTTGTCTTCTGCCTATCACCCACAGAGCAACGGACAAACCGAAAGGACCAACCAAACATTGGAGCAATACCTGCGATGCTTCTGCTCCTTCTCCCAGGATGATTGGGTTTCCTTGTTACCTTGTGCGGAATTCGCTTATAATAACTCAGTGCACGCCTCCACCAACCAGTCACCCTTCTGGGCAAACTACGGATTCCACCCTTCATTCCTGCCTAACACCATTCCTGAATCATCTGTCCCGGCAGTCCAAGACAGAGTAAATCTCATTCACTCAAACTATCAAGTACTTCAAGATACCATGAGAAGGGCCCAGGAGGAATACAAAAAGCAGTACGATAAGAGGAAGAGAGTCAACCCTACCTTCAAGACAGGGGATAAGGTGTGGCTTTCAGCAGCAAATCTTAAACTGCCTTGTCCTTCCCGGAAACTGGGACCTAAATTTCTGGGTCCTTTTGAGATCAAACGAGAGATTAATCCCGTAGCCTTTGAACTTGCCTTGCCTGAATCGTTTAAAATCCATCCTATATTTCATGTCTCCCTCCTTAAACCTGTTACCTTTAGTCCATTTTCAGGAAGAGAAGAAGTGCCCCCGCCTCCAGTTCAGGTTGGTGAAGAAACCGAATACGAAGTTGAGTCCATCCTCGACTGTCGTCGGAGAGGTAGGACCATCCAGTTTTTAATTAAATGGAAGGGGTATTCTGCTGAGGAGAACTCGTGGGAGCCTGCCAATCACGAACATGCTCCTAAACTTTTACACAGGTTCCGCAGCCGGTATCCTGAAAAATGGGCTCGGTTGGGCATCCGGAGGCTGTCCCTTGGGGGGAGGCAC
Organism: Lithobates pipiens; assembly: GCF_037356315.1. NCBI lineage: Eukaryota > Metazoa > Chordata > Amphibia > Anura > Ranidae > Lithobates > Lithobates pipiens. The sequence goes on from NW_027507758.1 coordinate 297,308,248, forward strand.
TGTCAGGGAAATAGCCGCAATCTCACGAGGTACGTTCGTGTTAGCGCGCGTCGGCGCCTACGTAAGCGCAAAGTAGTTTCTAGACGAACGACCGACGCTACGTCTAACCGGGCGGGCATACGCGGTGATGCTACGAATACACAACGTACTCGACGTAGCCGTACGATCGCTCCGACACGCTCACGACGTGACCCGGTCACCTCGCCTACTTAAACGTTCACCTGTCAGTCCCGCATTGCTGGATTATCATCAGCTCTCCTGTGAACCTGTACCCGTGTTTCCTGTTATCCGACCTCCAGTGTACCGACCCGGCTTGCTTGACCCGCTCCTGTTATTCTCCTGGCTCTGACTCCTGGCTTGCACCCGACGTTTCTGATCTGCTTCCTGCACCTGATCCCGGCCTGTCTTGACCATTCTCTGGACTTCCGCTGCCTACTCTCGGACTTCCTAGCACAGTTGCCCATCTAGGCTTGTTTACCCGGTACTTGACCTCTGCTGCTGCTACCTGGCAACCTGTGCTACTGTGGGCACTGCATCCCTGTGTCAACTTCAGGGTTGTGCTGCGCTCGGCCGCAAGGGGAGCCCTCTCAGCATTTCGGCCTCACTCCCGACCGTGACAAAAGCCCTTAAGACCACGTCAGACCAGATCACAAACAAACTAACACAGGAGATATGCGATCTGGGCCAGCGTACTGCTGATCTGGAAACCAGAGCTTATGACACAGAACTCACCCTACGAGAGATAGCTCAGGAGCAAGCGGCCCTCTGGGAAGAGAACGCTGCTTTACTCTCCAGCTTGGAGGAAGCGGAGAACTGCTCCGTAGGTCAAACCTGTGCCTCCGTGGCATCTCTGAAACTGTAGATGATCTCCAATCCTTCAGTACGGCACTCTTTCAGGAACTATCCCCCTCGATTCCTATAGAAAGGCTGGAATTTGATCGGATACACAGGGCGCCGACAAGCAGACGGCACACCACAAGATATAATCGTGAAGCTGCACTTCTTCTGCACAAAGGAACAGCTTCTAGCCGCAGCCTGCAATAAGGATACCCTTCAATTCCAGGGACACACGTATCAATTATTTACAGATTTGGCACTCCTAACTATCACAAAACGACATCCCATGAAGCCACAACTACAAATTCTAATGCACCATCAGATCAAGTATGCCTGGTGATTTCCTTTTGCTATTCATTTTTCGTACCAAGGGCAGCAACATACCTGTACCTCGCCCGAAGCACTGCAGGGTCTCCTGGAAAATCTCCACCTCACCCCACCATCTCAGCCATTACAAGCAGAAACTACACTGCCCCAAAGCACCCTTCTTTCCTTCCCCTTTCTCCCCCCTCCCCCCTACCGCCCCCCCTCCTCCTCCTTCTCATCTTCCCTCTCTCCTTCCCTCTACCCTTCACCCCCCCCCCTCCCCCTCTATCACCCCCAGCCAACCCCGTACTTTGCCCTTCCTCTCCCTCTCCCTCTCCCTGCTCCTCCAACGTCACATCTCCTCCTTCCCTTCCCCCCTTCTCTCCCTTCCTGCCCTTTCTACCCTCACCCCCCCTCCCTTTCCACATGCCCTTATTGATTGTATCTGGTATAGAGCACCAGTGCTGCATGGGTAATGTTATAGTTAACTAATACATTTTAACTGAGGAAATAAGTTTTACTAAGTTTGGTATTTTGCTACAGCAAATGTTGGTTTACTCTCCTGGTTCGCGGCGGGGAACTGACACTGCTCCCCCCACTGATGGTGCGCTCGCTCTCTTGCTGGCGGATGGGCTAGCGCACTCATGGATTGGGCGTTTCGGTTCTACCCGTATCGCACAATTGTCTTCTACTACCCCTTATGCTATTCTCTATTCCTACTTCCTTCTCCTGTTCTACTCTTCTACCCTCCCTTCACCCTTCACCTTTAACCTTCCTTATAACCATGGTCGGTTGGCTTGCGCAGCCCCCGGGTCGCTAAATCTAATTTTCCCCCTCCAATTAACATGGCCCCCCTTGAACATATTATCACTAAACGTTAAGGGTCTTAACTCCCCACACAAACGAGTTAAGGTGTTTCGCACCTTTGTCTCGTTAAAAGCTGGCATTGTAGCGCTGCAAGAAACCCACTTCACCGCCCACTCATCTCCAAAAGTCTTTAGTGCTAAATACCCCCAAGTATTTACAGCCTCTTCATCATCAAAACAGAGAGGAGTTCTTTTGGCCTTTCATCGCTCCCTGCTGTTCACCCCAACATCCGAAGTTAGGGACCCAGAGGGCCGTTATTTAATTCTCACCGGCTTACTACAAGATGTTGAGGCTACCTTTGTCTCTTACGCCTCCAACACCAATCCCAACCCATTCTTCTCTCACCTTCTACAGGTTGTTAGGTCACACTGTAAAGGCACCTTGTTTATGTGCAGGGACTCTAATTTAGTGCTTCACCCACACCTGGACAGGACCCCCTATTCCCCAGAGCATTTCTCCCCCTCTGCACAATTTCGCACCCAACTTCAACAGGCCTCACTCATTGACACATGGAGGGAATGTAACCCCCTCAAGAAAAATTATACATTCTACTCTAATCCACATAAGTCCCTCTCCAGAATCAACCACATTTTTATCCCCATAGCTTCCTCACCGATACTCTTGCACTGCCATATTCACCCTATTACATGGTCGGATCACTGTGCAGTGATCACCACCATATCCTCAGTAATTCCACAATCCACACACAAGACATGGTGTATGAATGAAACTCACCTAATCAACCATTCTGCCTTGACATTCAATCTGCTCTCAAAAACTACTTCACAATAAGACACAAGTAATCTCCCCAACCCTCCTCTGGGAAGCCCATAAGCCAGTAATTAGAGGCAAATGTATATCTGTCGCCACCCATCTTAAAAAAGATAAAAAACACAGCAACAACTGGAGGCAGACTTTCAGCACTACTTTCTCCCGTTTCAATCCACCCCCACGGAGGCGAATAGATTAGCCCTAGAAAAGACCAAATTGGAATTAGACTTAATGTTGGCTGAATTTACAGAGAAAGTAATCCATAGGTCAACCCACAACATTTACACCAAAGCCAACAAACCCGACACCTTTTTAGCTCTATGCCTCCGACATCCCGAGAGGACCCATAGCCCATTAGGCTCCGATTGATGAAAGACGTGCTCACAAGTAACCTTATAAAGATCCTGTCTGAGTTTTGGTCAAATCTGTCTAAATTGTATGAAGCTAAAACCCCTTTTTCCTGCAGCCTAGCAGCTATTATATCAATGATTCCCAAGCCTAATACTGACAACACACTGTGGTCCAATTTTAGGCCAATTTTGCTACTAAACGTAGACATCAAGATATTGGCCAAAATTTTAGCGCTCCGTTTGAACCCGCTTATCGGGGGACTAATCCACAAAGATCAAGTGGGCTTTATTCCCAAACGACAGGCTAGTGACAATATCAGGAGAGTTGTCCTCTTGCAACATATTGCTAGGTCTCGCAGGATCCCCATGCATCTTCTCTCCCTTGATATACGTAAGGCTTTTGACACGGTTTCTTGGCCCTATCTGCAATATATCCTACAACTTTGGGGCTTCGGCCCACACTTTTTCAAATGGATAGAAGCCTTGTACATCCAACCACAAACCTACATGAAGTATGCTGGTTTTCGATCAGAAAACTTCCCCATTTAATGAGGGACAAGGCAGGGCTGTCCTCTCTCCCCCCTAATATTTGCACTTGCTATTGAGCCCCTGGCGGCCCTAATCAGAGCAGATCCAAATATTCAGAGTCTGGAGCTAGCCTCAACAACTCATAAATTGTGCCTGTTTGCAGGCGACGCTTTGCTGTTTGTCACTGCTCCTCACACCACCCTGCCCATCTTGTGCCAATTGTTGGACAAGTTTGCTCGGATGACGGGCCTAGAGGTCAACCAGGCCAAATCCAAGGCTTTTGATGTGTCTCTGCCATTGGACGAACTTAATCGGTTGCACTCTAACTTCCCATTCATATGGTCCACAACGTCTATGCCCTACCTGGGAATAAACCTGACCAGCAACCCAACGCAGCTATACCAGGCTAACTAGCTACCTCTCCTGCGGGAGCTAAAAAATGTCAATGCTACCTAAGCTACTTTATTTATACAGAGTTCTCCCGGTTGCGGTCCCCCCCATTTCTACCGCATCATACAGAGTAGGACTTATAAATACATCTGAGGCTCCATAAAACCCAGAGTCCCCAGATCCACCCTGTTCCGCCACAGGACACACGGTGGCCTTGGTAGGCCAAATTTCCGTCATTACTACCATGCGGCTCAACTAGCTCAAATTGCGTTATATCACACGAGATCAGAGATACCATTATGGGTCAGCTTGGAGGCTATAGATGTCCATCCCATCGCAATCTCTAACCTTTTGTGGCTGCGTCCCTCGTTGAGGGGGCCGATCACAAACCCAATTACACAACACTCCCTCAAAGTATGGGAATGCGATATGTAGCCCCTTTAAGCTTAAATCCCCACATACCACTTTGCTCTCCTTTCTAGGTCACCCACATTTTTATCCAGATTTCATCGGACCAATCTCATTTGCTGCCTGGTCTCAGACGGGCCTGGGTCGTGTGTGCGATCTGACAAATGGTAACTCAATTAAAACTTTCCCCAACTTACAAGCCCAAACTCAACTTCCCCATAAAGAATGTTTTCGTTATCTCCAAATCGCCCACTTCATTCAATCAATAATAAAGTCCAATGCTGATTGCGATCGAATGTCCGTGTTCGAGGGCATATGTGACTCGGACCCTCATGCCCCAGGTATCATCTCTCGACTATACGCTCACTTAACTTCCCCTCCAGCTTCCCTCCCATCTTATGCAGTACGGTGGTCCAATGATCTGGGTATAGACCTAAATGAAGAAACCTGGACAGAGATCTGGACCAACACTAAAAATGCTACACAGAATGTTGTTGCCTCAGAAGCAAACTTTAAAGTCCTCATGTGGTGGTACCCGGTACCGGCTAGGATTGCTAAATTTGTCCCAGGTTAACCCGTGGCCTGTTTCCAAGGGTGCACTGATGCAGGTACCCACATTCACATCTGGTGGGCGTGCCCAGTAGTAAATCGCTTCTGGGCGTCAATATTCTAGATGGCCTCGGTACTGATGCACGAAAACCTGAAGCCCAACCCCACAGTAGCCCTGCTCAATCTAGCACCCCAAGAATGCACCCAAACCCAACTGCACCTTCTCCTCCATCTAACCACGGCAGCAAAGCAAACCATAGCAAGAGCTTGGAAAACAACGACCCTTAACGTTACAGAAGTGAAAAACAGAGTTACCCAGGCCATAATCCACAGTAAGATAGAAGCAACGATCCAGGACCGTCTGCCTCGGCATAGTAGGATATGGCAACCTTGGGTCAAACACTTTTTGTTTCCCAATTTAGACTCCAGACTTTTGGAGCCCTTTTGCACCTTTCCAGTAACACATTGACGACAGCCTTCCCAGGCCTGCCGGAGCGCTCCGACCACCTCTCCCCTTTACCCTGTACTCTCTTTTCCTGCCCCCCACTTCCCCCTCTTTCAGCTCTAGTCTTTTGCTCCTTTCCTACAATTAAAATTGTTGCTCAATCAGTACTAGTACTCCCACATAATCTAGTGACCTCTGTCTCGGGAGTAACCCAAGCAGCTAGCCCCCCGAAGCTCCGGGGCACTCAATCTCAATAGTTCCTGCTCGGGCTTACCCCAGCTCAACTAGGACTCTACAGACAATGGATTAGTTCTCGGGGCTATTCCCCAATAGCACTGTTGATATTCCATTTATACCGTTGTTCAAATAATCTTGTGATAGCTTTATCTGTTGCAATTTTGCATTGTACTGTGTAACTATGCTGTTAAATGACAATAAAACATTTGAAAAAGAAAAAATTTGGCTAACTTTACTGTTTCGTTTTGTTTTTTAATTCATTAAAGTGCATTTTTTCCCAAAAATATTGTGTTTGAAAGATCGCTGCGCAAATACAGAGTGACATTTTTTTATATATAATGTTTGGGAGTTCTAAGTAATTTTCTAGCAAACAATACAGATTTTAACTTGTAAGCAACAAGTGTCAGAAAAAGGTTTAGTCTAATTGGTTAAACTGCCCTCATCTACAGACAGAAGTTCATTCCTCTGATCTAAAAGAACAAAATGTTACAATGTTTCTCTTTATCTCGCCTGAGCAATGTTGTGATAAACTTGGCAGGCTGCCTGTTTGTTTGTTTGTTTGTTTTTTTGATGATTAGTCTGTTTGAGTGGCAGAACAATCATCATGGTTTATTTGAATCCTACACTAAGTGGTCCATAAGGTCAACAGTACAGAGCTTTGTGCAAGGGAAAAAGCCACGCTGTGGGTCACACCACTGAATTGCTGTTGCCTATTAAATGAGGGCTTGGGAGTTTAGGTTCCACTTTTTCACTTCACCTTGGACAGCCTTGAACTAATAGTCCAGAAATTGTGAAATAACAGAGACATTAAAAAAATGGGGGATAAAAGGTGTAGCACTAAGAAATGGTGGTAAATAAATAAAAAGTTCATATAGAATAAATTAAATGGTATAGAAATGATCTGTTCATCAAAATATAGTCCATCTGGAGAATTCGATAAGATAAAGAGAGAGAGAACCGTTACCCACACCCGATATAACTGACTCTTACCGTCAGTGTATGGAATATACACAATGAACAAATCACTGAATGATCAGATCCACGGTCCCGCCTATTCAACAATCCACTAATAATGCAAGAGATACTTCTTCCACCGACCCACCAGATATAAACAATTTAATCTCGGCAAAACCTTGGCTAAAAAATATGCTCCAATGGTATACCGCAGTGATTACATGTATAGGGAATGAAAGCAAAACTCATATTGTGCAGACATCCAACAGAAGGGCAAATTTATTAAAAAGGTAATTATAAAACTCACACAAAATATGTGCAATACAAGCATAAGTGAAAGCGTCCAGCGCTTCATACCAACAAGATGGCGGCCACTCCTCTGTCCACAGCGCTATGTCACTCATCCCTTGCTCAACCCAATGTTTTGTCACAAACGTGCATTTTCAGGGGCATGGGCGTGACATGTGACGCTACTATTTATATAAGGGATGAAGATGAGCGAAAAGCCGAAAATTCAGTGCGATCCATAGGGCAGAAGTCATCTTCCTCCGGCCAATGAACCACACCTCACGGAAGTTGCGTGCGTGAAGTGACGATCTCCCGACCACTGGGCCATACCTTCCAGAAATAAAATGGAAAATACCGTATATACTCGAGTATAGGCCGACCCGAGTATAAGCCGAGGCCCCCAATTTACCCCCAAAAAACTGGGAAACCTATTGACTCGTGTATAAGCCGAGGGTGAGATATGCCTGTCCATCCCTGTGTGTGTGTCCATCCATCCATCCATCCCTGTGTGTGTGTCCATCCATCCATCCATCCCTGTGTGTGTGTGTGTCCATCCATCCATCCATCCCTGTGTGTGTGTGTGTGTGTCCATCCATCCATCCATCCCTGTGTGTGTGTCCGTCCATCCATCCATCCATCCCTGTGTGTGTGTCCGTCCATCCATCCATCCATCCATCCATCCCTGTGTGTGTGTCCGTCCATCCATCCATCCATCCATCCCTGTGTGTGTGTCCATCCCTGTGTGTGTGTCCATCCGTGTGTGTGTGTGTGTGTGTGTGTGTGTGTGTGTGTGAGGCCTTGTGTGTCCAGCCTACCTGTGTCCCCAGCCTCCGTCCGGTCCCGAGCCTCCGTCCGGTCCCGTCCTGTCCCGAGCCGAGCCTCCGTCCGGTCCGGTCCCGTCCCGTCCCGAGACTCCGTCCGGTCCCGTCCCGTCCCGAGCCGAGCCGAGCCGAGCCTCCGTCCGGTCCCGTCCCAGGATCACCGCTCTTCGTCGGCGCCCATTTTCCTGTTCAAATGCCGCGCCTCCCTGTCTGTGATAGGCGGAACACAATTTCCCAGCAGTCTGTGTTCCGCCTATCACGGCCATCCTTTCATCCTCGTCCGTAGTACGAGGATGAGCGGATGTCCGTGATAGGCGGAACACAGGCTGCTGGGAAATTCAGTGTTCCGCCTATCACAGGCGAAGGCGGAGCCGGAGGCGCGGCTTTTGAATTAGAATAGAATGGCCGCTGTCTGTCTGCTCGACACGCTGATCGAGCGGGCAGACAGCGATGACTCGAGTATAAGCCGAGGGGGGCACTTTCAGCCTCAAAAAAGAGGCTGAAAATCTCGGCTTATACTCGAGTATATACGGTAATCCAAAATGTGCTCCACAGGCTGGAAACGAATGCCATCCATGACCTGGGAGCACACTATGTAGGGAAAAGGAAAGGGAATATTAAAATATAACCTTAAAAGGTTAACATTCAGATCGATTCATAGATAATAATTACATTTCAATGGAAAAGTACATCTAATGGGAGGAAGGATTATGAGCATGTGTGGGTATGTGGAGCAGCGACCTCTTGTGGTAATAGAACAATATACAACTATAATACATATATCCTAATATGAAGCATAAAACGACAAATACACAAAAAAAACTGATAAAATGGACTAACAATCCAAGATCGAAAAAATTAATAGGATAATGACCTTATTACCCCCAACACAAACGTTTAAAAAAAAAAAAAATGGATAGAAAGAGGACAAGTTCAATAAAGATGGTATATCTTTATGTAGTGAACAATGAACACACACAAATGAAGGGATTCCACCATTGTATAGTAATCCCAGGATAACCCATAAATTTAGGTATCGTATCCATTGTTAATAAATGCATTAACATCCCATTCATTGTTCGTACTGAATGGGGTATACGTCTGGGCCTGGTAGATCCACTTTGTTTCCAAACGTGAAACTTCCCTGACCATATTGCTACCCCTCCAATGTCCGCAAAATTTATACCCAGGAATGTAGTGCCCTCTGGGTTGCAATCATGCTTCAGGGCATAATGTTTAGAGAGGCTATGTTTTAAAAAGCCACATCTGATGTTGGCCACATGCTCGCTGAGCCTTACACGAAGCATGCTTTTGGTTCGCCCTATATACTGCTTCCCACATGGACACTTAATCATGTAAACACATATTTAGTAGAACACGTGATAAAAGGTTTGATCAAGAAGATTTCTTGAGTAGAGGTTGACTGAAAGGAAACTATCCTCCTACTACTACTTGCATTTAATTTGCAAATAGGACACCTCCTAGATCAGTAGAAGCCTCCCATGTTCTGAAAAAAAGATGATTGCTTCGGTGGATTGACTATATTAGGGGCATCCTGTAACTTTAATGTAGGAACTCCTCAAAAGACAACCCGTGGCTGTTCAGGTAAACTCAAGCCCAAAACTCGATCACCTCTTAAGACTTTCCAATGTTTTTGCATTTTTTTTTTATTTGATATTGCTGATTAGAATAGCCATTGATGAAAGAAAATGTAAAGGATTCATCCTGCACTTTTGGTTTGACACCCAATTTGTCATCCCTATTCCTCATTTTGGCCAAACTGAGTGCACCATCCAGTTCGCTTACACCATAACCTTTTCAAGGAATCGTCCTCTGAGGATTGAGGCTTCTCTGTCAAAATCATCCCGATTAGTACAATTCCGCCTCAACCACAGAAACTGACTTTTAGGAATCTATTCCAACCAAGCCTTATGATGGCAACTCTTGGTGTCAATGGAACCGTTATGGTCAGTTTCCTTGAAATAAGTTGATGTAACAATCTGTCCTTCAATCACTCTAAATCTGAGATAAAGGAAATTTATTTCCACACTACTTGCCTCGTGAGTTAGGAAGATACATACCCCTATCATTTTTATTCAGACCAATAAAGTTATTAAGGGATTCAAGACTACCATCCCACAGGAGGAGGATGTCATCTATTTACCTCGTTCAGAGTACCAGCTCAGACCTGGACTCTTCATAGACAAAAAGAAATTCATTAGCACACAGGAGGAACACATGTTTTATGCGCTTGATATGTGCTAATGTATCCCGCGGGTCAGATATCAACGGTGAATGCGGGATAATAGTAGAGACTAAATGCTCTGTTCCTAAGGAAGGTCAGGCTTGCGTGGTCTCCTCTTCAAGTGAATGGGAGACTTGCTTATAGTTGCCTGCACAACAGTTCAAAAAGAGTTGTGGTATGGTTGAGCAATGGAGTGGGACCACATCCCAAATACTAGAGACAATGGAGAAAACGCCCCCTTAACAGGGCTTTAGTGGCCCAATTTTTTCTTTTTTTATATATATAACATAAAGAAACCAAAAGAAAAAAGTATATAAAATGTATACAAATTTTATATATTTAACAATTGGTTTAAAAAGAACAGGAATGGTGGCTGGTAAGCATATATGTTAACACAAAAAAAGAGAACGGCAGATAATATACAGTCCTAGAGAAGTCCCTGGACTACTGTGATGAGATCACCATGGCAAGTGCCCAAGGACAATACCCGACGCATTTCAGAAATTCCATCTTTCCTCAGGGGTTAGTGTATTACTAGAATGGATTACTTCTTTAATAAAATGAACAAAGAATGATTAAATCACAAAATACATCCACTCTTTGTTTCTATGGCATTTAAGCAAATTTGAACTTACATGTTAACAAAATCTGTGCAAACACATGCGGCAGCCACAGAATAGTTAAAAGCAATGTCCATCCAAGGGTCCAAAAAGAACTGATGCTCACAATGATGGTAATGCCCCAGCAACGACCAGCGAGACCAGGCAATATAAACGCACCCAGAAGGCAGAGGGGTATATACAGTGACAAAACCACAATCTATACAAAAAAGGGGGAGGGAGAAGTGTAAAAGCAAAAAAATGGTGGAAGAAGTAAATAGAGCAAAAAGTATCCAAGTATGGCAATAATGGGATTAATCTAATGTCTATATGCCAATTAACCTATTTTGTCTTATTTGCATGGCTATCAAAAGCTCCCCAAAGTTGTATCAAAGCAATACAAGGCATTGAAAAATGGCACTGGAATACCATGTTCAAAAAAATGCCTATGAAATAAAGAAATCCGAAGAGGACGAAATTAAACCATGCATTTGTGCCCAAGGAAGAGGGGGAGGGAAGAACAGATAAAAAAGATTAATTTGATGGTAAATATCAGAGTTATTTTATCTAAGTTCAAAAAGATGGAGAGGTGCAGTTTACTCCAAAGGAGGATGCCATGCATCCTATCGCCTAGATCCAGCAGATGGATGGGGACACAGGAGCACTGACACTCTTTTTATACTATCAGCCTGCGGGATACAAGCCGTGGCTGCAGTGTATTTCCGCCATACCGGGCTGGCGTGTGTTCCACCCTGGTCCCCGGGTGAGTGGCGTGCGGCACAGCCCCGCGTCATACACCCGTCAACACGCATATGGGCAGGCTGACGGCATACAAACCAAGCACCTGGGTTGCCAAGCAAAACCCGGAAAGAAAGAAATGCAGCCAGGCCGAGTGAGCCCAGGATGGAAAAGATTGCCACTTAGTGCTAAAAGCAGGTGGATGATCACTGGGGCAGCGAGAGCAAACAAGATGTAACATAACAATAATGACCACACTGAATGGACAACTGAATGGACAATCTGCAAATACAGTTAAATAAACATACATTATAAGCATAAATATATACGGTGATACAGCAGTATAATGCAAAACAGATATATCATTGAAGTTATTGCATATGAACACAGGCCGTTGTTTTACCAATAAATAATGCTCACATCTTACAAAAAACAATTGAATTCTTTGTCCAATATGACACAACAATCATGGCAACAACCAACCAAACATTGTTGGTGCACAAGGAATTACAACCCCACAGCATATAAACAAGCATATAAACAAATTAATTTCTCCCAGCCATCTGAAGCGAAACCCTCCAAGAAAGGCTTGAAGTTGGTAGCATCATTCATGCCGGGGGGGGGGGGGGGGGGGGATGTAGTCTGCTATTGATAAATCCAACTTGGTTTACATTGGAGCATTTTCTTGTTCCAATATCTCCCCTGAAGGGGGGGTGAATATGGGGGGAACCTACATTGTGTACAAGTGTAACATGGTGGCCCCACGACAGATCAGGATTACAAGACTTAATGCTTAAAATGTGAAAATACGCTTGCTTCCAGAATTCCTGAATAATTTTCCTCACATAAAAGCAGCCGCATTCACGGGCCAGAAGGTAGACCACACTAGTGTATATAAGATTGTCCATTGCTTCCTGCTTCAAAGCAGAAGGTTGATCTAATGGGGTAGTTTTAGGACCATATATGGTTTTCAAAAGTAGCCTACGCCCAAATCATTTTTAATGACTTCAAATTTATCAATGTTATGTGTTGGACAAAAATTAAGACATTGTTGCAAGACATGAAATTCCTCCAAGGAAAGATCATGTTTGGACAAATGAATGATATTGGGATCTTGATTAGTGGCAATCTCAGCAAAAGAATCAGTGAAAGAAAACTTTTGATGTGTGTCAACCCGGGAGGTATATGTAGTAAGGTTGCCTGCACCCTACAGTGCTATCAGGCAGCCTGACAAATGAACCCAGGATAACTGCTCAGCTTAGACAAGCAATACATAAATACTCAGAAAAGACATGTTAACAGAGACATTTAACACAGATGCCCCCACTGTGTGCCAAAGTTGTTTGTTGTATCTAGAACTTGTTTACAGTCATTAATATGCCTTACATTCTCTCTCCTTGTCCCTGGCACTGAGGATGTCACAGTTTGACATGAGATGCCTGTACACCTTCTCCCACGCTACTGCCTTCTGAACACACCTCAAATATTTTGTATGTGCATGCAGTGTGTTAGAATTCCAATTGCTGCTTTACAGCAGCTATTAGTTGTGCTTGGGACCTGTGCTTGGCCATTTTTTGTGTTCGCAGCTGCACATACAGCACAGCAGCATCAGGATTAGAACACATCAGAATGGCAGGCCATAAACTGGACCACCAGGGTGCTGGGGACAAGATATTGTTTTCTGTATTATTTTTTTCAAATATATATTACTAGAATAAATGTATGCATGCTTGTGCCTGTGTTTTACATGAATTTACATGCATACACACCTAACTTACTCCAAAATACTCATCAATTAGACATAGAATGTTGGATTTAACTGCTACGCCACTGAATGCAGCTACAGATTACAGACCTCAGCGCTGCTGTGTGTATTGGCCACTGCATTCAAATCTGTGCAAAAAAAATGTGTACCTTATGAATCTGAATGCAGCGGGCAACTTTTTCAACTGTGTGCATGAGTCCTTGGGTAATAGAGCCTAATGCCTGTATGGCAGTATCCTTCTATTGAAGCTTATTATTGCTCAACAAGTCTAACCATATAAACTATATAACCTCTGTGGGACAAGTCATCTTACTTAGGGTTATTTTTTTCTGGAACAGTTTTTCTCCTTTTAAATGGTGTGCAATGCCCAAAAATTATTGTCTTCATTATGATTCTAAGCACCAGGTTAAAGTAAATAAGACAACATTAGGTCTGACCTCTCTTGAGGGTTAGTGCCAGACTGCCTGCGGAATGGTCCGACTAATCAACCCCTTGGGATTTGATTAGGTAGAAAGGGCAAAAATATGATTAGCTCTGTTGGGAGTTGACTGGCACCAAGATCCAGGTCATGTATTCATGATTTATAGTAACTTCATAAAGTTAACCCAAGTTTATATTTAAAGATCGCAGAAAGAGGCATTGAAAATAGAAGAAAAAAAAGTACATAGAAAAAGTTCACCCTGAAAATGTTATCAATGATTGCTTCTTTCACATTTATCTTTTTACTTTTGTTTTAATCATACTGTATGTGACCATATACAAGCTAGTTTTAATAGTTTAAGAACAGAGTAGTTACACTAGTTTCAGAATAGATGGGCACAATAGATAATCACATTTCAGTGATGTTTAATGTTTGTCTGTTTTTGTGGCACTGATAAATAGGATTTTGCAAATGATCATACTACACCAGACAATGTTACAGCCTAAAATTACTACAAAAAAAGTTTACAGTTAAACATGTACAGTTCCGCTTGTATGGTCATCCAGATCCATCCAAATACATGGGATTGCTTGGTAATAGCACTTCACACCATTGTAGGAGGTCAGGCCGCCAAATCCAACACTGTATAGAAGAGAAGCACTCTCCGCATGGAGCCAAGGGCTATGTAGTATTAATAGATAAGAAGTCTGATGTGTATAGAAAATGTGTCTCTAGGACTAGACCTTCAGTGCCGCTGTTCAGCCTCTGCACTGAGAGCTTTCCCAGTACTGGGTAGACAAGGATGGAATAAAAAGGACCTAGAAGGACATATACATCTGATGTTATGGCTTCACGCAATATGCTTACCATTGTTTATATGCTAACTTATGATGTGTGCAAAAGCCTCGGCATTGTTGCACTTGATTCTCCTCTGCCTTGCTATGCTCCTTTGGTAACAGAGAGATCTGCTGAATCTAAAAAAGATATTCCCTGTTAATGAAAAATAAAAGGGACAATATACTGTATGATGCTTGGGTAAATGCAGAAAAGATTTTCACCCCCTCTGGGATTTATTGCGGAGTTCTCTCCAGTAGAAAATTGGTTCACTAAAAAGTGGTCTGTTCCAGTAGTAGACAGTCTTAAACAAAGATCTTACTGTACTGTAATCTACTGACAGAACGTTAGCCCCTGTACACACGGTCGGAAATTTCGACAACCAAATCCGTTGGATTTTGTCCATCGAATCTTGTCCGAAACTGTTGCATACACACGGTCGGACAAAGTTGTCGAAAAATCCGATCTTTCAGAACGTGATGACGTAATTTCGTTACGATGGGACTACATTCAGGCTAGTAGCCAATAGCTTTGATGTAGGAATTTGATCTGAGCATGCGTGGCACTTGGTCCGATCAAAATTCTCTACACATGATTGGAGTATGTCCGATCGGCCCAGTTGGTCTGGAAATATTTCCAACAAGTTGGAAAATTGGGTCCGACGGATATTCCGACGGAATCAGTCCGATGCATACCACACACAGTTGGATTATCCGACAACACGGTTCGATAGGACACATTCCGACGGATTCTCCGACCGTGTGTACAAGGGCTTAGACTTACTTTAGTCTTGCAGGTGTAGCGCTGCAACCAGCTATTGGTGCTATTTCCCTTTGCCAGATCATAGCTTATTGGACTAAGGCAATTAACACCCAATGTAATCCTGTGTTCCAGGACTGAACCTCAACTGAGCAATTACACTCTGGCTTACTATTTTGTGTTGATGCTCTACACAATTGACAACTCAGATCTTCAAAATGGTTCTGATTTCTAATCATATGCTCAGAATATTGCCTATAACAGGTGCATTGGGTGTTTTCCCTTTGAAGGAGGATGTCTCTGGTGAGGCACTTGCCAAATTTGTTAAAGATGTTACAAGAGGAAAGGTTCTTCTTCCACAACAAAAGGTTTAAAAGCCCTCTCCTCAGGGGCTTCTACTTGTACAAAACGCAAAGCACCTGAACACTCAACCAGGCTTCAAATTCCAAGGCAAAATTCAGCTCTTCCTTTGGTGACTTGGACTTGGAACACAAAATCCACAAGTCTTCCCCTTACCCAGTCCCTTCACAGTTTACCTATCTCACTCCCTAGCTTGATGGATTTCGAACCTAGCCCTGACAACATATCACTGGGAGGTGATAACAGATGCCAGTCTCTCTGGAGGAATGTTCTAGGCCTTCACACTCCAAGGAACATGACCACCAGAGGAAGCCAGGCTTCCCATCATTATCTTGAAGCTCAAAGTGATCAAGAAATTCTCTGCACCATTGGACCCCTCTTTTTCAGGGACAACCAATCAATGTCATATCTGCAGCCTACATCAATCACCAAGGGGGCGCCAGCAGTGATGTAGCCTTCAAGGTTACGTTGGAAAAAATCTCCAGCAATTTCTGCTGTCCGTGTCCCAGGAGTGGACAGTTGGAAGGCAGATTACCTCAGCTGTCACCACCTGAGCCAAAGGATGTGGGGGCTCCAGACCTAGATGTCCTGGCCTCCGCATTCAACCACAAAATCAAGGATCCTCTAGCACTGACATTGGATGCTCTGATAATTCTGTGGACTCAGTTCAGGCTAATCTATACTTTTCTTCTAGTACAAAATTATGCTTTGACTGCCCTGCAAAATAGAGCAAGAGAAGAAGCCAGTGGTTCTCATTGTTCCAAAGAACCTGGTACACAGTCATACTCCAAATGTTAGCAGGCGATCCCTGGCCTCTACCAAATACATGTTAGCATGTGTGTTCATGTTGACAAGCATTTAGGGGAGTTTAGAGTTGGAAGGAAAACCCCACAGCCAGTGCGTTCAGGAGCAGTAGAGTTTTGGTAGAAAGAACACTTAAGGCCACTAAACGGCCTAAGTGCTAGACATGTTTAGAGCTTGAGTGTGGAATTGTTTCAAAGGCCAGAATAAATTATTATTCTCACCATTTAAATTAACGCCCAAGCACTTGACATGCCTAATTGCATTAAACGAGTTTACAAATGTCAAGCGTTGTTTTCTGCCACAATGCTGCTGCTAAGAGGAAAGGAGTCTAGGAGAGTTGGCACAATGTCCTGTGTGTATGAGGCCTTAAAATTACATTTATACAAAGTTTATACAAGGTATTTTTATTTGTGTTTAGGTATTGTTTAGTCTTAAACCTTAAATGTAGCTCTTAATCGTAACCTAAACCAAGCCCTAAAGAACCAACTGAATTTTACACTTTTTTATATAGTCTCAAAGCAGCTCTAAAAATAGTAAAAAGCTGTTTTGTGCTGTAATGCTTTCCTCTCCAGAGCTGTCCCCTGCAGACTTACCTTGCCCATAGATCATGATCTCCATAGTGTGTAACAGGTTTGATAAAGAAGCGGAAGCTTTGAAACGTGTAATCACACCCCTTTCTCCTACTCCTTGGTGAAGTCACTTCTGGTTTCGTTCCACGCTACCCCTGCTACTTCCAGTCGCAATTCCCCATGATCTTTGAGCGCGGGGAGGAGCAGAAACATCAGTATAGTCAGAGAAGCTGACTTGTGCATACCATTGTCTGATTTATTTGCAGTCTAATGGTATGCAAAAGGAAAGTACAGACTCTTTCCATTTATATGTGAGTTGTCGATTGGCTTTTTAATAAACTTGTGTTTTGATACTGCACTTAGTTGGTGCTCCCTTGTGTTCCCTTTCCAGATTGACAAGGTTTCATTCATTTTATGGGGTAACTGCCACTCTCTGCTGTGAAAGCAATGGACTATTATGGATTTTAACCGCTTCAGCCCCGGAAGATTTTACCCCCTTCCTGACCAGAGCACTTTTTGCGATTCGGCACTGCATCGCTTTAACTGACAATTGCACGGCCGTACGACGTTACATCCAAACCAAATTGATGTCCTTTTTTTCCCCACAAATAGAGCTTTCTTTTGGTGGTATTTTATCACACCTGCGGTTTTTATTTTTTGCACCATAAACCAAAAAAAACCAACACTTTTTTTTAAAAAAAAGCAATATTTTTAACTTTTTGCTATAATAAATATCCCCCAAAAATATATAAAAAAAAGTTTTCGTGAGTTTAGGCCGATATATATTCTTCCACATATTTTTGGTAAAAAAAATCGCTAAAAGGGTATATTGATTGGTTTGCGCAAAAGTTATAGCGTCTACAAAATGGAATAGTTTTATGGCATTTTTATTATTATTTTTTTTTATTATTTGTAATGGCGTTAATCTGCAATTTTTATTGTGCCTGCGACATTATGGCGGACACATCAGACACTTGAACTTATTTTGGGACCATTGCCATTTATACAGCGATCAGTGCTATAAAAATGCACTGATTACTGTATAAATGACACTGGCAGGAAAGGGGTTAAACACTAGGGGGCGATCAAGGGGTTAAGTGTGTCCTCTGGAGTGATTCTAACTGGGAGGGATGGGCTACCACTGACATGACATTTATCCCTGCTCCTGATCACAGGGAGCTGTGATCTCTGTCATGTCACAAGGCAGAATGGGGAAATCCCTGTTCTGCAGCTCTGTGACACGATCGGTGGCACATGATGCACGTGGCAGGCACGCGCCCCCCAGTCCCGTCAATTGAAGGGGACTACAGGTACACCCATTTGCACACCGCTGCCATTGTACCAACGTATATCAGTGTGCTGTGGTCGGCAGGTGGTTAAAGGAAAAGTATAACCAAAGCTATTTTGGCCCTACCTCTCCTATGGATTACAGTTGTGCAGTTCGGTTGAAGGCTGACGTCACCCAGCCATTTCAGGCTTGGGAAAGATCCGGACAGTCGAGATCCATCAAGATGTCTTGAGTGGCAGCTGTCTCAGGTTCTTAGCATGTTGCTGTGAGCCTGAGCCAGCCCCTTCTAGGGGTAGAGCCGGTGGGGGACAGCTGCAGCCAGCTAGGTGCAGTGCCATTTATATCTATTGCAAACTGAATTAATAAGCAAATCATCTAATTGATCATTTTCCACTTTGGTCGATCGACTCATTTTGAGCAAATCTGATTCTAAATCGATCAGAAGGGAAGTTCTGGATATTTGATTGTTTGCCTATTTGATAGTTTTGATCGGATAATAAACTCGAAGTGTGGATGGCCACCATTGGGTTCACTGGTGTCCCTCCCCCCCTTCAAAATTAACCACTTGACACCCAAGGTACGTACATGGACATCCTTGGGTTTCAGTGGTTATACCCACACCTACAGGCATCATCCCGGTGTCATTCTTTTCAGCCGGCGATTTAACCAGCAATTCCGTTTTATGTAGACGGGATCAGAGTGGCTAATTAGCCACTCAATGACTTCTGCGGATGGCAGAAGGGGGTCCCAACCCTTCCCGCCACCGCCTCCTCTCCTAGGCTCTCCGGTCCCATCGCGATGGCTGCCCTGTACAAAGAGAGAGGAACTGATGTGGTTCCCCTCTCTCTGTGACCCCGGAAACCAGGAGAGACAAGTAGTTTGTCACTTCCCGGTTCCGCCCCTTTGTTTACCTGGCCATCAGAGTACCCAAGTACCTGTCACCAGTCCATCAGAGTACCCGAGTACCTGTCACCAGCCCATCAGAGTACACGAGTACCTGTCACCAGCCCATCAGAGTACCCCACTACTTGTCACCAGCCCATCAGAGTACCCGAGTACCTATCTGCAGCCCATGCCTAATAGAATATACGTTGAGGTGTTTTCTTTCCAAAATGGGGTCATTTTGTGGGTAATTCCACTGGGCTGGTGCTCAAGGACCTTCAAAAGTGTGATGGGTAGCAATGAAATGAGATGTGTAATTTATGCTCCTAGAACGCCTGAAGGTACTACTTAAGTGTTGGTCCTCTGTATGTAGCCAGGCTGTGTAAAAGTCTCACATGTGGTATCGCCATACTCAAGAAGAGTAGCAGAATGTGTTTTGGGGTGTCATTTTTGCTATATACATGCTATGTGTTGGAAATATCTTATAAATTGACAACTTTGTATAAAACAAAAAGGCGTTTTCATTTTTCTTCCACATTTTCCAAAAACTTCTGGAAAAAAAAATGAACCATTCAAAATACTAATTCTGCCTCATAGATTATACATTGGGGTGTTTGCTTTCCAAAATGGGGTAATTTTGTGGGCAATTCCATTGCCCTGGTGCTCCAGGGCCTTCAAAATTGTAATGGGTTGTTGAGAAATGAGAGGTGTAATTTATGCTCCTAGAATGCCTGATAGTGCTCCCTGCATATTGGGTCTCTGTATGTGGCCAGGCTGTGAAAAAGTCCCACACATGTGGTGTCACCATACTCAGAAGAAGTAGCAGAATGTATTTAGGGGTGTAATTTGTTGTACGCATATGCTGTGTTTAAGACATAACCTGATAATATGACAATTTTGTAAAAAAGAAAAAAAAATCTTAATTTTGCAAAGGATTGTGGGAAAAAATGACAACTTAAAAAAACTCACCATGCTACTTACTTAGTACCTTGGAATGTCTACTTTCTAAAAAGGAGTAATTTGGGGGGTATTTGTACTTTCCTGACTTGTTAGTGTCTCAAGAAATGAGATACATTGGATGTACTGAAGGCCTGATCAGATGTGATCAATTTTCAGTGATTGGCACCATAGTTTGTAGACTCTCTAACTTTTTAAAAAGACAAATAATATACACTAATTTGGGTTATTTTTACCAACGATATGTAGCAGTATAAATTTCGACCAAAATGTATGAAGAAAAAATTACTAATTAGCAAAATTTTATGACAGAAACAAAGAAAAAAAGCATTTTTTTCACAAAATTGAAGGTCTTTTTTGATTTATAGCACAAAAAAAAAACACTAGTGATTAAATACCACCAAAAAAATCTCTATTTGTATGAAAAAAAGGACGCAAGTTTCATATGGGTACAGTGTTGCATGACTGAGTAATTGTCATTCAAATTATAAGAGCGCTGAAAATTGGTCTGGGCAGGAAGGGGGTGTAAGTGCACTGTATTGAGGTGGTTAAGCACTGTAGTTTGCCTCCATTCCACAGGCAGACGCAATTTTTAAGTGTGACATGTTGGGTATCTATTTACTCAGCGTAACATCATCTTTCACATTATACAAAAAAATGGTGCTAACTTTAGTAATTTTTTTTTTTTTTAATTCATGAAAGTGTTTTTGTTTCCAAAAAAGATTGAGTTTTGAAAAACTGCTGCGCAAATACCATGTGACATAATAAACTGGAGCACCCAGCATTTTATTCTATAGGGTCTCTGCTAAAAAATATATATAATGTTTGGGGATTCACACACAAAAGATACATTTGATGCCATTGCTTCCATCTGGTCTCCATCTCCATCTAATCTCCTGGTTGACTTTGGCTTCAGTAACTACAAGTCCGAACTATTGACTTGCATGCTTGTTCTGGCTCAGTGACTGAAATCAGAGGGTTAGTATGACATCCAGGCAACTAGAATTTTCTGAAAGATTCCAGAGTCAAAGTCATGTTTCTATCATTGCAAGTTGCTTTGAGAAATAAATATTTGTCACATACATTGCATTGCAGCATATATTCTATCCTACTACAAATGTCTGGTCTTTCAGTTTGAGCATACGCTTATTTCTTTGGAAAACAAAATATAAGAGGAGATTTGTATTTTTTTGCCACAATATAACAAATTGATTGTATTGGATGGTGTTTTGTAATTTGATGTACACTATTACTAAAGTAAAGGGTTATATTTAAAATGTATTATCATTTATGTTCTTTTATTTTTTTTATTTTTCTTTAAAGCCAACGGAATCTGGCTGAAATTACAGAACTGATACACACAGCTTTCCTAGTCCACCGTGGGATTGTTAATATTGAGGAGCTAAAGAGCTGTGATGGTCCCCTTAAGGACATGCAGTTTGGGAATAAAATGGCTATTCTAAGTGGAGATTTCCTACTAGCAAATGCTTGCACCGGATTAGCACAGCTACAGAACACAAAGGTATAGTGAACTCAAATTAATATATGTTGGTGCACATGTTCCTGTAATGTCAAAAAGTTGAATCCATTTATATTCATACAGTACAGGGCACAAGGTGTATATTCATAGACCGTGGGTTATAGGCTGGTCACTTCAGGTGATTGGACATTGGCAAGGCTTTGCTGGACACACCCACTGGGACATACCCCTGTGGCACTACCGTACTACATGAGACCTCATGTGGACATCCTGGGCTTCAGTTAGAACAACACGTTCCCCCTGTTTGTAGCCAGGACCAAATATCCTCTAACACTGCCATTGGTTACTCTGATAATTTCCTAAACCCTGTTTCAGTTCATATATGCCATTCCTCCAATGCAAATTGTGCCTCGACTACTCAAGTACACAGGTATACTCAGACTTCTAGGAGACAATCCCTGGCTTTTTCCATCAGGCCAGACCCTCTGTTTCAAGGCCCCTGTCACTGATTCTGTCATTCCATTTGAACCCATCAGGGAACTCTGTTTGGATGATCTTTCCTGCCAAGTGGCTTTCTTGGTGGCCATCATGTTAGTCAGACATATCTCTGAAATAGCACTTGTCTCTTATTAGGAGCCATTCTTAATCCTTCACAAAGACCATGTCTTGCACCCGAAACCTACCTTTCTACCTAAGGTGGTATCCAGTTTACACCTTAATAAAGACAAAGTCCTTCTCTCCTTGTCCAGTAAGTACCCCAAAGAGATTGCTCCTCATTGTCTCTCCATTGTCAGAGTTATCAGGGTTTATCTAAAAGCCCAGCTTTTATAAGAAAGACAGACTTTCTCTTTATCTTGTTATCATGGCCTTGCATAGGACATCTTGCTTCAAAATCACTATTGGCAGATGGATGACATCTCATCTCAAGAGGTTGCTAAAAAAAATCTCAAGGGCTCCAAAGCCCAGCCTCTGTTGCCCAGCCTTGCGAGGCCGCTGTAGTTCTAACAGACTCTGTCCTAAGATGTCATAGGTGACATCACTGCTTAGTACAGTTGTCATGCTAGGACATGAAGAATGTTAATGGCAGGATCCCCAGGTTAAAATAAAGGGAAAACACGTGTGAAAAGAGACCACTAATGGGGTCACCACAACTAAGGACAGGTAAACTGCAATAATATAAATTTTTGTTCTTGGGGTTAGATATGCTTTAACCACTTTAGTCCCAGAAGATTTATCTGCTCAATGACCAGGCCATTTATTGCGATACAGCACTGCGTCGCTTTAACTGACAATTGCGCGGTCGTGCGACTCTGTACCCAAACAAAATTTACCTTTTTTTTACCACAAATAGAGCTTTCTTTTGGTATGATTTGATCACCTCTGCGTTTTTTATTTTTTATAAATATTTTTTCTATAAATAAAAAAAAGAGTGATAATTTTGAAAAAAACACAATATTTTGTACTTTTTGCTATAATAAATATCCCAATTTTTTTTTTTTAAAAAAAAGCTAATTTTAGTTTAGGCCGATATGTATTCGTCTACATCAGTGCAGCGGGCTTCCGCCTGCTATCCCGCTTAAAGGAGCCGATGTACAGCTATGACTGTTAGCGGGATTGTGCCAACCTGCTGCATTATAATGATGGTGGCTGGTCGGCAAGTGGTTAAAGCCCAGTAGAAATCTTGTTATAAAGTAGTGTACAGCAGCCAGGCTCATATTTTAAGCTGCAGTATAATAAATATGTACTTTTGAGTTTAATACTGCTTTAACCCTTGCAGGAGCACATAGTTTACAATAGAAAATGAGTAAAAAGAGCCCCATATTTATTATTGTATATGCAATCTGGTTACATTACACTATTTAAAAAGGGTTTAATTGGGTTTTCAATTAAATCATACAAGAAAGGTGTATGTTGTACACATACACTTTTTTCCTACATGGATGATAGTGCTTATTTAGTTCTGGTAAGGCGCCACCAGCACACAATTCTTTCATAACTTGGACTGCAAACAGATTTGCCAGCACACATTGCCTTGGCACATTGTGGTATGATGCCATTGTTTCCAGGCCAATTAAACATGGACAGGTTTTCTCAAGGTAAATGCAGTTTTTAGAGTCTCACTGCTGCCATCTAGGGATTGCTAGAGAACAGTCACTGGAGAGAGGGAGCAACAAGCCACTTATAACCGTATTTATGCACAGATACTGTTAAGCTCACTATACACTTTACAAAACCTCTGCACGATCTGTGTACAATCGCCGTTCAATTTACCAGGACTGTGTAATATGGGGACATAACTAAACTAACTGTTCAGTTTGTATCTAGTCAGATTGGCCCTTGCATAACATTGTGTGTGTTGTAGTTGGTACATCTATAAGTGTTTGTACAGTCAGATACCAACGTGTAGAGCTCAAGATAGTCAAGCAAGAGGAATGGCATGGGCCTGGGTCATTTGATTAGCAAAACCCTAGAGCTGTAACCTATGCTGGAAGAGTTTAATAGTATAATTGGGGTCTCTTTGCTGTCTCTGGGCCTGAATGTTTTACAGTCACTAAGGAACAACAACATTTAAAGGTATGTAAGGAAATTCAATACTAGAATATTATGCAACCTGTGTGTGATTTGTAACAATATTACATATTATAATGTCTTTTTTTGCTCCTGCATCTAATTACATGCCATAATACAGGGCTTGACAAATTTGCTTGGAATCTAGGAGCCAGCTTAAAAAGTTAGGAGCCAGGTCGGTAACGGCGATCCGGACCTGTCCCTGGCCTGACATGGAGACGAGTGAGGGGAAGATAGCGCCGCAGCCCCCCCCCCCCCACCCCTTTTTTTTCCTTAATTAAAATATATATATTTTTTTTACTTTTTACAAAAAAAAAAAAAAAATTATATATATATATATATATATATATATATATATATATATATATATATATATATATATATATATATATATAAAATTAAATAAATTAATTAATTAATAATAATAATATATATATAATATAATGAGAAGCCATTTACCAGCCACCACACTCACCGTTGGGCAAAAGGAGCCAGATGACGCCCGCAATCACTTCCTTCTCTTCACTTTGGGAAGGAAATGGGCGGGCAGTGAAAAACAGGCAGGGAGCTTCACTCCATTAGGAATTAGCATTATTGGAATAGGGTGTAATTTCTACATCCACCACAAGATGGCGCCAGACTACCGAAAGATTTTAGTAGGCCGCAAAGCCGCGGCCTCAATTACTGGCCGGCGCGGCCCGATGGAATTGCGCGGCGGAGTTCGGGGTCCAAATGGAGACAGGATACCCCAGCAGCGTTGCCCCAGTCACCAGGACACGAAATCTAGGCGCAAATGCGACCTGGCGACCGGGGTTTGTCGAGCCCTGCCATAATAAAAAGGTTTTTTCTTTATCTTTCATTAAGGGACACAGAATCTGTGTTGTTTTATTTTCTGATTTTCTTAGGTTATATTGCTGCCTTTAGGGTTCTTTTTTTTTTTTTTTTTTTTTTTAGGTATTCTGTTTGCATATCCTATGATCAGTAAGTACATGTTAAGAGCCATTTCTTACATTCAAAACTGGGTATGTAAAATTACCACCACTAGTAGCTGAAATATTTGTAATTTTTGTAATTTTATTAGGAAACCTGTTTCTCTATGTAATATGCCATTTTTATGAAGAATGATAGGTGACATATCTACAGTGCTTTGCGAAAGTATTCGGCCCCCTTGAACTTTTCAACCTTTTGCCACATTTCAGGCTTCAAACATAAAGATATAACATTTTTATTTTTTTGTGAAGAATCACCAACAAGTGGGACACAATTGTGAAGTGGAACGAAATCTATTGGATTTTTGAAACTTATTTAACTAATAAAAAAATGAAAAGTGGGGCATGCAAAATTATTCGGCCCCCTTGCATTAATACTTTGTAGAGCCACCTTTTGCTGCGATTACAGCTGCAAGTCGCTTGGGGTATGTCTCTATCAGTTTTGCACATCGAGAGACTGAAATTCTTGCCCATTCTTCCTGGCAAAACAGCTCGAGCTCAGTGAGGTTGGATGGAGAGCGTTTGTGAACAGCAGTTTTCACCTGTTTCCACAGATTCTCGATTGGATTCAGGTCTGGACTTTGACTTGGCCATTCTAACACCTGAATACGTTTATTTGTGAACCATTCCTTTGTAGATTTTGCTGTATGTTTGGGATCATTGTCTTGTTGGAAGATAAATCTCCGTCCCAGTTTCAGGTCTTTTGCAGACTCCAACAGGTTTTCATCCAGAATGGTCCTGTATTTGGCTGCATCCATCTTCCCCTCAATTTTAACCATCTTCCCTGTCTCTGCTGAAGAAAAGCAGGCCCAAACCATGATGCTGCCACCACCATGTTTGACAGTGGGGATGGTGTGTTGAGGGTGATGAGCTGTGTTGCTTTTACGCCAAACATATAGTTTTGCATTGTAGGCAAAAAGTTCGATTTTGGTTTCATCTGACCAGAGCACCTTCTTCCACATGTTTGGTGTGTCTCCCAGATGGCTTGTGGCAAACTTTAGACTAGACTTTTTATGGATATCTTTGAGAAATGGTACGACTGATTGTTGTCCTATGAACAGACTTTCCCACCTCAGCTGTAGTTCTCTGCAGTTCATCCAGAGTGATCATGGGCCTCTTGGCTGCATCTCTGATCAGTCTTCTCCTTGTCTGAGCGGAAAGTTTAGAGGGACGGCCAGGTCTTGGTAGATTTGCAGTGGTCTGATACTCCTTCCATTTCAAAATGATCGCTTGCACAGTGCTCCTTGGGATGTTTAAAGCTTGGGAAATCTTTTTGTATCCAAATCCATCTTTAAACTTCTCCACAACAGTATTACAGACCTGCCTGGTGTGTTCCTTGGTCTTCATGATGCTTGCTGCGCTTTCAACAGAACCCTGAGACTATCATAGAGCAGGTGCATTTATACAGAGACTTGATTACACACAGGTGGATTCTATTTATCACCATCAGTCATTTAGGACAACATTGGATCATTCAGAGATCCTCGCTGAACTTCTGGCGTGAGTTTGCTGCACTGAAAGTAAAGGGGCCGAATAATTTTGCACGCATCACTTTTAAGTTTTTTATTTGCTAAAAAAGTTTAAAATATCCAATAGATTTCGTTCCACTTCACAATTGTGTCCCACTTGTTGGTGATTCTTCACAAAAAATAAAAATTGTATATCTTTACGTTTGAAGCCTGAAATGTGGCAAAAGGTTGAAAAGTTCAAGGGGGCCGAATACTTTCGAAAGGCACTGTACATTATTTGTCAAAAAGGCATTAAAGGCATTTTTTTTGTAAAATAAATACTGATATCCCTTATATATTTCCATAAATAGCTATGTGTTCATGGTATGTTACTCCTTTAGCATAACCCAATTTGTAATCTTTATATGAGAATAATTAAGATATCCTAAGCTAAAAGTTTTACTTATAGCTAGAGGTCAACCAATATGGCTTTTTCTCTGGCCAATCCCGATATTTAGAAATCACGGCGACCGATGGCCGATATATGATGCTGATTTTTTTTTTGGTCCGATTTTCTTTTTTTTTTCTCCTCCCCCCCCCTTCATCTCATAAAATCTAACAGACACCTTTCACACTGGGGCGTTTTCAGGCGCTTTTGGGCTAAAACTAGCACCTGTAAAGTGCCTGCAAAACGGCTCCCCTGCAGTCTGTGCGAAAGACCAAGTGCTTTCACATTGAGGCGATGCGCTGGCAGGATGTTAAAAAAAAATCCTGCAAGCAGCACCTTTGGGGTGGTGTATACCGCTCCTCCACCACTTCTGCCCATTGATATGAATGGGCACCACTGCCAATGCGCATGCAATGCGATTTGGCAGCGGCACTTCACGGGTGCATTTAACCTCTTCCTCAGCCGCTAGCTGGGTTATAAGTGCCCCGCTACTAGCCAAATAGCACCCCTAAAATGAGGGTAAAGCTCCGCTAAAACTAGCAGCGTTTTACCCGCTCCAGTGTAAAAGCAGCCTTAATAAGTGATACAGAAAATGTCTTACATTTAAACATTTATTAAACAAAACAAACCTCCAATCAGTTTACTTTTATGTATAATTTACATTAAAAAAAACTATATATTAAATATTAAATAAAAACAGGTAATCAAAACTTTTGGATGGAAAAAAAAATGGGCTAACTTTACTGTTTTAATTATTATTATTTTTTTTTTAATCATTAGTGTATTTTTTTCCAAAAAAATTGCATTTGAAAGACCTCTGCACAAATGCAGTGTGACATAAAATATTGCAACACCTGCTATTTTATTCTCTAGGATCACTGCTAAAAATATATATATATATATATATATATATATATATATATATATATGTATATATATATATATATATATATATATATATATAAATATACAGTGTAAACATTGTATCTCTGCTCTTTTCTTGGCAGACTGCCCAGAGAGGAAACAAGTCCACTGAAGACTCAGGCAATTTGCATTGACTTCTATTACAGAAGTCATTTGCAAGTCAGCTGTAGTTATAATCAGGCTTTTTATGAGCACCATTGGCCGATGGTGATTAATTAAAAAACTGCAAATATCGGCCGATATATCGACCGGCCAATAAATCGGTCTACCTCTACTTATAGCTGTGGCCAGGGTATTGACATTTATGTATTTGTATTGTTGCCATGCAATCTATTTTGCTGCACAATGCCTTCTGCTGCAAATAGGTTAATAAACATCCTTTTTTTTGAAAGCTAGCAGCCAACTCTTTGCACGACTGCTAACTTCTTTAGAAGGACTGCATACAAAAGAAATACTGCGCTTGTGCAAAAAAATATATCATACAAATAAAATTAAACCATTACAGTGTAAATATTCAGCAGCACCACTAAAGTGAGATATAATCACATTACATAGTATATACAAAAGCAGTGTTGCGCTAACTTCTAAAGCCAGCTGTCACCGGCAGCTAAAGTCCCCATGAATGCTCCACAACCATCAGATTGGTTCCCGATCAGGTGATCAATATGTCATTAAAGTGGAACTAATCTGTATCTAAACACCACAAACTGAAAACACTATCTAATTTATTTTTAATATTCAACACAAACTCACCCACCCATCCATGTCTGCATGCTTTATGTTGTTGAGAAATCACTTTGAAAAACACTCCACTAAAATGTCTAGCTACAGCCATCTTGAGTAAGGGCAGATGTTTCATGTAGCATTTACTTCCTGAAATCCATCTACCCTCGGCACAGGCACGCAGAGAGGAGGACGAAAAGACAAACACTCCCAGCACTCAGTGGTCCTCATCAGGGGGGTGGCCAAACCAGTGTTACATCACATACACGGTCCAAAGCCTGGTGGATGCAGCCCTCCTCGGATAGGGGTATCCTGTGTGGAACTACAAAAACAAAAAAGGGGAAATACGGATATCAAAGGGATAGAGGTTAAAGGTAAAGAATATAAGACGGCTGCATATGCAGATGATCTTTTATTATATATAACTAACCCTATAATTACAATACCAAATGTAATAAAAGAACTGGAAAGATTTGGGCAATTGAGCAACTTTAACCACTTCCCGACCGCCGCACGACGATGTACGTCGACAGAATGGCACGGGCAGGCATAAGGGCTTACATGTACGTCCTTGCCTGCCTGCGGGTCGGGGGCCCGATCGGGCCCCCGCCCGGTGCCTGCGGCGGTCGGTATTCGTTCGGGAGCGATCCCGGATGAGGGGACGGCCATTCATTCATGGCCACCCCCTCGCGATCGCTCCCGACGAATGAAAATGCTCCGTGACATCACTTCCTCTCCTGTAATGTAAACACAGGAGAGGAAGTGATGTAATCTCTCCTCCGTGTCGGTATTTTTCGTTCCGACACCGAGGAGAGAGGATCGGTGAGTTGCACCAACACGACACTACACAGTAGAACATGCCAGGCACACTCACACGCCCCCTTCACCCCCCGATCACCCCCCCAATTACCCCTGACCCCCAGACACAGTGACACCAATGTCATTTTTTTTTTTTTTTTGCATTGGTGTCATTTGTGACTGTAATAACTGTTAGGGCAGTTAGGGTTAGCCCCCTTTAGTTCTAATGTACCCCCCTAACCCCCCAATAAAGGTTTAACCCCGTGATCACCCCCGTCGCCAGTGTCACTAAGGCTGGGTTCACATTGCAGCGGTTTATGAGAACGAATGTGATTCGCACCGCACTGCAGTGCAAATCACATCCGATCTCTGTGCGATTCGAGTTCAGCCATACAGATAGTATGGCTGAATTCGCATCGCACCCGCCGCAAATTCGCACGGGACCCTTTTTTTGGCCCGCAGCAGAATTCGGATCGCATGGGTGTTCACACCATGCGATCTGAGTTTGCAGATCGCACTGCGATATGCGAACTGATCTGGGGGTGTCATTAACATTTCACTGACACTCCCAGCAGTTCGCATAGGGCATATACTACCGCATAAAGCCCCCTAGTTAACCCTTTCACCAGTGATCACCATATAACTGTTACAGGTGACGCTGGTTGGTTAGTTATTTTTTTATAGTTTCAGGGCACCCGCCATTTATTACCTAATAAAGGTTTAACCCCCTGATCACCCGGCGGGTGTCATTTGTGACTGTAATAACTGTTAGGGCAGTTAGGGTTAGCCCCCTTTAGTTCTAAGGTACCCCCCTAACCCCCCCAATAAAGGTTTAACCCCGTGATCACCCCCCGTCGCCAGTGTCACTAAGGCTGGGTTCACATTGCAGCGGTTTATGAGAACGGATGTGATTCGCACCGCACTGCAGTGCAAATCACATCCGATCTCTGTGCGATTCGAGTTCAGCCATACAGATAGTATGGCTGAATTCGTGTCGCACCCGCCGCACCCGCCGCAAACTCGCACGGGACCCTTTTTTTGGTCCGCAGCAGAATCGGATCGCATGGGTGTTCACACCATGCGATCCGAGTTTGCAGATCGCACTGCGATATGCGAACTGATCTGGGGGTGTCATTAACATTTCACTGACACTCCCAGCAGTTCGCATAGGGCAGTGTGAACTGCCGCCGGGAGGCATGTGATGTGGGAACCCGCCGCGGATTAGTGGCGTTCCCGCATCGCTCCAGTGTGAACCCAGCCTAATAAGCGATCGTTTTTCTGATCGCTGTATTAGTGTCACAGGTGACGCTAGTTAGGCAGGTAGGTATTTAGGTTCGCCGCAGCTTTTTATAGCGCCAGGGACCCCCATATACTACCGCATAAAGCCCCCTGATTGCCCCCTAGTTAACCCTTTCACCAGTGATCACCATATAACTGTTACAGGTGACGCTGGTTGGTTAGTTATTTTTTTATAGTTTCAGGGCACCCGCCATTTATTACCTAGTCTCACTAGTGTACCCCTAAATTTAGGGGTGTCTACTTTCCAAAATGGGGTCATTTGGGGGGGGGGGGGTTGTGCCATCTTGGCATTTTTTTTTGGCCTTCAAAACTGTAACGCCCTTAGAAAGCCTGAAGGCGGTGCTTGGTTTTCGGGGCCCCGTACGCGGCTAGGCTCCCAAAAAGTCCCACATATGTGGTATCCCCGTACTCAGGAGAAGCAGCAGAATTTATTTTGGGGTGTCATTTCACATATGCCCATGGCATGCGTGAGCAATATATCATTTAGTGACAACTTTGTGAAAAAAATAAAAAAATAAAAAAAGTTTGTAATTTTCCCGCAACTTGTGGCAAAATATAAAATATTCCATGGACTCAACATGCCTCTCAGCAAATAGCTTGGGGTGTCTACTTTCTAAAATGGGGTCATTTGTGGGGGTTTTGTGCCATCTTGGCATTTTATGGCCTTCAAAACTGTAATAGGTAGTGAGGAGTGAAGTCAAATATTTACGCCCTTAGAAAACCTGAAGGCGGTTCTTGGTTTTCGGGGCCCCGTACGCGGCTAGGCTCCCAAAAAGTCCCACATATGTGGTATCCCCGTACTCAGGAGAAGCAGCAGAATTTATTTTGGGGTGTCATTTCACATATGCCCATAGCATGTGTGAGCAATATATCATTTAGTGACAACTTTGTGAAAAAAAAATAAAAAAAAATTTAAGTTTGTAATTTTCCCGCAACTTGTGGCAAAATATAAAATATTCCATGGACTCAAAATGCCTCTCAGCAAATAGCTTGGGGTGTCTACTTTCTAAAATGGGGTCATTTGTGGGGGTTTTGTGCCATCTTGGCATTTTATGGCCTTCAAAACTGTAATAGGCAGTGAGAAGTGAAATCAAAAATTTACGCCCTTAGAAAGCCTGAAGGCGGTGCTTGGTTTTCGGGGCCCCGTACGCGGCTAGGCTCCCAAAAAGTCCCACATATGTGGTATCCCCGTACTCAGGAGAAGCAGCAGATATTATTTTGGGGTGTCATTTCACATATGCCCATAGCATGTGTGAGCAATATATCATTTAGTGACAACTTTGTGTAAAAAAAAATATTCAATGGGCTCAACATGCCACTTATCAATTTCCTTAGGGTGTCTACTTTCCAAAATTGGGTCATTTGGGGGGGTTTTGTACTGCCCTGCCATTTTAGCACCTCAAGAAATGAGATAGGCAGTCGTAAACTAAAAGCTGCGTAAATTCCAGAAAACGTACCTTAGTTTGTAGATGTGACAACTTTTGCGCAAACCAATAAATATACAATTATTTACTTTTTTTTTACCAAAGACATGTGGCTGAATACATTTTGGCCTAAATGTATGACTAAAATTGAGTTTATTGGATTTTTCTAATAACAAAAAGTAGAAAATATTATTTTTTTTCAAAATTTTAGGTCTTTTTACGTTTATATCGCAAAAAAATAAAAATCGCAGAGGCAATCAAATACCATCAAAAGAAAGCTCTATTTGTGGGAAGAAAAGGACGCAAATGTTGTTTGGGTACAACATTGCATGACCGCGCAATTACCAGTTAAAGCAGCGCAGTGCCAAATTGTAAAAAGACCTCTGGTCATTTACCAGCAAAATGGTCCGGTCTGAAAGTGGTTAAAGTTAATTATGATAAATCTGAAGTAATGAACATCTCATTGGAAGAAGGAATGCAAAAGATAATACTAAATGATTTCCCATTTAAATGGAAACAAGACGCGATTAACAGGACATGAACTATAATAAAGCAATTTATAAGGTAAAAAAACTTTTAGGAAAATATGATAAAATAACTTATTCCTGGTTAGGGAAAATAAATATTCTAAAGATGGTGATACTACCAATTATGCTATATATTTTTCAAACGGTCCCTATTATACCATCAGGAAAGATTATGAAGGATTTAAGAGAAGCTGCAGAAAGTTTTATATGGTCGCATAAGGTTCCTAGAATAGGAAGAGAAGTATTAATAAGAACAAAAAAAAATGGAGGACTGGCAATGCCTGACTTCTCCAAATACCTCCAAGCAGCGTCAATAATGAGAATTATAGATTGGCAGCATAATGCAAAAACTAAACAATGGGTAAAGCTAGAAGAAGATATAATAGGGGCTAGAATAAACCATGGATAAAATCTAATTTAAGACCAGAAGAAAAGGAGTTACCCATTTTTGTAAAAACATTAAAAATTTGGGATGATATAATAAAAAACGGAAATCTCTCCTCAATGAGTGGCCCTATGACCCCGTTATTTGCCAACCCCGAATTTAGACCAGCACTAAAAAGCAAAACATTTCTTAAATGGAATATGGAGGAGCATGAGCGAATAATACAAATCCTGATAGATGGGAGAATGCCAACGTTTCAGGAAATGGGACATGAATATAATAATAAATGGCTGCAATACTCTCAGTTGAAAGCACATATAGATCCATTAATTATAAGTATTAATAGACAATTAACTGTATTCGAGCAAATAGTATTAAATAAGGATAAAGCGAATAAAAAACTTTCTAAGATATACAATCTATTACTCCCCTATGGGGATATTAAAAAAATAGCAGCAGTGAAAAAATGGGAGGAGGAAATAGGGAATGTGTTGACAGAGAAGGAATGGGAAGGGATATATGGAAGAATACATAAACTATCGGTAGCAATCAAGGACCAAGAAAAAAACTATAAAGTTGCAATAAGATGGTATAGAAGCCCAGTAGTAATGAATAGAATAAATAAAAGGAACCCTGAAACCTGTTGGAGATGCAAAATAGAAAAGGGTACTTTAGAACACATATGGTATAGCTGTTACAAGTTAAGAGATTTTTGGGGTAAGATAACAGAAATATATCAGCGAGTGACAGGTACTAGGATAAACATAGATATAATGATAGTACTATTCTCTCTCACACCTAAATCATTAACACAGAAAGAGATAGAGTTTTTGCACTGTATGACTACAGCTGCAAAAGTTGTATTAGCGCAAAAATGGAAAAAGGAAAATGCTCCATTAATAATAGAGTGGAAATGTGAAATGAGTGAATCACACTATATGGAGAAGCAAATAAGAGAAGAAGGATATGTGGAGAATCCGATTTCAAAGAATTGGAAAAAGTGGGAGGAGTTTTGCACCTCAGGGATCCTTAAGGAATATTTGTAAGTGAGGAAGTGAGGAGCGATGGGGTAGGGGGGAGGGATAAGGGCTGATTTTTATATATATATATATATATATATATATATATATATTTTTATTTTTTTTTTTATTTTTTTTTGAGAAATATGTAGTAGTTGATGGATGTTTTGTATGTTTTATAATTATAAAGAAATAATAAAGAAAGATTTGAAACAAAAACAAAAAAGGGAAGCGCAAACCCCTTGTGCATTACCCAAGTAAAAAAGGTGTTTTATTGACCAATGCATGTGCTGTTTTACATCCAAAGGCTAAGGATTTTCATCATAATCTTTAGTGACCAAAAATTATATATATTCTCTTGTTGGGGTTGGCAGATTTAAACATATATTTTTATTTTTTCCCCACAAGGTCTAGTATACATTCAATATTAAATTGACGTGTTGTTTGGAAAAGAGCAACATCATAATTAAAAAAAAATGTACGGTTTAAAGCTCACCCTTGGGTAAATGCTAAAGTTTTTTTTTTCTGCCTTGTGAGCAAGTCTACCACCAGGTCCCCGGTTCCTCGCCAGTACCAATTGTAAGTGCGGTGCGGGGGCCAGTACTCCAGTGCTACAAATGTGGCTGTGCCAGCTGGTCCTCGTCATTCCCCTTGTGCTGTTGTCTGACAGAAGAGTGAAGACTCAGAACTGAAGTGTTATGTGACCAAAGTTTTAGGTGAATAAAAAGGGCATTTACTTAGGATTAGGGTGAACCCATAGAACTGCTTTAATACAAGAATTTTCTTTTTTGGATAGCCCAAGGTAATGTAAAAGTATTTCTCTTATCACTTCCTCCTCCCTGAAAAGCATAGTTCAAAGTTACATTTCTAGTACTAATAAGCTACTATGTCCTTTTATCGTGCTCTCCCTGATTCATTTCTTGCAGTTTCCCTCTTGGGGCTAGCAATTAGTTGTGAATATCCAAAGCCATAATGAAAAGCAAAGCTATTTCATAATTGTCAGTGGTAAAATTAGCAAAGTCAATTATTTTCCCCGAGGCATTTTTAGTGTAGATATTAAGAGGATAAAAAATAATTGCCTTAGGTAGCACTTTGATTTTTAAATAACACAAATAACATGTTCATAATTCTTCTAATTGCTCTGCTCTTGTTGCACTTTAGCTTGCTAAATATTTAGTCCAAAGTTAATTAAAATTGCTGTCTTTTTATGTTAATAACTTATGAATAATGTACAAAATAAAATAGAAGTAGTAGATTTAATAGATGCCGTTTACCAACTGGAGCTTTATACAGGCCTGATTTTATGGTTAAAGGAAACCTATTAACAGTGAATTTACCATAATTCTTGTTTTACAGTGTTGATCAGTGCAAGAGTATAAAATTCATGTATACATTTTTGATACGTCTCTTTTAAGTCAAAGTTAATTACAATGATTACATTTGTGATCTTTCTTGGTGGTGGGTGACCTATTAGATTTTGTGGGCTGCACATCATATGAATTGCTTAGAGCAATGAAAATAAGTGAACAGAAATAACAATGTGTATGCAAAGGATTAACCTCCCTCAGATGTAATAAGACACTTTTGCATGGTAAAGATATGGGTACATGGATACATTTTCATTGCTGCTATTTTTTCCTTCTGTTATATAAGGAATATACTAAATCATTCATCTCTTCAATTGCAAAAGTGTGCCCATTCCAGAATGGGTAAGGTTAAAGATATTAAAAATAATACCAAAGAAGTGTTTTACCAAACAACGCTATATGTGCAAAAGAGGAATTTAAACAATTTGACAGTTGGCATTTTTTGCAGGAGGAATGTATGAATTGTATAACAGCCATCAATATGTACAGGACAGGGGTATGGAGGGTATGACTGCAACCCGTATGAATAGGAGGGTAGTGCAGGGTGTAAGGCTGTATGCAGCATATGTATGAGATAAGTGAGGGGGGGAGGTATGATGAAGGATAGGATGGGCAAGAGTGTAATGTAGACAGTATGACGGCAGGCAGTATTTGCAGAAGTGTAGAGGGTATGACAGGAAGAGGAAGGGGAGGGGTAGCATAGAGGATCTCTTCTTCCATGTGCAAGGGAAGGGGGGAGGCAGCAACAGAATTGGAGTGTGCAGGTGGTGTCTGGAAACACTGTCCTTGTGTTTCTGATTTAAATCAGCTTAGCTTTTAATATTACACATTTTGTTTTGTGTAATTGTGTAGGATTTTTTATTATCCATTTTTTTTTTTTAGTTTTTGTTTTTTGGGAGTTATAAAACCATCAAAACATAAAGAAAACAGAATTGGCTCATCCAGTGCTTGTGGACAAAAAGTCTATAATTGAATTTAGCTGCTGCTATAATAAACAGATATTCAAAACACAAAGCTCTAGAACTTCAAAAATATAATTTGTAGGCTAAAGAAGCATTTCAGATGATAGACATCAACATCCAATAGTGGGGATATGTCCTCTGAAGATCAAGTCCAAAACAACTATGGTGTTCCTAAAAGGTATTCATATAGTGTCTTGTCAGATAGATGATCACCTTCACTGCACCACGGTGAGACCGCTCCACTCACAATGAACACTCACCGGAACTGTATATTATAACAGCCTTGATATTGAAATGGATCTTTGACA